>NC_139608.1:75072634-76272634 GCF_964270895.1 Podarcis filfolensis
TGCTTTGTTCTTTAGATCTGTGTGAGCAAAAACAATTGGCAGGATGGCTGAAGACTGTTTAATTACATCCACACACCTAGCATTGCTATATACTGTAATCCTGCTGACAGGCAACCCCTTACACTCCCTAAGGTGACTGTACCAGGGCAAAATGAAGAAGGGAGGGTCCAGAACAAGGCCATAATTTCAGATGTGCCCATCAAACTTTGATTAAAAGTGACCTGAGCAAGAAGGTCAAAATGCAAGTCAAGGAGGTGACATTGACTGTAAGTGCGTAGACCTCAAAGGCCAAAAAGATCATGTTTTTAAAATTTGTGTGTGTGTGTATGTGTATGTGTGTAAAATGAAGCCTAGGTTTTAAAAATAGGGGCAGGAAATTTTCTTGTGAAGTGCTAGCACCCACAGCTATGCATAGCTGATGGAAGAAGCTACTCAAGCCAGTGCAGGTTGCAGAGAGAGGAGCAGAGCTCAAAAGAAAGAATTGGCAAATATTGAATTACTGATATTTGCAGGTGCATGCCAAAGATTGGGTCTAGCCTGAATTTAGCTCATTGGAATGGATGGATGATTGCTTCACTACACTTGCTGCAGAGTAAGGCAAAATACTGCTCAGATGGTAGACTACAGATGAGGGATTAGATTCTGAAAGCTTTCCATAAAATAAATTAAAATCCCTGAAGGAAGAAAACTAACAGAGCAAAGAGAAGGCCGGTGTGTAACCTTTACCTACAGTGCTAGCTTTCTATTTGCAGAGCAAGGACCTTCACAAGCCCATGGGCCTCTGGAACTACTATCCCTGCCTAATTGCACAGGAAGCACATCAGGTAATCTCCAGGACAGGTGGTTGGCCTGTTGAGGTTCTCCATTCTTTGAACAAGGGAAGCAGGGCTTGGGAGGGGTGGGGTGGAGGCCATGGGTCAAGTAGCCTCAGTTCACCTCCAGCCGTCCCTTGGAGCTGTCCATGGTCCTGCAACCACCAACCTGTGTTGCTCAGCTGTGCCTCATGGACTCCTTGTCAGGGCCAGGATAGGACACAGTACAGACAAGAGGAAAGAGGCTGTTTTCCCCCTCACATATCTGACTGATGAACCACAGATATAATCAGATGCACACACATATGTGCATCTGAATGCCGATGAACTGTGAAGTGTGTTCCCAGCCACATTCTGACATAATTCTTTATAATTAACTTTGGTGCCTGGAAACAGGCAGTCAGGTCATGTATTCATAGCAGTGACCAGAGGAGGACTGACTGCTGGGAGGAGCACAGAGAGAAGAAACACACCTGCCCCAGCATAACCAGACACCTTCACCTGCCCCAGCTGCAACAAAACATGTATCTCCCATTACAGTCTCTAGAGCCACAGCAGGCACTGCAATTCTCCAATGGTTTGAATTCATCTCCAAAGGGCATTCTTCCATTGTCTCCAGAGAGAGATGGATTCCAGCAACATGCAACTAGAGATGGATGAAGGTGTTTATAGATAACACACTGACAGGCAAGGAACTGCAATATGGAAAGGTTGTCTTCTGGTGCAGTCTCTAATAAAATCCTCTCCCAAAAGCGAAAAGCTTCCCATGAGCTCATGACACTTCCTTACTTCTACATGGACCATGCAAAGTGCTGCAGACACATTTTTCTAATAGTTCTTTGAACCTCACAAGGATGAGAACTCTCCAAACTTTGCTAAGAACTAATTCACAGACTTTGCCCAAGCGCTGATTGCAAGCATATGTATTAAACCCTTCTTATGACTCCTGAAACCAAACTGTGCCATTTTGCCCTGAAAATCCATTTCTGGCTAGCAGCTATATGCTGCAAGAAGCTATTTTTTTTAAATAATAATAATAATACAGTGGATTTTGTATAATGTACAAACCTTCAGTTTGCTATACCCTTTGTCTCCTAAAAATAGCAATCTATTTCTCAGGTCAAGAGCGTTAACTGCTCATTCCCTCCCCGACTGTCTCATTAATGTTTAAATATGCAGCTGGCAAAGCAATGTTTTAGAGCAGATTAACCCATTTACACATTTTGAAACACAGCTACTTTCTACTGTGCTATCAAATCTGATTTTTCTAATATTGAGCTCAGGTTGAGATGTGTATGAATTAGTGAACGTCAGATCAGTTTGTAGTAGCTTCTTCTCACATCCCTAAACATAATCATAAAAGTCAATAAGAACCTAGCTGCAGTTATCAGATTTTAAATTTTTTTTAAATTGATCAGCCTTCCTTTTCATTTCAAAGAGAAATTGCTTAGAAAGCGGACTGGATCTTTAAGTGAAAACCCAGGTGGTGAATATTCTCAGCACAGATATTGTGCTTTCAGTGCCTCAGGGATCCATGGGTAGGCTTAAGATTTCAATGCAGTGACCATGAGCAAAATTAAACGTGTATAGGCTCAGAGTTTACAGTTGATTCTTGGATGATTACTGGATTTTGTCATTGAGAATGTATTTCAAATCTCCATGCACTGGATTTTGAGTGGTTTGTATTCAAGAAGCACTTCCATTTTCTTTCCTCCACACATGCACTCTGTGTACCCTCAAAATCAGCCCCCTGTGTACCCTCAAAATCATCTCCAGAGGGTTGGAAGACCCTCTAGAGCAGGCACAGGCAAACTCGGCCCTCCAGATGTTTTTGGCCTACAACTGCCATGATCCCTAGCTAACAGGACCAGTGGTCAGGGATGATGGGAACTGTAGTCCCCAAACATCTGGAGGGCCAAGTTTGCCTATGCCTGCTCCAGAGAGTCTTCCAACCCTCTGGAGATGATTTTGAGGGTACACAGGGGGCTGCAAGGGAGAGGAAATGAAAGGTCCATTCTGCTAGTTCAGAAGGCTAGTGTACCAAGGAGTGGTGCATGATAATATTAAATTGGTTCTTCACAGCATGAGACATATGGCACTGGAAGCGCAAGGATTTTGTTAGGTCCACATTTTTAAGTGAACAATATCTGCACTTCCTCACGGACTCACACATGGCTTGGTATGCAATTACCCATCAGCTTTCACACTTCTTGGAATTTCCAGATACAGTTCTCAGCTCAGAAAGCATACCAAAATTGGTATGGTTGCATGTTAAACCAGGTTTTACACTTGCTGAATAATGTCACTAGAGCTATACCTTCCTTGGTGGCCAAATTTCTTTTTTTAGCTTTTAAGCGTCGCAAGACTATAATTGACTGTATTGATATGGGGCTATCTGTTTAGCCCATTTTAGTGTTGGCTAAGTTCTTTTTTTATAAATATTTATTAAGTTTTCCAATTTTATGCAAACATAAAAAGAAAAAGAAAAATATTGAAAACAAATCAATTTCAATAACAATTTTTCAGTAACATGTTTCTTTGACTTCCTCATACCTCCCCTTCTTGTTTTCTAGTTCAAATTGTTAATCCAGCAAATCCTAATCTCTTAACATTCCTTTTAATTAACGCCTTATTTTCCAATCAACTTTTTAAATTTTATGACTTAAACAATTTTAATCCCTATTATCTTTATCATAACAGCTAGAGACCACAAAAGTTCAATCCAGCATCTTTTCAGAGTTCATTAATTTTGTAGTATTTCTGTAAATAGTCCTTAAATTTCTTCCAATCTTCTTCTGCCGACTCTTCTCCCTGGTCGTGGATTCTGCCAGTCATTTCTGCCAGTCCCATACAGTCAATCAACTTCATCTGCCATTCTTCCAGAGTGGGTAGATCTTTAGTCTTCCAGTGCTTTGCTATAAGTATTCTTGCTAAGTTCTAAAATCTTCCTGGATGTTTTAACTGTATATTGACAAATGTACTTTTTTCTGACTGACGGTCGAATAAAAGGTTGATGATGATGGTTGCATGTTTTTGACAAAGCTACATACTCTAGAGTAAAATGCATTTTATTTCATGAAAAATAAGTTCAAAAATAATGCAAATTTTCATGTAGAACCAGAATTGAATGAATATATAATAGAGCACATGGAATAATTGACACACACCAGAAACACACTGAACCACCCACTCATCCTTATCTATATATACTTATAGCTATAGCTATAGAAACTGTCAATTGAGGATACAGTCAGTGGTCCTGATGATGTGAACTAAAGTCTCTGGAAGGTGATACATGATACATCGGTTGGTTCCTCAAGACTTTGGAATATTCAGCCATTATGCGTAAGAATGTTCAAAGCCAGTATTACTGGGGTAGGGAGTAGGGAAGATTTTTTTTTCTAGGGCATGTCATAGACCTGGAATGAAAAGATGACCACATTCACTCCTTTTTCTGATACTTGTCCTAATGCAGCAATAAGGCGTCTAAGCTATGAAGTAGCCCTCAGAGAAAATTGTATGTCAGTAGACTTTGTTAATATTAAGGAAACTTTATTTCTCCCCCTGCAATAACAATTTAATTCCTCAAAGGATTCAGATCAGCATTACATTTCAATTACACCTTGGGGCTTAGGTTCCACAACAGCAGTGCTAAGAACTATTGGGCTTCCATTTCACTTTACTTGATTGGGATTTTTTTTAGGAGGAAGTAATTCCTATTGATTTGCATTGCTTATTCACTTTCTAATTTGTGTTTTCCATTCCCTTTGTCAGGTAGGATGACTAAAAGCTGAACCCTATCTGCATAATCCAAACTTTAAACAGAGATTCTTACAATTGCACTGGGGAGCTGATCTACCTGGCCAATAATTTGTGGCAAAGGCCCCTGTTCCCTCCCCCAAGTACCTACGCCTGGGGTCCTCAATGTGGTGCCTGTGGGCACCACAGCACACCGAAACACCCCTTGTGGTGCCTGTCAAGGCCCTCGACCCCTCCCAATTTTCCTATCTATTGAGTTTTTAGGAGGGTGCCTTTTTGCCTGTTGTTTGGGGATGGTTTGAGTATTGCCAGTTTCCCTGCATAAAATGGGGATTTTGTGGCTGCTCATAAGAGCCTTTTCATTTTCCAAAGCTCTCACTTCTCTGAAAGGGGTATGACACTAGCATAAACACTTCACAAAGGATACTGGCATAGAAGTTGGTTCAAAAATTCCTGCAACAACTTGGAAACCCAGCCATATGGAAGTTATTTTTGGAAACAATCACCTATGAACCAGCATGATGGGGGTTTGGGGATCTCCACAATGGGATCTGTGAAGTGTTGACATGCTGGGAGAGCCTAGATGCCTAGAGATTCTATGTCGTCCATTTCCACCACCTCTTCTGTTCCCCATTCCACCTTCCCTGCTGCCTTATTGAACTATTGCCTCTAACAGTATCCTTTCCAATGCAATGTATACAAGGGTTGTTTAAGTTTACAGACTGGCTCATCCATCATCTGAGTATGTAAGTATTCTGTGTAAATTGGTTTCAGTAACTGCACTGGCATAATCCCATGGTTTGTTGCAACGTAGTTACGGAATAAAGTTATATGTTGTTTGGCACTAGTCAATAGTCATTCCTCAAACACATGGCAACAGCTACCATCACCCATACCAGCAACAACTTGAGACAGCTATTTGAGATGCATATTCCTACACTGCAGTTAGGATGCCTCTGCAAAACTGGTGGCTATTCCAACTGCCTCAAATCCTAATGCCAGTGTGAACATTTGTACACGTGCTGAGTTTCCTTTCTGTATCTTCACTGGTGGATTCAGAACGATGGGTTTAAGGGCACATGGTACCACAATTAACAGTGTCCCCAGCACACACATTTCCAACACCATCAGGAGAGTCTGAAAGAATATAACTCAAATCTGGCATGCTGGATGTATCAGCAGAAATGTGTACTGGAAGCTTGTGGTCACAGAATAGTCTGCTTAGTTCAAATCATTCAATACACCACCCTATCACTTCTTGGACCTCATCCCATCTTCGAATTCCTAATACTGTACCACAGTGGTGGCAGGATGCACAATGGTAGAATTCTTCTTTTTAAACAACTCTTACTGAAGCCCTTTTCAGAGTCTATACCTTTCAATCTTAAGCATGGTTTCACTCCCTTCCTACATTCTACAGGCCTTCTCCTCCAGACTCTCGCTTCCATCAAGGTCTTCTTTTTCACTTGTTTTTACTCTGTTTTGTTTTTTAGGCATCCTGCATCTGGTCTCTTAGCTTCTGGAACTTTCTCCCACTCAGCTTTCTAGTCCCATTTCACACAGCACCTCCACCCAGAGCATGTATGAAGTATTTCCCCCCTCCAAATGACAAGTATTCCTTCTCATAGAAGATGGACCGTGAACAGTTTGTTTCTTACCCATTTCTTTCTCAGGAAGTTAGAATGTTTGTGCATATTCTGTAACACCACGCAGCTCAAGTAACTGGTGTTAGGGGAACAATGAGAGGAGCACAGCATATCTTCCTGTAATTAAAATAATATAATGTATTGCTATTGGTATGCATGTTTGACGGAACAGCATATATATCAGAAGAGAAGAAGCAGGGAAGTCTTCTATCTCTGAAACTATTTAAAAGTTTGCTATGATGCTGCAAAGCTAGGATAAATCCAAGGATAAAAAAAAATCTTAGCAACTTCACCCTGTTGAAATAGGTATTTCAAAATATCCCTGCTCCTCATAAATCAAAAACCTGAATATACAGAAACGATACTTGAGGAGCAGGTGGCAAAACTGCCTAAAAATCTCTTTTCGATATTTCACCAGAGAATTAATTTCATGTTGAAAGAATGGATCATTTTTACTGTTAGTTTAGCCACATGGTTCCAGGGTGCCTATTTTGTAATGCATTATCCATTTTCCTTGTGGGTCATTTGTTTCCACTGCAAATTTCCAGAGACATATGGCTCTGATGCTCATAGATTCCCTGCACCCATTTATGTATTTTTATGTGCATAAATGACAACTGGGCTGGTTCTCCTTTTTTTAATCTGAGAAAGACATGAGAGAAGAGAGCAAGACCCTTATCCTGTGTTATATGGAGCAAAATTCTGATTATTGTCATTGAAAGAGACAAAGGTGCCAATGCATTGCAAAAATTGCCCATTTCCCACTCTCTCTGTAAGCCACCTATAGTCACTAAAGCCAATTTACCAAGGACATATGTGCTGGAGTAAAGCAGGTGAGATACTTTTTTAAATGTAATAATGAAAAGGAGGAAGATACATTTGCAGCAGATCACAGGCAATTATTAACTTCTCAAAAATATCGCCCCCCCCCCCCACACACTTAGTTGTCTGCGGGTGCTCACACACACAAAGCCAACTATTTCAAATTAAACATTGCAGTCCATTAACACGTGCAGAAAATGTACACTTCTCAGAGAGCAGTGTCCCTTATTGAATTATTTGCTCCCTACCATTCTACATCCAAGTGTGGATACTGTATTTCCAGTGCAAGCTGTGAGAGACTGTGCTTCAGCTATGGCCCCAGGTAGATGTATGACACGTAGAGGTGCTGTGAACCTTTAGGGATTGTCCATTCCTGTTCTGAAAACTGCATGCTTGCTGTTCCAGATATGAACAAGATGAGAGTCATAATGAGCCTCCAGTCTTTCCCCTGTCCCTCCTGGTTGCAGCACAGGCTGAGCTGGGATAGTCGCCAACTGCTGACACTTCCAAAACATGTCCTTTGTGGGTGCTGCTCTCTCAATGGCCGTCTCTGGGACAGTGACTGTGGCCAGCTAGGGGAAAGGGGTTTGTCACCACTACCAGAATGCAGTTCCCTTTAAGTTAGGGTTACTAGACATCCCCGGTTCCTGCGGACAGTCCCTGGATTTGCAAATCTGTCCCCGGACAAATTCCATCCCCGGAATGTCCCCAGATCTGCAAATCTGTTCCCGGGAAATATGGCAGCGGCAGCCTCAGCAGCCCGGAGCCAGCCTGGTAGCACAGTTGGCTCTGGCTGGCTTCAGGAGCTGTTCACTGTCATGGCGCCCACCATTTTTCCTCTCTGGAAGTCCCCATATGATGTGTTGTGTGCACAACCCATCATATGGGGACTTCCGGAGAGGAAAAATGAAGGGTGCCACGGCTGCGAGCAGCTCCTGAAGCCAGCCAGAGCCAACTGCCAGAGCCAACTGCGCTACCAGGCTGGCTCTGGGCTGCTGACTGCTGCTGTTGCCACCACTGCCGAAGGGGAACCGGGGACGTCTGGCAGTACAGATCTCCTGCCCCCTTCCCCCTTTGTTTTGACTGATCAGGGGAGGCTCGGGAGTTGCAGTCTGGTGGCTGTTGCTCTGTTTTTTAAAAACTCTGCATATTTATGTTTCACAGGGTGTGAAAGAAGGGCTTTGCACCTTTATACAATATGCATGTGTGCTTGGGCCCGGGGTCTTTTGCCTCACCATCCCCACTACTGACACCCTGTTGCTTTGTTGTTGTTTAGTCGTTTAGTCGTGTCCAACTCTCCATGATCCCATGGACCAGAGCACGTCAGGCACTCCTGTCTTCCACTGACTCCCGCAGTTTGGTCAGACTCATGTTTGTAACATCGAGAACACTGTCCAACTAACTTGTCCTCTGTCGTCCCCTTCTCCATGTGCCCTCAATCTTCCCCAACATCAGGGTCTTTTCCAGGGAGTCTTCTCTTCTCAAGAGGTGGCCAAAGTACTGGAGCCTCAGCTTCACAATCTGTCCTTCCAGTGAGCACTCAGGGCTGATTTCCTTAAGAATGGATAGGTTTGATCTTCTTGCGGTCCATGGGACTCTCAAGCGTCTCCTCCAGCACCATAATTCAAAAGCATCAATTCTTCGGCAATCAGCCTTGCTACTCAGCTTCAAAAAAGGGGGGGGGTGTCCCTGGATTCATTGAAAAAATCTGGCAACCATACTTTATGTGGTCCAAAGATTCTCCAGTGGGGAGGAGGGTGGAAGGGTTTAGGGGAAAGCAGGAAGAGAGAGAGAGAGAGAGAGAGAGAGAGAACAAAGGTGAGCTGCCTCTGAATACCAGCTTGCAGGTGAGGAGAGTGCTGTGTCACTCAGGTCCTGCTTGTGGGCTTCCAATGTGCATTTGGTTGGCCACAGGAAGGACAGGATGCTGAACCAGATGGGCTTTTTGTCTGGTCCAACAGGGCTCTTCTTTATGTTCTTGAGATATGGACACAGTGGGACAAGGCAAGAGGGAGTTGGAAGGCAGTTATATCACCTCTCTGCTTGGGACAGTAGGAGTACAATACTCCTGGAGATGGGAGCAAATAGCGAGTGGAAACAGAATAGGGAGATTTGAGAGGGTCCTACTACCACTCTATCCTAGGACCTCTTTTCAGAGGCTTGACTTGAAATCCACAGGGAAGGAGCTCAGTCTGGAAGCATCTTTGGTCATGCCTTTGTGGCAGTGGTTGCATCAAAAACTGGTGACAGTTCAACCTCAGAAGCACAAACAAGAACCAGTGGAAAAAGAATAGCCATCTGAGATGGGTGGTATTTACATCAGAATCCACAAACACATTTCCTTTGAAAAAAAGAAGGATATGTAGGGGACTGCAGTCTTAACTGAGAAACCAAGGCACATTTCTCAACTTTTGCATTTCTATCTCATGTTCACTTCACACAGGATGGAAACTATTTCTTTTCAAGCCACTGAATAATTTTCATTTTTAGGAGGTTTAGAGTAGAAGGAGCTGAATAACTGCTTTGAAGTATGCATAATATTAAAATAATAGAAGCATTAAAATCTAATATCTGAGAAAGCTCGCCATCCTTCCCATGTGAAATTAGTCTTCTCGAGCAAATGAGGATAACAAAGGCAAGTCCAAATGCTCACCAAACCAAGATTTTCAATTCAGAGTTGGACTGGGAGTTAGCTGCTAGAGAAATATATATTGCGAGTAAATCAGGTATAAAGGTGACAGTCAAAATCCTGCTCAATCTCCGAAAGAAGTGAAAATACCCAACCGCAAAAAAATGTATCAGCTTGTAAATTTAAGTTCCATTAAGAACCAAACATGATCCATTTGGTCTGTTGTTATCCTTGGCTCTGTTGACGTCAACTCCGTTCTGCTTCCAGTAAAGAAAAGTTACGTTGGGAAAATTATGGCAATAATGGTTATTATTTTTTTTTGCAAGGATCTTAGAGGTGATTTGTTTGTTTCTCTGAAACTATGTATGACAATCTACTTCTGACAAGTCAGCAGCAGCATGCTGTTTAGGGCTGCAATACAAACTGCATCTGGGGACTGGAAGGGGCACTATTCAGTCTACTGCCCTGCTGCTCATGCCAGCCAGAGTCAACCTGGAGCCAGTACAGCAGGCCCGTCCAACTCCCAAGAGAATGTGATCCACTCCCAGTATAAAAAAAACACAAAAAACTGGCAGTGATCTACCCACTGTCATTGAGGATTGACCAGTTGTTGAGTTTTTGGGGGGAGGGAGAGCAGAGTTGTTGAATTTTTTGGGGGGGAGGATTATATTTTTTTAGGGGGAATAACATACATCACTCACCTCTCCAAACACCGCCAAACAGTGTCCACTTTACACAACGGAGGGACAAAGTGAAGCGGGGGGGGAGGCATTCATACCGCTGCTTTTTTTACTCCCGCAATCGATAAGGATCACGCGATTGACCAGGAACACCAGGGGGTCTACCAGTCGATCGCGGTTGACTGGTTGAACATCTCTGCAATACAGCAGTTGGGCCAGGATGGGGCCTGAGGAATTCCCAGTGACAGCACTGGGCCTGGCTTGGAGCTAGCAGATCATGAGTCAACTCAGCCCGTCCCTGAGCTGGAACATCCTGTTTTATCTGTGGTGACGCCAGTGGGGATTCCACAGGTGGACATTTCAAAGCCAGGTATTCTCTACCCAGTACTTTATAGCTACATTTGTCGTGTAATGTTATTTGATGTCAATATTTTAAAGTCAACGCAATGGTTTTAAGCGTTTGACAGAACAGCTAGCACAGAGTGGTGCTAACATCTGATTGTGAAGTGAAAGCATGAGGCAGGAGTTGGTAATGCAGGTGAGCTGTGCACAAGCAAGCTGCCAGCTAGCTCTGCCGAGGCTCTTTTTTTTAGCACAATATGCAAAACCAGTCAGATACATTTTGGACTGTGACCTTTACAATCCCGAAATCGAGGGGTGGTACAAAGTTATTTTGGCACCTGTTTCCACCGCGTCACTTTCCCCTTGCACAATGTTTGACAAAGGAGACAAAGGTCACAGACGGGGCACGGCAGACCACTGAGAAAGCCAAAGGTTAGATAGAGGGCATGATGTTCAGACAGCTGTGGCTTGTCTGTGGGTGGAAGTGTGCTCCACACTCAGTGGTCATTCCTGCAGATTGTATTTAATAGTCAGCATTTTGTGGCATTTAACAGACTTAGGCTGCAATACTAGGCACCCAAGGAAGGGGTCACAGGGGTCGAAGAATACATCAGATATTGTGCCTCAAATTTGGAAACAGAGCTATGCATTGCCAAGGGAGATGCAATGTCAGATTGCTCCTCCAGAGGGCTGCTGAAGTGTCCAACACCCTGGAGCATGTCAAGGCATATCAACGATGTGCTAGGGAGGACCGAGAAAGAGACCCAAAGTCACTCCTGTCCCCTGGCATGCCTCAGCCCTGGAGAGAATTTCAGACATATTCCTGAGCATGTCTAAAACGCTTCCTCCCCTTTCATGCACATGGTTTTCAATGGGGAAGAAAACACTATGGCAGTTGAGCCACCTTCGTTCTTCCCCATACTCGCATGTACTTTAGGATCAAGACCTTATAGCACAACTCTATGCATGCTTACTCAGAATTAATTCCCACTGTGGTTAATGAAGCTTACTCTCGGGTAGACTTCCATAGGTTTGAAGCCTTAAAATTTTATTTAGTGTTTGACACTGGACATATTTGATGCCCCCCAAAATAATAAAGAAATACTAAGAACAATGCACTTGAATCCTGATTTTTTTAAAAAAAAAAAATCAAAATGCAAAATATTAGTTTTAGAATCATCGAACCATAGAGTTGGAAGGGACCACAAGGGTCATCTGGTTCAACCACCTGCAATGCAGGAATCTTTCACCCAACGTGAGGTTCAGACCCCTGACCCTGAGATTAAGAGTCTCATGCTCTACCGACTGTGCAATTTTAAATCTCGCATTCAAAATCCCCGGAATGGCTTTGGAAAACCTGCTGGATTGTGAATACATTTGCAGTTCTGTTCTAGTAATAAAAAGACATTTGCCTTCAAACAAACATTGTTTATCAAAGTGGTCAGTTCTTTGTAGAGCACACTATACTAATATCGGTTTAATAGAACCAGGCTTCTTTTTTTTAATGTATCACAGCAAGCGCAAGAAATGCAGCGTCTGAAAGAAAGAGTAATTGCTGGAAGCAGTGGTATTTCTCATAGCTACCCATTTCTCCATGGATAAAATCATATCTGAATGTAAGTATTCACATGCAACCCGAAAATGAAAGATAAGACGGATGTTGGGTAATCATTATGCGCAGCCCATGCTCCAATAACATGATTGTGGGCATGATGGAAGCTATATAATACAGAGGTACTGAACATGATTTATAGCTTCTGGAAGCATACGAGTTTTGCTACATTTCTGTATATTTAGCTCAGTGTTCTGAAAAGGTGCATATTTAACAGCTCTGCGTTTATATTTTAAATGGTTGCCATTATACTTATAAAATACCAGGCTTCTGTCTTTATTTGAATGCCTGAAGCCTAATTTTCATGGCTGCTAGTGCTCCTGATTTCTCCCTTTAGGATTCTGTACTCCTTTCTGTTTGATTCTAGATCAATTATTTCTGTTTTATTGTCAATTTCTAAGCATAGCTATTAAGCTCTATTCTTCCCCAGTGGTAGCTGCATTATTGATGGCATTTACACAGTAGTGTCCTGCAAACCTCCTTTAACAATTTTTTTGTTTAACTTCTCGCATTTAAGGAACACCTACCCATATTACAGAGTACACAATAAATATCTGTATTTGAAATTCAGTGCGGGCAACCTATCATTTAAAAATAATGCTCTACCACTTTTTTTAAAAAAAATAATGCTTTGTTCTTTAAAAATGCTGAAGTCAATCCAAGTGCGTTTAGAACCCTCCATCAATAAATATAGGTAAAACTGCAAGGAATCTGATTATGTACTTTTCTTAACCTTACAATGTTAACCATTCTGCAATAATACAAGCTGTCTTAGATTTATAAAGATACAATTATATTCCACTTTCCCACCATAATAGGACCCAAGCTGGCTTAAAAAGAAATTGCAAAATCAGCTTCAACTATCCAAAGTATCAAAAATATAAAGTTGTTTTTTTTTTAAAAAAAAAGCAATAGGCAGAGTGATCCAAACCACAAGACCCTCTGACTGGGAGTGATTCGGATGTTGCAGATCTATCAGCTTAACAGCCCTCTGGTGGAGTCCCATGCTTTGAACTGCACAGCAAGAAAACAATCCTGTTCGCACTTACCTGGAGGTCCCACTGAATTCAATGGCCCCTCTTTCTGAGTAGACCTGCTTAAGGTAAAGGTAAAGGGACCCCTGACCATTAGGTCCAGTTGTGACCAACTCTGGGGTTGTGGCGCTCATCTCGCTTTATTGGCCAAGGGAGCCGGCGTACAGCTTCTGGGTCATGTGGCCAGCATGACTAAGCCACTTCTGGCGAACCGGAGCAGCACACGGAAACGCCGTTTACCTTCCCGCCGGAGCGGTACCTATTTATCTACTTGCACTTCGACGTGCTTTCGAACTGCTAGGTTGGCAGGAGCAGGGACCAGGAGCTCACCCCATCATGGGGATTCGAACGGCCGACCTTCTGATCGGCAAGTCCTAGGCTCTGTGGTTTAACCCACAGCGCCACCCGCATCCCTTAGACCTGCTTAGGGATATACATAAACTGTAACAGGCAGAATTGACATAGAGTCAATTCTGTGGACCCGTGGACGGTCCAGGAATCAGCGTGTTTTTACATGAGTAGAATGTGTCCGTTTATTTAAAATGCATCTCTGGGTTATTTGTGGGGCATAGGAATTCCTTCATATTTTTTCCCCAAAATATAGTCCAGCCCTTCCACAAGGTATGAGGGACAGTGGACCAACCCCCTGCTGAAAAAGTTTGCTGACCCCTGATCTGAAAGAACCACTTGCTCCTGAAAGAACCTATCCATTAATATCAGAAGCTATGTTCAACCCCACCTCTGTAGGTCACATGGGGCCTGAAGACAGGGCCTTTTTAGTTGTGGTGCCCTATCTTTTGGACTCTTATGCCAGAGAGGTTTCACTGATGGCATCATTTTCTTTCCTAGTGAAAACATTTTCATTCACTCATTATTATTTTTTGCCATTTTATGCTTGATTTTTTAAACAGTTTGCTAAATGTGTCATAGTCTGATGTTCTCGTCTTTTGATGCCTTGTTTTTCAAGCTATTCCAAGTGCTTTGACTGAACAGCAGCTAATAAATATTTTTAGGTATTAAAAATATCATCTCTGTTCCTTGTAAATGTAGAGCTGTTAACGAGGCATCTTTTAGCTAAGGCGCCCTACATTACAGAGGACAGTCCTCTATTTGAAGGTGTCTTCAACTGAAAGGGCTCTGTGTTAATAGATAAAGAGCCACCAGAAGGGAGAGAAGGAGCCTTGAAGTTGTTCATCATTCAGCTTTCACTCTCCAGGAACTACAACTCACCATTCCTCGCTATTGGCCATGCTTGCTGAATGTTGTACTCATGAGTTAGCACCTAGTCATAGACAACAAATTGAGGAGGTGCAGAAATCAGAGACCCTCCAGGGACATTCCTGGAGAAATCCAGGGAGAGTCCCAGATTTACAGAAGCTGTCTCAGTTTCCAATTTGAACCTGGAATGTCCTGCTTCTCCTTAGGCCATCCCTATTTTCACTGGAGAATTGTTGAAGCATATAGTAAGCCATCCCTATTTTCATTGGAGAAATATTGGAGGGTATGTAGTTATCTGACCCCTGAGCCATCTGAAGGCAGCTCTGTATAGTGAAGCTTTTAAATGTTTTATTATGTTTTTATATATGTTGGCAGCTACCCAGATTGGCTGGGGCAACCCAGTCAGGGGGTGGGGGCAAACATAGTATATAATAATAATAATAATAATAATAATAATAATAATAATAATGGAATAGGACATCCCTATTTTCACCGGAGAAATGTTGGAGGGTATGAGATCACCTAGTTACAACTTTCCCCACTTTGGCAAAATGTTGTTCTATTTAAATTATAATTACTTTAAAACTCCCATCTATACACATAAAGCTTTGTCTGCTTGTTTTTTGGCAACCAGAGCTGAATATACAGAAGCCCAGCAAAAATGGTTTGAGGAACTATAAGCCTGGGACCTTCTGCATATAAAGAATGGCTTCTACTACTGGGCTCTGAACCCTCCCAACCTTATCCATCAAGATATGATCTACCAAATGTTTAACCCAGGCCCTGTCCATCAAAGTGGATTTTGTTCCACTGACTCCGGCTGGCTGAAAAGAAAAAAGAAAAATCTAAACATTTTCAGTTGTGCAGTTTACATATCATTCCAAATCAGTGCCTGTTTTCTTCACCTTCTGATAAGCAAAGAAAATGCCACCAAATAACTGCCATTGAGATAAGTGTGTGACCTTTGGGATGCTTTGAAGAGTTCCACTCTAATTCTTACTACAGAAATAAATCAAAGTGAAAGTAGGAAAGCCCTGTTTTCTGAGAAGCTGCACTTCTTGAGAGATCGTGTACCTTGTTGGACCCAACTGGCTTTAAGGCAGAGATGGGGAAAACATGGACTGCCATGTTTGTTGTTGGACCCCTAATCCCATCAGCCACCTTGACCAATGATCAGTGTGATGGGTACTGGAGTAAATATCTAAGGGATCCCCCTATTGCAGAGCAACAATCCTATCTACACAGGAATAAGTCCCACTGAACTGCGTGAAGCTCACACCTCATATGCGTAGGGTTACACTTAGTCATGCCAAACACCCATGCACACAAACTACAAATTAACTGACATTCTTGGTTTGAATTATGGGGCTATTACAGTTCACTGGAGACCCAGGTGCAATGCACTTCTGAACACTTCCAAACGTATCAGATTGGATCTTTATCGTGACCAGTTTCAAGTTTCTTTGGCATCACAGAGGCAGAAACCTTGTCCTCTTTTGCATCTGGATGCCCTTCATTCGAAAGCCATGTCATCACACTGAGTTTCGACCTCAGGAAGTGTTTTCCTGGTAACTTAAGCCTTCCACTCTATGTGTTCCCTTCCCCACATTAGATTCAACTGAGGTTTTTGGTCTGCCTGTCTTGGTCTGCCTGTCTGAGTGAAAATTTTGCTCTTTTTTTGTCCTTTGATGACTCAGACATCAGAAAACCCCTTCGGTAAGGGTGACAAAAGAGTCAGTGTCTGAGACTGCCACAGTTGCAACCATTTTGGGAGTGGAAAGTGGGAACAGTGTTTGAGGTTAACAGCCGTACTTTGGTTTTCGAACAGAATGCATTCTGGAAGTCTGTTTGACTTCTGAAATGTTTGGAAACCAAGGCACGGCTTCCGATTGGCTGCAGAAGTGTCCTGCAGCCAACCAGAAGCTGTAGAAGCAGAGCCGTAGCTAGGTGATCTTGCACCCCTGGTGGAAGCATCCAGATTGCACCCCCTAGCCACAGACAAATTAGCTCTTCTTTCCACCTTTCTTCCACCCCCACTCATTCAATTCACCCTCTATTTAAAACCATTTCTTATGAGGCAATAATCAATATTTATATTTATGGACATATTTTTAGCCAATCCCCCCCCACATTGCCTGCACCCCCTATGGTGAGAGTCAGAACTTACAGGGTTAAGAAGTTCTGAGTGACGTCTCACATTCTTGGAGGCGTGTTTAGAACACTGCGAGAAGTGGGAGTGTTCAGTATCTCTGAGAGAGAGAGAGAGACACACACAGTGTGAGTTGAGTCGCTCACGGAACGTACCGGGAAAATGAGTTGCGTGTCACCGGGATTTACGATCTGTTGATTTGTACGAGATTAAAGCTCTTTGTAAGATAAGGAAGACACCGAGCGTCTGCCTGATTTATTGAGCACACAAGGCTATCATCGGCTCTTACTTCTGTCGCTGTGCTTAAGCTCTGCTAACTGCAGCTGGAAGCCCGGAGCAGCAGAGGCACGCAGGGAAGCGTGTGGGCTCCAAATGGGGCAAGCGAAGCTGTCAGTCAATTTCTGCAAACCCCCTAGCTACGACCCTACGCAGAAGTCGTGCTGGACGTTCGGCTTCCGAGGCAAAGTTCGCAAACCAGAACACCTACTTGCAGGTTTGTGGCATTTGAGTTCCAAACTGTTTGTGAACTAAGCTGTTCAAAAACCAAGGTACAACTGTATTTACCAAGCACCATCATAAGCTCATCCACAACTTGGTATTGCAACACATCATGAAACTATAGGAACTGATATTGAAATTTCACACAGCTGGGGTGCATGATAAACCAAATCAAACCAGACCCATACACTCCCAAGAAAACACAAATGCTAAACGCCAAGATCAAATGTGCACAGCGATGAACAGACGTTCAAATCAAAATCCTAGCTTCCTGCAGGATATAGATGCAAGTATAGCTTTGACTAGCCAATCCCCTGTTCTTAGTGTGTGTGCGTGTGTTTTCAGAGCAAATATCAATAGAGGAAATTACTTAGGGAAGATTGATTTTTGAGAATTATTAGGGGATAACATTCACAGCAGCAAAATACACAGAACAATAACTGGCCTTTGAGGGTTCATTGAGCATGGAAGCACAGGCAAGGCATTTAGATAATTGCAAAAGAAGTGCATTTCAAAATCAGCAGAGCTGGAGCAGCAAGGTCATTCATACCATATAATGGTAAATAAACCAAACACCAAGACTCCACTGACCACCGTAAAGCAAGACTCCTTGGTCAAAACCACAGTTTGCTTTCCTCTTGCATAATCTGAAGGGTTATTCTATTTGCAGTTGCACCAATTCCACTTTAAGAGCACAACTGGAAGGCAGGGGGAAGGTAGCTAATGGAAATACTATAAAAAAAAAACCAAGAGGGATGCAATCTAGTCAACGTTAAAAGTTGTTTACTCCCATTGCTTCCAATAGCTTTTTCATGAGCCCTTGGGCTCTGTGTATAGCTGTCCTATGTGGTAAGCCACAGAATGGCATCTTCCTGGGCTGAGCAATGAAGCAAATTTTTCTCAGGCTTTGGACTGGCCCTATCCACCCCAAATTGTCACTGGGCCTTTCAAGACAGGAAGGGCTATAAGAGACTTCCTGTTTCAGCTTAGACTTAGCCCACGACAAAACCATACTTCCAATGTGTTTCTTGGTTTTGACACCAACACAACTGGCTCCCATCTGGCAGGAAGAAGTTGTTGTATTTGGTTTATCTCCTGGCACCAATATTGCTGTGGCTTACCAGAAGGGGGAAGAGGAGAGGCAATAGGGAGGTTGGTACATTAAATCTGCTTAATTTTGGCTGGGTTGTGCTGGTAGAGTTCATAACTCATAATGGCTGTTAATGTTGCCATGATGCACAAAAACATTCTGTAAATCAGTTCCACCCCCTTTTACTGGAGATTTTGTCACATTAAACTCAATGGGTTCACTTCCTAGTAGACATGTAGGATTACACTGTGCCATTTTTTGGTCTCAAAATTATCTTTATTCTTATCACCCGAAGATGCTTTTTCTGTATGTAAAAATCTTTCCATAGGAGCCATTTTCTCCCATGCTGATCAAAAGTCTCAGTTGCTTTTTCAAACAATACACATGTAAACAAGAAGGTAAAGCAGATGTCTGATCAAAATATATGGATACTCCATTTTCGGGGCTTAAAAATAGGTTCTCTGGAGGAGGAGATCAAAGATCAGATGCTTCCAAAGCATCTCTTGGTTTACACCAGGCATAGGCAAATCCGGCCCTCCAGATGTTTTGGGACTACAACTCCCATCATCCCTAGCTAACAGGATCAGTGGTCAGGGATGACAGGAATTGTAGTCTCAAAATATCTGGAGGGATGAGTTTGCCTATGCCTGGTTTACACCTTTGGGCTGGCTGCTAGTACAACAGAACAAAATACAATGGTACCTCGGATTGCATACTCTTCAGGTTACATACGCTTCAGGTTACAGACTCCGCTAACCCAGAACTAATACCTTGGGTTAAGAACTTTGCCTCAGGATGAGAACAGAAATTGTGCTCCTGCGGCGTGGTGGCAGCAGGAGGCCCCATTAGTTAAAGTGGTGCTTCAGGTTAAGAACAATTTCAGGTTAAGAACGGACCTCCGGAATGAATTAAGTACTTAACCCGAGGTACCACTGTAAAACTATCCTCTCCCCCCCCCCCCGATAATTCATTGACTGGGAATAATTATTTGGATTGAGTGTGCATACCACCTCAAACATCTTACAGTGGTACCTCAGATTACATATGCTTCAGGTTACATACGCTTCAGGTTACAGATTCGGCTAACCCAGAAATATTGCCTCGGGTTAAGAACCTTGCTTCAGGATGAGGACAGAAATTGTGCTCCTGCGGCACGGCGGCAGCAGCAGGAGGCCCCATTAGCTAAAGTGGTGGTTCAGGTTAAGAACGGACCTCCGGAACGAATGAAGTACTTAACCAGAGGCACCACTGTATTGGCAGAGAAAAGCAGCCCGTTACACCTCCTCATTCAAAGCCTGTTGTTGGATCTTGCTAGGAGCTGTTACTCATCTTTTCATGACTCTTTTTTACTTCTCTTGAAATGCTGAAGATAATTTTCCTGAGCAGGACTCTCCAAGTCAGCTTCAAAGTTTACTGAAGTGGTACTAATGCCCCCGAACATGACCTCACACTCACACTAGAGCTACAGTAACTTTACAAAGGCATTTCAAGCTTTGGTGGGGGTGGGTTGGAATTAACAAGTTACTGAACTGACACAGACACACTTCTTGCTGTCCAGATACTAATAACACCCAAACGGAACATTCATTAAGCGTAAAAATCATATCTGAACTTTCACAGCTGTGACAGGCAACAGTCCTAGATTTTCACACAATATTGTTCACAATATGGATTCTGGCATCTCTAATGTGCCTGACTGGTATCTGCTATATATATGTATGCACAGCTTTGGAACTGTTTTTAACTTGCAATTTGCAGCACGTCAAGTTGATGGACAGCCTCAGCTTAATTTTACTGTACAAAAAGTGACGTTACCTCGGAAGAATCATTTTCACATGGAAGACATCATTTTAAGAAACGTTGCAAATAAATAAGGCCCACCTGCCTCCCCTTCGGATGCAATTATCTATAGTGCCTAATATTTTAAAACACTGCTTTCAAATGCACAGGACTTAGCAAGATGTATATTTTTCTCATCATCAGTAAATTTCCAGCTGGGGGAACTGAAGAGTGCTAAGCCTATTGAAATCCATGGGGTTGTACTAACTTATTTGAAGGGCTAATGGCAGCCATATGGCAGTTGGGGGGGGAGGGTCAGAGATGAAAGTGGGCATAGCAATGAATGTGAATTTTAGCTTCTTACAGTAGGCTATTTTTTCCGCAGACCCACACAAAGACACCTGCATCTTCCATCTAGCCAAGTGAGAAGCATTACCAGTGTTTGAGGACACACTCCAGCCAGGCAAAAATCTTCAAGGAGGATGTCAAGGATGTTCTCTAAGGAGAGGGCATGTGGCCAAGAAAGGATTGTGGTCTGGGGCCAGATAGAAAGGCTTTGAGGGGCTGCCAGACTCATAAATTTGCAGGAAAATGTGAACCACGATGGGGGGGGGGAATGTGATCAAAAGACAAACAGAGAACCCCATCCCTATTCAACACCCAGACTCTAGAGATTGCACCTTCTAAATGTTCCTCTTTTATACTTCAGATTACATAACTGAAATCATCATGAAAACCAAAACTAGGAAAGGGACCTTTGGAAACTGATGCAGCCAAAGAGTCTTATCAGAGTACAAGCTGAAATTGTTGTGTCTGAGTACAAAACTAGTAAACTTAATAAGGGGAATGGCACATGTTAGCTGCTAGTGACTAAGGCTGCAATCCAAACCCCACTTACCTGAAATTAAGCCACACTGAATAGTTTCTTGTTTAGTCGTTTAGTCGTGTCCGACTCTTCGTGACCCCATGGACCAGAGCACGCCAGGCACTTCTGTCTTCCACAGCCTCCCGCAGTTTTGGTCAAACTCATGCTGGTAGCTTCGAGAACACTATCCAACCATCTCATCCTCTGTCGTCCCCTTCTCCTTGTGCCCTCCATCTTTCCCAACATCAGGGTCTTTTCCAGGGAGTCTTCTCTTCTCATGAGGTGGCCAAAGTATCGGAACTTCAGCTTCACGATCTGTCCTTCCAGTGAGCACTCAGGGCTGATTTCCTTAAGAATGGAGAATACTTAGGAGTGTGCTATAAGGCATTAAGCTGAGTAAAATCCTGATTCTGAAATATTGCTAAATTTTGAATGTAGAGGATTCCCCCCCCCCTTCTATCCTATAATATATGAAACCAGGAGACCATACAAGATTCCTCTAAGGAATGAGGGCAACAACCTTCAGGCTGCAATTTCTAAACCCTTTGTTCCTCCCACTTTATAGCTGTTCTTTTTCTTCTCCAGCAACAGCACACCAACTGTGCTTCATCTAATAAGCAACATACTTTTTTTTTCTTTTTTAAGAATTAAAAAGTGGGCATTAGGGAAAGTTTCAGATGGTGTCAATGCGCAAACTTCTGCTGGTTCCTGGCCACACAGCTGCTTTCAGCTGATGGTTTACTCTCCTGGGAAATCACTGAATGTGGGTACATTTCAATATGCATGCTTTCGAAAGAAAAGAGGAAAAGTCCCAAGATTAATAATAGTTGTCATGCTTTGCCTGCTCTAGCTGAGAAGGTACAGAACACTGAAATTGATACAGAAAATGTGTGCTGAAGGAAGTAGCTGCAATTGGACACTCTTGTCATTCACTATAATATATGGAGCAAACATCCACTATTATGGTCTTTTTCTACCGGAATATCTTAGTGACCTTCATGGGATTATGGACAATGCATGCAAGGACTGTAGGCCCTATCTATCAGAAGTGTTACCACATTCCATCCTGTTATATGGAATTTCTTTCTTCACAGTCCAGTCAAAAATTTCTCCCATTAAAATAATAAGAGGTGTCTAATGGTGGTGTAACTGTGTCCTCTGTGTCTTGAAGCTGTCTCTCACCATTAGCTACCAAGAGCAGTATTTCACAATGGGCACTGGCCTCTGAGGCAGCATAAAGCGGGACATCAAATCAAGGGAGTCTATGTATTCACTGAAATCACAACTCCTCTGTTCTCTTACAGCGGAGCAGGGAAATCTGTGGCCCTCCAGGTAGTGTGGGGCCCCAAATCCTTTCCTCCCCAGTCAACAAGGTCACAGTTCATGGGTTGATGGGGTTGCAGACCAGCAACATTTGGAGGACCATGAGTTTTTCAGCCCTGTCCAGCAGTATCAAAATTCCAGTGCATCCACATGGCAGGTCTTCTCATATTTCTTTGTGCAGTGATATGCCCCTAACAACACCTCCTGTACAGTTTAAGGGACCATACATACCCTACCAGTTTCCTTCCTGTCTTGTCCATTCCCTTTGAATTCATTAGCTTCTTTCTTATTTCCATTTTTTGACTGCTTATATTTGCACTCTTCCAGATTCATCCCCCTTTTTTGTTGTTCAGTATGTTGATGTGGATGGGTCAGCTAAGTGATTTTTCAAATAATATTATATACTCTTCAATAGTAGGTTATAATTCCATTTATTTAGTCATTTTTATTCCTATTCCATTTGCAACAGGAAAAGCTCATGGAGGAGCGGAAATGAATACATGGAACTAGCACCAAAGCTAGGTAGAACAGGGAGGATGGGGCCCAACCAGTGACCTAAGAGAGACCCATAAGTGTTTCTGTGGGAAGAGAGGAGCTTTCAAGGGACTCTTCCAGGGAGACAAATTTGTTTGTTTGTTATGCATTTGGATACCTCTTAAGTTATCACAACCAAAGTTTGTATGGTGCTGAGATCAAGGAGTGGTTTTTTTCATCTATGGAGACACTTGGATACCATTTTGAGTCCGGATAGTGGCCTGAAACTTTCAAAACTGAACTGATTTTAATCACTAATTTCAAAACCACACAGATTTTTTTTTTTTTTTTGGGTGGGTGTCTTATAATTCCAAAGCAATGTTATGAAGCTGTTAGTTATTAATAAAGTGTCATTAGTTTAACTTGTTTTACTTTCATCTCTCTCTCATTAAAGCAGAACAGGACAATCTTTAACATCCCCTACTTTCTTACCAGCTAGACTAACAGTATGAAGACAGTTGGGGGGGAAACAAGATCTGCAGCCAAAGGACTGAAGCCTTGCAGTTCGACCCTTAAGCTGACATTTAAGGATCACTGACTCCCAAATACCACATCAGCAATTGAGGAAGCCACTGTGGTTAGTTGGAAGAAACATGATTAGCACAGCATACTCCATTTAAAACCAGTAATGCTAATCTCAGGTTTACCAAACGCCAAACAGAAATGGAAAATATATGTGTGGGTGGGTTGTAGGGAGGCTACCAATGTCTCTTGCGTAATACCTCAGTAAGGCAATAAGCAAGAGACATTAATGCCTATTAAATACATACTGCAGGCCATCATAATCGAAGTTGTGCAGCTGGTAGAGATCAATGCCAACATTTCACCTGCTGACCATTCCATTTGGAGCTGTGTCATCCATCTTTTCTCTGTTACAGTTTCCATTAAAGGAATTCCAATTAGATAGAATAATGGCACTGGGGACGATGTATAGCAGACGGGAAGGATGGCCAGGTGGCGATAGTGATCCCTTGTAGTCTGGAAGCAAGCTCGTACACAAACCAAGAAGTACTGATAAGCAGGAATAAGAATGCTTTGAGAATCCAGCATCTGTGAATCTGTCCAAACTCAGTAGAAGGTTTCCATCTCTAACATAGAATCATAGAGGTGGAAGGCCCCAAAGGATCATATTGTCTAACTCCCTGCAATGCGGGAATATGCAAATGTCCCATACAGAGATCGACCCTGCACCCTTGGCATTTTCAGCACCACGCTCTAAGCAACTAAGCTATTATTGGTGAACTTAAACATGAATACTACAGAATAGTTAACTTAGACATGACTACATATGACCTCCCCATTTCTGAACAGGAGGGCATGGTGCTGGTCTTCATTTTATGTCACAACACCTTGCAGCACCCAATAGGAATGGAATCATTCTATAGTACTGTGAAGGTAAATTCCCCCAGTAACTTAATCAGAACAACAGAGCCATGTCAGATTTGACTATTTGTTAATTCCATCGTGAAGTTCAATTCCAACATTATGAATGTACATTATTATGCAAACGTCTTTCTCAGCATCTCTTTCATGCAAGCTCGGCACATCTTTTACTCTAAGTCCACTTTTTTAAAAAAGGGAAAGACTTGAAAACTATCCTCCGTATGGACAGCTACAAAGATGCACAGAATCAGAATGTGCAAAGCCTGCCGCAAAGCCTGTGAGTAAGCCCTTGAACGGATAAACACTGACAAGCTTGAAAATCGCCAACAATTTCAGGCTTTAATTTTAGAACCCAACATATACTGAAAACATCAACCCACTTTGAGTAACACACCTCTGCTGAGCCAAGGCGGGGGGGGGGAGAGAGAGAGAGAGCTGTGCCGATTAAGCAGAGTCCTGCTTAACTTTGCTTTTGTGTTGCCCTCCACACGACAGGGGTGAAACACAAGAAGTAATGCCCTAGAGGAAAGCTGGATGCTATCCAGAAGTTTATAGCTTTCAAAAGAGCCCTGTGGAGAAGATGAAGCTACTTAACATTTTGACTTTCCCCATCTGTTTGGAAAATAGGCAGGGAAAATGATGGCTTATAATTAGTGGCCATACAACTGCAAAAGTTTTCATGTAGATGTCTAGTGGCCATAATTATCCAAAGTTGCGTGGGTTGTAGAAACTGAGCAAGCACAATCTTAAAAAACCAGTTCATTTAGAAGAATTACACACAGAGAGAGAGGGGGGGGGATGGTGACAATTAACAAGCAGCAAGACACTGGAGTGATGGAAAAGATACTTCACATTCAGGCTGAATGTTTGTGCTTTTGCTGGAAATATCACATCCGGATAATAATTGATGGGACCAAGCTACAGTTAACATTCTCTGGTCAAAAGTAATGGGAAAACTTCTTTTCACTTTGGCAGGATCAAGCTCAAGATTTGCAATGAATATAATGCAACAGCATAAGGTGGAACTGCTCTCCTGGAAGAAACAAAATAATAATAATAATAGAGTCTTAAATGTACCTATGGCTGCAATCCTAACCCTACTTACTTGTGGGTGAGCTTTTCTCATCCCAGAGCTACAATTGTTAGAGTGAGCCACAAGCCAGGCAAGCCTGTTCTATGCTTTTCCGCCAATCAATATGCCCGTGATAATGGAGCGCGGCATTTCCTTCATTTCCTTCACTATGCTTTGTGAAGTTGCAAATGCTTTTGGCCACGTCTAAAGTGCTTGTGTATGGATTGCAGAAGATTCCCACGATAAGGCTGTAAGTAGCAGTTATTCCTCTCGTTAAAGATACCAGGATTCCATGTTAACAAGAAATAGTCCTACTACCGTTTCAGCATACATATATTTTTCGACATCAATGAATCGGTGTGACCTTTCTTTGAAAGCTTGGGGCTGTGTGATATCCTAAATATTGACAGATCTACAAAGCCTACTGCCTGCATGGATATCTAACAGCAAAAGTCTGAGTCAAAGCTTATTTGAAGTCTTTCATTCTCAAGAATGGAGTAGAATAGCTAATAATAACTGCTGGTATGATGAAGCATGTAACCAGATGCTAGGTTCTGTACACAACACAGATGGTATGAGGTCCCTGTTCAAAGGAGCTTACAATATTCATTAGGCAGAATGTGCTGAGACAGGGAAGAAGATCAGGAACTGACCCTAAACACTGGAGTTGGGGAATGTCAAATGGCAATTGATAAGAAAAGAGAGGGCAGGAATCTCAAGAAGGGGCTTTGTTGAAGAAGTGGAAGATGAGAGGGAGGGAGGTCAATGCATCAAGAGGAGAAGATGGGACTAGGAGGAGACAAAAGAGCAGGATAGGAGATGGGGTTCAGAAAAGTGTGGAAGTTATAGAAGGAAGGGGACAGACAGCAGGTATTATGGAGTGAGTCAAAGGCTGTCCAGAGATATCAGAAGTCTCTAATAGACTTAATCGTCTCACAAAAACCATCTCATATGGGTTCTGCAAAGCACATCTGCATCGAAGTATTCCTAATACCTATAACTGCATTTCAAAAGTTTGGTGGCAAAGAGTAGAAGAAGAAGAAGAAGAGTTTGGATTTGATATCCCGCCTTTCACTCCCTTTAAGGAGTCTCAAAGCGGCTAACATTCTCCTTTCCCTTCCTCCCCCACCACAAACACTCTGTGGGGTGAGTGGGGCTGAGAGACTTCAAAGAAGTGTGACTGGCCCAAGGTCACCCAGCAGCTGCATGTGGAGGAGCGGAGACACGAACCCGGTTCCCCAGATTACGAGACTACCGCTCTTAACCACTACACCATACTGGCTCTCAAGTAATACAATGTTATCTGAATGTAATTCATGCAAATCTATGCATCTTAACTGTTTCAAAAGAGAACTTCTGGCATAGGATTCAAAAACTGGAAGTCTTTGGACTAGATTCAGTTTGTGAAAAAGTACCATCTCCCTCCTAGCACTGACCCTTTTCTTCAAGATGCAATGAGGTCATGGAGGAGGGAGGGCAAGAGGTCGGAAGGGTGTAACACATACGAAAAGGAACTTAATGTGCTCTATCAGCTGCCTGATGTCCTAGACCTAGGCATATAACTTCCTATAAGTCTTCCTAAGCATATAATTTATGGACTATTCACATTTAATTAAGCATGTATGGAGTGGAATTGAACTAAGCTTTACTCAGAGTAGACCCACTGGAATTAATGAACACAACTAACTTGTACCCATTATTTTTGATGGCTCTACTCTGAGTAAAACATAGTTGAATACTACCCATATGGTTAAAAAAAAAAATCACCATGTTATGATTTTTCTGTATTTCTACATTGCTGTTACTGCTATAAGAGCCCAGGGTGGTGTGCAACATAGAAAGTATTAACCCATATAATAATTAAAAACATCTAAAATTGCATCTCAAAAAACACCCAAACAATACCAGCTGCTGGAATTCCAGTCAACATTCCAGTCAACAAGCCCAGGTGAACAGATGCTATGGTTAATTTGATTTCTGTGCTATGACACATTAGAAATTGCTATACATTATAAAATTTTAAGTACAGCTTAAAAGAGGGGGGATCCAAAAAACTCACAAATCTGAGCTATTGTGATCTGTCTGTTTTTACAAAGACCCACATTCCTTTTGCACACACATTGCCCCCTTGGAGGCATTTTCCAGCGAACTACTAGCTGTTTCTTTCAGTGTTCTCTGCTTTTCCTTCAAACCACAACAGCCTTGGGGCTTCCCTCAGGGTCAGAAGCACATACCACAGGTTTGGGGCTTTTCAAGAATGCACATCCAATGAGAACAGCTGGCCTAAGTCCATTAGAGTCCACCAGACCAGATGACATCTATCCCCACCAATGCAAATTGCACCAACCTGACACTTAGACTGATATGGGCAGAAATGGCTTGTGCTGAAATGCCAGTGGACCTTGGGGTGTCTATTGTGGCCTGCTGTCATGACTTGACAATCTATTGCTAAGTCCATTGAGGTTTATGCAACATTCCTGCTTTACAAACAATTATGTCTGGAAATGATCCACTTACTTGTAGACTAAGTGGATAAATTGTGTCTTGGGCTGTCTGACTTGAGTTGGGATTCATGTCAAATGCAGGCAGACTGCAGTATATCAAGCAACCAGGAGGCTAGTATCCCTTTGGAATTAGTTTGCATTGCTTCTATAGAATGGGAAACAAATATCTGGATCTGCAAAGTCCAAGTCAGATCTGCCTAGAAACTACATTCTGCAACCACGTTGCTATTGTGCAAATTGAGGTACAGTATAGCAGTAAAACTTTGCATGCACATTCAAGCCATTCAGAGGCAGCTTTCCCTGAATGCCAGGTGCTGGGGGACAACAGCAGGAGGGGGTTATTGCCTGCATTTCATGCTTTGGGACTTCCCACAGGAATCCAAGTAACTTGGAGCAGGACCTTTATTGTGGCTGCCCCTGTTCTTTGGAAGAACATACATGTCGAGATCTGACAGTTTCTCACTATCTGCACTCTCCAGAAACAGGAATACATTTCTGTTCTGACAAACTTTCTCAGCCAGATGAACAAGGCTTTGCCATGGATGTCTACTTTGTATTCCATCTGATGTTATTTTGTGATTTTTTTTAAATGATATTTATTAGAATTTCAAAAAAGATTACAAAAGTAAAAAAAAAATAGAAATAGAAAAACGAAACAAAAGATACAAAATACAGAAAAAGAAGTAAAAACAGTTAAAAGTAAATCCATCTTTCAATGTCTTGCCTTTCATTCACTTATTTCCCTGACCTCCTCACACCTCCCTTTTTTGTATTCCAGTTCAAATGGTTACTTCAGCAAATCCTTTCCCTCTTTGTTTTTATCTTAATTCTTTATCTTAATATATTATAACTTTACATTTTCACCTGTTAACCATCCATTTTTACATACTCTTTTTTAACATTGCTGCTAAAACCACTTAATTTCATTCCGACATCATTTTAATATTCTTTAATTTTACAATGTTTCTGTAAATAATCTTTAAATTTCTTCCAATCTTCTTCCACCGACTCTTCTCCCTGGTCTCGGATTCTGCCAGTCATTTCCACCAATTCCATATAGTCTATCACCTTCATCTGCCATTCTTCCAGGGTGGGTAGATCTTGTGTCTTCCAATATTTTGCAATGAGTATTCTTGCTGCTGTTGTCGCGTACATAAAGAAAGTTCTATCCTTCTTTAACACCAATTGGCTGACCATGCCCAGGAGAAAGGCCTCTGGTTTCTTCAGGAAGGTATATTTAAATACCTTTTTCATTTCATTATATATCATCTCCCAGAAAGCCTTAATCTTTGGGCACGTCCACCAAAGGTGAAAGAATGTACCTTCATTATCTTTACATTTCCAACATTTATTATCGGGCAAATGGTAGATTTTTGCAAGCTTGACTGGTGTCATGTACCACCTGTATATCATTTTCATAATATTCTCTCTTAAGGCATTACATGCTGTAAATTTCATGCCGGTGGTCCACAACTGTTCCCAGTCAGCAAACATAATGTTATGTCCAACATCTTGTGCCCATTTAATCATAGCAGATTTAACCGTTTCATCCTGAGTATTCCATTTCAACAGCAAGTTATACATTCTTGATAGTATCTTAGTTTTGGGATCTAACAGTTCTGTTTCCAATTTTGATTTTTCCACCTGGAAGCCAATTTTTTTGTCCAGATTGTAAGCCTCCCTTATTTGATAGTAATGAAGCCAATCTCGCACTTTATTTTTTAGTTTCTCAAAACTCTGCAATTTCAATTTATCTCCTTCTTGTTCCAAAATCTCCCAATATTTCGGCCATTTGGCCTCCATATTGAGCTTTTTCTGAGCCGTTATTTTGTGATTTTTAGCTGGTTTAGCAGCTTTTATTGAATTTTGTACATCATCTTGAGTAGGGTTGCCATATTTCAAAAAGTGAAAATCCAGACACAAAAGTTGTTGAGCTCCCCCCCCCCCCGCCAAAATCTACACTACCCAGACATTTCAGTGATTTCTGCCCAGACACTGTTTCCAATGTATGGCAACCCTAGTCTTGAAATGTTTGTGGAAGGTGACTAATAGAATGTTGTTGCTGTTGTTTATCATCATCTGGTTGACCACTATTAGAAACAGGAGACTGTCTTGTGGCCTGCTTGATCTGGATACTTCTTATGTTCTCTGCATTCCAGGTTCACATACTATGTCAAATAACCTACCCATATGCAAGAGGTAGGGACGCGGGTGGCGCTGTGGGTTAAACCACAGAGCCTAGGACTTGCCAATCAGAAGGTCAGCAGTTCGAATCCCCACTACGGGGTGGATTGCTCGGTCCCTGCTCCTGCCAACCTAGCAGTTTGAAAGCACGAAGTGCAAGTAGATAAATAGGTACCGCTCCAGTGGGAAGGTAAACAACATTTTCGTGCGGTGCTCTGGTTTGCCAAAAGTGGCTTAGTCATGCTGGCTGCATCACCGTATGCCGGCTCCCTCGGCCAGTAAAGCGAGATGAGCGCTGCAACCCCAGAGTCATCTGTGACTGGACCTAACGGTAAGGGGTCTCTGACCCCTGGCAACATTTCCCTGGTGGCAACATTTCAACCTACAGTGTGTGCGTGGGCATGTGTAGAGAGGCTTTGTTGCCAATTTATCAGGGCACAGGAGATGCACTAGTGGCAGGGGAGATGCTCTGGGACAGCTGCTAGAATATCTGCGTTTGTGAAAAGACCAACTAAAAATAAAATTGGGGAAACAGTATTCTTTGTTAAGTCTAAGGTGCATTTTTTTTCTGACTAAAGGCAGCATTACCCTCACCATGTCAGCATGCTTGAAGTAGGTCAGGCATGTCCAACAGGTCGATCATGATCTACAAAGTCAATCTAGGTGTATCCCTGGTCGATCCTGGTTGATCACACAATCCTGTGCTTCCCCCCACCCCCAAGCTCAATAACTTTGGTGAATTCTCCCCCCAAAAAGCTCAACAACTTTGGTCAACCAATGGGTAGATCTCTGCCAGTTTTTTTATAGTGGGAGTAGATTGCAGTCTCTTGAGAGTTGGACATGCCTGAAGTAGGCATACATTTGTGCAAAGCCGGGCTGTTAAGCTCAGCCCCAGTTCATCATTTCAAAAGCTGCTACAACAACACAGTGCACAGTATAGTTGTTGTGCTTCCTCCATAGTGCACACACACACACACACAATTTTTTAGCTGAGATAAACAGAAGTGTGTGATGAGACAGCAATGTGGCAGCTTAACAATGGCAGCTGTGAGCATTGTTCTCACCACCATCTCCCTCTACATATAGTGGAACAGTGGCCTACTTCACCATAACTATCACACATGGGATGCTCTTTGCTCTGCTCCTCCTGAAGCCCACCAAGATCTAATCCAGGGTTAGAAAAACCTGTGGTCTTCCTGATGTTCCTAGACTTCAACTAACGTCATCTCCTTGGCCATGCTTGTTGGGGTTGATGGGATTGGGGAGCCAAGAACAGGTTACAGCAGAGAGAAGGAACCTGCAACTCTCCAGGTATTGTTGGACCCCCAATTCCATCAGCCCCAACAAGCATGGTCAATGAGATGACATTAGTTGAAGTCTAGGAATATCTCTGGCCATGCCCAACTACAAGGATGGGGAAGAGATTGAGGAGATTCTCAACAAGTTTTAAAACTTCTTACACAGTGAGAAGCCCACACAAAAGAGGGTTGTTAGCCCTTAGTTTCCACAGCATCTCCGGAAGGTATGAAATGGGCATAGATCAACCAACTTGTTATCATATCCAGGTATTAAAGCAGTGTGGAAAGCCAATGCATTTTTGTACAATTCAGCTGCCCAAGGAATGGGGCTTTCATGATTGCAGGTGGATTTTTGAACAAGAAGCCAGCATCCTATAAGCACTAGCCCTGTACAGTCGAAGTAAATACCCGGGAGCCAGATTTGTCAGTTGAGAAAGCTTAGCACTTTCATTAACTGCATGAACTCCCAAGTCAGTCTGATTCTGCTCAGACTTCTGGAAACATCTAGTTCACACTCAGCATGCCGAGAGACTTAATAGAGGCATTGAACAGCTGCCAGGATTCTTGATCCAACACCGCTATACACAAGGCTTTGCAAAACAGGATAAACAGCTTTGTTTCAAGCTAGCACCCAGTGACTTGTGCATCTGCAAACCTGAAGGGATCTATTTCCAAACTTCAGAGTCCTTGTAAGTAAGATATAGTACAATCTGGAGGCTTATGGGAAGAGGAGTCTTAAGCCTCTAAGTCCCATGAATAGTTCCTTACATGATACCCCTTGGATGACAAAATTTGATTTGCATATATGATCAATTTACCCAAATGCATGGTCCGTGCATACTTAGATTCTTCTACCTACAGCTTAATCTCATGCATGCTTATTAAGAAATAAATCCCATGGTGTTTGGTGGGGCTTACTGTTAGTTAAATGGGTACTTCATACTGCAATTTTACACACAAGTGCTGTATCACTTCTGGGGATGCTTAGTTGCACTTAAAAAAAATATCATGTAGGATAGCTTGTTGTTAGTGTGCTAAGTAACTATTTGCAAAATGTGTACCGGTTCTGGTCCAATCATAAGAACCCAAGAAGAGCAGAGGTGCCAACTTGAATAAAATATCTGGGGAGGCTGATGACATGCCCTGTGACGAGTGGGGGCTGGGAGGAGCCAGGGGGCAGAGCCAAGTATAGTGGCAGTGGCGATAGCTAGGGGGGCACTCGGCTTCAATGGCAGTTCCATTGATTTATATGTACCACTCTCTCTCCACTGCCGTCCAAATTGGGGGATGAGTGCATCAAAATGCCCTACCCCACAGTCTGCCCTATTCAGGAGTGAATTGCTTTTTGCATTAAAAAAAATCCACAAAAAACTAGACTGACCTATGGATGTGTACATATGAAGCTAGCATGGGATGAAAATAAGCTTATCTGTTCACCCTGAGTTGCTCCACAGGGGCCTACGATTATTTAGCCCCCAACCCAGGAGGAGCAAGGGGTTGGTTAACCAAATATGAGAAGTTGAGCTATAAGACTTTCAAAATGAGCTGTTGCTCTAAGAGATGGACAGGTAGAGAAATTTTGGCTCTGATTCACATGCTGATAAATAAGAGCCAAGAGCACATTTCCACCTGGCCTCAATGCAAGTTTATTTTTGGAAGGGACTTTTTCTTTTCTTTTTGGCAACGAGTCTATACACTTGGCTCATCTGCAGTTCAGTTTATCAGACTTTTCCATTCCTAACTACAATACAACAACAGACTAATGGCCTATCAAATGTAGTATCTTCTTCTCTGACCTTATAAAAGCAAGTCAGGCCTGATTCTCCGTAACTGACTCCTATGAAAGTTATAATACAATAGCTAAAAAGTCATAAAAGCTTCCGGAGAACTGTTCTGATTTAGTGGATGGAGGGGAAGATGAAGAAAAAAAATCCATGAACCTTGCAAACCTTTAACCACCAATTATTTTGATGGTGGTTTACATGTATAGTCATCTCATGGTCCAAAGGACCCTTGGGGCAGCTTACAATAATAGGCAATATCCATATCATTTAAAAACAATCAATAAAATCACAAGTAAAACTATAAAAGCTGCAATCCATTCTGCACTGCAGTTAGAAACATATTAGACACTAGAATCTCTCTCTCCCTCTCTCCCTCTCATGCACTGCCACCACCAAGAACTGGGTGAGCAGTGGATAACAACAACAACATTATTATATATCTGGCTGGCTGAATTCTGTTGAATTTCAGTCTTGATGACAATGGTCCAATCTGTCCCACTTTGTGTGGATTTTTTGACCAAGCATACAAAAAGTCCCCATTTAAATTGTACGACTTTTTGTACAAACACCTTATCTAAACAACATACTTTCCAATGCTCTTCAGTGCATTTGTCCATAAATATGCATATGTGTGCTTCTTCTGCACCAATACAGCATCGCAAAAATCCAGAAAAGGGAATCACCCAACTGGGAGTTGTGTTTCAATCCATAAGCAAGCTGGACGGTATCAGATTGGGTTGGTCTGCTGTGAAATGCAGACCAATTGAACTCTTCACCTTTCCCTAGCCACTGCCCACTGGAGATCTTTAAAATGAAGCTTTAAGAATGCCATAAAAAAATCTTGATTGATGATTAAAATTCTCTAGGGAAGGAGGTCTGCTACACAGCTACCGCTACAGAAAACGCCCTGCTCCTTGTTGCCAGTTTCATTTTCAGCCCTGCATGACCCAAGATACAGAGCAAGGTCTCATATGATGCCTTTTAGGATATGGGTGGAGGTAGTACTCAAGTTTAACGCTTCCAACCTGTTTGGGCTTTTAAGACAAGTACCAACTCCTTGAAACTGACAGTGAGTAGATTATTCAGTCTTCTCCAGGTTCCAGTTAATAGCCAAGCTGCCATATTCTGGACTAGCAAGTCGTCCAGCACAAGGTAGCTATGGTCAGCTAATGGTGAGAAGCTGCCACCACATGTAACATTAAACTTTTTTTGCATGTCATTGCAACCCCTACATTGCGGCAGGCTGCCAAAAATGGAACCTTGGATTAGGGATGAGGGAGAAATTGGATTCACTGAGCATTTAAAGCCCAACCTATCTATTTCACATTTCCCCAAACAATACATGAACCAAAACACAGTGATCCTTCAGAATTCATACTTCTCTTAATTTTGCAATGCTTTTCTCCAGCCGTACAAAATTCATCTACCAGAGTAAAGTGCATCAAAATGTATATATATCAATGTAAACAATGTTCAAAATGCATTATATTAGTGAAAAATGCTTTGCAAAACTGTGTATATTAGGCAAAATTGCATACAGATACATGTATATTGAAAGAAATTCACATTAAATGCTGATAAATTTGCACAAGGGCAATTATTAAAAATGCATACTGATGTGGAAACGTGACTGGAACATAAGACTGTCATTTTTCCAAACAGAGAAACCAAAATTGTCATATTCACCCATCCTTACCTTGGATGTATCATACACATGGTAATGTCAAGAGACGACACATGGTCCCTTTGGTTGTGTGAATGGTTCCTGAGAGAGTGTGAGTGCATGTTTATATATACTTCTCAAAAAAACCAACAACAACAACTTTTGGATTATACCTTTCTATGTCAAAACAAGCCCTTTTCTCCCTTTAGCCCCATGTAAACTGACAAACACAGACACATCACGGCAGGCGAGATGTTTTGTTTCATAGAACTATTGCTTCAGGATCCATAACAAAAACATAATTAGAGTGATTCATTTCATTTCACCATGCATGGGATCTCCCAGAAGGTTTTCAAATGTGTCTGTGCAGTGATGCCAAAGCTACTGCTGGTTATATTAGAAACTGCTCAAATGAACTTCTGTTCCCCTCTAGGTTTTTCCCAGCCCCCAACTCCTTCTCCTCCTAAGCAGTGGTGCATATTTCTCCTCCTCTTACAAACAACAGATAAAGAGAAAAGGAGATGATAATGTTTCAAAATGGAGGAGGGGTTTCCAGTTTATACTATTTCAGTGATAAGTTCTGGGGGTGTTCCACTCACCAGATTTATTTCCTTCCAACAAGCCCTGGGGAGCTTACAATATTTTTTTTAAAAAAATACATACTCATTTACAAAACTGAACATTTGAGGAATCAAGCAGGCAACAAAAGCAGGAAGGCGAACTGTTAATCCTAGACTGGATTTCCAAAGCGCAATCATAATGATGCACATGCAGCAACAGAAACAGCAACACTCCCAACTGTTTCCATTTGAGAGGCTTTTTGCACTAACAATTTGTGGGATAGCCAACATATTGAAGTCTAATTACTGCATGAAAGGGTTAATACCATAGAGTAAGTTGTCCTGCCAGGTTTAGCTAGGTCACATCTCCTTACCTTGGGAAGGAATGAGTAATCAAGCCTATTGCTGCAACCTCAGTCTACCTGAGACATTCAATGCCTAATGAGGTTTGAACTGGTTGCTCCAGCTCAGACTAAATGGCTCTTACAAGCCTCTCTTGAGTTCCTATACCAATAATCTAGGAACTTTTAATGCTTTGTAACTAAACCAAGGTTTACTGTCTGTGCAACTTTTCTGAAGCACATGAACCCAACCTTTGGAGGGTTTGAAAGTAAACTAGTTTTTAACTTACCAAATTCATGATCTTCCTTCCCTCCCGTTGTTCCTGATGTAGAACTTCCCTCACCCCTTCCCTGGTCTAGAGAGGGGCACAATTTTGGGGTTTTCCTCTGATGCCAAGATGTCTTGGGCTGGCCCTGAAGACTGCTGTCAAACATCACCCTGGAGGTAGACTGCCAATGAAAGAAACATCCCCAGGTATCACCATTCCTTCTAAGACCAATTCTCCCTATGCTTATGCAACCAAAACTGCACCATCCATGCACACAAAGGGTGGAAAGGCATAACAAAAAACCCCCACAATGGTTTAATCCCATCAAGCCCAGCTTTCTAACAATATGCAGTTTCAAAAATTGTGAGATGGACTCTTGACCACCCTGAGTGAAAAATCAGAGAGACACTGCGATCTTCATTGATTTCTCTGTTGCAGTACTCATTAAATTATGAATTATTTCCCCACTTTTGAAAGAGAATTATGTGTTCGGATGGAGAGGGGAAAATTATTAATGTATGAAGGGGACTGGGATATTTGGGGCCTTTTTGCATTAATAGGTCTGTTGCTTTTGTGCTGGTGTAGTCAAGTAAATTATGTATGTATTGTTTCACAGCATGGCTCTAGATAGTGTATTATATTGATGGATTATGTTAAATTTATTCATTTCAAAGATACTGTTGCTGTTTTATGTCCAGCCTTTGTCAAAGATGCCTGTTAAAGTTTGGCGGTTTCAGAGAACTCTGTTACAGGAGAGTGGGTGGTGAAAAACATTTTGATTTGCAATGAATTGTGACATTGCATTTAGGATAGTCCTAGTGCCATTTTGGTTGGGGGTGGTGGTTGCAAAGAGAAAGCTGAATTTTCAGAGGAGAAAGAGCAGGCTAGGAGCAAGCCATGCCTAACCCTCCCTGCCCTGTGCTGCTTTCCACTCTCCACTCTCATCAGCTGCTTTCCCCACTTGATCCAGAAACCAGATATGTGAGAAAAGGTGTGGTTAGGGAAATGGCAGGAAGTGGGGTACTGAGATGAAAAATGTGGGCGGGGGGGGGGGGGGCTAAGAACCGCCTCCATTCAAGGAATGGGCAAATCTATCAATTTCAGTTTTTCTCTGTTTCACATTTTTTTCTAATCATATATTCAGTTCTCCACATTTCCACATCAATTTGTGAATTTGTTTTTAAGAAAATTCATCAGCGTATTATTCCAGATTTCTCCTACTATATGTAGGGATCACCCACACCTCCTTTTGTGCTGTGTTTCTAGGCACAAGGATGAGATTTAAAGCTCTATATCTGGGCAGTGGTTTCCATATCTATCTATCTATCTATCTATCTATCTATCTATCTATCATCTATCTATCAATCATCATCATCTATCTATCATCTATCTCCTGGATATTTACCTGGGAAAACCTATGTTTTTGGAGCCTTGGAGCAAACGGCAAATGGGTTTCCATAGATTTTCATATGCTCCAGTTCAGGACTCAGCTATACAGCAGCAAATATAATGTTTTAAGTGCGTTTTAAGTGCATTATTCAAATGTGACAGTTAGATGGCGATAGTGAGCTTATATTTTTCAAAACATTTTTGTGTTTTTTATATGTGTCTAGATTCCACCTCAGTGGTAAAATGTGAGTTTTCCTGGGGGAAATGCTGGAACAACAACAAACCCCCCAATCAGACGCAGAGCTTTAAAGTGTGGACATTTGCTATAAATAAGTTAAGTTAATTTGGAATATGCAGAAAATATTAAAAAAAAAATTAAGGAACTGCAGAAAGAGGGGGAAGGAAGTAGGAATTTTGAAATGTTAAAATGATTGTAAAATTATTGAAATGTATAAAACTGAAAATCATAAAAAAGTGGGGACCTTTGCCTGGGAATGCAGTGCAAAAGTAAGTCTGGAAGAGCCCACTGTGTTTTATGTGATGTTGCCCAACATACACCTTTCTTCAACACATTTTTCTGTAATACTATTTTTGTTTTGTTTTTTCACCAATAGATACATTTTTAGACACTCCTTATCCTAGTGCACACATTTTTGTATGTGTTTTTTGCCTGGAGAACTGCCCTGCAAAATTTGGAGAAGTGTGACTTTCAAAGCGTAGCTGTCTATTCGTTTTGGAAATGGCCAATTTGAGAGGTTCACCTTTAAATGCAAACTGAACTGAATTTCTCTCCCATCTCTACTCCCAACACCAGCATTGCTCCCCTGATATTTCTGACCCATCTGATCTGTCTTGACTTCGGACATTGCTCCTTGAAGGCTATCGTGCAATTTCATGGCTGTTGTGAAGTTGAAATCGTTGAGTTTCCTGCTTCCACTTTGGGCCAACATGCTGTATCAGTTGTTAAGCAACACATTCCAAATAGGTTATTGTATTTTAGTGTTTTGTTGGAAGCCGCCCAGAGTGGCTGGGGAAACCCAGCCAGATGGGCGGGGTATAAATAATAAATTATTATTATTATTATTATTATTATTATTATTATTATTATTATTATTGCTTCTCAGGAAAATCTGGGCATAAAGTCAAGACCCATAAGGAGCTCAAGGCAGAGTATTCCTTAGAATTTGAGGCAATTTAATTTTTGAAAAGCTACAATGGTGAACAAGAGAGGAGGGGGACATTAGATCTTCAAACATTCATTGCCAGTAGTCACAGCTGGTAATTAACGTTGTTAGAGGCAGTGGTCATGGAGATGCATTAGGAGTAATAATCAGAGGCCCTTACCAATTTGAAAAAGGGCCAATTAGTGCCCCCCAAAGATGCTTAGCCAAATACCCTTCTGTGAAATGGAAAGTTCCTTACCTATGCTAAGCATTTTTTAAAAAATCTCCTTTGAATAGATGTTCATGGTAGGGAGAGATATGATATCAAAGAACTGGATCAGCTCTTTCAGCGTGCTAGAGAAGCTGCAAATATCTGCGAATGTCACATATTCTCTGTTCTGGACAGTGCCACTGAAAAGCAGAGGTGTCGCAAGGTGGATGCGGTCCACCCTGGGTGTCACCTCCGAGGGGGTTTACAAAATGCTGCAGGTCAGTCAACGTCAGTGAGAGATGCTGTGATTTTGGCATGCACAGGGTTCCTGCTGCCGAAACGGTCTGCCCGCTCAGCTCCCCCCAAAAAGCTCAACACCTTTGGCTCCACAAAAAGAAAGAAAAAGAAAGTCAAACCATTTTTGCAGGCAATAAATAAATAAATTTCAAGGGTGGGGGGGTGAAAAGATTTTTTTCCGCACCGAGTACCACCTGACCTTGCTACACCACTGCTATAAAGGCCCTTGATTTGCCAATATTTTGACTGGATCCACATGTGGGGTGGAGAGGCAGGAGGGAGGGAAACACAAGATAGTTCAAAATTAAACCGGTTGATGGCTGCAGATGTTGTTGGAATGCAACTCCCATCATCCCTAAACATTGGCCATGTTGACAGGGGCTGATGGAGTCTAAGGAGAGCCTCCTGAGAAAATAAGTGAGGAGAACGAGGAAGAGGAAGAGGAAGAGGATGAGGAAGAAGAAGAAGAAGAAGGAGGAGGAGGAGGAGAAGGAGATTTGCCGGTCAACTGGAGAAAGCTGCTCAAAGCTGGTGTGGCAGAAACTCAAGAGGAGCCATTACATTTGTATGGGAACAGAATAATCACAGACACCCCAGTGAAGTGCAGGCTTTAAAGGAGGTTCGCTTTGCCCACTACAAAGAATCTTAGAGCCTGTCGTCCCATTTTAATTAAATATGACAGGTTGGCAAAAGGAGCAGCTAGGTGTGAAACACATCTACTGCTGGAGGGAGGTTCTCCACAGAACCATGACCTGAAATCAGGAAGTCACCAACTGTGACCTTCTCTGTGTTTTACAGAGCAGTTGGCGCTGCAGGCAAGGTTGTCAACTGTGCATTTCCCTGAAACTGACATGCCAGATTTATTATTATGAGCCAGGAAATGAAGGCTACAACCAATACAACTTGCTTCTTGTGTTACCTGGGATGAGTCAGCAGCCTCTTTGCTGCCCTCCTGCTCAGACATTTGAACCTTGGTGAGCTTCTTCATGCTGCCTGTGAACACAGAGTATCCTATTCTTAAAAAGGTGGCTAGCACCCCAGAGCCATTGATCTGCATTCCCTTAACTTGCCTAAGACTGCAATCCTATACACACTTTCTTGGGAGTAAGCTTCACTGACCACATTGGAACGAACTTCTGTGTAGACATGAATCAGACTGCATTGTGTGGCTGCAGTCCCTGCTTACTTGGGAGTAAGCTCCATGCTTCTGAGTTGGCATACAGGATCGCTTTGTGAGTCTTGGGTGGAGATGCAGAGAAATCCATTTTTGATCACATTTCAACAAGAAACTTCCTGATTTGCACTTGCCAAACCAGTGCAGAAACTGAAACGCCTTTGAAGTTCACACTGATCTGAATTTTGTGCTGCGGTTTTCCAACTAAACAATTTGTACATTAAGGGGCAGTGTGCATAAAAATATGTGTATTAGTGAAAATAATGTACCAGTATGCCTTGTAATGGGGGAAATTGCTTGCAGAAATGTGCATATTAGTTAAAACTGTGCCTGAGCGTGTGCACACACACACTGGGGGAAATTCACACTGAAAACACTGTCAAATGTGGAAAACTGAATTTAATAGTACCCCCCCCAAAAAAAAACAATAGAGAAATAAAAATTGAAACTGACAGATTCATTAATCCCTGGGTCACCTCCAGGCTGTCACTATTTTGCAGGAGGGGTTCAATTGCACACCATAAGTTTAGGTACATGCAATTAAGGTGAATCAGAGCTTACCTGACCTCCTGTTACTGGCATCACCATGGGTTACAAGGAAGAGAAGGAATAGAGACAAGGTGGCATTGAAGCTCTTGGTAAGCCACAGTAATACAGGTAATGCCACATCACTGATCTCTACTGCACATAACCTCCTACATGGCATTATGATGCAAAATTATGAATAATATTGAAAAGAGCACTTCAAGTACGAAACTGTACTGAAATAAAAAAAATGGTTTCACTATGTCTCCTTTTCAAAGCTGACTTTGTCAAAAGATGGTTAATCAGATTCTTTCCTTAGACTGGGTGTAATTATAGCATATAATTGCACAGCTTTTTAATCTATACATGGCTTTTCCATTAGATGGACCCTTCAGAAGGGGGGCTTTTGAGCTAGGCAGCACTTTTCTGTGCTTCAGGTGTCTCCATCTTTAATTCATTTGCTATTCATTGTAATAAAACTAATCACAATGAATTTATTTGGCATAATGCGGATATTTTATGTCCTTTCATCATCATTCCTCGGCAATTTCAATTATAGCCATTGCCTGATACCAGCACGGCTACCTTGCATTTTCTCGTTTCGCCTCCTCAATGCATCAATGTTAGCAGCAGAATCATTTGTACCTGCTACCAGCATCAAGGAGAGTAATGATGATGAGAAAACCTTTAATCAAATTTTGAACTAAGGAGTGGGCATGCTTAGACTCTTCAGCATCAACACAATCAAGGACTAGGCCACATTTTGCAATGTTGTAAGCTCTTAGTAGACCATGCAGTTATGCCAGAGATGTTGGTCTCATCCAGCTGGCAGGGGAGTTCCCCTCTGCCTTTGTGGCTGCATGCCTGCATCCAGTCAGCACTTTATTCTGTCTTCCCCACATTTCCACATCTGTTAATTTCACATCTTATTCCAGCTTTCACATGATGTGAAAGCTACTTCTGGAAATCTAGTGGGATCTAGCAGATGTTTAGTTTTCATTTCCACGTTAACTGTTGCCAGGAAAAATCTGTCTGTGACACTGTTAATGGTGCTTTCATTATCATGCCACCTCCCGGGCTGGATCAAGACATTTTGGCACCTGAGGCGAATGACAAAATGGCATTCGCCCCTGCCCTATTGACAGGGAAGAAGGGGGGGGGAGTGAAGATCTACATCAGGAACAAGGGGGAAAATAAAGATCTGCATTGGGATCTGCTGCCCCTGTGAATCCTACTGCCTCAGGCAGTCCTCTGCTCATGTGATGAAATTTGGGCCAGTGTCCCAACATAAGAGTTCTTTCTTGGGGTCTAAAATGTGCTGCAACATGGTGGTATATGTACCGTTCCAAAATGCAGCGGATACTGCAGCGTCAAATGAGTGTTAGAAATCAAGACGGAAGCACTAGCATTGCAACAAAGAAAACTAACATAATAAACCTCACGGATGAGTGCAGCCTGTGTCTGTGAGAGAATAATACCCAGTTCATTTTGCTGAAACAACAACAGTGTTCTTTCTTTGTGAGCTGAAAACTCATACAAGCTCACACAGCTTCCTTCCTTGAAATCAATTTGCCAGTTTTCTACCAGGCTAGCTTCAAGGTTAATTCACAAAGCCCTAAAGAACTTGAGCCCAAAGTACGTCAAGGACTGTCTGATCCCTAGCACTCCACCGGGTTCACTAAGATTCTCTGATGTGATGCTTCTGCTGGTTTCCTGCACCCCTGAGGTTCAGTTGGCCTCCACTTGGGGTGAACCTTTAGTGCGGCAGGCCTGCCCTGTGGAACTCCCTGCCTGCAGAGCTTTGGGAGGAACAGTCCCTGCCTTCTTTCAGACATCTTTTGAAAACTGCACTGTTTAAACAGCTTAGAACTGCAATACCCCAAGGGCTGCCTCTTTCCACATGAACCTACCCTGAGATCATCTTCTGAGGCCCTCCTTCATGTGCCTCCTCCTCGAGAGGTCTGGAGGGTGGCAACATGAGACTGGGCCTTCTCTGCAGTGGCTCCCTGTCTGTGGAATGCTCTCCCCAGGGAAGTTTGCCTGGCACCTTCATTATACACCTTTAGGCGCCAGGCAAAAACATTCCTTGTCAACAAGGCATTTGATTGATCTGATTTATATCCTACGCCCATTTAAAATGTTTGGGGGTTTTTTGGGGGGGAGGGGAGGCTATTGGGTTGTTGTTTTTATTTTTATTATGTATTTGTGGTTTTATATCTTGATTTTATTCTGTGAACAGCCCTGAGACCCCCAGGTTTAGGGCAGTATAAAGGTAAAGGGACTCCTGACCATTAGGTCCAGTCGTGGCCGACTCTGGGGTTGCGGTGTTCATCTCGCTTTATTGGCCAAGGGAGCCAGCATACAGCTTCCGGGTCATGTGGCCAGCATGACTAAGCCACTTCTGGCGAACCAGAGCAGCGCATGGAAACGCCGTTTACCTTCCCGCCGAAGTGGTACCTATTTATCTACTTGTCCTTTGACGTGCTTTCGAACTGCTAGGTGGGCAGGAGCAGGGACCAAGGAATGGGAGCTCACCCCGTCGTGGGGATTCGAACCGCCGACCTTCTGATCAGCAAGTCCTAGGCTCTGTGGTTTAACCCACAGCACCACCCACGTCCCCTTAGGGCAGTATAAATTCAATAAATAAATAAAAAAATTAGATAGGCTTTCACAATATTATTTTTCCTTTAAACCAGTAAGTATTTACTGATGTTTTACTGATGCGTATTATGTTTTAGAGATGTGCATGTGTTTTATTGTATTTTATATTTTGTAAGCCACCTCGGTATGTTTTATGAAAGAGTGAATTATACACTTTCAAATCAATAAAAGAGTGGAGAGAAAGTGAAAGAGGGAGAAATCCTGCTGAGACTTGATCTCATATAGGTGACAGATAGGGCCCGACAACCGAAATAGTTGCCAGGCACTCTTCTAGGATGAAGCACTGAGGACAGTGTCACACAGCAATCAAATTGCCATGAGTGTTGATTTAAAATAGCTTTATATCTGATGAAGCCAGTGCAGCGTTTGATTCAGAGAAGGAACAGAGTAGAATAAAGGTTGGTTTGTGAGTTGCCCTCTCAGCTCTTCAGCTGAACAACAACACACGTCCCCTTTGGCAACAGAGAGGCCCAGATCCAGCTGTCAATGATATATGTTAATTAATTGTGTCATCTCTGAATATCTACATATGCTAGGGATTTGAGAAAGGCAGCAGTGGGGATCCTCTAATGATTTGTGAAGTTCCAGGACAATCAGTACCTGGCCCTCATGCTGAGAAGGCTTTCCAGCTATGCCATCTGGGCAGGCTCCTCCTTGTTGTTGCTCAAAAGAAACAGTTTGCCTACTAGGACGTAGCTAAGGCTGGGATGTTAATAGAAGGTTAATAGAAGTGCTCAGCATCTTAAAAAGTAGAGACATCACCTTGCCAACAAAGGTCCATGTAGTAAAAGCTATGGTTTTCCCAGTAGTGATGTATGGAAGTGAAAGCTGGACCATAAAGAAGGCTGGTTGCCGAAGAATTGATGCTTTTGAATTATGGTGCTGGAGGAGACTCTTGAGAGTCCCATGGACTGCAAGAAGATCAAACCTATCCATTCTGAAGGAAATCAGCCCTGAGTGCTCACTGGAAGGACAGATCCTGAAGCTGAGGCTCCAGTACTTTGGCCACCTCATGAGAAGAGAAGACTCCCTGGAAAAGACCCTGATGTTGGGAAAGATGGAGGGCACAAGGAGAAGGGGACGACAGAGGATGAGATGGTTGGACAGTGTTCTCGAAGCTACCAACATGAGTTTGACCAAACTGCGGGAGGCAGTGGAAGACAGGAGTGCCTGGCATGCTCTGGTCCATGGGGGTCACGAAGAGTCGGACACGACTATACAACTAAACAACAAGAACAAAATAGAAGTGCTGGCAGATCAATGCACATGGAAGCCATATCTAAGTGCAGATCACAGATACAGGTCAGCATAATTCACAAAACCTCCCATTTTTACCCCCCGGCTCTTCCTGGATGTCATAATCAGAGTGGCCACTAATGTTCTCCCACAGTGGAGCCCAGATCCAGTTATTCCTGCCTAAGCACAATATCCCAAAAAACTTCAGTGGAAGCTAAATGAGTCAACAGCCTGACCTGCAAGCTTCCTCAGGCAGGCTTCACAACTATCCCTAAGCGTAGTGAAATATGCCACATCAACAGCCATACCATTGTTGTAGCACAGCATTACTTGGCAAATGCTGCTGAGTTGTGATGGCAATTTGTCAAGGTTTTTCAACACACTGTGCCTCACGTTATTGATTTGTCACCAGACCTAAATGATGATGGTTAAAATGGCTCTCATGACTTGTTCCAAGCAGGGCCAATCAGAGGAAGGACTGGGAAGGCCATTTGACCCCAGGGTGTCAAGTTTAAGCTCCCCCCCTCAATTTTAACCCTTTTTTGGTATTTGCAACTGATTATTAGTGGGACCAAATTGTGACGCATTCTCTCAGCTTAAGAGCTACAAACTGAAGCAAATAAGGGATGTGATTTGATAAAAGATGTGATTTTTGCTAAATAATATAGATTATGTGATATCAAAGAGTTAAAAGTGCCTTATTTTGTTTTTGTGTATCATAATCATAATAATAAATTAAACAAACCCAGGAAGCAGTCCGAGCTCTTGGACCTCTGAGGCCTGGCCCCATCCTGCTGTAAAATATAGTCCAGCTATCTGTATAGACTCTAAAACGGGAGTGGAGAATATGTGCCCTCGAGATGACATTGGAATCTACCTCCCATCAGTGGCAGGCTTTGGGCTCTCAAATTTCAGTGGCACCCTGTGTGACACTAAAATTCAGCACCTCCCAGCCTCTCACACTCTACTCTATAACATTGTTTCGTCACCTGCAGTGGCACATGTGCCCAGTGCGGCCAAACCAGTCATGCTACCCTAAAACCACCTCTGCTCCCATTATCCCTAGCCAGCATCACCAATAGTCAGGGGTGATGGGACTTGTAGGTCAGTATCATTTGAAGGGCCACAGGTTCTTCACCCATGCTCTGAAATCCAGTTATCATAAACAGCAAGTGAGGTGCTAAATCTCTGTCTGCCCTTTTCACTTCAGATTGCCTAGAGTCCTGACTCATGACTGAATGTTCACCCATACGAAAAGAAAACATACCATGTCCACAGAAAACCAGATATCATAACAGTTCTCCTCTGGCCTTCTTCCTGACATGCTAGATTTCAATGGCTTGGATTTATTTCCCCATGAGGTGCATGCCATCCTGTGAACCCTCACCTACAATCTGAAGTGACAGAGTCAAGCTACAGGTTCATTACCTCATTAACTGTTTATGAAAACTTAGCCTGTGCATCATTCGTATTCAGTATCATCAAACTTTCCCCCCAACGCACACTGGGTGCCATATATACAGTGGTACCTTGGGTTAAGTACTTAATTCGTTCCAGAGGTCTGTTCTTAACCTGAAACTGTTCTTAACCTGAAGCACCACTTTAACTAATGGGGCCTCCCACTGCTGCCGTGCCGCCAGAGCCCGATTTCTGTTCTTATCCTGAAGCAAAGTTCTTAACCTGAAGCACTATTTCTGGGTTAGCGGAGTCTGTAACCTGAAGCGTATGTAACCCGAGGTACCACTGTAATGGGAATTTGTTTCTCAAATTTATCTCTTGCTTGTAAAGTGACATATCAGAAGCAAAATGGCTTTTTTCCCATTTAGGCAGAAAGATAACAGTGTCTACTTTTGGGGGGCTGTTCTTTAATGATTTAAGTCTCATTCCCATAGCCTGCTCTGTAGAACAAACAAAAACCCCAACTATCTGTATTATATAACAAGAGGCATTAACTATCTTCACTCAGGCCAGTTTCTAAACTTTCCAAATTCTTTTTAATTTATTGTGGCACTTGGATATTTGACTCTCATTTTAATGATTACCTCCCACCCATGCAATATTATGAAGCAGAGCTATATCTGTTACTGAGCCTTGCTTCTTATTTCTGCCTATTGTTGAGTGCCAGCAAAAATGAAACAGGGTGGACATAGGCTGATCTTCCCAACCCTTGTCACCAAAGATCTGGTTACATCAAACTTAGGGCTGGATGCATGACACCCTTGCTTAGGGATCTGTTTGATTTCCTTCCTATTCCTTCTTTGCAGAGCCATGGCTAATGAGTTGTCTGACTTCCCTGTCATTAGGTGCAACCTGGCAGATAGCATGCCACAGCTTGGATGAGCCTCATGTGCAGCACTGTAGATTCTGCTCATGGCATAGGGATGTGGATGCCATGGCCAAAGAGCTGCCATGTGGATAAAAGAAACCACTGTGGACAGAGCAGTCATGTTTGTTGTCCACCCCACCCCACTCTTCCATCTGGATAAATTTATTCTCCATTATTCTTACTTTTCCATCCTTCATTTCACAGGCTTCTATTTTCCTCAGAACACTTATCGCCGCTGAGATTCACAATGACATAAAGATAATAAATTGGCAGTAATTTCTACCCGCAAGCATTGTCCATATATTGACAACTGTATGCTGTTTGAATAGGTATGAGTGCATGTCTCCTGTATTTGCCTATCCATCTATCTTTGTTTCTCTGTCAATATGCTTCTGTGAGAGTTTCTCTCTTCCCCTCCCAACCATATTGTACTTCCTTCATAAATCTCACACAACACAATGAAGCGTGTCTGTATTTATACAGTACCGATGATGCGGAAACACATCATAGCACGGGGAATGGGCTCTTCTCCTCTTCTGTTGTTTATCAAACTACTTGAGATGCATGGGGAGAATGCATCAATATTGTTAAGGTTAATGACTGACTGATTCATAATGAGAGAGAAAGAGAGACTATTTACAGGCAAATGTTCCTTAGTAATTGTTGTCATAAAAAGTGTAGATTAAAAAACAACATAAAACCCATACAGAAACTTTCTCCAGGAACCATCTTCAAAAACACTGGGAAGTGGGGTGCCATTAACATAACCTCCAGCTGAAATCACTGAGGGAGTACACAACGAAAAGGACAACACTCATACTGATCAGGTGAGACACTCTGTGAGTCATTTATTCCTGGGTAGCATCACCACCACTCCCCCTTTCCACATATCTAGGTTTGGGCACAAATTGGACCCAGACCTGCAGCATTTATAATGATATGAGAGAGGATAAATGCTTTTCCAAATCCCCCAACTGGCTTACAGCATTGGACCAGAGTCCAATACAGTGGTACCTCGGGTTACAGACGCTTCAGGTTACAGACTCCGCTAACCCAGAAATAGTACCTTGGGTTAAGAACTTTGCTTCAGGATGAGAACAGAAATTGTGCTCCAGCAGCAGCGGGAGGCCCCATTAGCTAAAGTGGTACCTCAGGTTAAGAACAGTTCCAGGTTAAGAAAGGACCTCCAGAACGAATTAAGTTCTTAACCCGAGGTACCACTGTATACAATTCAAAGATGGGAGAACAAATGGCCTTCCAGAAAGATCGCCTCAAGAGTTAGGTTATCTTTCCAGAATGTTCTTAAAATACCAATGCAACAAGCATTTAAGAAAACAAACATGGTGTGTTGCTATTTATTTTCCTTATAAGCAAAAAGACGAACACAACATTCATTTTATTAAAAAATCAACAGGCCCACGAGGGACCAAATAATGGTGGTTCACAACCAGATTTTGTACACCATTGTCTGGCCACCTAACACAGATGCTAAACTACTTTCCCCTCCACTTGCCTTGATGAAGGATAGGGATATGTGGGGGGGGGGGTGTAGAAGCTAGCCTACTGTAAAAAGGTATAAATTACATCCATTGCTTTGCTCACTTTTGCCTCTGGTTCTACCCTCTGCTGACCTGTGACCCTGGAAAACTGACCAGAGAATGCTGTCCACCCCTGAGCTAAGACTTTGTTGACAAAGTCTTTTCATTAAAAAGATCATACCAGTATTGGCTATATCTTATTTTTTTCATGATAAATGGGAGAAGCCTCTTCTTGCTATCTATTCATGGTAACAAAGAGGCAATAAGGATCAAAGGCATCTGTTTGTTCCATCAAGGTTTTTGTTCTTTTTAAGAGAGAGAGAGAATGAGCTAAAATTCTTTGGAACTACACTTTGGGCTCCCCCCCCCCAACATCTGCTTTCCTAATATATGCACAATGTGATTGAGGTTGGAAGAAGAGTCCGTCTGCAGGCTCAGATGTTTCTACTGGGAGCAATCAGAACACAAGGCAGACAAAGATGCCAGTGGTGAACTTTATACCATGTTAAACTGTGAAAGGATGCGAGATGACAGCAGAAGGCTCTTGCCAGCTCACATCACTGTCTACAAAGCCCTCAGCTTTTCCTGCCATCCTTCTGGACATCCATCTCCCTTATCAGGGAAGGCTTCAGATTTCATAGCCCATGGACAGTGTTCTTACAGATCAGAAAGGGACATCATAAATTGTTAAACAAGTCAGCTTCAAGGAACTGCAGCTCTGTGTAGACTGTGTGATCCAGTTCACACAGCCGTCTGTGAACCAGCCTCTACTTGGGCAAAGGCCATGGGGTGACCGTAGCAGCAGCTGCTAATTAGCTACAGGCACCTGCAGAGAACATCTTTCCTGTCCTCTCAGCATCGCCGTCCACCGTTACTCATTCTAGCAGGGCCCAACTTCGTTTGAAAGTGGAGGAGAACAAGGATGTTGTTGCCCAGAAACTTGCATGTTCCTCAACAACTGGAGGTGGCGAGTGAGCCCAGCCACTGGAAGATGGCACGTCTTCCAGAAGGGCTGAAAGAGGCCTCTCCATTGTTTTGTTTTCTGTAAAGTTGGATACACCACCACTGTAGCCTGCAGTTACCGTACTGGCCTGAAGATAAGTCTCACTTTTCCCCCCAAATTCCAACTGTGGAAAGTTAAAGTGCGGCTTAAATTCACGACCATACAAAAATTGGCTATTATGATATCGCTGCTGAAACAAACGTCCTGTAAAACAGAATGGGTGTGAGTGCCTGCAGAATTTTAAGGGGGCAGCTTATATTTGGGTACTGTCTCCCCCCCTCCCCTTGAATTTTAAAGGTGAGGCTTATATTCAGCTGCGGCTTATATTCAGGCAAACACGGTATTTAAAAAGAGACACACTTAGTTGTTATTCTCCTGGAGCATTCAAATCAGGCTTCTTACTTTCTGAAACATCTCCAGTCTAGATATTAAACAGCATCCAATAAGCCAAAAATGGCTGTGTTCAACCTTCATTCAACTGTCAGGGCCGTATTTGCCAATCACTGTGAACCACTGAGTACTGTTGCGTTCAGGTATTGCTGCCAGGCTTCCCACTGGCATCTGAATGGCATCTGTGAGAGCAAGATGCTGCACTAGGGTGGCCTTTTGGTCTGTTCCAGCAGAGCTTTCCTTATGCTGTTGTGCTTTAAATTCTATGCATAACAAACATCAGCTGGTTCCTGCATGCTCCTCCACTCCCTGTCCTCCGACAACATTTTAAAAAATATACAAACTATGGTTCTCAATTCTTAACTTCCTTCTCTCTTTCTAGCTTTTAGTCACATGGCCCTTCCCCTCAAATTTGATTATTACAAAGTATGTGAAGTCTGTAGTGTTTTTCTTTTTCAATTTTGCCCTGCCCAATGTAATTCAGTATTGTAGCTGCGTCAAAGCATCGTAAACACTACAAGCACGGTTGTATACCATTTTTCTTCAGTGGGGAGGAGAGAATGAAAAGGTTCTCTGGGTGATGGATGCTCCAGGGGGGCCATTATCAGCTACCAGACAAAAAGCACAGACTCACACGACTGCTGTGAAACACTTAGAACACCAGCTTTCATCTAAATGCTTTGGGCACTGTTAAGTGGCCAAAACACTTTTGGAGTGTGATTTGTTGCTGCTAAGTGAAAGGGGCAAAAATATTTAGATCATTCAAACATTATCATTTTGGTAGAAACATTTGTCACTAAGACTACAATTGTACGTACCTGGGAGTAAGCTGCATGAAGTATAATGGGTCTTCCTTCCAAGTGAAATATTTATTATTTATTATTGTTGTTGTTGTTGTTGTTGTTGTTAAATCCTTCTGCCTAATGCAACACTAATGCTCCACCCAGCCTGCTTCAAAACAGGGTTGAAATGATATATATATTTAAACAGTAGTGTTAGTGTTAAGGCTTGCTGTGGCCATTTGGTATTCAGAGAATATTTCCTCTCACCTGCTCCTTTGGGTGCTACGGAGTGTGAAAATAAACTGGCTGCTGAGCCAATGGACGCTAACAGGACTGGCCCACCCATTAGGCAAGGTGAGGTGACTGCCTCAAGCAGCAGAACCATAGGGGCAGCAGATTCCAATGCAGATATTTATCCCCACCACCACCACCTCTTGTTCCTGGTGTAGATCTTCACTCACCCTTCTTCCCTGCTGGGGAGGGAGGAACCATTTTGTGGTTTGCCTCAGGTGTCAACATGCCTTGAGCAGCCCTAGGAGCTAATACACGCAACCCCTGATTGTTCCGAAAGGTGTCCATCTTTCCTTAAATGAACAGGTATTTCTTTCACCTGTGAAAAATATGAAGCGCCTCATGCATTTTATTATCAAACAGTTTCTGTGTACTTACACAGTTTCAAAGACAAGCTTTCAGTGAGTAACTATAATAAATATGCCTCCTGTCTTTTCTCTTCCTGTACACATTTGCTTAACTCTACCTCGCCTCTCAATTGTCTGTCAACAGAACAAAAATATCAATATCTAAAACTACTCTATATTATACCTTGCCTAATAATTCACTGTGAACTGATGGTGGCAAAGTGGCATTTTGGGGCTAATGATCCAATAGGCCATAAAGGAGGAGACATTTGGTGTCAAGGTGTTTGTATTAATAGTTGCATGGCACAATACAAGCCACCATTGATTTTATAGCTTTCTTGTCACTGAATGAAGTGGTTTTCCTCGTGTTGCATAAATGATCAATCAATGCCCACACCCTGTGGCTAATTGGCACCTAAAATAACAGCATAAAATGTTAAAGGGGAAAAGAAAACAGATTTCTTGTAGAGGCATGTCATGGTAGGGCTCAGTAAAAACACCCAAAAAACAAACCAGGAAGATTGAGTACAATGGGAAACACTTGAAAACATGAAATATACAAGCTTTCTGAAATGGCAGAGTGGTCACACCACTAAAATTAGTCTTGAAATATACTTTCTATTGTAGCCAATATGCTAAGGTGCAGGGTATGTGGTACCCACAACAGTTTCTTCAGTTTGCAAGTGGGCCCAAAAGGCTGGCAACCTCTGAGATCACATAGTTATGTCTGCCCTTCTCTTGATTTGCTAGTAACCTGAGGGGTTGGTATTCCCAAAATGTTTCAAGGGAGAGCATAGTAACCAATTGTGTCTAGGAAAATTTCAACCTTTCACCTGGGGAATAAGCAGGGCCGGATTTAGGTTTGATGAGGCCTTAAGCTACTGAAGGTAATAGGGCCCTTTATATGCCCAGCTGTCCTTTGTCAACAACAAATTGTCACTAGTTTTTTGTGTTGAATATATGGTATGTGGTAATTTATGGACCTAATAGGTATCTAAAGCTATTTGCACATGCAGAATATAGGCACTCTATATATAGAAATGAGCAAACCAGTGATATTTTAGGGAGCAGCTTAGCAGGTGGGGCCCATTACTTATATCATAGGAGTCTACACAACACAATACACTGTTGCTGTATGCAGGTTTTAGTTTATTTGTTTTTTATCTTATATTTTGGAAATGTACATCCAGGTTTTTTCCTTTAATTTTTTTTTGGGGGGCCCCAAGAGAGTGGGGCTCTAAGCTATAGCTTGTTTAGCTTATACGTAAATCCGGCACTGGGATTTAGTCCCCGTGCCCTTGAATGCCTCTTTCCCACTTATGAGGTATATTGAGGAATACCACTGTTTTCTGCTGCTATTGGACCGGGGGACACACGGGAATGCAAGTATCACCTTTGTGTCATCATCAGCCATTGCCCTAGTTCTGACCTTCATCACACACCTATTTCCTTGCCTATGATCTGAGGCTACTTAGGACTAGCAACAGAGGCATGTGACTGAGAGAGACTTAGTATTAAGGTTAAGGGGAGGATGAAAGGATCTCAAAGGATGGAGGGGGGAGGACAGAAAGCAAGAGAGAGATGAGGGGGAAATCTACCCAGCCAGCGATTGACCATATTCCCACCATTTGGTGGGCGTCATGCGAGTTCCTTTCATTAACCGCAGCTGTAAGGAAGTACTTCAGTACCAGGTTTGCACTGCATAGTACACAGCTAAAGAGGTTATTTAAAAGATGTTAGTTGTTCTACAAGTTAGAAGTTCACATAGGCATGGTATGAAGGGGTTATGTGGCACTCACATCTGATGACATGACAGAAATAGGAACCAATAGGTGATACTCATGCAAATAGAGAAACTATCTGGAGAAGGAATCAACTTTTCCCCAGGTTTGAAAAACAGCTGCACATTCAGTGCTGGAATTGGGGTACTTCCCACAATAGGAGCTGCAACTTGGAGGAAAGATGTCAGGAGTAAAGACAACAAGTAGTCAACCCTGATTTTCCAGAAAGGCCCCCGAGCCACAAAACACTGATAGGCAGCACTGCATTATAACCAATGATCTAATTCTCCTAGCACCATTCTCTGCCCCCACCCAAAAACAACTCCCAAAAGGACACTATTCCATCAACAAAGTGTGACAAGAATACATATTAAGAGACAACTGTCAAATGTATGAGCAGGCACATAGAGGGAGACCAGGGCAGAAATGTTTTCTTTGCCGGGTGGAGAAGCTCCACAAAACAGTGGCCTCTTCTTTGCAGTAAAACAATAGGAAATCATGTTTCCTAATTAAAGCAACTTCATCTGGTTGTCTCGCATTTCCCCTCTGTGCCATAATTCTCGTGTAGAGCAAATTATGCCCCTTTTAGCAAATATTTACATCTCTTCCCATGTATCAGAGTTTAGTGAACAGTACTAAAGTGCATTCAAAAGCACTAAAAAGTGGAGCATGTACTAAATCTACTGTACGGAATGCTTTGGTTAAAAGCATAACTGTATTCCTAGCAGAGACGAGTGATAAATTTGATTCAGTTTGCATTTAAAGGCGAACCTACCTAATTTGCAATCCCAAACCATTATACAAACTGAAGCACAGCAATCATTCAAAATACACGTCTGAGAAATTTGCCATGTAGTTTTCCAGCCAAGTAATATGTACAAAATGCAGATACAAGGGTACAGTGTGGATAAGAATGCATATATTTGTGTAAATAAAATACAAAGCATGTGTATATTATACAAACTTGCCTGCAAGCATGTATATATGCTGATGAAGCTTAATGGGTGCTTAATGACAGGTTGCAAACTGATTTTTTTTTTTTGGGGGGGGGGAAATGTGGAGAACTGAATTTCAGACTGGAAAAATGATAAACCGAAATTGACAGATTTGCCCATCTCCAATTCCTATCTTCAACAGCTGCCCTAAGATATGCTGTTATAGATATGAATATGAGGGAACAAAAATATAGCCTCCATCGTAATGCCTGTATTATATTCTGCTTGGTTATTCTGTATAGTGTTTCCAGTTCCACCAGGTTCTTTTCTCCCCCTCCCCCCACCAGCCCTGCAGAAATACTTGCTGCAATTGAGGCGAATGCATAAAACTGCAGCACTGCAGAGGAAATTGCAGGTCTGTAATAACGTGGCTGTAATAAACCTCTTGACTTCTCCTGTTTCCATTATTTATTGGGTCCCCCACTGCAGTCAACCAGATGCACATGTAGAATGACAAAGAACATTGCTTTTGGGCTCTGTTGTGATTGGTCCCAAATAAATATACTTTATATCTCATACTAAAGAAAAGTATCCTTTAAGTCTACAGACTGCATTTTAATAAGCTAAAGAGAGAGAGGAAGATGAACCAGATAAAATAGTGAGATATTTTCCCAACAATCCATAGACAGGCAAGCACTTTTAAAGAAAAGCTGTTGCCTAATGCTTCACAGCTCTTTTTGAATTTCCAGGATCTCGGCGTGCACAGAGATTCACTTAAGGGGACCAGAAGGAGAGCAAGCAGAAAGTGATAAACAACTTACCTATCAAAATGCAGCCCCCAATATCTGAAGTGTAAAATATTACTATTACTTGTGAGTATTTAAGAAGAGAGTTGTTGGGTACAATGATAACCACTGTGAAATAACTGAACTGACCACAGAGTTCATCCAAAGAACATTAAAGAGGCAGACTTCACCCCACAATGGGTGCTAAACCAAGAATCTTAAAGTTGCCAGGCAGAAATTCAACCTGTAAGCCAGCACGGAGCTCTAATCAAAAGGAAGGAACGACAGCTTAACTAACTAGCCTTGCAAGAAAAGAGGGATTGGGGGGGGGGGGAGTGGGGCAATTTGATTCAGTTTGCATTTAAAGTTTTGCATTTAAAGTTGCATTACCCAAATTTGAACTTTCTGAAATTATACAGGAACCAAAACACAACCATCCTTCAACATTTGCACTTCACAAATTTTGCAGTGCGGTTCTCCAGCCAAGTAATGTGTACACCAAAAAATCACATACTAGTATAAAGTGTGTGTAAAATGCATACCTTGCTGAACATAAAATTAAAATGCACTTTGTTGGGAGAAATTGCTTTGCAAAAAATGTGTCAATTAGGCAAAACAGCATACAGATATGTGTATATTAGGAACATTCCCTGATGAATTTTCATGATGACTTTTTTAAAAAAATATATCACAAGTAAGAAATATAGAAATAAGAACTAAACAAAAGGTTGGAAAAATAAGGAACAAAGAAATCAGGTAATGTGATACTTCCTAACCTATATAAAAGCTCCCAGGGTGGACTTATTCCAATGGTCTGATAACAAGATACTCTGTTACTGTGTTCCTTATGAAAGGCTACCCTAGGCTCGCCATATTTAACCCCCCCCAACTGAAAAAAATATATGTGGCAGAAGTTCTGATAAAATGGCAAGATATACAAATTAGCTAGAAGCCAAGCCCTTTCCTTACCTCCCCCTCCCCAATTTTAGTCCAAAACCCCTTGCCCTCACCAGCTGTCCTGAACCCCTGGCCTATCTGGCAGCAAGTCAGTATACCAAATCCAAAGCTCAAAACCCAGGACTCAAACCACAGAAGCAAAGTCCAAAGATCAGGAAACACAGTCCAGGGTTAATCCAAGTAGCCAAGCCTGAAGTCCAACAGTCAAGAGTCAAACCCAAACCGCAGTCTTATAGAGGTTCAGGAATATTCAAGTCAAGATCCTTCAACATGGTCAGTTGAGCAGACACAGCCCCTCAGTTCTGTTTCCCTTTCTGCATGCTGATTGAAGCATCTGGGCTTGATGAGGCATGTGACCTTCACCTGTTCCAAGCCTACTCCAGCTGAGGAATCACACACTTCCTCCCAGAACTAGTGAGCCCCACCTGGCCAGCTAGAGAGCTGGGTTGTGGGCCCTTGCCTGCCTCAGCCTCCTGGAGCACCCCACCCACTGCTTCTTACGCCTCACAGCCTGTCGTGTTTGAGGAGACAGGGGGCCCTCTGGCTCTGGTGATGGACCCTGCTGCTCTGGTTCCTGTGCATTGACCCCCATCTCCTCACCATCCTCCATCAACCAGTGAGTACTTCCTTTCCCATCCCCTGCTTGCCCTGGTGTGTCCCAGTCCCAGCTATACCCCTCACCCATCATCCTGCCAGTTCATGACAGCAGCTGGCAGTCACCCAATCCCTCACTCTGAGCAGCCTCCTGTCTGAGGGGGAAATTCTGAAGGTTCCCACCCATACAGACGCACACATGTCATTTTGTTGTGCACCCTTTATCTGTTCCCTATATGCCACTCATTTTATGGCCCCAATGGCATCTTCCACACAGAAGAGGGGGGTTTCAATAAAGGAAAAGTCTGAGAAATTTATATATAGAGGGGAAACCCCTAAGGAGAAATCTCCAAAACTGTCCAATGAGGATGAGGCATGCTCAGTGGGGATGGAATGCTATTGTTAAAGGAGAAACAAAGGCCAGTAGGGAAAATGTAATGGAGTATCCTGGAAGCGGGTTCAACTGACTGGCTGAAACCCTGAACAATTTTTATTGCAATTCCCCCACTTGCCATATATTTATTATATTGATCCTTTTTTCCCCTGGAGACAATGAAACTGAGACAGACGTCACCTGACCTTGAAACCTGTCGAGACCATTCAGTGAAATTAAGACCTTAATATCTGTTAAGTGTTCATTATAGAGGAACAAAATAAAATTTAAGATGCACATCCCGTCCCTGTCCAATGTTATGAACACATCCTTGTCACTTGCAAAGAAACTAGGAAGTCATAAAAGAAATTCTGCACACCACAACTTCGGTAGTACATAAATAACTACCTTTCTAAAGCTATTGGTTACAAATGAGTCCGCTTCATGATTTATTGCAATGAGAAACAAAAGGTTAATAAGCTCCAGCATCTCCTTCCGATGTATTTCCCCACTACTGCATTTTAAAAGGAATATTACCAGTACCAAGTGGTGACATCTCAAACCACTTGCATTTTAGATGAGCACCTTTCCAGACTTACAATGCAATTCTAAACATCTCCGTTCAAATGGAAGACAGGAAAAGATGAGCCCAGCTTGGTATGGTTCACATCTAGGAATATACAATGTCCTAAACAGCTGCTTTGGGCTGTTCTGGTTAGCTGAAGTATGTTTGTATGTATGTTTCTATTGTTTCTATTCTGCCCATCCTCCCAGAAGAGCCTGGGGTGGCAAACAGCAAAGCAACAAAAACAATACAATTAAAAATAAAAGAAAAACACCTCAAAGCTAATAATGTCAAGGTTGCTGGGAACAGTGTCTTTCAGCCATCAAATATCTGGGTGAACAGGAATTTTTTTTTAATTCCTTCTGAATATTCATAATGAGAGAGAAAGATACATATCACTAGGGAAGGGATTCCACAAATGGGGAACCACCACCAAGAAGGCCCTGTTACAAGTATGGATGGAGGAATAGAATCATTGACTCGCAAAGCTGAAAGGGAACACAAGGGTCATCTAGTCCAATCTCCTGCAACACAGGAATCTTCTGCCCAACATGGGGCTCAAACCCACGACCCAGAGATCAAGAGTCTCAAGCTCTACTGATTGAGCTACCCCAATAAATCTGGTTCTGTTTGCATTTAATGAGAAATGCCTTTCTCAAATCAATGCACCAAGTGAAACACCATTATCCTTCAATATTCAAATTTCTCTTTATTTTGCAATTTATTTCTACAATGAAATAATGTGTACAAAAAGTTAAACTTTGAGGGGTTATTGTGCATAAAATGCATATATTAGTGAAAGTAATGCACAGAAAAGCATTACACTGGGGGGGGGGCGTAATTGTTTGCAGAAATGTGTATATTAGTCAAAACTGCATTCAAAAATATATTAAGTCAGAATAAATTTGGTAAATTTGGTTTTAAGTACCCAGAATTAAAGTTACAAGCCCTTCTGATTCATTGGTAAAAATAAAATGTCTGATTATCCATATGAAATAATGGTGGTGAGGATGTTCGCAAACTGGCAGGGAGCTTCTGAAAGCATTGAATCTGAGGCTTCTTCTGGCCAGCAGCTAAAAAATATATAGATTAGGAGTTACTTCTGCCACTTCTGCCACTTGGCTACTACTAATGATGGTGAACTGATATCATCTACTGGAACTAGTGCCCACCAGCTTTCAAATTTCATAATGTTCTTTTCAGATTGCAGCATTAGGAGCAAAACTTAAAGCAGAGCAGGAAAAAAATGCCTGTTGATTGAGTCACACATATATTTGGGTACTGGTGCAAGGCAGAGATAAATTCTTCCATCTTCTTCATCAGTTTGTGTTTGTCACTTCTTTTACGTTGTGATAAATTGGAAACAGAGGCAAGTTGAGTCTTGCAGATTTGCCTTCAAAGATAGTAGTCTATGCAGCTATTCTGCCATTTTTTTGGGGGGGGGATCAGTGTTGTTACTTCCTTGTCTGTACCAGGTCCAAGAATGGCTTATAATAATGAGAAAAATAGTCTATGTTGATATTCCCGCCCCCCCCCCCCGCAGTATTCGCTCAATATGTAATTGGGTATTTTGTTTCTTAAATGACAGCTGCTGCAGTGGACTCTCCAGCACATTCCTAAATTGCTTCTCTATGAATTTGTTTCTCCTCAGTTACAAGAGCTCCATCACACTCAGAGACACAGGCACAGAATACCAAGACATCAGTGCTAGGTGCCAAAAAAACAACAACACAAAAAAACAACCACTCCAAAACACAACAATTCAGTCCTTAGTCATGCAGACAACCAGACTGCTGATAAATTAAACATTGTCCTTTGCTGCATCTCAGATTAAGCACACTTACATAAACCATGACACCTGAAAAATAGCTTGTTCAGGGTTGCTTTATGGAGGAGTGGTGGAAATGTGATCAATAGTGAGGCTAAAGGCCATTAGGGAGTGCAAACCATTGCTGCAGTTGCTGCCAGGGTCACAACTGGCCACATCAGTGGGGCTTGGCCTCAGCACCATGGGCTAGAGGTAGCCCAACCGTCCTTGCAGAACAGAATTTCCAAAATTCTGGGCAATTAAGCCAAAGCCAAATTCTAGGCAACAATATGACTGACAGCTCTTCTAAGTTAGCAAGTGGGGGTTGCCAGCTGGCTACTGTGTTTTCTAGTCCAACTTCTCAGTCAGTTGCATTGGGAGGTCTGAAAAACCAGTAAATTCCAAACTCTGCCAAGCCTCATCCAACAACCACCAGTTTCTGTTCTGGTTTCACCTACCAGATTCTCCTGTGATGCACCAGCAGGAAAGTGAGTGAAGCATATCAGGCAAAGGTCAAATGAGCAGACAGAAATGGAGATCTTCTAGATCTAGAAGGACAGGAGCAACCTTCTAAACCAGCAGCCCCATCACCAGAGAAGTTGAACATTCTGGTGCAAAGCTTTTCTGGATTTCCTAGAAGCCTTGCTAAATATATACATCAGCCAGTCAGGCTGAAACTCCACAGGTGGGTTGGAGGTACTGAAATAGGCGAAGTCCAATAACTTTTATTTGCTATGAAGCTTCATATCAACATTTTTAAGTGTATGTGTAAGTGAAAGAGAGACAGAAAGACCCATCAGTTAAGCTATATTATATACTGAGTGCGAGGTTAGCTAAGCTGGTAACCTCCTGTTGTCATTGGGCTATGTTTTATTCCACCGTTCCCCAACAAAGCACATGACAAATCCCTTTGGGGTAGGCTAGGCTGAGAGAAATAATCACCCTGGCAAGCTCACCCCACAAGCCTCACAACAGAGTAGATTTGAACCTAAATCTCCTGTTCCCATCCCATCCATCTGTTCCGTCCATTGCTCTGGGCTTGGATGGACTTCAGGCATGCAGGATCAACTGTGTCTCACACTAGGATCCTCTGAGGCCCAGCAACTACAGCCAAGGGTCCAACTTTGGCTGTGCATGGAGTCAGATACAAAATAGAGGCTTGAGAGTAGGGATGTCAGAGGGACCTATTGAAAAGGAACAAAGAATTACTACCTGTCCAAACCCATTACAGCATAGACTCTTGCTGTGAATACTTTTCACTCAAGACCTCTACAACAAAATGGACTTTTAAAATGCATAGTATATGTAAATCGAACAGGGCTGGTCCAGAACAGTTTGCTACTTCAGGCAAAACATGTTCATTTATGTATAACTGCTGCTGTCCTGACAGGGGTCTTACTGCTTTTCTTTTTTTCTGTTGTTGACTTTGTGTGTATGTATGTTTGCTGCGAGAGCAGTCTATGACCACAAAGGCTGCAATCCTAAACATGTCTCCTTAGAGGTAGGTCCTGTTGAGTTAGTGGGGTTTACTCCCAGGTAAGTAGGGTTATCATTGCTTGCTTCCTACAGTGAATGTTAAATCCACTGGAACACATTATTCACTATTTTCTATTTTCCAATGGAAAGAAGTGAACTCATTTGTTGACTTTATCAGCGCTCCTCAGTTAAAGTCTGAAGACCTCAAGCTGTCAAGCACAAACATTTTATACATAAACTAGCTTGAGCATTATATTCCAGGAGTTGTGCACACATGACCATCTTCCGCATAAAATATCAATTTACGAAATAAAATGTTGCATTACCAAAAGGGCTTGTGTAAGTGGCATTAGAGTGGCTGTCAAATGTTTAATATGCCCCCAGGAATTCACACAACCCAGGATACAAAGAATGAAATAACAGCAGGGTCCTAAACTGTCCTTCGCTGGTGCCTGAATGAGGGATATTAACAGGATTACGTTTATTCTGAGCTGTAAAATCAAGATAGTGAGGCTGAAACCCTAACGCCGCCCCCCATCTGAATTCAATGGTTAGGATTGCTTTTGGATGGACATTAGCCTCTTAGTTAAGTTTAGTTTGCTTTTAAGATGCCACAAGGCTCTTCACCATTATTGCAAAAGACTCCTAGTCCTGTGCACAAATGGCCCATCCCCAATTCTCCTTGAGCCTCCTAAGGGGTGAGGCATCACGCAGGCAGGAAGGAGAGTCAAGTGGAAACACAGATGGCCATGAGGCAGTATTTGTGTGTTCAGACCCAGAAACCTCCCCCCTAAATAAATTCACACACAAATTTTGGTTTTGGTTTTTGGCAGAATTTAGGCCACAACTTTATTGATTGCAGAAAGTGACTGGTTGCATAGGTTCTGGTTCGACTAGCTCCCTGCTATGCAGGTAGCGCTGACCCAGAGTTCCAGAATAGGTGAGCCAAGGGTGAACACCTGGATAAGCGGAAAGCAGGGAACAGACTATCTCCACCACCCAAATGTCCCCCTGGACTAAGGCACGGGCATATCCCCCTCTCAGGGGTTGACCGAACCATCGAGTCCCTGGATTCCTTTAATGGAATACCCTTCACATAGGGATGGCGAGAGCGTTCTCCCATCCCTATCACCTGAACCAGAGCCTATCCGCAACCTTACAAGTTGTGACGATTTGCTACACGGCAGGCGAAACCCAAATGGCACCAGCCAATCAGCCAAGTGAGGGCAATTCCTGCCATGCCCCTAACCCAACAACAGACGACACACGACAGCATAGCAAGGTCAAGAGCAAAGCTCTAAAAATAGGGAGAGGTGGGCGGGTGTTCTGAATGCACGTGCCAAAAGAGGAAGCTCTGGGTCACGTGCACGGGTATAAATAGGTCCCTCGAACCGTTTGGACTGTGTCCCATTGGCCAGATTGCACCCAGCTACGAGGGACCTACCAATCGGGTGTTGTGGCTGACCAATCGTACCCACCCACAACACAGGGTGTCAGTGTCCAGGTCTCACTGCAATATGTGCCCTCTTTAAGGGAGGACCTGATTTAGCCTTTTTCGAGGTTTTCTGCTTCATGCCAGCCTCACTTTCCTGCCTGATGTCCCCAGACAGCTCTGGTTTGTGGAGATCCATGGCTCTCCGAACCAGACTTCATCAGTTCTGAAATCCCCACAAATAGGCTCAATTCGACTCAGGGCTCAGCCAAATATGGTACACAGCCCTCAGGATTACCCCTCTGAGAATGCATTAACTTTGAAAGGGAACACACAGGAATGGTAATCATTTTGTAAATATCTGTTGATGGCTGAGTCATGCTCACCTATCGTGCTCTATGATATACATTATGAACTCTGTATACTTCTGCATCAGTGGAAAGTACTTGTGCAAAATAAACTAGTCGCTGTGAAAAAGAAAATGCCATATGAAAGTGCAAAAAACTGCCTGAATGGATGGAGGCCTGTTAGGAACATTCTTACTCAAGAATCAGAGCCAATTACTCCATGAGCCACATGCACTGGAATGAATCGCATAGATAAGTACAAATCTGCATCTGAGTTACTATAGACCAGGGATTCTAACAACCTAATTTAGAAGAAGAAATAAAAAGCAGTTGGGAGTCAGAAGTCCTTGCAAATCATCTAGAGATTTACTAGTTGCTCTCAATCTCTATCATCTGCCCATTCTGAACTACAACCTACTGGTTCTCTTTGCTTTACAGATAATGCCAAACATTTTGAATCTGCTTCTTTATTCCCTTTGGAGTCTTTGATCTAAGACTCAGAACACCTTGATTTGGGCTAAAGCAGCAGCTCTCATGCTTTTTATTTCATGTTGTCAGCATAAATATGCCTAATCTAGCCAAGCAGTCAACACAATTAAACCTTACTAAATCACATTGTGGTGGTTAAAAAAAAATCATTACACAGTTGCTGGCATGAACACAAAATGAGATGCTATTGCAAACAAAAATGGAGAAAACTAGACACAGATCTAGCCCCAGATCTCTCCAGGTCAGCCAACCAGGGTATTCAGAGGCTGTCTCAACTCAATTTGGCCAAAGCCTGGATACTCCCAAATTGGCTCAGTTTGGTTCAGGATTGAGGCTGCAGCTGAATCAGGTGCACAGGCCTAATTTCCATGCACATTTTATTTCAGTTAATGCATTTTGTGCCCATTACTTTGCTGGAAAACTGCACTGCAAATTTTGAAAAAATGGTTGTGGTTGGATTTGCATATTGTTTCAGGAAATAGAAATAGGTAATTGCCACCGCCAAATCCTTTCTTAACATAGTATAACCATGATTTCCATTGTAGCTTAATACTGCAAGGTTCTTTCCATGTACAATTGGTGTGTGTGTGTCTTGCTTTAAGAACTACTGTCTTTGTATTTTCCATCTTCCAAAAACAATTTTTTGTTTGAAATATTTCCAAAAATACACTTACTTTATGTTATTTAGACCTGATAGCACTTCATTTGTGCCCAACTCTCTGTCTACCTTGTCTCACATTACTAATGAAGGCAATACAGAACATAATGCATTCATCATGTTCAGAGACAGTGTCTCTGCTTGTTCCAGATCACCTGGCATATATCACTAAGTGAAGCACATGGTCCTGGAAGCATGCCTGAGGTTGTGTCATAGCTGGAACTCCAGAGTTATATCATATATCATGCTCTCAAAAGCAATTTCTAGCACATTAAAAGCCTTCCTTGTTCACAGTAATGAATAGTTTGAGGTTCGCTACAATGTTTTAAAACACAGGGTAACAAACTGTGGTCTGTTAACCACCGGTGGGTCCACAAGCTTCATTTAGTTGCTCTGCAAAATAGTTGCATCTATGCTTGGCCCTGTGCTTGATGGATTTTGCCCTACAGTGGTACAGGGCATCCACTATGTTAGTATGAGACAGTTTGAGCATCCAGGAGGCATCCCATTGGATCTCTTGCACGAAACACTTCTCTAGGGTTACTTCCTTCAGATTACTAGTTATGCCCACATCAGAGGTTCATGCCAAAACACAGGAAGTGGCATCTCCCACTGGGTGTGTGTGCGTGTTCTTAACTCTCACATCCTCTAGATGTATATCTTTCAGTGTGTGAGTGAAGCATGAAAATATTAGAGGTAATAAACAACAAACTGTAAAAAGAGACAACTCAATTCTATCATTTGTAATTCTTTTCGAAACATCAAAACGTTAAGTATAATTTGGTTAATATATAGTATGTTTATGGTCTTTCATGAATGTTATAGACTAGATTTTTGTTTTCATTATTTTTGTTTTCATAGTATAGAAACAAACAGAGCTGGAAATGTATGCATTTCATTTATATGATCCCTTTTCTCCAAGGAGAATATATGTTCTCTCCTCCATCCTTTTATCCTCACATTCACGCTTGGGGTAGATATCTTGTGTGAGAGTAATTGGCCTAAAGCATGAATGGGGAACCTGCAGTCCTCTAGAAGTTGTTGGACTCCAAATTCCATCAGTCCCATCCAGCCTGGCCAAGGCTCAGGGTCAATGGGAGCTCAACACTGGAAGAGCCATAGATCCCCCATCTTGTCTTCAATTTTGATTTGAAAAAAAGGTGTCCCTTGACTCTCAGAGGTTTGGAAAACACTGGTATAGAATGTGTGTGGTACCAGGTGGAGCACTTGCTCTTGCAAAACAACCACAGAGGTATCTGAAACAAGCTGAGGAGGGGAGCCAACCACCGTTGCACTCCTTTAAGTACATGTTTAATTCAGTGTAAGAAAACATACTTGACCACTCTCACTATTGTAGCCAATTCCTATCTGTCTGTCCCTTTGCACCGTCTGTCTTTCGTCTCTTCCATGCCAGGAAGTTTCATGTCTTTGATAATAGCACTAGATCAGTTCAACATGAGGCCAGGCACCAATCATTTTTGTGACTTGGTTACGGTATAAATGTATGCTATAAATATGGAGCTGGATGATGAAAGGTCCACCAGATCATTTTCAATCATCAGTCTGCCACATTTGCCCAACGTTTGCTTAATTGGTTTATTTTCCAAAGCAATGTTTTAGCCATCTGTAAGCACTATGCCCAGCTATTCCTTCCAAATTCTAACATATATGGTGGAAAGAGGGTAGTGAGGGAATCTTTTCCACTAAGCAAAGCTTTCTCCATGCTTCCTGCTCTGCTCACAGTATCTCAGCAACATTTCCCTCATGAGCAGCCCAAAATAATTTTCTTTTAATCCTTCTCTTCAAATTCTTAATGTCAAAGCCTTCCAATTTCAGGACCAAAGTGGACTTTACATTCTCAAAATCATGGCATCCACTGTTGCCATGTCTTGAAGCTATTTCTCTACATTTATTGTTGACTGTTGTGATTGCCCTATATAGAGAGTCTTTGCTTCTTGATAGGGTATCTCGGATGTGACTGAAGTGCTGGCTTCACATCATTTTTAGTTTATGAAAAAGTGGAATTTATCCCTCGCTATTAGACTAATCATCCTTGCTTTTCCTGGCTATGTGTTTCCCTTGTTGCCCTGGCTCTTGTTGGCCTGGCTCATTTCCATCAAAGCCTCCAGTGTTAAAATTTAAATGAGATGTTACATACAAACCATTTGTGTGGTTTAATAGCATCAGTATTTTACTTTTTTACTCTCTGTTTCCATGTAAGGAATGAATGGATTCTCCCAATGATTTGCTTGCTTTATAGCTGCATTGGCCATACTAGTTACTATCTATTACTTTGAATCAGGGGCTGTGTCTTCACACTGGCTAGTTTCCATTTGATGGGCATAGTTGGGAAGGGACATTAGTTCAATGATGAAAACACATATGCTGTGTATACAAGATACTCTGGTTCTTTTAAAGCTTTGGTTCAGTGTTATCACTTTATTTTCTCAAAGAGAAATTGCTGCTAAACCAAGAGAGCTGTGAAAGAGACCCAACAGTGCCAAGTGCAGTCAGAGTGGGGCAACACTGAATTAGAAAGTTCAATACAGTGGATGCTTGGGTTGCGAACGTGATTCATGCGGGATGCATGTTCGCAACCCACAGCATTCGCTACCAGCAGTGCCACATCTGCGCACACGCGGATTGCAAATCTGTGCTTCTGAGCATGCGCAAAGTGCGATTTAGCGCTTCTGCGTGACCTCACAAACATGGAAGTAACCCATTCCAATACGTCCGGGTTTTGGAGCGTCCGTAACCTGAAAAAAAACCAACCTGAAGTGTCTGTAACCCGAGGTGTGACTGTATAAAACAACTTCAAATGTTCCTCCTGTAGCTCTGGTCATCAGCATCCTGACCTAAGATCCATCCCTATGATGAGTCACTCCTGCACTCCTTCTTCTCAGGCCAACAGCCCATCTAATCCTGCATCCTGTTCTTACAGTGGTGCACCAGATGCCTGTGAGAAACCAGCAAGCAGGATCTGAGTACCAGAGCAATCTCCCCTCCTGTGGTTTCCAGCAACTGGTCTTCAGAAGCATTGCTATTGATAACCTTTCCTTCCATGAATTTGCCTCATTCTCTTTTAAAGCCATCCAAGTTGGTGGCCATCACTGTACACATGCCCATGTGTTTGGTGTAAAGCCCAGAGTCAGAAAGCCCAGATCTACTGAAAATTAAAATACAAGGCATTTAAATCAATGTAAACTCTGTGCGTGCATACTTGGGTGTACATGTGTGCATTTGTGTCAAGGGCCAACCCATTTGTTCTCAAGCCTTGATCATTGGTGCCACCTTGCCAACCAGCAAAATTATGAGATTGTATAGACGGTTGGTGGAAAACTTATTCTGCAGTTGACAAGAGAGAAAATCCTGCCCCTTTGTCCTTCACTGGCATGTACATACAATGAAGGGATGTGAACACTGCTGTTTCCTCTTACATGTCAATCACCAAGAGAACTTTGGGAAGCTAGTTGAAAAGTATAGACTACTTCCTACAAAGTTTTACTTATAGCTCCACAGGAGGCAAGAATATTGATTTCGATGAACTAATGGTCTGACTTGGTATAAGGCAGTTTCCTGGGCTCCTAGTTTATAGAGAGAGAGATTATTAAAATGAAAGTTGAAATGTCGGGGAAGAAGCCTGGAATATCCCTGACGCTTGGCGCCTACAAGCCCCCTCGCCCAGCATGGATTTGGCATTTTGCCTGGTCCAAGCATCTCTTTCCATTTGATCACTTTCAGGTGAAGGCTACACCCCAAAGCAATTCCACTGAAATATTTAGTATTTAATTCAATGGGGCACACAGCACGATTTTATACATGGGATGCGGGTGGCGCTGTGGGTTAAACCACAGAGTTTAGGGCTTGCTGATCAGAAGGTCGGCGGTTTGAATCCCTCGACGAGGTGAGCTCCCGTTGTTCGGTCCCTGCTCCTGCTAACCTAGCAGTTCGAAAGCATGTCTAAGTCCAAGTAGATAAATAGGTACCGCTCCAGCAGAAGGTAAACGGTGTTTCCGTGTGCTGCTCTGGTTCACCAGAAGTGGCTTAGTCATGCTGGCTACATGACCCGGAAGCTGTACGCCGGCTCCCTCGGCCAATAAAGTGAGATGAGCACCGCAACCCCAGAGTCGGTCACGACTGGACCTAATGGTCAGGGGTCCCTTTGTTGGCTATTTGCAGATTAGTTGCACTGCAGAGAGCTTGCTGGGGAGACCACACATTACAAGGAACACAAAATAACAAAAACTCCTTTTACATTAAATATATCAACAAGCATGACCCAACCTCCAACCCATCCACTAGGGTACTGAGAGAGCTAGGTGCTGCTCTTTATATACTATACCCAATTGTTGACACAGATTAATTAACACAACTTAACAGCACCTGCTATACTGCTTCACAGCTGTAAAACTGGGTCATATTATTTGCTCTGGCCCTTAAAGACATACACATCTTGTGGAACAATAATGAACCTTCAAATTTAAAGAGGCCATTCAACACCCTTTACCTTTACCTTTTACAAATGTACTCAGAAACAGGTATGCCCCACTGATCTGAGTGGGACCTAAAATGTCACATCTCAAAGCAGTTAGTTAGCTGGTTTGATTAAGGCAGTCCTTCACATTTCAGGATGTACAATGTCATCTCACCTAATGCGGCTCCCACTTATTTCAGTGCGATTGTGTCATTCTCAATCTGTTCTCACCTTCTTTCCTTCTGAAAGCTCTGATAAATGGCACAGAATGGAAAGATCCATTAAAGATCAGAAAAACGTATCAGTAAAATATATTCTACTGTAAATATATTTTATTATCCTATCCTTTTTACTACATGTGCAAGAATGTTTCTTCCCCCCACCTTTAAAAAAATCCCTACTGTATACATTCCAACCCCATCAGCACCTACTTTGAGGGTGAAAATATGTCCAATTTCATCTATCTCCCAATTTATTAGACCCTTTTGCTTTAGTGCGCAGTTCAATTTGCCATTTAAGCCTTCCCCATATCTCTTCAGTTCTCCCCATATTTTTAAGGCTGGTGAGGGATTTCCATGCTGCTGTCATACAGGACCTAGAACAGCCCTTTAAAAATGCCTCTCTCCTTATAAGAGATGAATTGCCTTCCTCATGAATTTTCAGTCTTGTAGCTCCGTTTCCATACATCCCAGTTCTTATACAAGATTGAATTTCATCTGTTTCATTCATATTAGAAATATATATATATATCCAGAAATAACTAACAGTTGTTTTATTCAACACTTAACTCAGTCTGAGACCATGTTCGTTTGAAGAGCTGTATTTCAAAATCATTGTCACTATCCATTTTCCAGGCGTTTGCAAAAAAAAAGGGGGGGACATGAACTCTTGAAGTAAGCACCTAGAGGGGAAAACAAATTTCCCCTAAATTCTAGCTGAAATTCCCTACCTTGGATTTTGATGGCGATGATCCTCCAATTATTTTCAGAGCATAGCTGTTTGACAAATATTTTATATTCAACTTCAGCATTTTACGCTCCAATATTTGGTTGGTTGGTTGGTTGGTTGGTTAATTAATTATAGCAGTAGCAGTCAGTATTGGACAGCACCTGACACTTGACATGCAGTAGTAGTCAACGATTTTAACATCAATATTCAAAATAAGATTGTTGGCATGTAGTTTGATTACTATGTCTTTGTGACTTATCAGCTGCTGGGTGGATGGGAAACATTCATTCACCTTCTTGCGAATAGGAATAAAAATGTTTCAGTTCAAACTATGGGAGATTTCACAGGTTACATCCATAAAAATCAACAGTTTTGCAAATAACCAGGGCACTTCCAGCTTAGTTATACTTAAGGTCCTCACTCAGAAGGGCCTCACTCAGAATACCATCCTCCCCTATGTCCAGATACATTACGATGCCCTCCACCAAGGGAAGGAATGGACCTAGCAATTCCTTGGAGATCAGGAGGTCCAGTGTTCTGGAACAGAGGGCCAGGACCTTGGATAAGGATCAAGGTGATAGTTCAGGACCATGCTTAGTAGTCGTCCATCTGATGGAAAAAATACAAGTTGTCTCAGCAGTGTATTGGAGCAACTGGCAGCACTTTATAGTCTGGACTAGGTAAAGATGAAAGTCCCATCTTTGGTGTATATGCATCTGGCCAGTTAAAGAATGGGTACCTCCTTTTTTCAGCCTTTGTTTGTTTGTTTGTTCCCATTTATTTGTTTATTTATTGGTCCCATCACCAATCCGAAGGTTTTGACCCTTCTTCCCCTGGAGGTTCCCTGGGGTTCCCCCAGCTGATCCCCCCCCCCGCTTCCAACAAGTCCTTGATATCTGCATCCACCAACCCAATGGATTGTAGCAGATATAGTAACTCACAGCACTTATCAGTAAGTTTCCAAAAGCTTTAGCTTTGGATGGCAAAAATGTAAGTCTTTTTTTTTAAAGTGTATTCTTTGGCACCTATAAGTATTGAACAGCAAATATAATTAATTCAAGTAACCTAGACGTAGTTTTTGAAGCTCTGCAATCCACAAACCATATTGCACAATCAGATTTAAGAAGTAATATCTTGCAATGGATAATCAACACTGATTTAGACTGCGTTTCAGCTAGCTTTGCAATGAGGCTGTTGGTTTACTCCACCACCTGATGAGATTAATTTTCAACATGTGGTGAGATGACCATCTTTCTCAAAAACACTGGGAAGCTATTGAACTGGCCACAAGATGGAGCAATTAGATGACAGCTCAAGCCAGCCAGCTTTGACTTTAAACATCTGATTTCTAAAACCCTGTATGAATGCATTTCTTTTCTTTCTCTAAGAAATGCCTTTTTTAAAAAAAAAAAAACCTTGTTAAAATGTCAACATAGGATAAGACAAGTATTTATCTGATGAGTCACTGCTGAATAATATTTAGAAATCTCTGTTCAACATGTTGTGACCAACAATCTCCCACCTTCAGAAGGTCATGAAAACTTAATTGATTCTCCCCCCCCCTTCTTATTAGAAAATGCTTGCTCTTTTTAAAAACTTCAGTTGGCAATGCTTTTAAAAATAATTCTCTGTCGCCCTTGCATATTCTGCATTTCAGAAGTATGGAATTAATTCAAACTAAGTGTTTTGCTTCCCTTCCTAAGAAGAGAAGCGGTCTTCTTTTTCCACATTAAGCTTGTTACGTGGTGACAAGCCTAAAGGTTCACCTTTAAAGTTGTGTCTTATTTCATGTAAACTCTAGCATTTTGGGCATAATTGCTAGTTAGTCCCTTCCTTATCATGAATTTTGTGTGACTGTAGTCTCTCCAGTGAAAATCTATATGCAGTGAAGCCTCTAACTCGAACTGGTATAATGTCACAGAATGTAGTCTGGGATGAAGTTCTGGGAAATAGTGATGAGGTCACTCAAAACTAAGGCAGCCAACAGACAGATGCAGAGTGAACTGAGAAAAGGGAAACTGTGGAAGAGGTAAGTGGAGGAAGAGGTTTGAGGATAGGGGGCAAATAAGTCAAGAACTGAGGTAAAAAATGAGGATGTGAAATCTTAAGGTTAGAAGGGATAATCTGGTATATGCAGTGTGTGTTGAAGGGGGTACTAGGGAAAGAGACATAAGTGTTAGTCAGGAGAGACTTTTAGACTATGGAATATAATTTTAGTCACTGTGCCTTAAAATGTATAGCACTGGGCTGAAGGAGGTTTAGAAAAAGGCAGCTAAAATCAGCGTGGTTGGAAAGCATTTCCTATGAGCAAATATCAAAGTGGTCAAGGTTTCTGTAGTTTGGGGTGAGGGGTAAGGCAACTGTTAGTTTATAAAATTATAAATGGAGAGGGGGGCGTTTCTCACTTCTTATTTTCCTCCTTTAATAACCTTAAAAGTTTGATGTTGTATGATGAAAGTTAATTGGTAGGGTGCAGTATTAAAGAAAATGAACTAATTAATTTGTGGAAGTCATCAGTATCAGAAGATATAATAATGGTCCATGGAATCAAACAGGGACATTTAGGAATAAGAACATAAGTACTGCCTCTTGGAATCACATGCAGTTCAACCACTTCCATCTATTCCTTTGTGCAGCCATCTGTGTTTCCCCTACAAGAGTATACTGAACAGTTCAGCACAAATTATTTTACTGAACCACACAATTGAGGAAACTCAAGAAAAGGAAAAGAATGGGAGGTTTATTTGTTTTTTTCACTTCAAGGAGCATTGCTTTGTAGCTTTGCATTGCTCTCCGGCATTCCATTTCATCTAACACTTGCCAATGAACAGTGTCAAAAGAGCCTTTTGAAACTATAAGCTGCTCTTGACAGAATCTCTGACAGTACCATCAAACCTAAACTATGAAAGTTTTACCAGTAAACACGGTCATTTGTCATCACTTTTCCTCATGGCCGGGTGTCACGAGGTGCAAAATCATCAAGTGCCGGGTTTTTATTCTCCTCTTCCAGTGAGAACTTGGATGTGTGACTAAAATGATGAGGGTTCAGCGGGCTAATCGGATGAAGGGAAGCAAAAATAGTCCACATTGTAGATTTGAGCAGCAGGACACAAAAAGGGACAAATGAAAGGTTAACAAACTGAGCGGCAAAGAGCAAAGATTTTGTCCCTTCCCAGCATCTCCCCATGAACCCAGCTTTCTGAGATGGAGCCTGTCAGATGGATAGAGATGGGCAGAATATGAATTTTACTGGGTGGGGAGTGAAATGAAGGTCTCCTGGAAAATTGGGGGATGTGACGGATGTCTCAAAAGTTTCAGGAGGGGGTTGCTGTTACCTCACTTAACCAAACAAGGTGACCAAGGGTTTTCCATTTTTTCCCTTGCTTTTTTCAACTTAACAGAAAAGTCCACACCACCTGCAGTCTCTCTGCAGCTTCCTGCCAGCCACACAGCCCAGTTGCATTTTTCAACGCAGAAGGCAAAGGAAAGTGGGCTTCTCGAATTCACTTACAACTTAAAAGAACAACAGGGACAAGTGAGAGAGCTCCTGCCATAAAGTTTTCATGGTGTTGAGAGTTAGCATGAATTTCTCATACACTCCCGCTGTGCAGCATGACCAAAACATGCTATTTGGGCCCATCGTGTCCTGAAAGAAACCACTGGCTCCCAAAGTTTCTCTAACTTCTCTGGTTGCTGCACTGTGAAGCAACTTCACGTCAAGAGGCGATCTAAAAAGAAAAAAAAGGATTCAAGTATTGAAAGAAAGGTGGAGGGAAACAAAGCTAAATGCCTCACAATTATCTTCACATTGCAAGCAATATTGATTTCTTTATGAATTTCACAGAAATTTGTCAGTGGACTGTCAAGGGCAAGATTGATTCTCTTGCCTGTGGGAATGTTACAATATCAGCATAATTAGCCCCATCAGCGCATTTGCAGAATCCTTTCTGACATTTCTCCTGCGATGGCAAATTAACACCATGTTGATGGCTTCCATCTATGGCTCAGCCACCAATGAATGAAAAGATACCTTCATCTCCCTTTTCTTTAAACGTTTCGCTCCTTTTTTCTTCCCAAAGGGGCTAGGGTAAAGAGCACCATTATTACTGTAATAACTGTAGAGAAGAATTAACAGGAATAGATAAAATAATAATGGCAGCTATGACTCTTTATGAGGCTTTTACCAGAATGTGTTTTTTTGTTCTCCCCATATTTGCACCGAATACGTTCTAACAAAATGCTTTTTAAACAATACTTCTGAATGATATTGGGTAATATTTTCCAGTCACACAGAATGCATAGCATTACTCCACTCTGGAAGTAAGGAAGAATGTAAGCACTGGTCAGAAGCAAGAAATTATGAGGAAATACTTCACACCATGTTCTCTTACCTTGATTCCATAAACATCCCATCCCAGTGCCACTCATGTACACTGTCCTACCCCCACTTCAGCTTTTAGGTATTTACACAACCTAACTTAGAAATCTCATGAGTCTTACTGAAGTTCTTTTTAAGATGCAACTCTAACCATGTCCACTCAAAAATAAGTGCTATTAAATTCAGCGGGGCTCCCTCCCGGGTAAGTGGGGCTAGGATTGTAGCCTTAGCTTCCTTTGAAATTCCTCAAACACTTTACTAAGCAGAAATTGCCAAATTAATAGAATCACAGAACTGTAGATTTGGAAGATACCCTAAGGGTCATGTAGTCCAACCCCCTGCAATGCGGGAACATAATTCCATCTAGAATTTCTCTTCACTTTTGCTAAGTTCACAGTGACTCCAGCCTTCCACATGACATCTTGCTGTGACCTAATTCAGCAGGAAAGCTCCTACCTCCGCATCAAAGTTTTCTGCCCAATTACTGAAAGAAGAGAGGAGGCCAACAGCAGATGAGGAGGTGGAGAAGGCATCTCCAGGAATCCTCCATGCCCCACTGCCTTCAAAAACATCTCCTGACCATTTTAGGCCAATGAAACATATAAAGAAGGAGTCTGTAACAAGCACTAGCCAACCTAAACTTCAATGACTGCAAGGTCTGAATTTGAGGTAATCTTCACACTTTCCCTCACAGTGAGTACCACTCCTACAAGTGCTGCTTCTGCTGAAGCTCAGGCAAGCCAGATTGAGATATTATTCTTGGGAGGAGGTTGCCAAGCCACTGCTTCAGCCTCACAGTGAGCTACATCTACTACAAGTCACTTAATACCTCATAAGCTGGTAAAGCAAATGTGCATTTTCACATTAGCAAGACTGCTGAAGTCTAAAGGCTCATAATAATTTATCTCATGAATGGGTGTACCTCACAACAGAAGCTAGCACAAGGCAAACTAAGTTGCACACAGAACAGAATATCGGTGTTTTGGAGTTCTTTGGCCTCTCACACACTTGCATCATACGTGAACTAACCTAAATCAGGGGTAGTCAACATGGTTTCTGCCAGAGATGTTTGGGACTACAACTCCCATCAGCCCTAGCCAGCATTGGCAATGGTGGAGGATGGAGGGAATGGCAGTCCACCACATCTGAATGGCATCACTAGTATAGACAATGGCGGAGAAAGACAAGGGGGAAGCAAGAACTTTCCAGACAAGTCAGTTGATCCATATCTTCCCAATGCTTGAAGCAAAGACAATTTTCATAAAGAAATTGTAGAAGAAGAATATGCCGGAAATTAAAACAAGTCTACAATCCTAACTGTTGTTATTCACCAAAACCAGTAGGGGTTACTTTAAGGGTGGGGGCTGTTTGGGATGAAAGCATTGTAATGAGATACACAACTATTTATCTTCCAGAAATCGAACATGTGGGACAAAGCTCTCCCACCATCAAAAATCCTCCATACTTTTTCCTGGTGACTTCAGTGTGGGGAGGCTGATATCCAATTGCAGTGAGGAATATGCATTTATATTTGCAGGTTGGATTCACTGGTATAACGTGATAATGCCATACAACCATTGTCATCTCTGAAAAAGTCCACTCATTTATCAGACATATTTTGCTTTTGTGACGCTCATTTTCCAGACTAGCTATCCTAAGTACCATTTCAAGCAAACTTCAGTGGCATTCAAAATTCAAAAATTCAAAACCTGTATGGGTTAACACAGGCCTGTGGTGTTCTCTATCCCACTTTGCCCCCACCTCAATTCTATCTTCTCCTCAACCCCTCCATGACTTCAGGCACAACTTCTACACAAAGGCACCTCTCCCTCTATTGGCTTCCTTTGGAAGTATGTGACGCATGCACCAATTTTCTGCTGGAAAAAAAAATTCAATTATGCTGCTATTTTATTTCCCTTTCTTTCTTTCTTTCTTTCTTTCTTTCTTTCTTTCTTTCTTTCTTATCCCTTGGGGGCATATCCCAAGGTACAGCATCTGGGAAGAAGATGTCCTTGACAGCATCCTCTAAGGCTGATGGAACCAGCCAGGCTGGCAAAATTTGATAGTCAACCAGTAATTGTAGAGTTATATTAAGGGAATATTTGACTTTGTGTGCTAAATACCCCAAGTACTACTTCACTGCAGAAGACAATGTATGTCTTATTTGTGGGGGTTTTAAAAAACCCTATCCTTTATCTTTCTACCTTTTCATTTAGCAAATGTTACCATGCTTATTAATATTCCTCAGCAGTCAGACCTGTGTGGTAGAGCATTAATATAACATTTTTTAAAATGAAGTTCCTGTTCTACTTGAGTTACTCAGTAAATATTTGGTAATCTATCTTGATACGTTCCTGTCTGTCAAGGGCTATTGCCTGCTTGATGCTTCTGCTTGAAAAGCAGACAATGGGAACCAGGAAGACACTTTCCTGTGATTCTAAGTCCCCTTTTTTTTCTTAATTATTCATACAGCCACACAGTTTCCAGCGTTTCGAAGTCTCCCAGCAATGCAAGTAATTACAAGCTGCACATGGGATTTACTTTGGTGTAAACGCATAATGATGCTGAACACCGGATGAAAAGGCTTGAACAATAACAGACCTAAAAATGAGAACAAATAGATATATTTCGTGGATGTTTTAATTCCTTGAATTAAGTTCCTTGAAGGCAAACCTTGCCCTAATTATTGATGGAGTCTGATCCAGCAGAATGATTCTGGGCCAAGAGAGGGGAGCATTTTATGGAACTGTGCCCTTCCAAAGTTCTACCCCTTTCACCCGCATAGAATTTCTAAAGGGTACGGCTACAGAAAAGACGGTCATGTCCATATGGAATTGGGATAGGGGACTAGCAGCTGTCCATATGTCATTGAACTCCAATTTCCATCAGGCCAACAAAACCAAAAATCAATGGATCATTCATTTCATGAATTACTCATTGACAAACTACAGTTACAACCACTACTCTGCTTTTACAGGTATCTGAACCTAGAAACTGGATTGCTGAGCTGGGAGAAATAAATTGTGGTTGGGGCAAACCATGGTTAGGCATAACATCTCAAACTGAGCCCTAAGAGATATTCATCCAACACGCTCTTTAAACATTACAGTCATCCTTCCAGTTGCTTTCCTGGATCAGAGCAAAGGTCTGCCATAATGTTTTCAGCACTCGCCAGTCAGATGTTTTGATGGAGCCCACAATTGGCTTCTCCAAAGTATGCAAGTCCTAGGTTTGTAAAAAGTGTGAAGACCTTCCCTAAAGACAGCAGCTTTCTCTTGTCAGTTTTGCAGCAACAACTATTCAGATGTACACTGTCTCTGAGCACAGAAGTTGCATTTAATTCTCACGGCTAATGGCCATTGCCAGGCCTATCTTCCATGAATTTGTCTAATGCTTTTTGAAAGCCACATAAGCTAGCGACCTTTGCTGAATCCCGTGGTAGTGAATTCTGTAAGTTAATTGTGCATTGTGCAAAGAAGCACTTTCCTTTGTCTTTGGTGACCTCTGTACAGCCAGTCAGTTACACTGGATGACTCCAATCCAAGTTCTGTGAGAGTGAAAAGCCTTTTTGTATCCACTGTTCATACTTTTCTAACTTTTATCATGTCCTGCTTAGTCACATTGCAGAGGGGTGGGGGGGTGCTGAATCTCTAAATTGAAAGTAAATCACTGTGGTGGTGTTGTGTACTTTTAGGGAAGATCTTGACAATTTTAGGCTGCAACACTAGGTCTACTTATCTCACTGAATTCATTATGACCCTTGTTTCCTAATAATTCCTAGCATTGAATTTGCCCTTTTCACTCTAGCAGGTCATGGAGGTCTCGGTTTTATTTCCTGTGAGGCTTTATACTATCTTACATTTTTATGCATCCATTGTCCATGGAACTCGGGGTAGTTTATATGAGGCTATTTCTTTTTATCCACTCAACACACTGGACAGGTAGACAAAGGCTGCAATCCTGCACTCACTTAGCTGAGTGTAAACTAGGGTTGCTATATTTTAAAAAGTGAAAATTTGGAGACAAAAGTTCTTGAGCTTCATTTGGCAAAGTTGTCGAGCTATTTCCCCCCTTTTCTGTTTTGCTTTTTTGGCTAAAAAGATGTTTTTGAGCTATTTTTAAGGAAAGTTGGCAAAAACAAGACTGCCGACATGTGTTACCATACGTCTGGATTTTCCAAGACACTTTGCCCATTTCTGCCTAGACACTGCTTCCGACCACAGTATTCCGGGTATGTCTGGCAAATTCCGGACGTAAGGCAGCCAGGGCTGGGCAATATCAGCTTTTCAACACTGTGATGTATCACCAGCCAAACATCGTGGTTTGGCGATATACTGCAATGTTGCAAAAACAAGATGCGCTGGCCTCTGCCCGCGAGACACCAGGTGAAACTGCCCCAGCTCTCGCCTCGAGAGCTGAGGCGGTTTCACCCAGGCACTCATGAGCTGGGACAATGCAGCTGGTTTGTGCCGCTCAGCTGGGGGAGGGAACTTTCCCCCTCTCCCAGCTGAGAGAGCCCCAGTGTTCTCCCCACTTGCCCATGAGCAGGTGGAACATCAGGGCTCCATAACTGCTCACTGCAGGGAGCAGCAACCGTGCTCCCCTCAGCTGAGCAGTTTCATGGAGTCCCCACTCCACTGCTGGCTTGCGGGAGCTAGCATCAGGCAGGGGGCTCCTTTAACTGCTTGATTGAGGCAAGGGCAGCTGCACACTCCTCATTTGAGCAGTTTAAAGAGGAGGGCATCATATGAAGGCAGAGTGTGATGGCAGTTTCACTCAGTGGTATATCTCTGGTGAAACTGACTTTGCTCCTGAGCTAGCAGAAGGTACTTTTGACTCCTTCCTGTGGATGCTGCTAGCAGAGGGACTCAGCAGCAGTGGGGTTTCACCAGCGATATGCCACTGAGTGAAGCCAACATCAAGGTCTGCTCCTCATACCGGTCCTGGGCGATCTATCAATATATCACCCAGGCCTAATGGCAACCCTATTAAACTCCATTGAAATCAGTAGGAAACAATGTATTGTATGGGAGAGTGATTGGTCCAAGTCAGGAATAGGCAAACTCAGCCCTACAGATGTTTTGGGACTACAACTCCCCTCATCCATGACCCCTGGTCCTGTTAGATAGGGATGATGGGAGTTGCAGTCCCAAAACATCTGGAGGGCTGAGTTTGCCTAGGCCTGGCAAGTCCACACAGTATGTCTCACAACTGAGGAGAGATTTGTACCTGGGTTCCCACATATGAACCCAACCCAAAATCTTCTCTGTTGTGTAATGAAAACCAATATCAACAACTGTGTGTGCCCTAAGTTGTATTCCTTTGGACTTAAATTCATGTTTCCAAAATGGATCCTTCCAAAATGTTTTACTTTGAAGACAACTTTTGAAAAGGGTGGGGTTTTTTTTAGAGGCAAATTATTTTTGTTCTGTTGTTACAAGAACAACACATTATCATTTGAATTTCTTAGGAAAAACTTTGGGATTGAATGTCATGTGGTTCTGGTGGCTTATTTGTTTTTGTTTTTCTCAGTTGGTGCCATTAATTACTAGATCCACTGTAACCTCTATAAGCCTGGGATAGCTCAGTTGGTAAAGCAGGTCATGGGTTCAAGCCCTACACTGAGCAGAAGATGCCTGCATGGCAGGGGGTTGGACTAGATGACCCTCATGGTTCCTTACAATTCTATGAAGACATACTTCATATATTGGATGTTACTCTTATTCAGAGTAGACCCATTGAAATATTTGGACTTAAGCCTGCTGATTTCAATGGGCCTACTCTGCATATAAATGATGTTGGATGTCACATATTGGAGGGGGGCTGAGCTGCAGCAGTGGCCCCACCCTGACGCCCTGTACTCCCAACTAGACATCCACACCATGCCCATGCACTGCATGTGGACATCTGAAACGGGGAAGCCTACCTAGGCGGGGTTTCACATGATCTGGAACCCTGCATGATTAGGGTTCTATAACATGGGGAAGGCTTGCTACGGAATTCATGCTCAACATGTGGTTGGAAGTGAGGCTAACTGGTACACAGGAAACTGAAACTGAATAACAACAACAACAACAATTTATTATTTATACCCCACCCATCTGGTTGGGTTTCCCCAGCCACTCTGGATGGCTTCCAACAAAATATTAAAAATACTTTAAGACACCAGTCATTAAAAACTTCCCTAAACAGGACTGCCTTCAGATGTCTTCTAAATGTCTGGCAGTTGTTGTTCTCTTTGAGATCTGGTGGGAGGGCGTTCCACAGGGCGGGTGCCACTACCGAGAAGGCCCTCTGCCTGGTTCCCTGTAACTTCGCTTCTCACAGTGAGGGAACCACCAGAAGGCCCTCAGAGCTGGACCTCAGTCCCCAGTATGATGACGTACCTCCATCAACGTGTGGAGTCCCGTGTTACATGAGTAATGGGCGAAGGGGACTAGAGAGTCTTTTGACTGACAGTAACTTCAGGACTGACAAACAGAAGGACCCCCCCCCCCCCGGAATTGAAATGCAGAAGATGAATTCTTAATCTAAGAGGTGTAGGTGCCCTTGCACAACTAACCCTTCATACCGCCATATAAAAGCAGCAGTGATTCTAAAGCTGACTCCTGCTGACTTGACTGCTTGCAGAGGTGCTCCTGGTGCAGAGCTAACACAGCTGTAATTAATTACTTTGCTTGCCTGCTCGTCTACATCAGGTGAAGGTAGCTTAAAAACCATATGGCTTGAGGCAGGTTAAAGGGATGTGGAGTTTTGATGCAGGCCTAAACCGATGTAGGTTCTGCATAGTCTGGCCAGAATGAGATCTACTCTGCGGCTAAATCCCTGGGATTCCCGGCAGCTGAAAGGAGGGGTTGTCATTTGCCTGATATGTTAGTCTATTCTGTCATTTGCCTGGTATGTTGGTCTATTCTATCCTTGTGTAAAGGGGGGGGTGTGTCATTTGCCTGCATTCTATTCTTGTGTATGAACTGTTCCTCGTTCAGCAGCCTGAGGGGGGAAATGGAGGGGGGGATGGCTAAAAGAACAAAACAGTATGACCCCAACTGCTTTTTGCTTCAACCCTACTCCCAGTCAACATGTAATGCCACAGATTAAACCCAAGGGAGGGTAGCCCTTGAGAAAAGTTTGCCCATCCCTCCTTTAGCCAGAAACATAGTGCTAAGGCCCATTCATGGTAATCAAGGCTGCCAAACTCACAAGAATATACCTAACTAAATCTCAGTGATCATGGGCTGTACCCACTGTAGCACTAAGTTAGTGTTGTCAGTGCAAAGATTTCTCATAGCACAGTGGAGCATTCTTCCCCCCTTTCCTCCTCCTTTGCCCCCCAAATCTGTTCTGCGTTCCCCAAACCACACCCTCTGAAGTGGATTTGTGGATGGTGGCCATGCATGAGGTGTGTGGGGGGAACCCTTGCACTGGTGCGGAAATACAGTTGAATACCACCCCATGTGTTGCACACTAAATATGGTAAAAGCCTTGCTCTCAGTCCAGTCATCTTTGAGAAGCATGCCAAAGTTCTGGTTGAAAGGAAGAAACCATTATCAGGAAATATATTTGTATGTATATCTATTGAAGATACTGAGAGGGAGAGGGAGCAGAAATACTAATATAGGTGGCGAGAATAATTTATCTTTCTTCCCCTTAGCTCTGCTTCTGTGATTTAACATTTGGCTGGATTAACTAATGGGATCCTCTCCAACCCTCCTTGTATACTTAGGCAACTATGGAGTGAACTTAACCCTCTCCATTATGGTTTAACCTTGAGATCACAACTGTGAAAGCAGCTGCAATGGGCATCAGACATAATTTGCAGTCACTGAATTCAAGGCTAAGCTAGCATGCAGGCCAAATTACCACTCAGGTTTGATAATAAATTAGGAGAAATAATTTCACCTGTAGCTCCCACAAATTGCTAAGGAAGGATTATAAGACTTCTGGAACAAATAAATATAACCTGTGCGTGGAATAAAAACAGGTCCACTGACGTTTGAAACAACGTACGCACAATAAGAAGCTTGATCCCTGAAGAAGTGTGTGTTACAATTGCCCTTTCTGTTTGCTGTTTGCTATCATCTGTTTCTTTAGTCTAAAACCTGGAAATGATCTGAAATGATCAATGCAAAATTAAGGGCATTTTGCTTTTGTCCCATACATTGTGATGGAGTTTCTGCTAAATGCTGCAGTCCTTGGGATGTCCCCTTTGCTAGCAGTCTGCAATTGCAGGTCAGTTGGCATTATTCTCATATGAGACCTGATCAAAAGTATAGGAGACCAAGAGGGCTTCACTCATTACAGCAAAAAATCATGTGACCAGTGAGAGAGGCTGTGAAAGCCTTCTGGTCTCGTTTCCAAAAAAAGACAAAGAAGCTGCTTGCATATTCTCTCCTTGAAAGCTCAGTAAACCAGCCCATAGCCATTCCTGCGACTTCCAGCTCTATAGAACTAAAATACAAAGCCACACTGGGTGACAAGTCCTGGCTTGAGAGATCACCACTGTAAGAAGTGGGTCCTGAAACCTTTAATCCCGCTCCTTAAAATACAATCTGAACAAAATTGGTGAAGCAGTAAAGAGTTGATTTAGTACAATACATTTTTGCAAGAGCGGCACACCCTAGCTTTGGCAAAGCATGAACTTATATTCCTTGAAGTGCAGGTTCCCTCCTTTGCATCCCCATTGGCTGGGTACTACTAGGTTGACAGCCTATCACGACCACCTAATTTCCCTACTAACATCCCCGCCTCCGTTTACATCTCCCATTACCCTTATTTCAGTGCCCCTTTACCCTTATTTATTATTTCCCTTATTTAGTTTATGTTCTTATGCAGTTACTTGCTAAGCCAACCTAAACCCCACATCCTGGCCACATGCTCTAAGCATCTCTCGTGATCAGGTGTGAATCGATCTGAGCTGCTGACGTTTGTCTAACTTGCTACATTTGTGGTTTATGTGAAAAAGCAACATCCTCATTTCTCACACCACCGAAAACACTAGGGTCATAGGAACCTGCCTTACTTCAAGTCAGTCCACTGGTTTATTTAGTTAAGTATTGTTTATCCTGACTGGCCGTGGCTCTCCAGGGTTTCAGTCAGGTGCCTCTCAATGCCCTACCTGAAAATGCTGGGAATTAAACCTAGGACTTTTTGCATGCAAGGGAGGAGATACTAAAGCACGAAGTTATGAGTATTCCTCTATGCACTATGCAGAACAGGTTAGTGATTATGTGATTTGTAGCAGGGAAGCGGGTGGCGCTGTGGGTTAAACCACAGAGCCTAGGACTTGCCGAGCAGAAGGTCAGCGGTTCAAATCCCCGCGATGGGGAGAGCTCCCTTTGCTCGGTCCCTGCTCCTGCCAACCTAGCAGTTCAAAAGCACGTCAAAGTACAAGTAGATAAATAGGTACCGCTCTGGCGGGAAGCTAAACAGCGTTTCTGTGTGCTGCTCTGGTTCGCCAGAAGCGGCTTAGTCATGCTGGCCACGTGACCCGGAAGCTGTACGCTGGCTCCCTCGGCCAGCAACCCCAGAGTCGGTCACGACTGGACCTAATGGTCAGGGGTCCCTTTACCTTTACCTAGCAGGGAAGTGGTGTACAGGAAAGGTGCTCAACTCTCTGTCCCCACATACCGGTACCTCTTTACTCTGTCGAACTTGCAGCCAGAAGCACAGGTTAAGGCAAAGCAACTTGGTATAAGAGGCCATATGAGAAACGCAGTGTGCAGCAATGGGATTAAGCACCCTCCCCACTTTTCCACTCTAAATCATACTGTTGCTGCAAACCAGCTTACCAGACCTAGCTCTGCTCCCAAATATTCCGTACAGCCCTCCAAGCCAGGAAACATTCATCTGCTTGCAGTTGATTGCAATGCGGACAAATTTGAATAAATAAGATGGGTAACAATCTCCCTGTATCTTGCAGACAAATAGTGCGTTTCATTTGTCATTTTTGTGGCTATTGTGCAAAAATGATTGAGGGGAAATCTAAAAATGCATGCCGCAACCAATTCCAGACAGCTCAGCTTAACCACTGTAATCACTCACAACTTGTTTTTGCCTTCCTTCCTTTAGACAATGTTGCACATGAGCAGTAAAGAGAAAAAGAAGCCTCTCTTTCCATTTAATAGGCTAGCAGGCAGCCATGAAACCACCTGAAGACAACGTGAGGTAAGCACTACTTTGTTTCTGAAGTTGCCTAAAGTCTCTCAGACTCAAAACGGAAGCACATTAGACGGCAAAAGGGCCTAATGTAATTATTAGGCAGGCTCACAAAGTACCTAATATTGTAAATGTGCAGACAAATGGACCCTCCTTATTCTATGGGTATATTTCCATCCCTCCTTTCCTTGCATGCCCTTTATTCCCTGCACATATGCAAAGGTTTTCATCCAGAGTAGAGCTGAAAGTGATGGTGGAAAGGTGACCTTAGTAGTATTCAAGGTACATATGTTGAATATTCCAAAGTCAGAGCAATGACAGAAATGTTGTGTTAACAGAGATATTGCAAAGTGCAGGGTAGACTTATGGTGACCATAGCCATCTGCCTGCAAGTGGAAAAGGTTATTTGGAATGAATGGTGCAGGCAACTGGTATTTTTTCCAACCCAGCACATGAACTTCAGGGAAGCTTCTGTATTGTCATTCTTCAATGTGTCTAGTCAACCAGAAGGTCGAGCATTTCTTAGTCAAACAATAATCTTGGATGGGGTGATTGATTTGACAGGTAATCTTGGGTAATGGCCCCCACACTATTCTAATCCTACACTCTACCTGCACTGCAATCCTAAACACATTCGTTGGAGCATAGGAGTCAAATCCTAGCGGCTGAGGTCCCTTCGGCCCCCCAATAAAATATTTGAGGGGGCCAGTTCTCTTAAAGTAGATGGACATTGCCATTCAAATAGGGGGGTGTCGTGCGATTATGTGGAGCGGGGTTTACCTGGGCCACCCCAATATTTTATTCAAGTTGGCACCCTTGCATTGGAGAGTACTGCCTAATTTAAGTGAGCAAGATGAGCATGTTGAGAATGTGGCTGAGCAGAGCCGCCTAATTGTTGTATCATGACATGGATGCTTTATGGCTTGTACAATTCAGTCTGCATTTAGTGCTCCACTGTTAGCGAATACACCCAATCATTTACCAAGTGGTAATTCATCGGTATGTGCGTGCAACCACTTTCTAAACTGGTCTTCTGTAAAATTGGTTACGTTTGGTTTGCAAGTCTCATTGATTTAAGCCAGGCTCACCCCCCAAACCGAAAGGTAACATTTGAATCTGGGCTTGCTTCCACTGAATGCATTTAGAAATGAACCACGCTGCTAGAGAAAATGTTAAGTGCTCAGATCACAAGCATATTTCTACTTTTATGCAAGATACTAGGAAATATGTTTGCACCTAATTTCTCCCAACTTTTGGAGTTCTTCACAGTCTTACTTGCAGAGAAAGGTGACTCTCTCTTTTTAAAAATAAGCTAATCTCTTGCTAGTTTATTGAAGAATTTGACCTTAAACTTAACATAAAGGAAGCTGGGAAGTAATATACAAAATGACATCCATCAGCTGTCTTTCCAGGCTTCTCCCTCCCCCCTTTCAATAATTAATCCTCAGGTTTCCATAATACATTAATGGCATCCAACACAAGAATACTTAAGCAGTTTGGATTTGGTTCAAAAGTTTGTTGAAGCAAAAAGCCTCAGAGTTTATCTATTTATTTTAAGGGAATGGAATCAAAATTACATTTGGCATGTGTGTCTAAAGTTTGCCCCTCCCCCCTTTTAAGATGCATGCTAAACCATTGTAAGTGTTAATGCTACTAATAAAACTGGTTGTTTATAATCCGAGCAGAAACTGAAAGAAATTGAGCAGAAAAGTCTAAGAATGGAATATTGTTCCAGCTAAAAATAAGAGGCTCTAAATTTAAGTCCATAATAGTCAGGATGTAGCAAATCATAAATAAATTTCAGACTGTAGTAGAGGCATTTTGTTGCGACTGTTAGACACTATATTCATAGCTCCGAAATCATGATTTTGTTTTGTGCAATGAGGAGGTTGAGGGGAGTGTGTGTGATTCATCATTATTTTAAAGTGTGAAATTACATGTGCTTTCTGTGGTTTTAAAGCAGCACAAGCTTCTGTTGTGAAAGTCATAAACTTTCCTTAACAAAGAGGGAACAACTCCAAAGAGCGATGTTTAGTTGAGTGCTCTGAAATGGCACTATATCAGTATGAAGAAACTTTAAAGAATGTGAGAAAACAGGTTGCCCATCTGCTTCCTCCCTAAACAAAGTACTAGGAAGTGGAACAAAACCAGAGGAATGCATGCAGGGATAAGTCTTTGCTCCATAGCAACAGAACAATTTGGGAACGATGGGAGGAGTAACAGCAACTACACAGAATAGCACAGAGTGGGGTTGCCATACGTCCCGAATTTCCTGGACGTTGCCAGGATTCGCCCTTTGAAAAGTGTCTGGGCAGAGATTGCTGAAATGCCTGGGAAATCTGGACTCATGGCAAGCCATATCAGAGGTGTAGATTTTGGCAATTTTTATTAAAAATGGCTCAAGAACTTTGGCCTAAAAAAGCTCAACAGCATTTGTGTCCAGATTGTTTCTGGCAACCCTACCCCAAAGCCATCCATGGATATCTGTGCTCCATTTTAGCATACATTTAAGGAGCAGACAGGCTTTCCCCAATGAACCCTACGGTAAGCTGGGAATCAAACGAGCAAGCATAACCTAACTGAGGGAGCCCGGGAGTAAGACGGGATCCACCGCAGATGACTGTTGTCAGCAACCTTTCTTACCAGTGCCCTCTGCAGAGTTGTGGGAGACTGTGTACCCACCAAACCATTTATGTTCACAGATTCAGGGCTTGACGAGTCGCTGCTCACATCCACCACTAGGGAGGGAGGCTAAAGTGAGAAACTCCTGCTATGGAGGGGTGAGGCAGGACAGAAGCAAGAGAATTTCCACTGGATCTATGCCTGCTCTCTGGAGCCTATTTCTTCTGTCTGGCTCCTATAGGGATGCCCTGGGGCAGCAAGGGAGTGCAGCTCCTTCCTCCCCCTAATACTGGGATGGATTTAGATAAGGAGAGGCCCTACTCCACTTGTGAGGCCCCTCCCAACCCCCCACCCTCACGACCAGAAAAAAGGAAGAGTGTTATAAACAAAATGGAATGAAGCCAAGGATGGTGATGGGTATTTAAAATCCTGCAATTCACAATTTCTCCTCTAAAGGACATCAGAAAACTTCATCAAAATTTGTTTACAAACATGCACAAGAACTCAATAACAGGTCTGATTTCTGAAGGGCTTTGCTGACCTTGTGAAAATGACCTAGCACACGGATTCATATCTCTAAGATTCTGCAGATTTGGGCTGTGAACTAGGGCCCCACAAAAAAAATTCAAGTTGGGCCCTAGAGTTTCTCATTGGGCCCCACTGGCTGGCTCTGAGTCTCATAGTTGCTGGGCCTGAGTTGCCCTGCCCTTGCATGAAGTCTTCGGTTTGCAATTTGGGGACAGGGGAGATTGTCCACTGGGGGGGCAGAGGCCCCCTAGATTTAGAGGCCCTAGGCTTCAGCCTACTTAGCCTATACACTGACTGCCACAACAATCTTATTCATTACCCCAGAAAGAAAATAATGAAAAGAAACAGAATCAGTAACTGGAAAAGAAGTAGAAATGACTTCAGAACCAAGTATGCAAATACAGACTTGCCAGGTCTTGCAAATAACTTTTTTTAACACCAGTACCTAGGCAGTCCAGATCAGGTCAGGGGACAGCGTCAAGAGGTAGAGCTCACTCAGTTTTGGGAGTCTGTCTATTCACCTGAAAACATGCAACTGGTATGTGTGTGTCTGTAGAATGATCTGTCCCCAACACACACACATTGAACACTGTCCCTGGTGAGTTACAAGCCCTAATGCTACATAACAGGTGTAGCTTATAGCTGTAGTTGAGAGCTCCATACCAGAATGAGTTAATAATAATTGCATTTTTATTGACAGTTCCCATCCACTTCCTATTGTTTCCAAAATGAATACAAAACCAATCCACTACCTTCAAAAAGATCTTCCCAGACCTTCTGAGACCCCAAATTAATTATCCCAGCACTACTTTTGCATGTCTATATTTAGCGTCATTTAGTGTTTTTCTTTTTCCTTTTTTTCCTTTTTCTGTTAAATAGCCACTCTACAAAAGGGGGGGAAATTGCTCAAAGCAGTTAACACAAAGGACCAAAAAAAGAGAGAAATCCATTAAAACAGACAATGCCATCTTAAAGAGTCTTCTACCAATAATAAAAACCAGATAATAAAAATAAATGTACACATTGCAAAACACCGTTACCAAATGAGAGTATAAAGGAATATGTGGAACTAAAGAAAGAAAGCCATCTTTTGAAAAGACAGCAATTAGGCCTTCTTTTCAAAAAGAATAGAAAGTCTTGTACTAACAATTTGCAGTATGGCGCTTTCTTGGGCTCCAAATTGAGGACACGTGATAATGCCGTCCAATTTAACAGGTGCCCTGTTTACAGTGTTATTTATGTGAGTTGCTAGCATTATCCACTATTCAGGATTCAGCACCATTCATGAGGTGCACAGAGGTTCAACCACATCTGGGAAATGAATGTATCTTGCCCAGTGCACACCCATGTAAATGCATATGCTTGAACACTAAGGCGTGATACAGTGTACAGCCTGCAATTCCACCTACTGCAACTCCTGAAGCATATTTTGATCTCAGGATTATGTACTGCAGAACAATGGCATTTTTCTAGCATAATGAAGCATCGCCTTTGGGGCTTTTAAATGGCTAGTTTAAAGGCCCAAAGATGATGGTTCTTTACACCAGAAAAGAGGAGGGTGCAGAGTAAACAAAAACTACACACTTAGAGCAGGGAAAGTACAGTCTCCGCTTCCTGTGAACACACTGCAAAAATTACAAGCTGCAAAAGAATTCGACCCTTAGATTAATTAATCGGAAGTATACCAGATAGATGGCCCACTGCAGCTTCCTTAAATGAGTGAGTGGTTCATATAGTGCTGTATCTCTTGCATCAGAGCTGTCACTGGAAATAGATTATTCTTATCACTGGCTACAATGCTGTGTCCAGAATGATGACCTTGGAAAGTAATTTTGTTGATCAATATTTGTTGACACCGAAATTAAACAACAGTAAGTGCTTGTGGGCAAGCTGCAGAGAAAGCGAATTTCACCGCATTAAATCATATATTTATATATAATTTTCCTTTCACTCCCAACTTTTGACTGCCGCGGCCACAGAGGCACTTCGGAATTGGCTGTACGCAGCTACAATGACTAGGCAGGCAGTAATTTCTCCTTTATCTTCTACTTGTTTTCTTGTGGAGGGGTGGAGTTGTCACTTTTTTGCTTCTGTTCGCTGGCTCTGCTCTTGTGCGGCAGGCTGGCATGCCAAAACGAAGCAAGTGAGGTGTTATTCCCCTGTCACTGTCATCTCCTGCTAAGCCCCTGCATGCCAGATGGTTGTTAAAGGCACAGAAGGAAAGTTAAGAAGTTGGAAGGCCTATTCACTTTCCTAGCACAAAGGGTACTGTTGCCCCCCAACACAAATCAAATCTATAAGCAGTGCAGTTTGATGGATCATCGTCAGTTAGACATAGGCTTCCCCACTGCCTAGGAAGTTTTGCTTTGGGATCTATTGCCATATAGGAAAAGCTGGGTATTTCCACATCACCACAACACAAGGCCTCAGAGTTCCTTCTTCAGGTCCCACTCAGATTCCAGATTTTGCCACCCCTTATAATGGAAACTCTATATTGGTAGTTACAAATCGGGTCCTCCCTTAAAGAGGGTACGTATTGTGGTGAGACCTGGAAATGGACACCCTGTGTTGTGGGTGGGTACGATTGGTCAGCCACAACACCCGATTGGTAGGTCCCTCATAGCTGGATGCAATCTGGCCAATGGGATGCAGTCCAAACAGTTTGAGGGACCTATTTATGCCCATGCACATGACCCAGAGCTTCCTCTTTCGGCACGTGCATCGGAACACCCACCCACCTCTCCCTATTTTTAGGGCTTTGCGCTTGACCTTGCTATGCCATCGTGTGTCATCTGTCATTGGGACAGGGGCACGGCAGGAATTTTCCCCACTTGGCTGATTGGCTCTTGCCATTTGGATTTTGCCTGCTGTGTAGCAAATCGTCACAACTTGTAAGGTTGTGGATAGGCTCTGGTTCAGGTGATAGGGATGGGAGAACCCTCTCGCCATCCCTATGTAAAGGGTATTCTGTTAAAGGAATCCAGGCACTCGAGAGGGAGTTGTGCCTGTGCCTGAGTCCAGGGGGACATGGCGGAGATACCCTGCTCCCAGCTTTCCACTTATCCAGGTGCTCACCCTTGGCTGACCTATGCTGGAACCCTGGGTCAGTGCTACCTGCATGGCAGGGAGCTAGTCGAACCAGAGCCTGTGCAACCACTCATGTGCTGTAATCAATAAAGTTGTGGCCTAAATTCTGCCAAAAACCAAAACCAAAATTTGAGTCAAGTGTGAATTTATTTAGGGGGGAGGTTTCTGGGTCTGAAGACGCAACTGACTCCCTCAGGAATCAGACACCCTACAATAACCATGTCACCTTGGTCAGGCTCTCTCCAGATGTTTCTGACTGGGCAGCCGCTGTTGTGTTGTCTCCTTCCGTTCTCTAACTGGCACTGCATAACAAACAGGGCTTTTTTCACAAGGAACTCGTTGAAACTCAGGTGGGTGCCATTGCCATTATAAGAGAACAAGAGAGGCATTCATGGTGAGTTCTGGCACCTCTTTTTCCAGAATAATAGCACTGATAAGAAGTACGCTTGATGCTTCACTCTCAGCCTCTCCAGCCTTCATCCTGATTTGCTTACACAAAGCTTATGCAGAGGATAGATTACATTGAACCTCTTTCTTGAGCATTCATTTGGATTTGTTCATGGGGTGGTTATCCAAAAACAAGCATTTGTCCTGCAGTCACCCCAACTTGCTCGTGGGGTGTTTCTCCACACTTTCCCCCCTCACTTTCCAAACTCCAATTCTTTTTCAAAGCTGTGTTTAAAAGTTGTGTTTGAGCAGCTGAATCGTTCAACCTGCATTAATTTTGCAAACCTGCACTTCCAGTCAGTGTGTGCTGGAATTGCTCTCCCCAAATAATGGCAGTCTGGAGGCACCCTCTGCTCAGGTGTGGCACAATCTTCACTGCCACACTTTCCATTGAATGGGGAAATATCATAAGTCAAGAGCCAGAAGTGATATTTAGGTGGCAAGCACACTTGTTGATCATTGTTCAGCCTGGACACTGAGATCCAATGCCGAGGGCCTTCTGGCGGTTCTCTCATTGTGAGAAGTGAGGTTAAAGTGAGGTTACGCCAGTTAGAGAGCCAGTGTGGTGTAGTGGTTAAGAGCGGTGGACTCGTAATCTGGTGAACTGGGTTCGCTTCCCCGCTCCTCCACATGCAGCTGCTGGGTGACCTTGGGCTATTCACACTTCTCTGAAGTCTCTCAGCCTCACTCACCTCACAGAGTGTTTGTTGTGGGAGAGGAAGGGAGAAGGAGATTGTTAGCCGCTTTGAGACTCCTTGGGGTAGTGATAAAGCAGAATATCAAATCCAAACTCTTACAGGGAACCAGACAGAGGGCCTTCTTGGTAGTGGCACCCACCCTGTGGAACACTCTCCCTTCAGACGTGAAGGAAATAAGCAGCTATCCTATCTTTAAAAGACATCTGAAGGCAGCCCTGTTTAGGGAAGTTTTTAATATGTAATGCTGTATTGTTTTTAACACTTAATTGGGAGCCACCCAGAGTGGCTTGGGAAACTCAGCAAGATGGGTGGGGTATAAATAATAAATTATTATTATTATTATTATTATTAGTGGCAATATTGTCATTTATTTTATTTTATTTTTAAAATGTGCCTCCTCCAAAACTGACCTTGCTTGTGTTGCAGTAACCTGATATTCAGAAATTTAACAACCAGAGCTTTTCCCATCACTTGCCTCCATGCCAGATAAAGCTTCAGCTGCTTAATTTCTGGATATTAAAGTTACTGGAGCAGGGGCAACAAAAATGACTTCAACCCTAAGCCTGAATCTCAGCCTCCACCAGAGTTTGAGCCTTGTCTATCCCACCCACCCTTCCAGCCAGACTTTGCAGGTTTGGTGTGAATAGCCAAACGCTCCTTTACTTCTGCAGTAGTGTTGACTGCTTGAGAAGCAATATGCTAGGAAGCTGCCTACCAGCTGCTGGCAATTAAGGCAGTTAAGTAAAGAAAGCTGGTGAGCTGGTAAGGCAGCGATAAAGCAGGGCTAGCAGATCAGCTCAGCTGGATAAGTGGGTGCTTATGCTGGAGCAGCAAAATCAGAAGCACCTGCTGGAATAAAGCTAAATTACCCCAGCCAGTGCAGTCTGTTGTCGCTGTACGCATAATTTTCGCTTATATAAAGATAATTGTAAAACGGAGGGCGGGGATCTGCTCCATGTCACAGGCTATGGCTTGTTCTTCCTTGGGCCATTTGAGCAGCAGTGAGAGGATCCCAACCTGATGGAAGGAAAGGAAAATGTATGCCAGGGCTTTTAAAAATGTGGCTCTTTTGTAAGTTTGCAAAGGATGCTGTCGATTTCTGTCTTTTATTATTATTACACCCTCTCATGGATGGGTAGAAGGGCTTATCAGCAAGTAATGCAAGCAACACTTCCTGAAATTCCCTTTTCTGCACAACTGTTAAAGGGGCAGGGGGCACTGTCAATGGTCACATCTGACCACGCTAATTTCTAGTGGGGTAAGAAAATGGGGTACCATTCCATTGGTCTTTAAAAGTCCTTTTCTTTGGCCCTTCCAGACAACCTATTAAAATTTTAATGTATATTTATTAACAAGACTATAGAGAGGTGTTTAATACAGTGTGATGCAACAAAGCACAATTGTATTTAATACTGTACAAATTCTATACAAAATAGTTTGCTACTTATAATTCTGTTCTCAATTATTTAAATACATTTACACATTCCTTCAAATCCTAAAAGATAAACAACATCATTTTCTGTGTTGTTTACTATTTAATCTACTCTCTGTACTCTTAGACTTCCTCAGGCAGAGAATATGGATTCACTGGGTCTTGAACTTCATTGCTGCAATGTATAATAAACTCCAATTTTCTGCAGAAAACATTTTCTCATTGCCAACTAGGATTGCCATACATCCAGGGAAACCCAGACATGTCCTCTTTTGGGGAGCCAACGTGCCCATCTGGGCAGATTTTTACAATTTAAAGGAAATGTCTGGGTTTTGGGGGCTCGAGCGGCTTGGGCTGATCTGCATGTTGGTGTGCAAGCCCCCTCCATAGAGGCTGGCCCCTCTCACTGTCCTCGGAGCTTGCTTACCGGTAACCTCCTCTGGCTGATATCCAGACAGACCAGGGAGATTTTGATAGGCGACATTTTCCCAAGAGTGGGTAAAATGCACAACCCCTCCCTCCTGCTTCCTCAGGGGAAAGAAAATAAGTCAGAAATCTATTTACATTATGTTTATTTCTGACATTACAGCACTAGAGAAAAACACGTCCTTTCAGTTCAGTTCTTCTAGCAAGTCTGACAAACTTCCTGAACATGCGCACACAGAAGGTTTCAAGTTACACTCTTCACAAAGACTTATCCAGCCTGTGAACGTCCTGGGAAATTCTTCTTTCCCACAGATAGGCGCATCATGTGATGTCAACAAACTGGCTGTCTGCAGGGGTGATGTTTCCATATACTGACACTGCATGCCATGACTGTTGCCAGCCTGAGTCGGGGAAAGAGGCACATGGGCATGGCCCCATGTCCCTCTTTTCCAGGCTCAGATTGTCAGCAGCTCAGGCTGTCCTCTTTTTTTGCTCTTCAAGATATGGCAAACCAATATGCCAATGCTATCTCACTTTAACCATATTTGTTAACTTGATTCTATATGCCATATCCCAGACTATAGCTAGCCTAAAGATAGGGGGGTTGTGTCAGGTTAGTCATATTGATTTGTATGTTGGGGGGGGGGCGCACAATAGGTCTTGTTGTGCTGTATATGTGATAAAGGGGAACCTTCCTCACACTGCTACATTTTTCTGGTTCCCTGAATAATCTTATCTTACTTTTCACAATATAGTTCACCCAGTCTGGTGCTATATTAAAAGCAGTTGCCAAAGCACAAATTTCACATGAATGCACAACATAATGCACTTTCTATAGTTTTGTTTCTGCTTCATGCCGATCAGGAATAAATACAAACATACCTCTGTCATGATTATCTGATTACTAGACAAGTTTGGTAGAGATTTGTAACTCTTTACCTAGAAAATGGAGGTAAGAGTTATTCCACAAAAGGTTAAGGTACTCCCAGACTTCCAAGAAAGCTGAAATATAGTGCAAACACAGCTGACAACACTGATTATTAGCAATATCTGTAAAGGGAGATTATTCAACATAAACGTCAAAAATTAGGGCACAATGTTTATATCATTATAGAGGCCAATATTCTAGTGCTGAGCAAACCTAGCAATGCATGATGCGATATTGTGCCAGGATGTGCCTATTTCATTACCATTGCAGGCTTGGATTTGGGGAATAGGGCACATTTAGATAGGTAAATAAGCTTGTATCCTGCAAGCACATAAATAGGTCCCTATCTGTAGTGTCACATTACGGAAGAGAATTGTTATCACAGGGACATAGTGTGTTGCCATCAATTTTCCCTTGATGCCTCAGTATAAGGCCTAAGGCCTGGATCTAGCATTGCTTTATAACTACAATCCATGCTTGTGTGAGTTAATATGCATCTGTATATCCAGCTTTTATTCAGTAGAAAACATTAGAATGTCACATGGCTAATTAAGTCCAAGGAGTAATATGCTAGCAATTAGGATCAAAGGCTGAAACTAGATAAGGCAACGGACTGGCACACACTGTTGTCTTTAGTTCAAAGCAGTGGTGTAGCGTGGGTTGCCAGCACCCGGGGCCGTTGTCAGCATCTACATCACCCATGAGATTGCAGCCGCAGAGAAAAGAAGAGTCATTCCATTGTTTGGAGAGGCTACTTGCTGGTTTGCATGGAGAACATGTTTTCAATGCGTCCCAACAACAAAAACACACAGCTGTACTGAGGCAGCACTAGTGTTAAAATTTTGCAACCCTAACAATTTTGCACCAAGGGCAATTGTCCCTGTGCACCCCCACACTACGCCACTGGTTCAAAACCATAAGAATATATTCTGTAGATTTCTTTTCTTCCTCAGAAATGCATAAGGAATGTTGGGGCTAATAATGTATACCCAGGTGGGTGTGAGTAATAAGCCAATCAGTCCTCTCTAGCATAAGACAATAAATCGGCTCCACCTCTTAGTGGGGACGTGTTGCGGGTAAGCCGTCAAGCCTCCCCTCTCAGCGTGGGGGGCGGGACTGCGTCCCGACTTACACTGGGGAGGCCCGGCCATGCCAGGTAGCCTAGCGGCCAATCAAGCGGCTTGGGGGCGTGCCCAGGGCCAATTCAAACCACGGCGCGATGCTGAATTGCCCCTTTTCAGCCTCACACTGTGGATCTCCCGTCCTCTCACCCTTTGTTCAGGTTGCGTCATTTGGCCTTGCTATGGACTTTGGTGGGTCACCATTGAGGGGCCTGGTAGGAATTTTTCCACTTGGCAAATTGGCACTGGCCACTTGGTTTACACCTACCTCGTAGCAATCGTCACAACTTTGTAATGTTTGACGGTTAGGCATTGGAATAGCAATGTGTGGGGGAGGGGAGGAGCGGCCATCACCTGCCCCTCCATCATATCTTATCATATCTTAAAGGAATCTGGTGGTGTGGATCTCGTCCAAAGCCTGGGGAGGGGCTAGGGCCATGCCACGACCCCAGCGGGAACCCAGGGGATGCTCAAGTCAATCCACACCAGCGGGGCTCCCCTACTGGTGGTTTACCCTTACCAGACTCCCTGCAAGGCGAGCAGGAGTCAAATGTAGTCTGTGGATGCCAATGCCTAAGCCAATACTGCTTACATTCTGTAACCAATAAAGTTGTGGCCTAAATTTTGCCCATTAACATTTACTTAATATTCTGTGTCCTTGTGTCTTTATTCTCGTGGGGGTGGCTTGGGACTTTGACACACAATACAAATATGCAGGCTGAAGGCACTGTCTTTAGAAATCCAGGATTTCATCCAGCCACAGCTATGAGGGGCTCTGTCCACTGTCGTATCTAAGAGTTCTGACATCAGCCACTACACCATTTATTCTGTCTCTTTTAGTTGTGCCTGGGTGTGTAGTAATATGCTTTATGTGTCCACTGAAGCTTTGCTTAGATGCAACTGTGCCGTGATGCATTTATACTTGCTATGCGTCAATAAAGCTTGCAATCCCCCACTCTTGAGCATGTTTATGCCTTGCATCCATAAAAGAACCTGTGGTCTTGGCAAACCACCTGGCCTTGGCAGAACACTATCTTCAGCTACTAATACCTGCAAATCGAGCTGCTGTTAAAGGAACAGCTTCAGGGACTAGCCAGAAAGTTAGTAACACCCAGAGACTGAAAAAAGCAGTTGCTGACCTATTTTTGATAGGAACTCTGACCGGAATTACTAGCTTTATGCAAGGGCTGCCATGAATGCATGTGTTTATTCATTTCCTACAAAGCACTTAGCTCTACTCTCCCTTTTTGCCCCTCCATTGCGATGCCAACCCCTGTCCTTCCTTTTTGTCTGTACCTCTGCAGAGCTCCTTGTAGCCTTCAACTCCATGACATGATGTGCTGTTTTTCAGAACGCTGTCTTTGTAAAAGAATGTCATCGAGATCCATCAGAGCTAATTTAATCCCATCAAGGTCATTATCGGAGGCATTTTTGAAAGCTTTTCTTTTCATCGGAGCTGGCTCTATTTATAGTCTATCTTCAGATTTCGCTTTCAATAAGAATGTTAAGAATTGCCTGACTGGATCAGACTAAAGGTCTGTTTAGTCCAGAGCTCTGTCTCCCAGCAGGGACCGTCCAGGTTCCCCTGGGAAGCAGACAAACAAGATATGATGGAGACAGCTCTTCCCAGGAGCTCTGCCCCTACCCCAGCACCTGGAAATTAGTGGGATCCTGTGGAACAGCTGATGCTTATGCAGCAAAATGACACCATCTATGCACAAGCAGGATGTATCAGCAGCCTTGGGGAAACCCCAACAGTTTGCAAAAGTACCAAAAGATTAGGAGGGAAATCCAAGGCCCCTCATCATAAGAAACCAGTCCAATTATGAATTATGCCATAGAATACTGAGTCTCTGTTGAGGGTGGGGATAGAAATGAGTGTGTGTGTGTGTGTGTGTGTGTGTGTGTGTGTGTGAGTGTGATCAAAGTCGCCCAGAGTGGCTGGGGAATCCCAGCCAGATGGGCAGGGTATAAATTATTATTATTATTATTATTATTATTATTATTATTATTAATAATTTTATTATTCCTATAAGAAAGCATGGCTGCAATCCTGAACAGGATTGTTCCATCTGCAGTGTTTTGTGTAAGGCTCATAGCTATATATTGATTTCTCCTCATGAATTTGTTCAATTCACATCTAAAGTCACCGAAGTTGGCGGTCATTACTCCCATCTTGTGGTAATGAATTCAAAGTCTGTGGTGTGCAGAAGTACTTCCTTTTCTTTGTCCCGAACCTACTACTAGTCATTTCCATTCAGTGGCTTTGAATTTTAGTGCTTTAGAAGACAGAAAATAATGTCTCTCTATTCACACTCTCCACATCGTTGATAATTGATGTCTGTCCTGTTCTACCCACTCATATTAATCTTTTAAAAAAGCCCACCTCTCTAGTGACTCCCGCCCCCTTTTTTTGGTAGGGAAAATGTTCTCTCCCCTTCATCATTTTAGAATATACACATTCTACAACTCTGGGATATCCCTTCTGAAATGGAGCTAGCAGAACTGCCTCAAAATATCCTTAATATGGGAGTGCACCTGATATGCACATAAGTTATTGCACTTTGCTAATTGCTATTTTATTTTAAGTATTGTGCCTAATCATTCCTGATATCAGATTTGATTTTTGTTTTTTGTTTTTTGAGGGGGAAGGGTTCATTGTTACAACATACTGGGGCACAACTACATTCACCAAAAATAGAAAAATATTAATGTTCAAAAACTGGTGAACCCTGGTCTGAAACCAGCATATTTCTCTACCAATAGTCTAGAAACTTTTACCTTTTGTAAATAAGCAACATTTTGACTTCCTGTGCATCTTTTCTAACTGCAGTACAGAAAAGCACATTTGAAGTGTTATGTAGGTATACCATTTTGTGACTTATCAGCTGTGTGGTCTACTCTATGCGAGGGAAGTGGAAAAGCTTAGAAAGAGCTTTTAAAAACCAAATGGCCATACCCTTATTTGGTTTCCCATAACTACATTAAGTCTAGTGTAGCTATCATTTGCATGTAACAAAGTATGTAGCTAAATCTGTGTAGCCAAATCTCAGTGAGCCCAAGCAAAACTTTGGGTTAGCTTATGCTCTCTTTCCCCTCTTCCTGCCACACAGTCAGGTGGAAACTATCTTGCAAGTTTACTTTCAGTTTCAAAGAAGATTGGCAAACTAGGAATTTGGTTTAAAACAGGCATAGGCAAACTTGGCCCTCCAGATGTTTTGAGACTACAATTCCCTTCATCCCTGACCACTGGTCCTGTTAGCTAGGGATGATGGGAGTTGTAGTCCCAGAACATCTGGAGGGGCAAGTTTGCCTATGCCTGGTTTAAAACAAACAGTGGCTACTTGCTAAACAAGCCAACTTGAAACCATAGGTTTGGTAGTTGGTTTGTTTAGCTAGCCATTGTTTATTCTAAACTAGGGTTCCTTGTTCAAACACATCGCTAAACTGGAATTGTTTGAAACAGAAAGTAATCTTGGCATAAGCTCTCCTCTGAATTGTGCTGTAGGAGAAAGAGGCCATGTCCAAGGTTTCGCTGGGGTGCGCTGAGGCTCATCCACTTAGCACCAAACATGGTTTCCTATTACACATGCACCAACCCACTGTGGCAGAAATGGGTTAGCGGGGGCGGGGGGGCACAGGTTTTTGATATTTTGATACCATGGTGTTAAGAGCGTTCTAGATTACTTTCACATTTTTTACAAGTAAAAGGGGCAGTAACTGCAAAATCTTGGGGGTGTGTGTGTGTGCAGAATACTGTCTCAAAGAAAAGAGCAAGAGTTCAATCTTGTTAATGTACAGCTGCAAGGCTTGTTTTAGTTAGAGGGGAATGGCGCAGAATTTCTCAACTGCATCTCATGTTTCCTGATTCAACCAACCTGTAAATTGAAAGCTTCTAATTTATCCACATAAGCAGAACCTTTACATGGGGTTCAGGGGCTGGTTGGGAGATGGATTGCAAGAGTGGGCCTTGAATTGTAGCAGCTTAGTATTCTTGCCACCTCACAGTTGTTCATTAAGGCATGCACAAGTATGGGTAGAATTCCATTGGGTGGAGCTTACAAAACAGATCTTACAAAGAGCACCAGGCTATTGTTACAAATAGCAGCCTTGTGACGAGCTCCCTTCGGCCTCTCCATCACATCCAGCTCAATTTGCCACAGTCCTACCACAGTTACATAGCGTATTTTCTTTCCCCAGCTCCCCATAATGGCTGACTGGGTGGGGAAATGTTTGTCATAATGATATGGAGACATAACTCTTAAGACACTGAAAAGTTACAGTAAGTATAATAAGGTCTGCTTGCCACTAAATAAGGCAACATGCTGAAATTCCCTTAGCATATTACAAATAATATTAATTGAGCATCATTTTGAGGCTTCACCTACCTCACCTTTCCTTTTCCTTTTTCACTATATATTTCTTAGCCAAGAAAATTCCCCATAGCCTTCCTTTGCTGTATTGAAAGGTCTTCCTGCTGCTCTTATTCATAACAAATTCAAGTGAATTCTTTCCTCCCCTCAAACATCACATATAGGCTTTCTGACAAGCTGCTGGCTGTTGTTATGGCTGTTCCAAACTCCTTTGCATTTGACCTGACCTAATAATGACCTGGCAGAGAAAAACGAATCTGTCCCTGCTCACCAGAGTTTCACGTTTATTAACATCTTGATTGATGCGAGTTGATTTCCCCCCTTCACGTTCAGAAGGGGGGGGATAGAGACCACCTAAAATGTCATTCTGTATTCCAAGATCTACTCTGCATGTGGAAGGAAAAGATTCTTATGGTCAAAGGAGCCATTTTATTTATTTTTTTTATAAGATATTTATTAGGATTTTACAAAAAATAAAAATTAACAGATTAAAAAGAAGAGAAGAAAAAAGAAGAAAAAATACAAAAAATACATAAAAAAAGAAAATATAAAATACAAAAAAGAAAAAAGTAGAAAAAGTTAAAAACAAATCGATTTTTTTCATATCTTTAAACTCGTTTGCTTGTTTCCTTGACCTCCTCACACCTCCCTTTTTTGTATTCCCGTTCACATAGTCAGTTCAGCAAATCCTTACCCTCTTTCATTTATCTTAACTCTATATCTTAACATATTATAACTGTGTATTTTCATCCATTATCAGTCCACTTTTACATAGTCTTATTAGCCTTGTTGCTAATGCCACTTAATTTCAATCCAACATCATTTTAACATTCATAAATTTTACAGTATTTCTGCAAATAGTCTTTAAATTTCTTCCAATCTTCTTCCACCAACTCTTCTCCCTGGTCTCGGATTCTGCCAGTCATTTCCGCCAGTTCCATATAGTCCATCACCTTCATCTGCCACTCTTCCAGTGGGTAAATCTTGTGTCTTCCAATACTTTGCAATAAGTATTATTGCTGCTGTTGTAGCATGCATAAAGAAAGTTCTATCCTTCTTTAGCACCAATTGGCCGACTATGCCCAGGAGAAAGGCCTCTGGTTTCTTCAGGAAGGTCTATTTAAATACCTTTTTCATTTCATTATAGATCATCTCCCAGAAAGCCTTAATCTTTGGGCACGTCCACCAAAGGTGAAAGAATGTACCTTCATTTTCTTTACATTTCCAACATTTATTATCGGGCAAATGATAGATTTTTGCAAGCTTGACTGGTGTCATGTACCACCTGTATATCATTTTCATAATATTCTCTCTTAGGGCATTACATGCCGTAAATTTCATACCTGTGGTCCACAACTGTTCCCAGTCAGCAAACATAATGTTATGTCCAACATCTTGTGCCCATTTAATCATAGCAGATTTAACTGTTTCATCCTGCATATTCCATTTCAACAGCAAGTTATACATTCTTGAAAGTATCTTAGTTTTGGGATCTAACAGCTCTGTTTCCAATTTTGATTTTTCCACCTGGAAGCCAATTTTTTTGTCCAAATTATAAGCCTCCCTTATTTGATAATAGTGAAGCCAGTCTCGCACTTTGTCTTTTAATTTCTCAAAACTCTGCAATTTCAATTTGTCTCCTTCTTGCTCCAAAATTTCCCAATATTTCGGCCATTTGGCCTCCATATTGAGCTTTTTCTGAGCCTTTGCTTCCATCGGTGACAACCACCTTGGGGTTTTATTTTCAAGTAAGTCTTTATATCTTATCCAGACATTAAACAATGCTTTCCTGACAATATGGTTTTTAAATGCTTTATGTGCTTTAACCTTGTCGTACCACAAATATGCATGCCACCCAAAAACATTATTAAAACCTTCTAAATCCAGAATGTCTGTGTTATCAAGAAGCAGCCATTCTTTCAACCAGCAGAATGCTGCTGATTCATAATAAAGTTTAAGGTCTGGCAGGGCAAATCCACCTCTTTCCTTTGCATCAGTTGGTATTTTAAATTTTATTCTGGGCTTCTTGCCCTGCCAGACAAATCTAGAAATATCTCTCTGCCACTTCTTGAAACAGTCCATTTTGTCCAAAATTTGCAATGATTGAAACAAAAATAACATTCTTGGCAATACATTCATCTTTATAACAGCAATTCGACCCAACAAGGAAAGCTTCAAATTTGACCATATTTCTAAGTCCTTTTTCACTTCTGACCAACATTTCTCGTAGTTGTCTTTAAATAGGTTTAAGTTCTTAGCAGTCATGTTAACCCCCAGGTATTTTACTTTCTTAACCAATGTTAGACCTATCTCCTTCTGAAACCTCTCTTTCTCAATCGGTGTTAAATTTTTCTCAAGAACTTTAGTTTTTAACTTGTTCAACTTAAATCCTGCCACATGACCAAATTCTTGAATCAGTTCTAATACTCTTTTAGTACTAGATTCTGGCTCCTGTAACATCAATACTAAGTCATCTGCAAAAGCTTTCAATTTGTATTGTTTGGCTCCGACCTGTATACCTTTAATCAGACGGTCCCTTCTAATCATATTTAGCAAAACCTCCAGGACTGAAATAAAAAGCAATGGGGAAATTGGGCAGCCTTGTCGTGAACCTTTCTCTATCTTGAATTCCTCTGTCACCACATTATTAACTACTAGTTTAGCCTTTTGTTCTGAGTAAATTGCACTTATACCATTTTCAAACCCTTGACCAACCCCCATCCCCTGAAAGTTTTTCTTCATAAAACTCCAAGAAATATTATCAAAGGCTTTCTCCGCATCTACAAAGATTAAAACTGCTTTAGTATTGATGTTCACTTGCAACTTCTCCAAAATGTTAATTATATTCCTCGTGTTGTCAGACAAGTGTCTACCTGGGAGAAAGCCGGCTTGGTCCTTATGTATTTCTTCCACTAATACTTTCTTTAATCTTTTAGCCAAAATATCAGCAAATATTTTGTAATCCACATTGAGCAGGGATATGGGGCGATAGTTCTTAAGTTGTGTCTTTTCAGACTCAGTTTTCGGTATAAGCGTAATATAGGCTTCCTTCCACGACTCTGGCGCTTTTTTCCCCTCCAAAATTTCATTACAGACCTCCTTTAGTGGTTGAATTATCCAATCCTTCAAAGATCTATAATATTTTGAGGTTAAGCCATCCGGCCCTGGAGATTTGCCCAACTGCATATTCTGGATGGCACCTTCTACCTCCTGTTCTGTAATTTTATGGTTCAACATTAACTTGTTTTCTTGAGAGATTTTTTGTAGTCCATTTGTTTTTAGGAATTGGTCTATATCAAACTCTTTCTGTGGCCCTTGTGTATATAACTGTTTAAAATACCTCTGGAAGCATTTTCTAATTTCGACTGGATTCTGAATGTTCTTTCCTTCCACTTCCAAATTGGTAATAGTATTGAGCTTTTGTCTTTTTTTTCATTTGCCAGGCTAACAATTTTCCACATTTATTAGCCGATTCAAATGTCTTTTGTCTCATTTGTTTAATTTTCCATTCGATTTCCTGATTCATCATCTTCATATATTGCACTTGATATAACTTTATATCTCTCAGAATCTCTTGTGAATTTGGTTTCACTCTCAGTTTCTTCTCACCCTCTTTTATTTTTTCCAAAATTTTATCTTTTTTCTCATTTTGAGCTCTCTTCTTTATTGCATTCTGTTGAATCAGAAACCCCCTCATAACTACTTTGCTTGCGTCCCAGATTACTCTTTTTTCAGTAGTGGTGTTCAAATTTATCTCAAAATAGTCTCTCAAGGTTTTTTGGGCCTTCTTGATAACCTCTTGATCTCTAAACAAGGTGTCATTCATCCTCCATCTGAAGGAACCAGTTGGTGTTAATTTCATCTCCATTTTCACAGCATTATGGTCGGAGCAAGTTTTAGGGCAAATTTCCACTTTTCGAGTCTTAGGTGCCAGTCCTCTAGTTATCCAGATTTGGTCAATTCTTGTCCATGTCATTTTGGCTTCAGAAAAGAAGGTTCCCTCTCTACCCAAGGGATTCTTAGTTCTCCAAATGTCAATCAAGTCCATATTGTCAGTCAATTCAAAAAAGGTTTTTGGTAGTCTGCCATCTTTTGTAACTACCTGTCTCTGCGACTTGTCCATGTTTGTAGATACCACTCCGTTCATATCTCCCATCATGATAATGTTGTAATCCATATAGTCTAACAATGTCTCATGCAACTTCTTAAAAAATTCAGATTTCCCCTCATTTGGTGCATATACTCCTACTATCAAAAATGTTTCTCCTTGTGTCTGAATTTCGATTGCCACAAATCTTCCTTGATCATCTTTAAAAACAAATTTCAGTGATAGGCTCTCTTTTGCATAAATAACTACTCCTCTCTTTTTAACCTTGTCCGATGAGATAAACTCTCGGCCCAATCTTTTATTAATCAATACTTTCCTATGTAGCCTTATCACATGTGTTTCCTGTAAACAAATCAAGTGCAATTGTTCCTTTTTCAATAAATGAAAGACTTTCTTCCTTTTCTCCGGGGAATTAAATCCATGAATGTTCCAACTTAATAGTTGCAGAGACATGGTGTATTTATTTTGCTTCTCCTCCGACTGCTCCCAATAATTGTTCTTGTTCTGATGGTCGTATCACTTTCTCTAGCTTGTCCAATCCCAAAGGTAGTGGTGCTATGTTTTGTATTCCTGGTTTTAAAGCTCTTGGCTCTTCTTCAGCTTCTTTTTGCAGGTCTTCTTCGTGTTCTCTCAGAAATTTTTCTTTATATTCCACTGATCTTATTTTAAACTTATTCCCTTTAAAGGTAAAAGATAGGCCTTGGGGGAATTCCCACCTAAAAGTGGTTCTGTTTCCTCTCAACAGGGCCACCAAATCTCCGTAGTTAGACCTAAGGTCCAAAAGATGTTTCGGGATGTCCTTAAATATCTCCACTCTTGATTTGTTTATTTCCAAGGTATTCTGGAAGTGCAGACTCAGTATTTTGTCTCTCTCCTCTTTTGATCGGAGGGTAATCAAACAGTCTCTCACCCTGTTCTTTTTCCCTCCTCTTCCAAGTCTAAAAGCACTTACTATCTTGAAGTCTTGTTTATCATCCAGGTTCCAAAAGTCTGCAAATTCCTGTGTAAGAAAATCACTTAGGCTGTCTTTTTCAAGTTCAGGTACCGCCCTGATCCTCAGATTAGTCTGTTTCTCCTTCAGTTCAATCATAGACAAAAGTGACTGGTGGTCCCCCAACTGTTTACATATCGGTGTTATCTTTTCCTCTACAGCCGCTGCTTTTTCCTTTGCTTCCTCAGCTGTCTTTTGATTCAAAGTAGATTCTTGCAGCAGTTTTTCAATGGATTCTGTATTTGAATTCACCTTCTGCCCCAAGTTGTTGATGCTAGTAGTATTTTGGTCAATTTTAGTTGTTGCTTCAGTCACTTGTTTGCTTAATTTTTCCAAGGTTTCATAAATTTTACTTAATACTGAAGTAAATCCCTCTTCAGATGCCATTCCTTTTGACCCAGCTTGTACAGGATCTTCCCCTTGTGGTGCAGAAGGGCCGGATGCAGATGCTCTGCGCTTCAATGCTGCACTGGTCTGCTGCAGTCTGACCTTGCCCGATCTTGTTGTTTTTTCCTGAGTCAAGTTCTTTTCCTGAGGCAAGTTTGCCATAACACTTTATCTGAGGATCAAGGTCAGTCCCACGGCCAAAGCTTGTTTTGCAGTGGAAATTTCCCTAGCTAGTTAGAAGTGGAAAATTCCCCAACTAGTTGTAGCAATTTCAGTGTTCCTCTAGGGAGACACAGTAACAGTCAATGATATTGCAATAAGGTATCTTTTCCAACTTTCCAAAGTCCCCCCTTCAACAAAATATGCAACAGTCTCAAGTCCAAAGAAGCCCTTCAAAAAGTATCTCACTTGCAGAGTTAACTGTCAAAAAGTTACATTGTCCATAAATTAGTGCGACTCTCAATACAGCAATTCTATTGATCCTGGCAATCCGTTCCCAAGGATTAAGTGGTGGTCTTTATTCCCTTTTCTCTCCTTCTTTTCTTTTTTTGCAGGCAAAAAATACTTTCCCCTCTTCCCTCCCCTCTCCTGCAGTTCAGGGAGGGAGTTCTTTTAATTTGACGTTAGGATTTAAGTCTTTTTAACGCAACTCTCCAGGTCTTAGCTTAGACGGTCTTTGCTTTGATCTGTATACAGAAAACGGAAGGCGGACTTCCTGTTTACGCCTTCCCGCTTCAGTGCCAAATTAATCCTCTTTTTTCTTAAATTCCCCAATCTTTAAACTTGACCTACTCACGGGTAGTTGTTTAGTAGCCGAATTGTCACAGGAAAAAGGTCAGCGTTCTCCGGCAACAGCTACGCGGCTTCACTCCACGGAAGAAGCAATTGACTCTCAGCACCGCGCCAGACTCCCCGTTTCACTCCGGAGCCCCTTGCAGGGTTCCCTCGCAAATTGGGGGGGCGCTAAAGGTGCCCGCCGAGTCCCACGGTCACAGGCTTCACCCGCCTGTGATTTCAAAGGGGTCCCCGCTTCGCCGTAGCGGACAAGACCCAATTTCCGTGGAGCTACTCCCTCAGAACTAGAGGGAATCCGCCATTGCCGATGGCGCCGCCTCCGGAAGTCCCAAAGGAGCCATTTTATGCCAGTTTCTCATATTCAGCCTTTTATGAGAGACATGGAATTAGGTGATTTCCTCCCATCTGTACCCCCCCCCCCACTGTAGACTTGGGTTCTTAATATGTCCCATTTGAGAAGGTCTGTCTTCTGCACATCCTGGAGACATACTGAGAGGGCTGAATCAGATCTTTGAGTTTGTGGCTGTTGACTGTTTTCTTCAACCTATGGTGGGCTCAGCAAAAGTCATAGAACTTTTTGCCCGAGAAGCAAAAATGTCAACTTGACGCCCTCCCTCCCACCCTCCCTCCCACCCAGTGTCAAATCCAAAGGGTGGTGAGGACAGGAATCAGCCAGGACTGGTGAGATCCTTCAACCTCCAAACTGCTGTCATTCTCACCCTGCATCAGGTACTTAAAAAGGTCAGAGGAGGCATGAAGGAATGTCTTGTTCACATAACATTTGTCTCCTAGATTAAGGAGGCCCACTGAAGGTCTTCTCTGATTCCCCCCCAAAAACATACACCCTTGAGTCACACTGCCCCGACCAGAGCTCATTTCATAACATGAGAGACGGAGAGAGATAAGAAGCAGAAAAATTTCACGCTTGGGGAATCTGCTTCCTGAGGTTATTGCTTCCCAGCAAGGTTGGCCTTAATTCCACTAGGTTTGATATATATGGTGAGCAAGGAACTGCTGCAGGCCTAGGAGAAAAGAGGCTACCCTGAGCCTGGTGGCTTTGTGAATCAGACCTCATCTCAGTACATTTCCATAAAATAGGAGGCTGAGACTAGTAATTTCAAGCTCCCCGGTGTTAAAAGTTTTCAGAGATGCATTGCTCTCCACTCCTCTTTAATTATACCCTTGGTATTACACCAACTTAAGAACCTATATTAATGCTGAACTATATCTCTGTGGAATCTGATTATTTAGCATGTGAGTAATATGGGGGCAATGTTCCTCCTGTGACACCCTTGCCATAGAATGGATGTCCTATGCACCTTCGTGTGTAGCACTGACGTACACTGGTCAGCTACCTCAGGCCAGTAAATCCCAGCCATACAGCATTTCTGAAGGCCATATTGCCTATTCCTGCCAGGGACACTGTGATAATGGAGAAGAGTGGTTTTGGCATCTCCTGATCAGAAGCTGCAAGCTGGCTGTGATTTCATATTTCCTGAGTGATAATCCAGTTAGACTTTAGCTACCTAGCCAGTAACAGAGAAGCACCAGCAGGATATCTTTGTTTTCTGTTTTCAGCTTGAGTGTACTGGCTGGAGGGATGTGCCAGCATAGGTTGAAGGCTATGGATCAGGCAACGTGGTGCCCTTCGGCTGTTGTTGGAATACAGCTCCCATGATCCTCAGGCAATATGGCCAATGTCAAGGATTATGGGATTTGTAATTAGTCAGTGTTTGATGAGCACAATATTGGCCCCCTCTGTCCTTAGTGCTCAACTGGGCAGGTCATAAATTTAATTCATACTCACAATTCCCATGTTCTTAGGTTCACTTGAGTAGTGAAATAAGATGGATTACTTAGCTCTGGGGCAGTGGCTGTGGAAATCATACTGCACCCCCTTCTATGGGAAGAGTATGTTTCAATTAGAATCTCCAGGGACCTTTTGGAAGGCTTTCAACTCCATCTACATTTTAACAGTGGATTAGTGATATATCAATTAATATATGTACCAATAATCCAATTAAAACTATTCTCTGAATAAACTATCTGGCTCCACTCCAAATCTGCAGACTATTTAAACTAGCTAATGGAAACATTATGAGCCAGGCTGCATATTCTGTTTTCTAATTAAGGTAGTATTTGGCCGACACAGAACCAATTTACATGTAAAAAACCAAACAATTAAAAAAGGTCATATAACAAAAAAGTTATGCATTTGTGTTTGAAGATTAGACTACTCGGCATATAACAAATAAACAGAATGTGCAAACAAGATTGAACTTTACCGCACATGCACCCAGCTTGACACATGGTGGATCTGGAGCTAATCTGGCCTCTATTTGCATTTTATAATTGCCTACCATAAATTTTTAAAGGCATAATAAAATCCCTATTAAAATTTGAAAACAAGATTGCAAACATGACTCTGTATGGAAAACATCCACACCTCTTTCCATTGAAGTTGCTGCTTAAAAATGACAAGAGCAACATCTTGGCCACATTTTGCATTGATCTGCTTGTCCTGCTGCCATTGGCCAGCTTGCACACACAAGGGCTCCGTTCACACAACCTAGATACTCAAAGGAGCTGTATAATGTCACACACACTCATGATTTGGGAGGCCCGGAGAGCTCGTGTCCTTGAGGTAGGAAGGAGTCTTATGGCATGCTTTTAGGACTTCTCTGGAGCTACCTCGGCTTTCTTCCTCACATTTTCTTATATCTACCATGGTCATATGTAATGAATTCATAATGCCATGGACCTTGTGCCACAAAGTTCACTTGTGGGCATTTGGTACTGCTATAAATGTCAAGAAGTGATGGTGCAGAGAGATTCAGCTCCTTGAACAATGCCATCTAACACAAAAACACAAACAGCCCCAGAAGCAAGATGAATGCTGGTCTATATTGGCAAACAGGGAGAGGGATGCAAGTGCTGCTGAATCAGGCCCAAGGCCCATTTAACCAAACATCCTGTTCTTTCATTGGGCAACCAGATGCCTATGGGAAGCCTGCAATAGAAGACCCCTTTCACTAAAGGCAGAATGACACCTTACAAAGAACATTGGCAATACTTGTTAGGCTAGGCTACATAATTCTGCCCAGCATGTGGCAGCGAAGGTGGCAAAGAAGAAGTAATTTGCAGCTTCCATTGTATCCTCAAGGAACTGTGCAACTGAATTGATTCAGGTGGTCTGGAGACTGACCATCTCACAAATGTCTTCAGCTCCACAGTGCCTTGGGTGCCACAGTTGTTGCACCCCTTATCAAAAGTGTCCAAAACAGCATCTCTTTGTATTCCAACAGGCATGGGAACCTTTGGCCTGTGGCCTGCTGGTCCTTCTCATTGGCGTGACAAGCGATTATGACCAAGCCATGCCTGATGTCATACAGGGCAGGTGAAAGGTAACTGGGCTGAGCTGGCCCTAAAGGGGCTTCTGAAGCTCCACATAACAGCAGATCAGTGGGGCTCCAAAGTGTACTGTGTCTTTGCAAGGGAAGCTGTCCTTTGCAAGCCATGACAATCAGCTGATTGTCAAAATACTGTGTCACCTGATGTCAAATTTGGCACACAGGGAGTATGTGGGATAAGGATCTGGCCCACCAACCTGATAAGTGATACGGATCAGGATCGGGCTTGCCAGCTGCCTGTTCTGCTTTGGGCTGGGGGTAAAGGAGATCCTCAGGATCTTCAGATGGCTGAGTCAAATGTGTAATTTGTCCCTTAAGTTGAATTAGGTGTTCTGATGTGTGGGAGATGATCTTTTCACTGTGCTGCTGTTTTCAACAACAGCTCCATGTTCCTTGTACCACGTAATTCAACCACAATGTACCATGTAATTCAACCGCAAGCACACACACATTTCGGTTTCTCATTCCATCAAGAAGAAGGAGAAAGAGTGATTGCAAACAGGCTTTCCTGTTAAAACTATGTACCTGCATCATCGAGTGGTAGCCCTTTTCTCTGCACTCATCCTTGGACAACTCTACTGGTGCAAGTCCCATGAATGTCAAACCAAACCTTTTGAGGATAAATCTCTTCAGCCCCTGCTTGTTTTTAATGAGTAAAATCGGAAAGCACAGAACAAAGCAACTTCAATCAAAATTAGTTTTGATTGCTTTATATATTGTTCATGACCTCCAGGTGTCAGGAACTAATGTTCCATAACCTGAAGTTTCGGAGTAATAAACTAATTAAGGTTTCTGCTCAAGGTATCCCACTCGGCTTAAAAGTAATCTCTAAAATACTCACCGTTTAATTCCACTTGCAGAAATGGCTGCAATGAAAGCAAGCATTCAGGAAAAGCTGCTGAGAAAGAGCTTTATAAAGCTGCAAGAACTTGCATCAGAAAGCTCAGAGATCAGATCCCTTGTAGCACATAGTCAAATAGCTTCTCTTCCGGTAAGTTGGCAGTTCGTCATGTGCTTTCTTTGAATAATCAGCATCATTACCTGAATAGGCCTTCAGAGCGAGCCGAGGTGATCAGTGGCTGCATTAAACTGTCAGCAGCACAGACTGACAGATCTGTGGGCTGCAAACACAGCTGCATGCAACAACAACAAAAAAGGATGAGGCTTTTATTCCCTAAAAAGCAATGTGGGGCTTGTTTCACAAACAGAACCTTTGCAATGTCTAAAACACTGTTTCCCCTCCCACCTTTTTGTTAGAATAAATGTGCAGCCCATTTGGGGTAAGAAATTGTTTCCTGAGATCTTGGCTTGACAGGCCTTCACATTGTACCTTGTGTCAGATATTACTATTATGCAGACGGTGAAAACTTCTTATTGATCCAAATGCTCTGTAGAAACTTCATTTGAAAAGCCTGTCTGACATTTTGATTTGATTCACCTGGCAATGCCAGGAATGTAAATGGGAGAGGGGGAAACCTAATTATAGTGGTTCTTCCTGACAAGCTCTTGAGGAAAAGCCGCCCTGTTAATGTAGTTTGGAGAAGATTATATACGCCTTCTAGGTTTGGGGGAGCAATGCAATTTGCTTTGCACCTCAGCGCCAACTTACCAGATGTGCACTTTCTGAAACAATATGCAAACTGAAACACTGCCACATCCTTTGGCATTCACACCTCTTTGAATTTTGCAGTGCCGTTCTCCATCCCAGTAATGTGCACAAAAGCCTATATGCTAGGAAAAGTGTGCATCTTGATGCATATATTAGAGAAAACAGTGTACAAAAGTTAGGGGAAATTGCTTTGCAAAAAGGTGAATATTAGTCACAACTGCATACTGTATATATTAGGAGAAATTGGCACTAAAATGCTGATCATCTTTCATTATAACTGTTTTGCTTTTCTTTTAAATCATAAACTTAAGTTGGAGAACTGAACTGAAGAATAGGAAATTACATATCTGCCCATCCCTAGCCCCTTCCGAAACCAGGGCCAACTTTAGGCTTTGTGGCAATTTCTTTAGGAAGCATACATGGAATGCTGGTGAAGCTCCTTCTTCAACCACTACCGCTGTCACAAGTCTCAGTAAATTAGGAGCCCATGAAAATTTGTTCAGTTGTGACTCATAAATGACATGTCAAATCTATAGCCCAAGGAGGAGTTTTCAAGCCATCTCTTGATCCAGCCAGTCTTGTTCTCAACAAAAGACACAGACACAGACACAAACTGCAGTCAGTTCCAGATGTGGTGTGTATGTGTTTAGAAACAGGTACATATTGTAAAGCAACATTTTCAACCTTGCCTGCAACTGAAATAAAATCTAGATGTCTTGTGCTCAAAATATAATAGCTGGAAAATAATATCCTGGAAAAGAGCACATGGAAAGCCCTTCAAAACAGCATTAAAATGTTTCATCAGAAAGAACACATTTCTGAAATCCAATGCAAGTCATTTAACTACAGTATGTGAAAAAAATGACTTAGTGCCTCCAGGGCCTCATCATACATTACCATAGTGGTGCAGGATCTGCTTTCTGTGGTTTCCAGCCAAACTGCTTGCAGTTTTGTTTTGAAGCCTGGAACCATGTTGGTATGCCCAATCATACAGGCCTATTTTTCCCCTTGGCAATTATTGGATTGGGAGTAACTATGCAGCTGAGCACGCGCGCGCGCACACACACACACACACACACACACACACACACACTATAGTGTTCCAGTATAATGCCTTCATATTCATTATTGTGCACACAAAATTCATTCATGTGCATTCATGTACACCGCAATCAGGATCCAAATCACATTAGTTCCAAATTATACAGCCAGATTTTTAAAATTTTATTGGGGGTACCCATACTTCGAGCTCCGAAAGGGATCCAAACATCACTCTTGTTGCTGCTTTAATTACACAGTTCTGTCCAGTTCTGTCCAGATAGTCTCTTTGTTATTTTCCTCATCTTCTTGTTGTTATCATATATTCCTTTCTTTGTGATCTCTGATAATCTTCACAAGCGGGTTGAAAACAAACATATCCTGTGTGGGTTTTACACTCTCCAAGAGCCATATCACATAAAGGACAGATGCCATTTCCACACCTCCACAAAAAACATTCCCACAGTCTGTCCGTTGATTTTCACAGGCCTGCGAAACTGTATCTCAGGGGGCCCTGCCAGGTCAAATCCACATTCCGATAACCATACATTCACATTCTGATGACCATGGTCCTCCTCCCCCTCGTCCTCCTGTGAGCAGACCTGTCTTAACAAATCTCCATTTGAAACTGTGTCACAAAGCTTTCTTTCCATCAGATGTTCCCACTAGTCCTCTCTTTGATCAGCAATTTATTTCCACACAGTTCTTAATCTCCTGCTTGTGATTAGTAATTTGCAACGATTCATTCTCTCTGGGAGGGAGGATTATTGGGTACTCACATAAGACAAAAAAAAGAAAAGTTTTTCCTCCCCCCCTTTCTGTTTTGCTCCGACATACTGATCTTTTAATGATGAGTCTTCACTTGATTTATTGTCCAGCCCGTCGCTCCGCTCACAGAGATCCCATTAATCAGCAGTCTTTACTCCCGATCTTCACTTGAAGTATGTGCATTTGCTTCTGTTTCCAATTATATATTTCGAGCTGATGCAAGCCAGTGCGCGATCAGAGACAGTGTCCGGGAGAGCCAGACCCACCCGAGGGCTTCGTGCCTAGTGCCCTCACCCCGTTCTTTCGAATCTGGGGGTGAATTATGGGCACAGCAGGCAAGGCAGTCCCCCCCATTCCCTTGGGGGGGGGCAAGGGAGGCTGCATACTCCCATAACAGCTTCTTAATTACCTCGTGTGGGTCAGAGAGATGTTATTGTCGGCCATCTTCCAATGCGCCCCCTGGTGGCCCCCCGAGGTACCACTTTAACTAATGGGGCCTCCTGCTGCCACCGTGCCGCCACCACGCAATTTCTGTTCTCATCCTGAAGCAAAGTTCTTAACCTGAAGCACTATTTCTGGGTTAGTGGAGTCTGTAACCTGAAGCGTCTGTAACCTGAAGCGTCTGTAGCCTGCGGTACCACGGTATCTCTATCAACCTTTAGTTGGGGCTTGAGAAGTGTGGAGATTCAAAGTCTGCAGTGAATGTTTTTGAAATGTGCTGCTAATATAAAGCATGTGTTTGGGGCAGCAATACCCAATGGTGAACAATGGCAACACTGAGGGGCAAAAATGTCAGCTCTGGCTGAAGCCAAGTGCTGCTGTGTGAACTGCTTGGTAACACATTACTGCCAGTTTGCTTAATGGTGTTTGTTGGTGCTTCCTTCAACATTGCATATACTGCTGGGGGGGGCACAAAAGAAGCCATCTCTTGTTCTGCTTATATTATCAGCCTCATCTTATGTGCTTCAGGGCACTCAAAGCACACTCAAATCCCTCACGAAAACATTACAATCTAGCCATTTTTTGGCAAATAGCCCAAACTGCTCTATAAGTTGCAGTTCAGTTTCTTTTCGCATAGTTGGACTACAAGCAAAGTGGAAGAAGCAGAAGTCTTTTCTAAATCTTGAAAAACATGAAAGAAAGAAAAAGGGAGAGAGAGAAGAGGGATTGGGTTGGATCTAGAATACATTAGTTACACTTAGATCCCATTGAAATCAAGAGGACATATTTCATGACAAATTATTCAAACTGATTGCAGTGTGACATAAGTGTAACTAATTTGGTCTGGATCCATTCCATTATTCTTGTTTTGAAGCTAGCAGCTTTTTATCCTCTGTGTTATAATGTATTTTTTAACAAAAAGACTGATGTCAAAGATACTTGAATTAGAGCTTCATGACCAGAAGAGAATGATATTTATGACAGAATGCTGGCCCTTCATTGTACCCATTTTAATGAGTAATGAAATTACAGTCGTTACCCTGAAGAGCCTGCATTTGACAAATCCAGATTAGAGGAATAGAGCAACTCACTCTACTTAAGGAACACCTAGATATCTTGATGCTGCAGGGAATCTATGAAAAATATTTTAAAAAAATCTAATTGGTTCTCTGACTGGGATTTTCTTTGGTGTGAGAAGATGTTGGGTTTCTTTCCACAAATCTCCCTTTTGTGAAATCAGCAGTAGCTGGCTTCTCTCCCTTTGTCATCACAATAGGCTTCCTTTCATTGTAGGCTGACTTCCTGCAGCAGAGAGTCTGTTCCCTATGAGATTTGGAAGAGCAGGGGTCTTAATCATGCATGGAGAGAATCATGCATTGTAAGAGAAGAAGAGTGCTCTCTGTTGCAGAACTGCAGCTTCCAACTTGTGGAGAGCTGTAGCAGTAGTGAAAGAGGGAGCACAACCCTGTTCCTCATACTTGATGTCTCGGTGGCCTTTGATACCATTGACCATGGTATCCCTCTGGATTGACTGCGGGATGAGTATCAGAGTCACTGTATTATAGTGGTTCCATTCCTACCTGTGTGGTTGAATCCAGTGTTGGGGGAGTGCTCTTCAATCCATGGGACTTGTGTAATGGGGCACTATTTTGTCCGTGGTGATATTTAACATCTGTATGAATATGTTGGGAATGTTTTTGGATGGTGCATTAGGTAAAGGGGGTCTGTTGAAGCCAAACTGTGTAGTATTACTTTGAAGAAGCTGTAGCCCATTACCAGCTGGTAGAAAAATCCTCTGATTGTAGATGCTGTTGTGAATGAAAAGGACCACAGAGCCTTGGGATGCTTTTCAAGGGGTCTCAGAATTGAAAGGTAGATTTTCTTTGAATGCCCTTGCATTTGCTTTTCAGTCAAGCAATGGTAAAGGTAAAGGGACTCCTGACTGTTAGGTCCAGTCGCGAACGATTCTGGGGTTGCAGCGCTCATCTTGCTTTATTGGCTAAGGGAGCCAGCATACAGCTTCCGGGTCATGTGGCCAGCATGACTAAGCCGCTTCTGGCGAACCAGAGCAGCGCATGGAAACACTGTTTACCTTCCTGCCAGAGCGGTACCTATTTATCTATTTGCACTTTGATGTGCTTTCGAACTGCTAGGTTTGCAGGAGCAGGCTCCGAGCAATGGGAGCTCACCCCGTCGCGGGGATTCAAACTGCCAACCTTCCGATCAGCAAGCCCTAGGCTCTGTGGTTTAGACCACAGTGCCACCCGCATCCCCACAAATATGAATGGTACCAAATCTTTAAAATGTGCTTTAAATTGAGATGAAATTTGGGAGTTTTGCTGAATTCAAAGGATTAAAATGAAACATGTGAAAAGGGACAATTTAGAGGACCAAAGATGTGTTCCCACCTTTGCGACCCCATTCTCTTGCAGTGAAAATGGGGAGGCTCTTCCTGATGGCTTCAGGGGTGGGTTGATGAAAATCAATTTCATGATCAGAGGAGAATTTGCTTTTCATGCAGACAATAGCTTTTCCTGTCACAATTGCTCCTAGGATTGGCACTCAAGCATAATGAAGTGTCGTTCTCAGTGGCATACTGTCTCCAAGGCTTGAAACTGTGGCAACCTCCCCACACTGCCCCACATAAAATAATGAAAAATAAATGAAATAAAACCCCCAGCCACCAAATATTATGGCAAGACAAACCTCTGCCACTCCCTCACCCCAAAGATTTTTTTTTCTATCTTTGGGGGCCAGTTTGGCTCCACCCCCCTTCAGTAGCATGGCCAAATGATAAGGCATAACTCCATTATAAATAAATATGATTTAATCTTGTGGTATGTTTTATTCCTTGAAATTTCAAACTGTTTTAAAATTCATAGGATAATTCTCAGTAGTCTACATGTAAAAGAATCTGCTTGGTAAAGTAGCAAGATTTCAAATATGAACAAATGTCAGGATAGTTTTCACTTGAAGAGAAAGACTTTGCTATGGAGATGATGACAATGATTCTGCCTTCTCTGAGCATTATCTCCCTATAATAGCCACAAATGCAGATCTATGACCTTTGCCATGCTGGCCTTCTGTATCTTTCTTGTGTCCAGTCTGAAGCTGCTCAGTAATATCACACGTGGTCCTGTTCTTCCATTCTTTTCCTGAAGGACAGACTAGTATTCACATAAGGCCAGGAAACGTCTTACAGCAAGCAATTTGTGAACACATTCTCAAACAGAGCAGATTATCTGAGCCTCTGTAGAATCATTTGGAACAATTATATACTATATATGAATATTGCAATGGGGTGACTGAGGAACATCACCCCGTAGCTTTTTTCCAATGCTCATCTAAATCCATCTTTTGTTTCACTGTCTCCAGGGTTGACACAACCATCTGTTGAGGCGTTTAATGATTTTTGGAGAACTGCAAAGGGGAAAGAAAGAAAACCAAATCTGTACCAAGTAGCACAGGGCCAATTAAAAAACAAAGCAAATAAATAGAGGTGAGAATATTTCTGTATTTTCCAAAAAATAAAATCAGAATTTATTTTTATTCCACATTTCCACTTCCCCCCTAAGTAAATCTAGTAGTAGTAGTAGTAGTAATTTTATTTATACCCCGCCCATCTGGCTGGGTTTCCCCAGCCACTCTGGGCAGCTCCCAACAGAATATTAAAAACATCAAACATTAAAAACTTCCCTAAACAGGATTGCCTTCAGATGACAAATAGTTATCTATTTCTTTGACATCTGATGGGAGGACATTCCACAGGGCGGGTGCCACTACCGAGATGACCCTCTCCCTGGTTTCCTGTAGCTTCACTTCCTGCAGGGAGGGAACTGCCAGAAGGCTCTCGGCGCTGGACCTCAGTGTCTGGGCAGAGGGTGGAGACGCTCCTTCAGGTATACAGGACCGAGGCTGATTAGGGCTTTTAAGTGTTTTGAATGCCTTGCTTCAGATTATAATATCTGGAAACAGGATCTACATTTCTTTGTTCATCTGAGGTGGCTTTCCATGAAGCCAATGCCGTTTAGTATCTGAAGATCCTACATGACCTGTAACTATATTGCTGAATGCATGCCAGCATTCTTTATTTTAAAACAATAAACTGCAGATTGTGAAGCAAATTCATGATTATTATTATTTTTTAAAGTTTTTCAATTAAGTTAACTTGCACCAATTGCCCCGGCTTCCCACTCATTGCAAGGGGGGCTTTGTAGCTCATTGGCAGAACTCACACTTCACGTATAACAGGGTCCTGGGAGCAACATGCAAATGGCATATACATTTAAAGACTTTCAAGTACCAGGCAGAGATTCCATACCTACCAAGTGTCATGGGGGGAAAATGGAACATCTCATTTTTTAGTGTGAGATTGCAACGGCCATTTAGGGTACCACGATCTCACATGCTCCATGGCGAGTCACGTGATCCATGCTGCCATCTTGCCCTGAAAAAAGCATGAAATCATGGTGCAAGTCATGTGACTCCCCCTGGAGCACATCCTGGTTTTTGATCTGAAAAGTATGGGATTCTGGGACAGAGGACAATACTGGGCTCAATGAACCAACAGTCTGAGGAGATCTAGTTCTTCATTCAACAGTCCTGGTTATCATAAGTCAGACCCACTCTCCTGATCTATTGTCAAATGCTGGGTAAAAGACAGTGATGTTTAGATCTAATTGTATAGGCAAGCTGGCCCCGTTCACTAAGGCAGCCTAATGGAAAGTTAATTGTAGAGCAGTGGAAAGGCATATAATGTGAATGAGCTAGAAACAGTGGCAGATATATAGGTGTCAGGCGGCTATGCTGGGGCTGCAGAGTTAGGCATTTGGGGACATGTCTCATGCAAATATGAATCAACCAGGGAGTGGTGACCGAAAAAAAGATTGAAGGCATTGAAATTTCTAAGAGTGACTTATTGTCTTGGGAAATTGTTGAAAAAGCAATGCTTTTGTAGTCCTCCCCCCACCCCCACCCTGTATATATTTCTTCAAGTAACTATGCAAGGCAATATAAGAGGCAACCAATGAAACCTTTATTTATCCAAAAGTACAACTCAAGACTCTTATGCTGACTAATTATTTTAAGGGATCTAATAGGCATATCTGCTTTGGATCAGTCACATGTTTTTTTCTCCCACACCCTCCATTAACACAGATAGTGATTTTGTTGCACCATACCAAGTTCGCCTGCATTTTCCACCTAGTGGTGCTCTGCTAGGAACCAGATCTGGCTGTTTATGAAAAGAACAAATTGAGTGAGAACAATTTCTGTGTTATTCAAATCCTCAGATCTGATGCTTGCCGAGCTGCAAATGGAAAGAGGGCAAAATAACACGAGCCAACCAACTCAATGTGTACATTTGAGATGAAAAGGATGGTAGGGGTTTTTAAAATCCATATTCAATTTTGCTGATAATTTTCCCACCAAAAGTAATCATAACTTCTGCAACTGCTAATACATAGGCTAAAGGCATAACAACTTTAGTGGGTCATTAGAAACCATAGGTGGGATCCAAAGAGACATGATTGAAGCTTTTGCCCATATTCTGGGGCTTTGGGGCATTCTGATTCCATTCTGGAGCACCTTGAGTCCACCCAAACAGCCACCCTTGAAAGTCAGGGGCTTTTCCAGAGCAACCTCTGATTCAGGACAAGGAGCTAAAGTTGGACACTAGTGCATGTACCGAAGTTCTTGGTTGCATGCATTGGGTTCTTGGGAGACCAGACCAGCAGAATTAGAAACAGATAATCTGGTGCAAATCTTTACAATGCAAGAGCCAATTACCTTGGCCCAGTAAGTCTACTGTTCCAGACTACAGATGTGTGTAGTGGAACATGTTTGAATGTTCACCCCAAGGGGGCAAAGCGGTCTGCACAGAAAATTAGTACATCAAGAGAGAGGCTAGATCAGGTCTCTTGTCCCTGGTTTTCTATTTGAAATGGTTTCTTTCTTCTTCTCCTTTTCAAGCTGCAGGAGCATTCAGTCATACAAATGCCCTATCTGTAGTCTGTCTAGGAAGAGCTATTACATGATTCTCCATTTGTGTACTGAAGTGGAAATAATGGAAATGTGCAGTACAACCGAAGGGGTTCAGGAAGCCTTCTCATCCTGTTGCTCCATGCGCAAACCAGAGAGCTCTGGATTAATGGCAAGGTTATAATATTCAATGAAACAGCACATGGTAGAATTGAAGGTAGGGTTGCCATACATCCGGGAAAACCTGGACATGTGCTCTTTTGGGGGACCAACATGCCTATCCAGGCAGATTTTAAAGGAAATGTCCGGGTTTTGGAGGGTTTTTTGGGCTCGGACTTGGGCTCAGGCTCAGGTAGGTTGGGCTAGGGCAGGCACTCCCAAACTCGGCCCTCCAGATGTTTTGGAACTACAACTCCCATCATCCCTGACCACTGGTCCTCTTAGCTAGGGATGATGGGAGCTGTAGTCCCAAAACATCTGGAGGGCCGAGTTTGTGGATGCCTGGGCTAGGGCTTGCTAGCCCCAGCCAGGGAAACAGGCATGGTGGAGACCCCTTGTGCCTCTTTTCCTTACTCAGGCTGTCCTATTTTTTGTTCAAGACACGGCAACCCTAATTGAAGGCGATGACCCAAAACAACTGCCTGAGTTTGTGAGATGGGGCAGAGAAACATACAGCATGATGGCATTACAACGAAAGCAAGCCTACCTGAATGTTAGAGGAAGAAAGGGATAACCTGACGCAGGACTGCCTAGCTGAATGCCATGCCTAGTCTAAACCACAGAGGAAAATGGAAAACAAAACAGAAGCTGCAATTTCTAATTACCAGATTAGCCATGTCATTCAGAACTAGGCCGTTAACAGAGAATGTTGTTCCTATTAGACAGTAGTCCCCCAAAACGTAACAGAAACAAAAACACCACCAGATCCTAATTGGCCACCGAAGCATGGTCACATCCTCCCTGTCAGATAAACCAACAGATAAGGCTCTATCAAGTCATAGCTCCACCCTATGTGCAACAGAGGAACATGCATACAAAAGAGCCAAACTGCTAAGCAATGGCTGGCAATGAATCTGCAAAACTGTAGAACACATATGCATATGGCAATCTGACCCAACAGACTTTCGCGGACATCTACCTGCATTGGGAAACCTGCACACAAACAGGTGGTTGTGGTTGCCATTCTACTCCATCTCCAGTGCAGCTGCAGGGGCTGTAGAGATAGGGCCTAAATTCCAAAGCTGGGGATGTTTCCCATCAAGAGGCACATTAGGGTTCTGGATTTTGTTCCCTCTGCCAAATTCCTATAGGTGCAAATGCTGCTCTTCAAACTGGATCCACATACTATCCTACCTACTATCCTACCTTTGTTCAAAGGCAAAGTTGGATAGGGCCTTGCCTTGCATATATATATATATATATATATATATATATATATATATATATATATATTTGCAGAAGCTGCGCATACAACACAATGCAATAAAGAACGACCATTTCACCCTTGTCATGAGAAAGGAGTCCTTAATTTATTGTCTGCACAATTTTAGTGGCATTTTAGGGGTTGTTGCATGTGTCTGCACCATTAAATTTCCTAGGAGGACTGTGTTTTTTAATAAAACAGCAGAATCTGGGGCAAAATAAATGAACAGAATGGCAGGACTGGGTTTCCAGCAAGAAATAGCTTTCTCTGCTTTAAAAGTAGGAAATTAGAACACGAACCAAAAAAAAGGGAGTACCAGTTAAAATCTGGAGAAATATTTTACTGCCCTCAGTCCCATTAACAGGTCTTCTTTGGCACTTGAGAATGGTCACAAGTAGTTTGCCTTTTTTTATTCATAGAGAACAAAATTTACAAAGTCATTCATACATTTTTCTTTTTTTTCTTTTTTTCTTTTGTTTGTTTTTTACTGACTTTGAAAATTGGGAATATTCAAAATACACTTTTTACCCCACTTCATTCTTTCATTATTTACAGATATGTACAAGAAAAATGTAAGAGTTCATTTTAATTGTATTAAAAATCTTTGCTGGTCGATTTCATTATATGGATGTTCCATGGGACGACTCCATGGCTTCTGGAATGACTCCCCCCGGCACAGACTGAAAGGACATTGGGATGGGGGTTTTCACAGGGCTCTGACGAAATAGTCCTCCGTTTGGTGATCTGTGTTTACACTGTATAGAGGGCATGGTAGCTGAGCTGCTCAGAGGCAGCGGCAGGTTGCTACCAGAGGCACCTGTGAGTGTCCTGCTGGCACCATGAGTTGTCTGTTCTGGTAAAAAGGAGGTGACAGAAAGTTGTGTGTTCTGGTATTCACGGACAGGCTCTAGGGTCTGACTGGGTGGCATGCCCCCAATCTCCAAGGCTGAGATTTCGATGGATGCTGGGGAGAGTTGCTTGTGAGCTAAATCTTCATCGATTAAACTGTTCATACGTCTGTGGACCTGTTCCAGGTTCACTTCTTTATCCTATGAGAGAAGAGAGAAAAGTTTATTAATTCTGAAGTATTGGGGAGGCTCTATTCCCATCCAAAGAGAAAGTGGTGACAAGTTTTTCTAGTTCTCATATAATTTGTCCTTCTCCCCACAGTAAAGCCTAAATGTATGTCTTTGTGGCGTCTGGGTCTAGGCTGCTATTATGGAGACTCCTTTGACTATCTTTGCTGATTTAGATCAGCCTTCCATAACTTGTGACCTACCCAGTTAACTCACCAGCCATGTATGGTGGGCCACTAGCTATTAAATAAACCTCTTCTTGTTGTTTTCTAACAGTGGAATTAGAAAAGTCGGTGGTTGTCAAACACCTGATATTATATGACCAGTGGTTTGGGTGTGCTTGATGAGTCACAGGTTGTGTGGGTTGATCTAAACATGGTGGCCCAAGCCTTGACAGATGGCAGATCATTTTATCACCCTAACTGTTGATTTCTATAGTATTACAGGCAGAAATCCTTTTGCCTTTAGGTCATTTGATCCTTGCATGGCTAAAACAAAAGCAAATGTCTCTGATATTTCATGGTGTGGACTCTTAAGACCAACTCAATGCCCTTTGATTATATTGTTGCGCACCATCACAAGTCTGATTTATTTCACAATTGGCAGTGGATTCTCAGTGCACACAGCAGATTCTTGATGTACACAGCAACAGATAATGCTCTTTCACTCATGATAATGTACACTGGTTTCCTCCATTGTTTATGCGAAATGTCGTGCATGAAGTGGCCCTGGGAATGTAAGGGGATAGATGCCAGGATCGTAGTGGTGGGGCAAATAATTTGCCATCAGCTTGACAGAAGACTAGCAAATATGAACTTAACTGTAACCTATGCAAGACATGGCCTGTCGTGGACAAAAGTCTCAGAAGTTGATACAGAAAGAAAACACTTGGTATTGGAGATGACGAAGGAGAGGAGCAGCACAAACATTTGTTAAATGTTTGGATATGGATTATGACTATAAATTCAGCATCAGAAAAAAGTAATAAAGCCTACTGTGAATACAAGGAATAGTGTACGCCACAACCCACACCAGATACCCAGGCACTTGCCCCGTGCACTATCCAAATCACCCTGCTTTATATGAAAGTCATACAAGCCAAGAGCCTGTTATGTACTGAAGTTCTCACCCTGGGCCAGCAGGGGGAATACTGTAGATAGTTTTCACTCAGGTCGTCATATGCAAATAAGGGATTGAAAGTGACGTTGAGTGATTGGATAGTTACAGAAAATGGTTACTGTTGCGTTCTAGTGGAGCTCTATATAAGCAGGCTGGCTGAACCCTTCAGTTCAGTTCTGTTCTGGCCTGTGAATAAACAAGAGCTGTTTGAAGAATCGCTGTGTCGTCTGATATGTTCACCCACAACTTAACAGAGCCAATGCAAACTGGAGGGACGTTTCTTCCTGTCAGATATTGCTCAGCTGATTAACAAATGTTCAGGAAGCTAGAGGGCAAATAGTTGCACTAACATTAATAGCTTCAACTATGTACAATATAATATTTCCATGGCCCACCACAGAGTTTCCCATTGTTCCAGCCCAGTAATGTCTGTAGACAGGAAACAACATGGGACAAGATAATGATCTGGGTACTCCCAGCACGAAGTCTTTCTGCCCCCGTGGAAAGTCAGTAGTGGCTCAAGAAGCAATTGTGCTATGGACCATCTCTGTGCGCAGAGACCTTACGGGAGTAAAGTAGGATAGAGTAGTGAAAATCATGCTACCCCTTTAGCGTCATCCAAGCTTGAAGCAGTTGCAGGTAAATAAGAGAAACTTATGGCTTGCAAAGCCAGCTTCCTTAATGAATAATTGTGTTCGTCTTTCAAAAAGATTCTTCCCTTGACAGTACATCAAACGTATTTTGAGCTGTGAGCCAATTACGTTTATCTACAACAAACAAGAGTTGCGAGAAACACCAGCATTGACATCTATGCTAGGAAGTATTTTTCTAAAAAGCTAATTGAATAGAAACTAGAATATGTCATTTGTATTTCAAGGCAACATGGCCAGTTGGAGGGGGGAATTTTGCCACTAATATTTAATCAGAAAAAGTGGCATTACTCAAAGAATTATGGCAACCATATTGGGATTTTATGGGTAGGGAGTGGCAGAGATCTAGCAGTGAGCAAGTATAAAGAAAAAGGTCAGATTGACCTGTTTTTTTTTCCTGGTCAGTTTGGTGACTTTGTTGCACCAGGATTGGCCTGTATGGGGTACTCAAGTACTCTGTAACTCTGTACTTACATCCTTGTTGTTTATCTAAACAAAAACTATAAAAGAGGATTGCCAAATATCTGAAGTGGCCCCCTTATAATTTGGGGGTGCTATATGAAATCTGAAGATGCTTTGTCCCATCCCCTCTTTTAAAAAGGGAAAGGGGGGGGAAGATGATGCCAGTGCATTTGTCTAACTGTCCACTACCTGGATTCAATCAATCAGAGGAAATGATGAACAGTATAGTCCTATAGAGGGAAGTGAGTTTTATCTGTAAAGTGCCCACTTGGTTTTTACAGCAAATGTAGTTTATTTGTAGTGACTTTAAAGGAAGAACATAGGCACACTAGCTAAAAGAGATGAAAACTTTAATATAACAACTTGGCACTTTCCATCTCAGAAGGCATAAGACATGATTATGCCGTTAAATCATATTCCAAATGCCACAAGAAAATGTTTTGTTTTACAGTCCCTAATGAAGATATCAATTTTCATTAGCTTTAAATGTAAAAGAGATTTGTTTTAAGACAGGTGATGCAGAAATGCATCTGCATAATATAGGGAAAGTGAAGAAAAATAGATGGAAATGAAAACAGTGGTATAGCATATATACCTACCGTTCACTATAATGGCACTGTCTTGAATTTAATATGAAGTGAAAAACAATGGATTGCATTAAATGATTTATTTGCCTTAGTGGAAATCACACCCACTTTAAAAAGCAGTGGCACTTAGTTTTGGCTGATCCCCCTATCCACTCAAAGCCTCCCATCTCCCATGGCACAATGGGTCAGTGTGTTTGGCTGTTAACCAGAAGGTTGGTGGTTCAAGCCCACCCAGGGACGGCTGTGGGCCGGATTCCTGCATTGCAGGGGGCTGGACTAGATGACCATGGGAGTCCCTTCCAACTCTACAGTTCTCTGATCCCCAAAAGCTGCAACTGAGAGTTGGAACAGATTGAGATATGATGTCAAGGACTGTAATATGCGGTGGCTATCCTGACTTTTGTAAGCAGAAGCAGTTTCTGCTAAGCAAGCCAATGTCTTGTTCCAAAAATCTCACATTGAAGGTGAACATAAATCACTATTGGCCAAGTGGTATCTTACCACGGTGTGCATATAATCACTTCGTATGATGGTAATCCATGTGACATGAAGAATTGTACTTCTAGTTTAAAAACTGAGGATGTCAGTCATGTTTCCAAGAACGTGGCTGCTTGAAACCTGACCAAAAGCACCCCACGCTTATAATGTATATAACCCATAAGGGAATATTTTTTTTAATAATTCTGCATTCACTCCCTCCATTAATACTTTCCAATTTGTCTAGTCCATTTGCAAGGCCATAATTCCAATTCATTCTGTCAGAATTTGAGTGGCAGAGGTTTCGTTATTATCGCCTGCCAAAGGGAAGAAATGGGAGTAACACATGTATTTTGTTGTGATTTTAAAGTAACCGCTATGCACTGTTAAGCTAAATAGATGAATAAACAGTTGGCTTTTAATATACATTAATTTACACCCTCATTAGTCAAGGTTTTCAATACTTAGCAAGGTGTAATCACTGAACATAGATACATGTGGAAAACAAGACTCAGTGGTGTACATTAATTTAGCACTGTCAACTGACCTAGTCAAACATCACTTAATGCTACATAAAATTTGCTGACTGCATTCAGAATGCAGTTTTGCTGGGCTTAGTTTGGCAATTACTGGCACTTATTAAATCAGACTGGAGCTATATTCCAGATCTTTTCTATGTTACGAAGCAACCAAACCTGTTCCAGAAACTACAGGGACTCCTCAGTGGACAAATAATCAAGGCAAGTTGAGCAGACAAATGATGAGATGCTATATAGCATCCATTTATTTATTTGATATCTCAGACTTTTAGCTTAGTCTGGACAAGTGAATACTAAGAGGTGCTATTATTGCCATCTACAAATATCTGAAGGGCTGTCACATGGAAGATGGAGCAAGCTTTTTTTGTGCTCCTCCAGAGGACATGAACCGATGGATTCAAATTACAAGGAAAGATATTCTGAGAAAATATTAGGAAGAACTTTCTGATGGTAGTGGGCAGTTGAGAGTGGAATGGACTGTCTCAGAAGGTAGTGGGCTCTCTTTAATTTGATGTTTTTAAACAGAGGCTGGATGGCCATTTGGCAGGGGGGTTTAGCTGTGATTCTTGAACTGCAGGGTGTTAGACCAAATGACCATTGGGGTCCCTTCCAAGTCTATGATTCTAACCACTGGGGTCCTGGAAGCAAAATTGAAGTTGCTAGGCAGGCTGTTGGAAGTCAGGACCTCCATGATAGCTTTCTCATGAATGCTACCAATTCCATTTGCAGAGACAGCCAGATAGCTTTAGCCATGTAGCCTCCATGTGTGAATCAGACATTGGTGTCAGGAGGAAGGGTTGGATTTGTTAGGCACTGGGGAATATTTTGAGACAAGCCAGGCCTGGACAAGAGGGATAGACTCCGCTTGAATCAAGATGGAACCATACAGTTGTCACTCCATATCAAAAAGGTGGCAGAGCAGCCTTTGAACTGATGGGGGGGGGGAACCAACGGGAACTGAGCCAAGTCGTATTGATACTCTTGCATTTAATTGTAAATATCATCTAGGCCCATTCTATCATTTACTCCGTGTTAATGGCAGACCCAACAGTTCACATGTGGTTAGATTTTAGCCCCCTTCTTCTTCCATATCCACTGTGAGACTAAACATTTAAAAATGTAAATATCCGAAGAAGTTTATTAACATACTCTGTTTCAGAAGCCAGTGCAAGGCAAGCTATTTTCAGAGTAAATTAGTATAGCTTGGAGAAGAAAAGAACAATTGACAAGGTAATAATTGGATGGGAGGTAGTGATCCTCAAACCACAACCACTAGTTTGCTAGAAAGTAGAGTGCAAATGTAAAGAAATTTGGAATGGGCAACTAGGTTGGCCCAAGCTAAGGTAGCAAGACAAAACATCTGAGTTTGAAAGAAATGATGATACAAAGTAAAATAAAGAAAAGTGCAATAACCAAAATGAGTAAAGAGTGTTATGGGTGAACAAAATAGCTATTAGGCAAGTGGGTTAATATTTGTTGTACGCTGGCATATTATTGGCTACGAAGCTTCTGCTCAAATGTTTTAACTGTCTAGTATGACAATTTCCCCCCTGTTGTGGTGGATTTATTTTTATGCAATAATGGAAATCTAAACACATATAGGAATTTCTAGATATATATTATTTCACTGCTTCTTGGAACATATGAACCAGGTCTGGGAGACTATGAAAAGGGTCTCTTTAGCCAATGTGCCTGTCATTTTCAGGTGTAAGGTCTGAGAAGAGTGAATTAAAGGTGGCATATGGTGGGTAGACCTTTGGTTTACACAAATACTTCAATTTCAGAAGCAATGGAATGATTTAATCCCTACAGTCTTCTTGCTGTGAGTCAAATCATGTTATGGGTGAAATGTAGCTGCCAGTTCCTTATGGATGGATAATAACATTTGAAATAAATACTGGAATGCCATGGGATGGATGGATCATGTGGGAAGATCTCAAATCAATGTTGTACATCTATAGAGGCCTATGATGGGACCTGCCCATTTTTCTGAATCTGTTATTCAAATATAAATAAAACTGTGCCCTATCCATTAGGGTGTGCTCATTGTCTCTGTAGGCATCCCAAATAACAAGGCAAATCTGGACAATATAGGGAAAGTTCTCTGGTGCACCTTATGGTACCTTCTTGGTGGCACAATTCGATTCAGAAAGATAAGGTGCATCAGACATTGCCTAAGCTTTCAAATGGCTTTGTCTCCTTGACTGTCCAAAGGCCTTGTAACTGGGGAAATGCCCAGAGCTTGAGGTGGTAAGGATGAGATACTTCCTTTCTATTGCTCCTTTTTCCAGCCATAAGGGCACACATCAGTTTTCATTTCATAAAAGTTCATCAACATTTTGGTGTGAATTTTTCTTCTTCAAATGCACACGTTTTTAGTAGGGAAGTTTGCCCAACACATTTTGCAAGATTTCACCTAATGCCCTGTGACTTTGTACATTGTTTTCATTAACATGGAGAACTGTATTGCAAAATTCAGAAAAGCGCAAATATCAAAGGGTGGCTGTATTTTGGTACAATACAGGGGTACCTCAGGTTACAAATGCTTCAGGTTACAAACTCCACTAATCCGGAAGTAGTTGCTCCGGGTTGCGAACTTTGCCCCAGGATGAGAATGGAAATCATGTGCTGGCAGTGCAGCCGGAGGCCCCATTAGCGAAAGCGCTCCTCAGGGTAAAAACAGTTTCGGGTTAAGAACGGACTTCTGGAACGAATTAAGTTCATAACCCGAGGTACCACTGTACATTGTTTCAGGAAGTGTGAATTATGTAGTTTTGCCTTCCAATTTATCCCTTCATCTCGAGAGGTGAGTTGGGAGAATATTTCATTTTGACACATAGGTATAGGTTTTATTCACAGTGAATGATTTCCCCAAGACATTCCCAATCACATGGATTGGGGGGGGGGGTGGTTAAACTGTTAGTTTTTCACAGTGATCTATGCATTCCCCAATGCAAGTCAGTGGACAGATTTCTCAGCCCAAGAAAAATTCATGGGTGGTGGAGGAGAATCCCACAATCAATGAACCTTTGGGTAAAAAGAGTTCTTGCTAAGTTTCCTTTTTCCTCACGCCAGTTTTTCTTGGAGATGGATGCTATTTTTCTGTTACCTACCTTCCCCATGCAAATCAATGGAGACGTTTCCATGCATCTCCAAAAATTCAGGGGGATCCTTTGAGGTAACAGGGTCTTTGTGAGATAGGAGTGAGATGTTCTACACATCAGTCTTTCCTAGAGATCAGTGTTTTTTTCCCCCACTCCTGCCCCCAATAATTCATATTGTCACAACCCTAACATTAATGTCTGCCCTTATGAAAGAACCATTGCATCAATCAATTTGACAGTCTTCTCCCATTTGGCAGAAAATTAAAGCCTTTTTAAAAAAAAATAAATCAAAATTTAAAGGTGCCCTGCACAATCCCCCCCCCAAGTGTATCTTCTTATAATTTGGCATGCATAATCCACTGGGGAGGGACTACAATGACCAAAAATTTCATCCACTTCTATGAAAAGGGGAATTGTGAGTCAAGGACCCTCCGCCCACTTGGGATAAATAAGACACAAGACGGGCAACAGAGTGAAGCCACGAGGCTGCCACATACGCTTGAATGTGGCTCGACCCCGCCCACAAACCATCCCTATTGGCTGGCCCGCTGGGCAGGGCGTGGCAGCCAGAACAGTGACACAGGAGTCCGACTACGCCCCCCTGCTGACGTGGGACCAGCTCCCGCTCACAACACCTCCCGTCTGTGAGGAGGAGAGGCTATGTCATCACAGTTTTTAGATTCCTCATTATAGTGAATAGGAAGAAAACAGGGCCTCACTTTTAACAGATCTGATTTGATCTCATAAGACTATAACATGAGCCTGGGTCATGCTAGTGGCACAGCTAATTCAGCATACTGTTCTCACAGAAGCACATTCTTATAGTCATATAGAAAGCATTCAGATAGGCCAATTCCCTTTTATCATTTTCTCTCTCTCTCTCTCTCTCTCTCTCTCTCTCTCTCTCACACACACACACACACACACACACACACAATGACTAGTACCTTCCTACAAGGTAAACCAAATGTAACTGTTGTCCACAAGAGATAATTTCAGATAATTTCACCGGGCACAATCCCTTTTGCAAGGAAATAATCTGGAATATGTTTTCGTACTTAAAAAGCAGAACTGAAAGGAAGGATGTTATTTTGCCTTTGCTCACGTGGTCTCGTGTTTCTGGGAAGCATCAGAGTGCTGGCGAATCTGAAATTCTGAGAAAATACTCAGCGGCACCCTGATGCTTTGGTGTTGGTTCCTTGAAACAGATTTCTTAATGTCTGCTGATCTTCAAACAAGATGAGAGCAGTAAAAGGCAATAGCACTACCAAGTAGCCATCACTTGTTTTCTTGGGGGGTGATACTGTTGAGTAACCATGTGCAAAATGAAAGAACGTATGCCGATCCCTCCTGAATCAGAGCAAAGGTACATCGAGCATAGCATCCTGTTGTCCACTGTATTCAGCCAGATAAGGAAGGGCTATAGCTCAGTGCTACAGGCAGTGTGTTGCATGCAAAATCAAAGGTTCAGTACTTGGTATCTCCAGGCATGGCTGAGAAAGACTCATGTATGCAAACTTGCCTCTCTACAAGCTTACCGGGCAGCTTAGACAGTACTCAGCTAGATGGATCAGTGCAGCTTCCTATATTCCTATTCCTCCAGAGGACCCACAAACATGGCTTGAAGCTCTCTCATATTGTCATATCGCCAGCAACTAGAAGCTAGCAGCTACCTCAGAATGTGAAGTTTCCGTATAACCATAATGTCTTCTAACCTTTGATAAATTTTATTTTGCTGTGTTTTGTTTTGTTTTGAACTATTCTAGTTGTCTGGAGCTCCTTTGGGGAAATAGACAAAGTAGATTTGTTTAAAAATAAATAATAAACAGACAACCTCCATCTAGGCTAGTGGCGATCAATTCCATGCATTAATTATGTGCTGTGTGAAGTACTACTTTATTTTGTCTGTCCTGCGTCCAGCCCTAGTCAGTTGTGTCTGATGCCCTTGAGCTGTAGTATTATGAGATACAGACAGCTTCTCATTCTGTTTTCTCCATACCGTGCCTAACTAAGATCGATAGTGAGGCTTTTAAGCAAAACAAATTTTAAAAATGAGGCCTTGTTGGCATAATTGACAACATTTCCCGGTGTGAGTCAACATTGTTTTTAGCAAAGGTTGTTTTCTAGCTGCTGTGACAAAAATGCATCTGATAGCCTGCTGAAACCTTACAGACCTCCAAATATGTGTTCCTCATGTCAAAATATCTAGATTCTGGGAACCTGGCATGTTAATTACTTCCCAACAGCCAGGTGGAAGAGCTAAAATTAGGGATGTAGGAAACTACCCTCATCACACAGATGAAATTTGTTGGGCTTAAATTCCCTTGGAATTCCTCACTTGAGGAAGTACTTTCAGATTTGCTTCGAATTTCATTCTAGCCAAACTCCAACTGCAACCAAACAGCATGTTGATACATTTCACTAGTGTTAATGCAACTCTATAGGCTTCTGTTGAATTCTTCAAATTACAGAAGAAAAACATTTTCATGCTTTGAATTTATGGGGGGGGGGGATACATCATTGGGGCTCACCGAGTCCATGTTTCATTGGGTTACTTTCCCACAAGAAAGAAACCTGGATTGACAGACTGAATCATCAGGAATTACAGACGTAATCAAAGACATGATTGCTTTTTTCTCTAAAATGAGAAAAAATGAATTGTACTCCAATATACTTAAGGTATTTTCGCATCAACTAAGCAGCTGGGATTTCAAAACAGTCATGAATGGGCACTCCAAGTTTCAGATAGACTGGCCCATTCCCTTGAGGAGTTCCTGTGGTTCTGCACACCCTTAAATTAGAGTTGGATTGAGGGAGATCTCCAGTAGCAGCAATGAATGTGTGTCTATACATATACAGTAGTCAGTTTTGTAAGGTTAAGAAATGGATTATAGTTCAGTAGGTGATCACGTGCATGGCATGCAGAAGGTCTCAGGTTTGGTCCCTGGCACATCTAGTTATAAGGAACTCAGTTGCACTGTTTGGGAAGGGCATCTATGCCTGGCAAAGCAGTTGGCATGGACAGTACTGGCCCGATGCATCAATGGTCTGGCACTGACTCAGAACAATACAGATAAAAAGCAGCAAAAAAGGATGTACAATAACATTTTTAAGGAAAATGTGACATCACATGAGGGTGTTTTTTTTTTATTTTCATGCCAAGAGGTATGAAAATGAAATTGTTTGGAAATGACAGCATTGTAGGCTGAGGAAATGTGTGCTTTGTGCAGCTGAGGTGTGCATTCACTACAGGCAACAAAAGAGGCAGGGAGGGTGGAAAGGTTGGAGGTTTCAGGGAGTGACTGCAAGCATGGATTATTTTTTTTTTAATTATATGTGATTTTATAAATGCTCACCATGGTTCTGAGACCCAGCCTCACATCATGGGCAATCTCCAAGGGGCAAAAAAACACAGAGAAGAAGAAGAGGGAGGGGAAAATGATCAAATAGTGTGGCTTCTAAGAAATGTACACATAGTGATGACAGATATCAGCATACCCATGTCATGCAACACTGGTGATAGTAAGCAAAATGCCTGCATCTTTTATTTGAACTCTTCCTCCCATCCCTTCAGCATATGCCAGACACACCCCAAAGTGTGTTGGGGTTTTGGTGGGAGTGGAAGAAATACTTTCTAATTTTTCTCAGATTAATGTGTTACCCTTGGTATTTTTTCATTGCTGATCAATCACACCCGTCACTGACATGCCACATGACATGAAATTGTCATTTCAAAGCAGGTTTTGATTTATTTCAGCTATACCTGCGTTGCATTTCAATGTACTCTTACTTGGAAATAAGCCCCACTGGATAAATTTGCTTCCAAGTAAGTATGAATAAAATGATAGTACATATCATCTGGAATATGAGTAAAACCATTCAAACAAATCAAGGTATGTTTTCCCGTGTGACCTGGCCTGGAATTAGGAGTGGCATAAACTGGTTGCCGCCCACTTCTGACTTTTTTGGCGGAGTTGTGCGCTCAGTCACAAGTTTGCCTTCAATCAGCTAATTCAGATATTTCCTATTTGTGACATAAATGACACACTAAAAATGCACCCAAACTACTGAAAGTGACTGGCATGGTCCAGGTTAATTTGTCTGATTCTGTTGGAGTTTTTCGTTTTTAATTTTGGTGTACTTCATACTCTAAAATCCTATTTTCTTCACCATTTTGGATACCGAAAAAGAATTGTATATTGGAAAAGAAAGGAAGTATACAATTTTCACCAATAAATTAGGTATTCTCAATTAGTGCTACATTTTAGGAGTGCTTTATATATTTCTTTGGTGGGGGGGCAGGCTCACAGTAACCATTGAGGCCAATGTAGGCAAGTATTTCAAATTGTGTGCATGTTGGCAGGTGTTTAGATAACCGGCAGCTCTGTCCCATTCACTTAGAACAGGATTCTATTTTGGTATAATTTTCTCTGTACAAGTTAACCCTGGTACAGAGCATAACTCATTGTATTTCATAACGTCATATTTCATTACATGGCTGGGCCATTCAGTGGCCTTATGGCTTGCCCTCCTTGTCTCGTGTATTGGAAAGTGAACTTCTTTTCTGAGAAACCCTTGTATAGCTTCCATGGAACCCAAGGCTTCTTGCGCTTATCTTTCATATTAATACAGGCCATACGTTATAACTATATAACATTCCTTCACTACTGCCGGTTACATGTTGCAGTGGGAACACATACATCTTCCCCTCCCCTTATTCCTCTCTCTTCCCCTGGAATAGATATGCTGGTAGATTAGGGTAGTCCAGATTTCTAAACAGTTCAGTGCCTTGATTTAAGATTGTATGTCCGAGAATTATCCAACCACCTATCACAAAAAAACTGTCTGTCAAATGGCCAGGTCTTCAACAGCTCTTCAACTTCTATTTGCATGGTAGTTTTGGAACTCCATTCAGGTGGTAGTCAAGAGCTAATGATAAGTTGATATTTCTCTGAAAAGTGTTGGAGAAGAGTAGAATGACTTCCATTCTTCTCTATCTACACTTTGGAATCTACAGGAGATTCCACATTCCGCCACCTGGGACTTTCTGAAGTGTGGCAGTTTCTGATTCCTTGAGGCTTCAATGGCAGGTAGCTTGTTTGGGTGGAAATCTGCCTTAGTAAGTATGAGTGAATGCAGGCCATTGTTTAATAAGCGATAGCTTGCTTCCAGTGTGTGTGTGACCATTTTACAGAGCCTCAAACACATTACTTTCCGATGGAATCAGCGACAAATTCAAACTCTCAGTCATCTAACCACAATTAAGGCTGCAGTTAGGCATGGAAGGACCTGCTAGTTCTCCCAGTTTCTCATTTTTTTTCTTCCAAATCTTAAATTCTGCTCTCTAGATTTCTGCCACAATTTGTGAATTTCCTCACAAAAATTCACCAGCATTTTGGTGTAAATTTATCCTAGTGAACACATTTTTTCATACCAAGCCCCATTGTACTCTGAGTCCCCACTGAACTCTGGAGTACATACTTCTGAGTAGACAGTCTGTAGACAGGAGTGGACTGTAAGCAATGAAAAATCAAGAGGCTGCACATGTGAATTGGCCCTGTGTAGTAGCTAGCGTGCTACTGTTCTACTGCCCTGTATTGCCAGTGACATTTTTTATTATTATTTCCTGCTCCCAAAAGTTTATTTCATCTTAGAAAATTAAAGTACAATGCAGTGATACATACAGATGATTATTTATATGAGAAATTTTAGCAAAAAAAGTACAAAGATTTCAGATGTGATTGAAATACATAAAAATAATAATTTAAAAAGCAATGTAAAATATAAACATACAATGAAGGGGAATTATATATATATTTAAAATCTTGTATTTTTCTTCACATGGAATAGGGAACACAAGTTGAAAAAAAACAAATAAAACAGTAAGAAGAAAAACAACCAGCAACAGGGTGGGTTGGGGGGGGGGGGAGAGAAGACAGTGATGAAATGGCAAAAAAAGAGAGATAATAGTTCAGGCATAGGCAAACTCAGCCCTCCATATGTTTTGGGACTACAGCTCCCATCATCCCTGACCACTGGTCCTGTTAGCTAGGGATGATGGGAGTTGTAGTCCCAAAACATCTGGAGGGCTAAGTTTCCCTACACCTGTGATAGTCTGTGTTGAGAGTAGTCAACCTGTTGTCTGGCAGATGTTGAGAAAGACACTTCCAATCTGCTCCAGCCAGCATGGCCAAAGTGACGGTGGGAGTCCACAACATCTGGAGAGCACCATGGTGCCTGTCTTCAGTGTTTTCATTTTTAAGTAGGAGGAAGGACCCAGTTCCCAAAACAGTTCAACTAATTTTCCACTCTGAAAGTGCATGAATGCCCCAGTTGTGCTTAAAAAAAAAAATGGAGGTGATACATGCCTAAGTACAATGGAGCCAGGTGGTACACAATGGCTACCATTATGCAGAACCTGTGGTGTTATTTTTTTCAGTCCCTAAGGAATGTTCTTCCTTCTGGCAGCTAATCTACATGATCAGAAATCCCATGCAATTATCCCTTGCTGGACTCTACTACTTTAGATTGCATGGAGAACAGCATTTCCAACTTAGTCCATTTATTGAGGAGCACTTCACATGTTGCCCAATCAGCAAGTAACATAGCTCTGTAGTCTACACCTGGCGCCAATATCGAGTCTCTCTTCAGTGCCAGGTGAATAATTTGCCCTAGCCTTTTCTTTAGTTTTTATGATTTTATGCTAATTTGTAGTGCAATTTGCTGGGTGATCAAATTCATTGCATTTATTGTATTTTCATTTTTATGCTGTGCACCACTTGGCAAGCCCAGGCTGCAGAGATGCTAGCAAATATTTCAGTAAATAAAACAAAGAGTGAGAGCAATTCACACCTTCCATACAGGAGAAAGATCAAATAATTGAATGCTCATACGTGAAATATTTCTTGCAAATACAAAATCAGCATGTTTGAGAGATACTTGTAGCCTGTCCTTCTCCCTTGCATACTAGCTTTAAATATGCAGACAGTTTTTTTGTTCAAAAAGAGGGATCATTCAAACATTTAACACACACAGTTTGAAGTGATACTGTCCATCATTGGATACATTACATGGGACTGTCACTTGTGAAGCTTGGCTCTAAGACAGCAGGAGTTTTTAGGATGCAAATGTTTTGAGGTAGGTTAGAATACACCCATCATTAACAGATATGGTATTATTCAAGCTAAATACACTGAAAGGGGGAGGTTTTGTTTTTTTAGTTGATACATCAAACATTATATACCACTTACTAGAACAAAAGAGCTCTAGGCAGTTTAAAATATTCATGATAAATACCAATAAAATTGTATTTATGATGGTTGTGGCATTAGAGATCACAATAAGGCATAAAACATGTAAACCTGGTTAGGCTTGTAAAAAGAAAAAGGTAAAAAAAAAATGGTTGACACTCCTAGTGTGCCAGAGGCAAACCTGTAGGAACAGGTCATCTCTAGTTCAAAAGCTTTGCACACTAGAGCCTTGTGCACTGATTTCAAAAAATTATTGGTTCGCAGGGAGATGAGTGAAGGCACTGACAATAACAAAATGCCACTATTTTAGCTCCTGCAGTGCTAATCTCACTATTGGCCCTTTGAAAGCCGCTAAGAGGCAAAATACATTCTAGTAGAATGTTTTTCACATGGTCTGATAAGGAGCAGTTAGGCAAACACAAGTTGCTTTCAGCTGCTAATAGTAGCGGACCTAACAGGCAGCTGTTTTCGCTACACAGCAAAATGAAGGTTAGGGAGTGGGGAAAGATACTTAGCAAAGCTGAATTCAGTACAGTATTTAAAGGTGGCCTTGTTGAAAGTCCCTTTTCCACACAACTGATAAAGGTACTGGGAACCTGTCCTCCTTTACATCTTACCTTCCCAATATGATTACATAAAAACCCTGTTTTAACTGATGGCCGCAACAGATTGCAAAATAGGATTTATTGATGGCTTGAAATGTGCCCGAGGGCCTCTCTCGTTGATAGCAATTTCTGGGACTCCCTAGGAACTGCTATAAAATTATGATGTAAATTAGATTATTAATTAGGACAGGTTTAGATGGTTCAGTGTGCATTATTTTTTATCGTTATCAGGCGAAAACTCAATAACAAACTGATAGTAGGGAGCTGTAAGGTATCTGGGAACTTCATAAATGTTCACCAATACTATTTTTCTAGAAAAAGATGTACCGGAACTCACCATGAACGCCTCCCTTGTTCTCTTACAATGGCAATGACGCCCACCTGAGAGGTGCCGGAACTGAGTTCCAGCTGAAAAAGCCCTGGTAAGCACCATCCATATTCTCACAGCATGGAACAATTACCTAAATAATGGGGAACCTGTCACTCTCCAGGTATTGTTGAACTACAACTCCCATCATCTCTGATCGTGAGCCATGTTACCTGGTAATGACAGAAGTGGTAATCCAGCAAAATCCAGAAGGTCACACATTCCCCATCTCAGACCTAAAAGTATAGCCAAGGCAGTGAATAGCTTGCAAGTCATGCCATAATCAGCATGAAAGTGGCTTCCTCTGCCTAGATACTACCTAAGAGAGGAGTTGTCTGTTTCTATGATCTACCCGAAGTTATTAATCCATTTTTCATTTCTTAAAGTATCGCCTCCTACTGAACTTAGGTTAAAAATATACTCCCCAGGAGGAAATTCCCCCGAAATGTTTCAATCAAATCTTCCACGGTTGGTTTGCCTTAAAATCCTGGCTGAAAGATCCCTGCAGTGCTTGCAGGGCATAGTTGACTGAAATTCTGCACTGCTACAGTGGCCGGTGAGCATGGGCTATGCAAAGTGCCTACTTGCTGGCAAAGCAGATCTTAGGAATGGGTCGTTAGCATTTTGCAATGTTAGAGAGCATTTAGCAAGCAATAACTAGGCTCTGGCAATTCCAAGAGACAATCCTATTAGCAAAACTGCAGATTCCAAAGCATTAGTGAAGCTGGACACAATCAGAAGCCCATTGGAATTCTGTGCAAGAAGCAGACAAAGACAGCATCCCAACAATGAAAAACAGCAAAGAATGGCAAAAAAAGCCCCCTTCCCAAATGAATAGAGAGTTAGAATGCCTTGATATAAAAAGAAGCTGACCTCTATTTAACCATTCGTTTTTGTATTTGGCTACAACTTTGGGGCATAGTTTTTATTACCTGTGCTTGGGGAAATAATATGACCGCTGTGATGCATTGTAAGAACTTTGTATAGGTAGGACTTTTCATGATATTATTTTTCATAGTGCCACTCTTTGATATTACGGCTGAAAGGAAGTGCCTCTCAAAATCCCTTTGCATATTACAAAAATAGTAGAGCTACTCCAGGTATATCTTGTAAAATAAAAACCACTTCTGAGGACTAGTGCTGGATGGTATCTGGTTTTCAACATTGTGATATATCACAATGCTCAAACACTGAAAACATCTGAAAAAGTGGCTGGGCTGGGGAGGGAGGGAGAAGCGACCAGGAGGAAGGGAAGGAAGCTACCTGCTTGCTCAGTCGAAGGAGTTTCTAGTGACTTGCTCCCTCCACAGCCCAGTCCCGGCCTCAGAAGAGGGAGCCTGAGAAGGTTTTTTCTCATCTGCCTGCCTGCAAGCAGGGTGGGCTGCCTCATTCTTCCTGTGACTGACCGGGAGGAAAGAGGCAGCCCACCTAACTTGCTTGGGCAAAGGCAAACATGCAGACAGGCAGATGGGCAAGCTGGCAATACATTGCGACTCCCTGACTGCCGCCAGCACAGCACAGGCAGGAGTGAAATGCACTGTGATGGGCCACGTGTGTATTGCCAGCTCAAAATGTCTGAAACAGGTTTCAGACAATGAATTGAAATACATGTGCATCCACATGTAGACATACTTTTTAAAAAAGTTGTGCATTGTTTACACATGGTATGGCAGCTTTCTCCAGTCTTAGGTTTTCAGATGTTCTTGGACTATCCCCATTATCCTTGACTATTCTGGCTGTGGACAATGGAGGTTATATTCCAGCAGCTTCGGAGGAAGGCTGTTGTGTGAAATACACTTTGGGCAAACCTTTCAGAAAAATGTACCTGGCAGTTTGGCAAGGTGTAAAGTAGGCCCTATTTGAATGAACTAAATCAGCAATTCCATTTTGCACCAAGAACCTGCCATGTTCGAAGTGGTGAGAAATGCAGGGTAGAAAGCATGCATTTTAATTGGTCATCCATCCACTGATTATAAAAAATATTTTGCATTTCAACCAATAACGGATTCAATTTATACAAGTGTGCATGTATCACCAACAGCTAATTTATTATAGGTGCCATTTTGAGATAGTGAAGTGAGTGAACCTTAGAAAGAAAGACAATCCTTAATACATTTCTCTCTTTCTCTCTCTTTCAAGTGGCATTCTAGAACAAAAGGTCTAAACGTTTAACTTATAAATGTATCAATTAAACATTGTTCTCATTAACCCCAGCTGCCTCCCTACCACCACCACACCATCAACTAACATCCTAATCCTGTCAAAGTTTTCTCAGAAATGGTTCCTACTTTCTTCAATGGATTTACTTGCCCAAATATAGGGAAAGTAGATTTGATGCAGGAAATCCATGACCCATTTTTTTAAAAGTTAATAGAACAAGGGCTATGATTCTGGGGGACAGAACAACTTAATCTCTCCCCTACTTCTAATTCTCTTGTCCTGATTAACACTGCACTGTAGGTTTCTCCCTACAGGACAAACAGCAGCCACAGGGGGAAATTTCAGTCAGGAAAATGCTGTGGGAGAGAAATGTTACTGCCACACTTTCCACAGCTCTGTATGAGGCCTTGTCCCACTGCGTTCACATTTTAAAAAAACCTCTGGGACACAGTTGGTTCATATATTTCTTCCACATCATGTCTAGTTGTACCCTGAAAGTTGGGCAGCACTGACAGGGCAAATTAGAATTTATTTCATGAGTCAGTTTCACAAGGGTTTATTCAGAGGTTATGTCCCACCTCTTCATTAATTTGCAGAGGGTTTTTTCTAAATAATAATAATAATAATGCATGAAAACTTGTATTTGAATGGTATTTTTGAATCTATTTTCTTACTAAATTTTTTTTATTACTTCATAGTATGCATTTCTATAGGCTTTTTTAAAATCCCAAAGCACACTATATATATAATACACATTTGGGTGTGTCTTTAAAACTTAGAACTGCACCACAATTTTGGAGAAGTGAAAAATTCAAAAAAAACCCTACATTATTTCTAAGAGGCTACTTTGAATCGGGATCCACAAAGAGCAAATTCCTCAAACATCCCTACTGCCATGAACATGCAGAAGACTCAACTTTAAAGTGTTCAGTGTGAGGAGAACCTGAGCTTACAGGGTTAAACAGCTCAGTGTGTACGCCCTGCCTACAAATTGGGAGGAGGGGGGAGACACGTCATATCCGAGAGTCTCCAGCCTTTGTTCTTTCTCTCTACTTTCGCTTTTGAGGAGAGAGGACGTGTTTTCACGATGCTGTTCGCTGTGATAGACAATGGATAGTCTGCTGTAAATAAAAACTGCTTCTAGCTGCTAAGATCCTGAGTGGATTTTATTTAAGCACACTGAAGAACGCATTGGAGCTTGCAGCTTTCTCTGGCCGCTGTGCTTATCTCTGCGTTTGCTCAGAGCCTTTTGGAATGTGGCCTTTGAAGTTCGGAGGCCCAGCAGAACTGCACAACCAAAGCGGGCTGGACGCCAAGGCTTATCTGAGCAATAAACATTCTTCATTCAGTTCAATTTAGTTTTAGTTCACTCACTATTAACTGAACGAACTAAAAGTTTCAGCCCTCACACTAATAATGTGTATTTGCCCATAGATGGATTTCTCCACACATCATCTCTTCGTGAATAAGAAATGGATTCATGATACTCTTGGCTACGTGAGCAAATTAAGTAAGTTATTTTTTGACCAAAAAAAAGTTCCCTTTGAAAAGAATGCACAGTGGACTTACTTACAAAATGATTTCTCTGACTTGGATGTGAAGCATGGTAGCTGAAGACTTGGAGGACAAATTGAATGAACAAGTAGGAAATCCAGACAAGTGGAATGTTAATGACAAGTAGCATTATAGAATATAAGCCTTCCCATCAGTTTGTATGTGGTAGGCATGTCAATTAGTGCAACACTCTGGCTATTCAGAAATAAAAATTAAAAGTGATAGGCCCTGTGTTCTTCCCCAGTCGGGGTGTGGCTGCTGTCATAACCCTCTGGTACAAAGCATCTGTTCAAGATGAAAAGAAGGTTAAAGTGCCTTAATGTCTCAAAGCCCAACAGAGAGGTGAGGTTGTTAAAGATTGAAACAGATGCAAACAGATGCTGTCTCTTTGCACGATATGGCTATGACAGGTTGATTATTATTGCTTTGAAATATTTGCAAGAAAAACCTTTGATAACAGGCAATTTCATATTCTGACTATAAGAGATACTTAACTAAAAGCCGCTCATTTAGCTCTGAAGAGTATTATTTTTAGAAAGAGACAAGAAGGGGGTGTGTGGACACATCAACCAGTGATGGGGCCTGAATGATTTATTGTGTTATTAATGAGTGGAATAAAGATTCATTCATCTGTTCACACAAAGGAAAACAGCATTACATATTTCTCTAAAAGCGCTTGCCTTAGTTATGCACTGCTCCCACACTTTCTTTGTAAAGGGATATTTTCCTCCACAAAGAAAACTGAGTTACATAAGCGCACATGGGAACATATTGAAGTTCCTTGCTGCCGTATTTTGACATCATCCTCTGCAATCCCTCTCTGACTGCTTTATCAGCTTACAGCAACTAACTACCACAGAGACTTCACATCTTAGAATGAAATAATCTCTCCATGGTGGCAGAAGACACCTGGGAAGGGCCTTACTCAAGTCCCCATTTCACAAACAACCAGTTCAGTGCTTTCATATGCACCCTCCCCCCCCAAAAAAAAACAAACATTCACCAAGCTGAACACAGACCCTACTAGAAGCTCAATAAACCTCATGCTCTTGTGGTTTACCTAGGACTGCAAAAAAATGGGACAGGAAGGGTTGTTTAGCTCATGTGAGATCACAATACACAACTATATTTGAGCTGTCACCAGCTTGGTGAATCATGAGTTGCGTATTACCAAGTTTAAAAATTTAAAGTTAAACTATTAAATGGTTTGAAGTCACTACATTCCACCTGACCTATCTAGCTTGTTACTTAAGATTCATGTCACCTGGTGACTGCATTATTGCTTCTATTGCTTTAACCAAAAGATCAGATGAGGGCCCCAAGTGAGGAGGTAAATAGCCTTACACTTGCTCTCAATCTTCCCATATTCCAGGTCGAGTATTTTAACACCAAACCAGAAGGGGTCCTTGGGGTCGAGGAGGAGGTGACATGTGGTGCAGGCTTGGCCAGCAGGTAAACATGGGATTTTTGTTGTTGTTGCAAGAATCAGGAGGTGTTGAATCTGTGTATTTAAGGCAGCCCTAAACATCCTTGTCTGTCAGTTTTAACAGAGGGGGCCAAAGGCATGGTGCCTGAGCTACTCTCTTACCCCTAAAGATGGTCTCTCCATGGCAAGGTTGAGGCACAATGGTGGGGCAATGTGGGAATGTTTGCAGTGCTGCTGCTGCCCAGGCTGTATCTGCTCTATAAATAAATACAGGACTTTAGTTGCCAGAGCTGACATTTTGGTACCTTCCATAAAACACAAACATTAGGGATTTTTTATAAAAAAAAAAATATCGAAAAGGGATATAACTTTTTAAAAAGAAAGAAACCTGTGCTTAAATGTAATTATCTGCAATTGTAATCCAGTGAACTGGATTTCCACAGCTTCAGTTTGATGTAAGTTTTACATTCTCTACACTTAATTGTGATAAGAATAAAAGTTATGGACCTCTTTGGGTGTCTCTTGATGACAACGGTTGCTGCTCCACCACAACTCCAGGGCTGCCACCAAACAGGCCAGGAGCAGGCCCACTGCCAAAATGCAGAAGACCCCTGCAAAACTGTGAAGCTTCAGGGCCTTCCCATCCGTCTGTGCGTTGGTGTGGCTGTTCAGATCACAGCGTCCCATTCGTGGCCACCATTTCTCTTTGAACACATCCAAGTATCCAGCTTCTTGTAGTTCTAAGATCCTGCAGAGATCATTTTAGGGAAAACCACAAGCATTATATTTCGACAAGGGAAGCTTGCACAGAGGAAATCTGCAACTGGAAGAATATAAACTTGACAATCGGCAAGGTTTGTGCTACCAAAAAAATGTATGCCCAATTGCACAATGAATGAGATGTGAACACTGTGAAATTTTGCAGGAATCAATATAACAACACACTCAGAAAGTTGTGAATAAGGAAGGGCCTCTCAACATATTGGGTTGGATCCACCGATGGACTTGTGGGGTGGAAATGGCGCTACCGTTGCTGTTCAGCAAACTGTGGCACAAGTCTTTCATCAGCATTATCTTGGTGCCATGCATAATGGTCAAAAATAATGTTGAGAACGTTACTTAGTACAAATGAAGCCTCACCTGTGAGTTCAGAAGCGTCTCCCTGTTGAAAAGCAACCCCCAGCTGTGACCAGTTAGAGGAAGCAAGCACTGTCAAGCTGTGCTTTTGAAGCACACAAACACTGTGCTTGTGGGTAGGAGTGCAATAGGTCTCCAACTACAGGGGAAGTCCTAATGGCCTTTGTACAAACCATTATAGGCAGCGATGGCCACTCCCTTACTCAAGAAAACAGCCCATGAAGAAAGGCTTGACTAAGAGACCTTAGGATACTAAATCTGATAGCCAGAAGAGGTACAGCAGAGAACCCCCTATCATTTCCATTGGTTTATTAAATTGACCTTGTTATAGTTCTAGGTCCCAAGATCTCCAAATCATACACTGAACTGGATAGATTAACAATGCTTGCCAAATTCCTGTCCAGCCAGATTTTCACACTGGAGTGGTGAGATGTGGACACAGAAAACAATGGACACTGGCAGAATTGGGATGGGAAGCAGCCTTGACCCCCAAACAAAAGCCAACAGGTAACTGTAGAGCTAGGCATGGTTTCCTGCAATCAGCTTCTGTGGTACTGCATATCAGCACAGCAAGACTTAAGAGAGCATTACCTTAAATATTCATAGCCCCATTTTGTTTGACAACTGGCAGGCATGAAAACCCCTGAATTAGGCACCACAGGGAAAAACTGAAAACTTTGTGCAGATGCTCTGATGATTAAATCTCCAGGAGTGCTTCTGTTTAAGGATCATACCAGTCGTTGACAACAGCTTTGTACTCCTCCAAAGAGATTGTGGGAAACAGAAATTCAAGTGTGGTGGTGGGGAATTTATTTTCCATTGAAGCACTGCCAATCCTAAACTAGCAGATAGTTGAAGATGTCAAACAGCCCTGCCTGAGATCCTGGCGATCCACAGATAATCAAGACTAGGCTGCTCTGACTCACGCAGGCTTGGTCAAGTACACATTTTGTACAAGATGTACAAAATCTGCCCCAGCTACAATAAAATATGTCTCTACCATATTGGTCTCTACAGCCACAACAGGCACTGTAACTCTCCAGTTATTTGACTTTACCTTCAATGGCACACTTGAGACAGATGGATGCCAACAGACAAAAGCTCTGACTGACCTGGATAGCCCCCAAAACTGCCGTGGTATAAGTCAAGTGCTACTTGATTATAGTTTAGGGAGATCCATCTTGAACCTGATCTTATCATGATGAGAGTGAATATAAGAGCATTATATATAGGACAGAAGAGTGGAAGCATTTCTGCAGAGTGAAAACTGTAACATATGCCATCTGCTTCCTTTCCTGCTTCTGGAAACATCCCCATGTGCCCGTGATGCAATCCCACACTTCCAGGATAAATTACCGTATTTTTCGCCCTATAGGACGCACCGGCCCATAGGACGCACCTAGTTTTTTTTGGGGGGGGGGATAAAGGGGAAAAAAATTACCCCCCCCCCCCAGCCGCAGGAACTCCCTAGGCTGCGGAGATCTGCCCGAAGCGTGGGGCGCTCTGCTTCAGGGTGCCCCACGCTCCGGGCAAGCAGGCTGCTATCCGCAGTCTAGGGAGCCCTGCGGGAACTCCCGCGGGCTCCCCAGGCTTACGGATAGCTTCCTGAAGCCTGCAGAGAGAGAGGGGTCAGTGCGCACCGACCCCTCTCGCTTTCCAAGCTTCAGCGAAAGCCTGCATTTGCCCCATAGGACGCACACACATTTCCCCTTCATTTTTGGAGGGGAAAAAGTGCGTCTTATAGGGCGAAAAATACGGTATATAAGCTAGTGCTGCTCAGCAAGGTAACCACCTGTTCCGCTTTCCTTTTTTCCACCTAAATTGTCAGTTCAGACTTTCAGGAATGCTCATGTTTTGTTTCCAAAGTAAGACACACTAAGCCAAATGCAATCACTATTGCACATATTGATTATGAAGGTGACATGTTGTTCAGGACTTGCCCTAATGAAATGGTAATTCTGGTTCTCTGTTAGCTTATTTTGGAGGCGATCTCACAGAATGTCAAAAAATTATTCTTTCTGCTAGTAGAAGAAGCCTCCTTTTGCAGAAGGCTAAAATCTGGATCCAACCCATTATGCTTTTAAAATATACATCTGGTATTTTAAAGAGCAGAGCAAGAAGCATGAATTATGAATGTGGCAAAAAGGTGCTCGGAAACTTATTATCATACAGGTATACTCATTAGAGAGACAGGGTTGACTGCAGCTTCCTGTTGAGCAGCAAACCTGGGTTTGTTGCTGTGAAAAAGGTAAAGTGGCTCTTAGGAGCAACTCTCATTTGCCTACCTTTGAGCATAGAAATTTAATACACCACACATTTCTCACTGATTATTCCCCACTTGACAGTTTTCATTAATTTGTAGCCATGATTTTCTACTCTCACACAGTTCTTCGCCTGTGAACTAGTTCTAATTTAGAAAGGGCTGGACTGCCCCTCATACTCACCTGAATTGAGAACCAGATGGGCCATGCTGCGACCCTGAAGAAGCAACAGAACTAAAATGCATTGCTACAAGCGATATTCACCCAGAAGCAGCTGATTAGCCAAGGCTCTAAATGCCAGCAAATGGGATACTCGGCTTGATTTCGGGGAAGGGGTTCAAGCCCGAGCACTTTTGTATTACCTTTGGGAGAAGAGATCCCTGTATGGACTGCCATGCTGGAGCGCTATCCCATATCCTTTGCTGCTGATGCTGTTTCCAATGACTGTCACGGAACACTCATCGTCCGTCAATGCCGCGTACTCCACTACTGCGACGTCCCACAAGAATGCATAGTTGCCTTTCTTTGCCTGTAAAAACAAAGAACAAAACTTTCAGACACATCTTTAACTTGGATAGAATGTTATTATTCTCTTTCAAAAGCTATCAGTTTTTGAACAGAGAATTCTTTTTTGCTCATTTTAATATAATTTCTTTATTTTCTGTTTTACAATTTAGAGTACTCATTTAAACATCCTTAAAATACCAGTGACTTCCCTTCTTCTCTTTCCTTGGTTCATTTTACATATCATAAATCCCTGCATATTTTACAAAAACTAAACCATTCAGTATTCCATTATTACATCCATCAAAACTTATTTACACTGTTGAATTTATATTACTGCTGCCAACATTTTCAAGTGTACACAATTTCCCCCCATATATTCAATAAACACTTTCTGTTTTTCTCCAAATGTATGTTCTTCTTGTTCTCTTATCCTATATGTTAAGTCTGCAAGTTGTGCATATTCTGTCAGCTTAAGTTGTCATTCTTCTTTAGTTGGGACCTTGTTCGTTTTCCATTTTTGAGCTTACGAAACACGGGCCACAGTAGTGGCATACATACATTTTAAGAATGCTTTAAAATCACCAAATACATTTTGCCAGACCCAGGTCTTCTCAAATTCACCTCTATTTTCACTATATGTGTAACATTTAGTGGTAACATACCTGTATATGAAATCCCCCCCCCAAAAAAAGCTGTAAGAAATTTCCCAAGATCAACATTCTTTTAACTTCTCCTGAATTTCCAATCTATATTTAAGCTAAGCAGAACTCTCAGTTCAAAATTGCTTCAAATTTCATTTTAGGGGTGGGGGGGGGGGGAAAGAGGCTCACAACTTAATGTGGCTTAGGTAAAATTCCAATGCAGAAGGACTCCTAAAATTCACCCCAAGAATTTAGGGAAAATTCCGTATGAATGTCATATTCATACATCAATGTGTTTTTGAAATTTGGGATCACTTGCTGAAATATCTCTTTGTGTGAAACAGTAACACAGTAAGTGAAAGACAGAGCAAATTATGTCTTGTCAAAGACATCTAGTTTGTGTATCAAAAGTGGTCCTAATGACCGTTTCATCAAACCAATTATGTCTAGCCAGCTTGAATAGAAGTAGCCACTACGAGGGAGAGATGAGAGCCACAACCTTCCAAGATAATGTTAAAAAAAGGGGTATGCCCCCCACCCATACCTTCTACATATGAGTGACTTGCAAGAACTGTTTAAGTGCCCTGCTAAATTAAGTGAAGGATCTTGTAAGTATGTGATGGCTAGTAGATGGATGAGCTTACTTATTGTAAGCCTTCCCTCTGCCCATGCACCTAACCTTAGATCTGGGATTGGTGCTAGGGCATCATTCTTGCCTATCATATGGGGTAGGAGGAGTCCTTACAGAGCATATATAAAGGGACTCCTTTGGTTCAGATAACTCCCTGATTCTGAAGGCTTATCCTACAGGGGCAGCAGAGTTTCCTGGAGCCTTAAAAACCAGGCTTAGTGGGCTTTACTGTAATTTGGAGAAAAAAAAACCCAAGATTTTGAGGGTGAGTTGAAAACTCACTGAAAATAGAGATGCTATTTGAAAATAGCAAGTGAAACTAAAACTTACAAGCCTGTTTGGGGTCAGTTTTATTATTTGGGTCAATTCTCCCAATTGCTTTTCCGCAGAGATGTGGCGGCTGACTACCATCCATATCTGAAATCCATCATTATAAGCTGAGAGGGAGCTTTCTGAAAATAAGCAAGCTTCCTGCATCCTCACACACGCACCCCCCCCCAACTCCTTCAAAATACCATCTAAGAATGCCAAGCCAATTTGGAATTGAGCCAAGGCTAGTTCACCCATCACTACCTGGAAGGTGCGGGAAGTGTAAATGTTTTATATTTACACTTCGTTAATAGATTCAATAACGCTCTTTAATTCTTCATTAAATTTTGTGGTGTGCTTTTTTCCTGTTACAAAGTAAACCTTTTTGGGTGAAAGAATGAAACAAGCCTCATTTTATTTCAGAAAAGTGTAGCGTGCTTCAACTATCAGAAGTTTAGTTATTCTAAGGAAGCTTTTCTCTTGTGACATCGTAGGCTAAAGGAACCAAATTCTCCCACGAGTTTCACTTGTGGCTAATATTTACTTATATTAGTACACACCTACACATCTCTCGTCCGCAAATGTCAGCTCTAATTGGGATTCCAAGCAGTGACTGCATGCTGTGCGCATGAGGAATGTAAATCATTTTCGTTAACATAAGATGTAAGAAATGTCTCTGGATGGGAATTCAGGGAGAAGAAACCCGATCGCTTTGCTTGGTTAAAGTAATCATTGACTTCCTAATACATTTAAGTAATATGTTTTTAAGTCTCCAGTGAATGTACAAAGCACAGTGGAACAGATGGGCTGGTGAATTTAATGCAAATAAATGAGTAATCATAAATGCAGGCTCCCAAGCTATTAAAAGGAAGTTTAGATCATTTCTGTTTTCTCATCAGGTTCAGGGAAGCAATAATTTTGAATGTGTAATTAAATAAGAACACCCACCCTCCCCCCTGCAGAAAAAGGCATATGGATGTTTCTTTTTCTTTTGGGTGTTTTTTTCTCTCTTGCATATGGTTCTGCAAATTTACATCAGGAATTGGGGACCAAATTAGTTGTTATTGTAATCAAATGCCAAGTGCTAAAACTGCTGCTATATGAATCAGTCTCTTTAACATGCAGTAGAAGCCACACAATGTCCCGACGTCACACAGCACAAGGCATCTCCTTCCTTCCGCTTGCTGATGACAGGCAAGCACAGAAATTTGACCTATCTACGAGACAGGTTCTATTAGTCATTGCAGAGGGGGAACCAGATGCACAGCACCTGTCTTTACCATAATGTTCAGATTGGCTCTTACTATGATTTAATCATTTAATTTCCTCTCTCCAAGAAACTCTGGGAAATGTAGTTCTGTGCAGTGCGTCAGAAGACTCCAAAAGAGAACTGTCAGTCCATTCACTCACGGAACCAATATTTCTAAAATTCATTGGCGAAAAACCATATCAGTAAAAACCAATGTAAAACCAGAATATCTTTGCCACCCCCCCTCTCTCTCCCCCCACCCCTGTATAGGAAAATCCCATTCCAGCGGTTTATCAACTTCCACCTTTAACCAACAGTAAGTCTTTTTTCAGTCATTGACCCTTGGTCAGCCCTCCAGGTCCCTCATTCCAGGGGTGGGTGTGGCCACCCCAAACTCTTGTGCATGCACACACACTTAGAGCCATGCAGATTAGCTGAGGGGGAGGGTTTATTAACCCCTTTCTGCTCATCAAATGATAGATCTGATGACTGAGGAGGGGGTATTTGCATCTGCTTTAGGGTGCCCACCCCAGCACTATGTCTTCTCCCCACCACACCCTGCTAGCTGGCACCACCAAAATTGTTAGGATCTTAAAGGGAAGCAGGAAAAAAATGGGGGGGGGGTGAACTAAGGATTAGCCAACTTTGTTTTAGAGATCTAGGCAAACGGTAATTAGACTACCTTCCCTTAAAGATGTTTGGTCACAAATATTTGCTGAACACTTTGATGGCATTTCAAAAGATAAAAGTGAGGAGTGAAGAAATGACAGAATGTTGAAAACAAAATCAGGTTCTTAGCCTTTAAACAGGGAAGTAAAGCTGTCAAGGATTTGGTTTTGAAACACCTACTGAATCAAAGGTGGTCCTTGTTAAATATCACAGAGGGAACAAGAAGGCCAGACCAGGAGTTCCAAAAGCAAAACCAAGATGAAAACTGTTCAGTCTTGATGCAGTATATATGACATATACTTCCATTTAATTCTATGTTTGTGCATGGAATTGTGACAAGATAATTGCCAATGGCATAAACATGAATACACCATCAGAACAACGTAATATCAGGGTGGTCATCTGAAGCCTCCCTGCTAAGCCAATGAGCCTTTATGGCTGAGCATCAGTGCCTGCATGTCTTCCTTGACACCCCAGCCTGATGGATCTGAAACACATCTGGAACTGGGACAACTTGTTGCAGGAAGAAGGTGGCATGCTACTTCCTTCCCTGAGCAAAATGGTCAGGGTTTTCACAGCTAAATCCTCTGAACCTGACAAGAGTGGCTAACACTGATAAAGTTGTGAGGAACAGACAATAGCAGTACTATTTGTCTAGAAAAAGACGTGCCAGAACTCACCATGAACACCTCCCTTGTTTTCTTATAATGGCAATGGTGCCCACCTGAGAGGTGCCGAGACTGAGTTCTGGCTGAAAAGAGAAAACCTGGGCAAAAATGTCCACCATTGTCCAAAGCTTTAGGAACATTGGAAGCCTTGGTACATCTAGCTCATTACTGACCACACTGACTGGCTTTTTCAAAACAGGGAATATTCCCAGCCCTCCCTGGAGATTCCAGGGATCAAACCTGAGACCTTTTTCATGCAAACCAGATGCTCTACCACTGAACTTACAGCCCTTCCCTCTGGCGACTATCACATTTCCCTTTGGGCAAATGCGATATTTGCCAGATCCGCAGTCTAAGAGATCACCACCGCACTTTTATACATTACAGCGTGTATGCACCCCTCTGCATCTCACTGTGGTTTTGCCCCTAGCGTACTGTGCCGGAGAGCAAATGGCAACACAGCAGAGGAGAGGCAGGCCCGAGTACAGGCTGTACCTTCCTACTCCTTTTTTAGTATTATTATTATCTTTATTGCATCTTAAAAAATTACAGAGAAAGCATGAATTAAACATGACATCCAAATATTCAAAAAGAAAAAGAAAAAAATACAAAAAATAAAAAGTATAAAAAATTAAAAAATGATAAATAATAATAATAAAAAAGAATTAGACAAGTACACAAAATTGTTCAAAGGATACAAACAGTAATTTGAATATTCTCTACGCCAGGTTCTCAGAAAGAAATTACATTTGTAATCCTTCTTTTCTTTCTCTCTTTACAGTCACTTTCTTTCTGTTCCGGAAAACTAGTTTGAATCCCTGCTATATTAGCTGACTTCCCTCTATCTCTTTGCGGCTTCAACACTACTCTTAAGTGACAAATATTCTGTATTCATTTATTAAAATCAGGTTTTTTTCTATTATATCTGTGAGATTAATCTAAGCACAACCAAGTATTGTTTTTGGAACCATACTTTGTCAGGTAGTTTTTAAAGCAATCCCATTCCTTTTATACCTTGTCGCCTGAGTGATCTCTTATTAGTTCTGTCATTTTGGCTAGTTCGAGGTACAGTACTCGCACAACTTTAATTGCCACTCATCTTTTGTTGGTATTAACTCACTTTTCCAGTATTTTGCTATTAGCATTCTAGCTGCTGTTGTCACATAAAGAAACACTCTTTTATTTTCATTTGGGATGCTTATCGTTAGAATGCCTAATATGAAAGCTTCAGGTTTCTTTAAAAATGTGTGTTTTAGCATTCTTTTTATTTCCTCATAGATCATGTCCCAATTTTTTTTATTTGGGGACATGCCCACCACCTGTGGAATAGACCGTGCTACTCCTATCTGGATGTGCCACAAACCCTTCTTAGTCTGCCAGTGGTGTCCTAGAATTTGGCCACCTATAGCTTTGGGTGATAAATAGGCCCAGTCCTGCCTATGAACCAGTAGCATAGCATGGCTTTAGTTGTGTTATTTCTAAATAGAGACAAAACCAGAAGCAAATGTAACCTGAGAGACAAGGTTGCACCAGACATGTTTACTTCATCTATTTTGTATCTGTCTCTTGCTTCAGGGTTTTTACTGTCACTGGCTCTCTTGAGCCTGCAATCTGTTGACAGGAATGATAGTCCCTATCTACAGTATGCCTCCTATTTGCACCATAGGTGCTTGGGGAAATATTATCATCCACAGGCATTCCATTTCCATTACAAGCCAATGCCCGGAGAAGAATACTGCTGTTCCAGCCTCTGCCGTACAAGCTGAATGTGTCCTATGCGGAATTTCTCCCTTTCGTTCTCAGAAGCTTTCCAGTCTGAGTCTCAAAACATGGAAGCTGTGAGGTTGTCCTCTCTCTTCCTCCCTTATAGCACTGTGGCACTGAGGGCTGCACTGAGAATATGGCAGAGAAACAAAATAGACCACAATCCAGCACAATAAACACAGTTAAGCCCCTTTAAATCCACAGGTTTAAGTGCGCCTAACTCTGTGCTGAATTGCAGCCATTAAGCTTACTGGCCCCTTCAATATCAATAACGAAGGTTTTAGCTTATAAAGGACTCTGGCCTGCACCATAAAAATAGATCATTTTCAACTATCCTCTGCCACTTTAACATTAAACAGAAGATTGCGAACATAATTTTAGATGTCTTTACTACTGCTCTACCAAAATGTCGCAAGAACAACATCTGGAATGAAATTCATAGCTACTTCTCTAGGTAAAACATTCAAGGAACTTAGACAGAAGTCATAAAGTTTCAGTAAACATTTTAGTCAATAAGGGATTAGGACAGGTCTGTTGAGAGGGGGTATGGGGGTGCAGATGTACCAAGTCTACAGACAGCAGAAGCATCAGACTCTGGGATTTTATTTATTTTTTAAAGTAAGCTGATTGGTCTCCTGTAAAGGAAGTTAAGAACCAAAATGTGCTGGCAGATGAACCAATATGGCTGTTCCTGCCTTTCAGTGCTTTTTGCCAGAGTGAAGTCAGAACTGTGATTGACAAGTGAGGTGTTTGGATACCAGGAGACAAGAATTCCTGAGGTCATAAACAGTGCAGTATTCCTCACCCCTGCATTTTTATTTATCCTTTTCTGTTTCTTGGAATCTCTACAGTTTGAGATCCAACACTCCCTCAAAGTGTGTGTGTTCCCCCCCAATTGGATGTCACCCACCCCTTCATTCCAAAATTTGAAAAATATATATGCAAAGATGCTTAGACAACTCCAGGCACTTATTAAAAACTCACTGTATGGTTAGCTTACAGTGCACTGGTATACATGTCTATTCAAAAATAAGTATCTGTGTGTTTAATGGGGTTCATGGCGAGAGGATCCTTTGTGCACAGCAAACTGGGAGCTCAGTTGAACACAAGTGGGTCTCATGCATCCAAAAATGTGATAATTAGGCCAGATGAAGATTGGTTTAAGCACTGGAGCTGTACTACTTTTCAGGGGTAGAGGGGAGACCCAGAAAAAGTCCCTTTACAGTCTAATGATGCATCACTCTGTTTAAAGGAAGCAAAATATGATTACAAGTAGCCATTTTATTCCTCCTTCTATGGCTATATCCTGCAAAAGAGGGTTCAAATTTGCATATGACATATGCATGCAAATTTTATGTGCATTTTTTTCAGCAAGTGTAGCAAAGAGCCCAATTCACAGCATATTGGGCCCAGAAAATCCTGTTCACACCCCTGAATAATAATAATAATAATAATAATAATAATAATAATAATAATAATAATAATTATTATTATTATTATTATTATTATTATTATTATTATTTATACCCCGCCCTCCCCAGCCAAGGCCGGGCTCAGGGCGGCTAACAAGCAATAATAAAAACAAGTTGAATGAATACAACTTAAAAACAAAATTAAAATACAACATTAAAATATTAAAATATTGAAACATTAAAATATTAAAATGTAGCCTCATCGCAGGAGGAGAAAGGAAAAGAAAAAAGAAAGAGGGGGAGGGAATCAAATAAGGGTTTCTCATGTCCCCTATGTCAATTTTTCAGACACGTAGAGAAAACACCTCTCTTTCCTCAGTTAGCAGTGTGGTAGGCATGAAGAAGACATTCTCATTCCCCCGCTTTGAAATTGAAAGTTCTTAGGTATTTATATTTTAGATTCTGCAAATTATCACCTTTTGATCAAATGTGTGCCTGCAAGTTACTGTTTGATTGGATGTGACAGGAAGATAGCCTAATGTGCAAAGGGGGGAAAGGGAAGGGGTGTTTTATTGATAAAAACGTCAGATAAATGGGAAGAAAGCATATTTCATATAGTTTCCGCTAGAAATTTCTGAAATGACATCAAAAGGCATAAAATGCCACCTCAAATACTTAAGGCTGAAGCAGTAATTTATAAAACAAAATTACTTGGAAGTCAAGAAGCAAATTTGCTGCTTAATTCCATACAAAATATGGAACCTCGTGGGGAAAGTGCTGAATTTGCGAGATATTGGCATCTAAGAGCCCCACCCCCAAAAAGAAAGGTACTAAATAAATTTGCTACTTCTTAACTCCTTTCAACTGAATGATGGGTGAAATCCCAAAAACCCTTGAATTTCTCTTTATCGGGGGGAAAAATGATGCTGAACAATTGTATCAGCTAGATTTCACACTAATATTTTTGAGCTCATGCGTAAACTAAAGAATTAGCTCTAGTACAGTAATTATGACTATTTAAAATGAGTACTAAATAGCAATTATATAGAATATTTCCCCATAGATTATGTCTGTAATTCCTATAACAACCTTGTTATTACCTCTGTATTGCAGATGGGGAGCCAAGGCTAAAAGGTAGTGGCTTGCCTAAGACTTCCCTAGTGAGCATCTGATTAAAGCAGTATTTAAATCAGGAACCTTGTGGCTCACATATGCTTACGTCCTTTTTCAATACAGAACATCAGCTCTCTTCTCTCTAAAGGTGTTCCTTAGTATATCTGTGGGCTTCACCTGTATGCCCACCCTAAAAACTGCAGTGGGTTGTGGGGGGGGGGAGACTCTCCCCTCCCCTATAGTAAAACAACCAAACAAACTCTAAAGCACCTACCAAGGCAAACTTGAAGTTGCAAGGCTTATACAATGAGGCAAAACCTTTTAAACCTGCTAGATTACCTGAAAAACAACAACATATTGCTCAAATTTACCTAAAGCTTCCAAAAACATATTTTGTAAAGTTCATTTCACAAAACTGCTAAGGAAACTGAATGTTATGAGCCTGAGAGATAAAGTAGTGGATTATGACATCGGAACAACAGTGACATTTTTAAAGGACAATAGAAAGCACATGAATTAGCGATCATGTGCAAACTGTTTAGGTCAGTCTTGCGATTAGGCAGAATGAGGCAACTGCGTCAGGTGGCAGATTCTGGATGAGGGGAGTGGACCTGAGGACAAAGCGAAGTGTGCCCCATAACTGCTGCCTTCAGCTATGGTGGAAGATGCTGTCCTATCTCCTAAATGGAAGAAAGATTGAACTGCTGAGCTAGTCGACTTCTGCATGTGTCATAGGAGCACGAAGCAAAACACCTTTGGCCAGCCCTGCAAATTGTCACTGAGATGAGTGTGGAATTTTCCTTCATTTCTCATTGTCAAGTAATTTTATTGTATAAGGTGGCATTTCATGCCTTTTCCTTCTATTATCCGATGTAATTTCACAACTCCCTGGTAGAAACGGCATGAGAGGTGCTTCCTTCCCATTTGTCTGTGCATGATTTTTTTTTCTTTTTTGGCAGATATTTACTTTTCTAATATGAATGCCTTTTCACACTGATGGCTGTCTTGTGTCCAATTAACAGGTAAAGTGTGGGGATTGGATTCGTACGACAACTTTTAGGTTTTTACCGCCTTCCCATGCCTTTAAGAAAATGGCAGTTCATTGCAAGAAGCTTAGTCCAATGAAAATATAAGAAATCTTGCTTTTTATAGTTAACATTTCAGATTAGTCTCCACTGAAGTCCAATGGCATGTCAAGTTTCCATCCATGGAAACATTTCCCCTGTTGCTTCCATTTGCTAACGCTAATTTATGTTTGAAAATATATATAATGTCTAGGCATTGTATTTGACACAAACAACTTGTCTGTTTTAAACCAAAGCGCTCAGTGAGCCATGAAGAAAATATAATATGAGCATTATATTTTATTTGAAAATGTTATTAAACAATAAGCCTGGCTTATCCCAGGGTTTAATCATAGGGCACCTAAGTCAGCCAGGTATTAGAATGGAACTACATTGCTGTTCAAGCTTTGGGGCTAAGCAGACCGAGTTATGCAATTTTAAAAAGCCATTTGTGCCAGAAAATTAAGAATCAGACTTAATTTGACAATATTATAATATACATTTAAATAACTTTCCAATTCTACAGTGAATCCCAAAATGGAATGCATTGGTATTCAACCAGTTTGCCCGTGTGACATTGAAACATGAATGTTAAATAAATCTATCCATAATAAATGGGTGTTTATGCAATAGATTATAAAATATGTATCTTTATATTCTTATGCATGCATTCAGCATCCGACATAATAGATGGATGTTAAATGGTGACATATGCATATGAAGATTGCAGCTGAACTCTTTGCACCCAACAAAGGGTATACATAGCATCTGAGGCTGCATGTGTGCCGTTCTGTAAAAGTAACTGTAATCCTATTACCAGCTGTTTGCCACGAAAGGGGTGGGGGATGGATATATTCAGTCCTTGAAGAATAGAACTGAGGAATCAAAAACAAAAGTTCCTGTTTAGCTAGGGCAACACATGCAAAACCCTGATTCCATACACTTATAGCTTTTAGCCGTTTTGGGGTATATGTATGAGCTGTCAGTGACATTTTTGCACCTTAAGGCAGCGTGTAATCTAGATCTTTTCCATAAGGTTCCTAAGCAGATGTGCATTATACTGCTTCAGCATGGCTTTTGCAGTGCAGGACATTCGAGCAAAGCCAGCTTCGTTCTTTCTCCTATTTCGGTAGCTTCAGAGGCAAAAAACCACACACACCAAGGGTTCAGTAATGAGAAAATGAGCTGAAAAGTCTGAAACTAATGCACCTGACCCAGAAAGACCACAGCTAATTAAAACAATACCCCTAGGCTGAAGATGGCAAAGCAGACAGCAAGTGAACTAATCAGGGGGCATGTGAGTATCAGGGCATGATCTAAAGCTCATTAAAGTCAATGGAAGTTTCTAACCAAGTTCAATGGTGCAAGAATCAAATTCGTGATGCAGAACACGTTCAGTAGCACAAGACATACATTACATACTCACTCTCCCAAGCAGAACCCAAGGACAAAGCCTTCCACTTCAGGGCTATGACATGTGAAGGATGTGCATCTCAATTTGATTTAACTGACATGTGATGTGTCATGTGCTCCTCCTTCACTCACTGGGGAAGATTTCTCCACATAAGCTCATGGCTCCAATCACATGCTGTTCCCTGTCTGACAGCCAGCAAATGATTACCACGAGATAAGGAACGCTAGACTTTGAGTCGCTGCACCATCTAGTCTACTACACTGGAGTTATTTCCCACTTCCGAACAGGGAGGAGACTACGGTTGCCACTGCGCTTTGCCCAAAGCGAATGGGATTTATGGTGTTCTGCAGGCAAAACAGCAGAGAAAGGTCTAGGAAAGCCAAAAGAGGTTTCAGTGGGCTGACTTCTCCCCAGGTTGTTGCCCATATTTCAAAGCAAAATTTGAAGTTAATCAGATCTAAGAGATATTGAGAGAAAGCAAAACAGTTCTGATAAAACTATTTAAATTTCTCTAAGGCAGGTTGGTACATCTTTAGACTCAATGGGGGGGGTTGTGCCCAATTATGGGGGGATGAAGAAATGAACGAAGGGTCACTTCAATAGAGATTTCATGAGAAGTAGTAAGTGACTTGAGAGGTATCTTAGTACAATGCTGGTGATGGCTCATTGCCCAGCCGTTTGTTTGTTTGTTCAACTTTTATTGATTCCCACCCCCACCCCCCGTTGTGTGAGTGTTCACTCTATCTAAACTGATGTTTATGGAAAAGTGACAAAAAGGTGAAGGAAATGTTAAATGTGCTACTGTTGTATATCCCATTTTAAAAAATTGAAGTAAGCTGATCTTGCAAAAGTCTCTTACTGTAAAAATAGATATATATATATATATTCCAATAGGACAACGACAGCTATAGCACAGAAAAGCATTATCATGGATGGAGTGAGATGTGTGATGGATAAGACTGGGAATGACTGCCTAGGGGGTATTACATTTTTAAAATCCCTGATGTTAGATCGATATAGCTGCTCAAACACAACTGAAGTCACAGGGCTCTAGAAGAATGGCAGTACTTCTGGGATGTGTCAGATATTTACCTCTGTTTTCTGCCCATCAAAATCTTTTAAACAACATAAATAGATGGTCTGGGTTTTGACTTTTCATCATTCCCCCTCCCCCCATAAAAATGAAAAAAGTGTTAGTCACTGATGTAATTTCTGCCCATTCGTATTTAGAGGAAAAGCCTGAAGTGAAAAGTGATGCCAACATTTACCTTTGGTACATGGGACAAACGACTGACTAATTCAGAGGATTTAATGATCCAGTGTTTCTCAAACTTGGGTTCCCATCTGTTGTTGGACTACAACTCCCATCAACCCTAGCTAGCAGGACCAGTAGTAGGGATGATGGGAGTTGCAGTGCAACCACAGCTGGGCTAGGGACCGAAATCTGGTCGAGCGGGAAGTAAGTGTGTTCAATTCACAGAATTTTTTTAGTAAGCAAGATGTGTCAGAGGACGATACGTGAAATTTCAAACTTCTCTGTATTTTGGAAGGAGCCTAACAATTTTGACAACTTCATCAATGAACAAGTCCCAAGTGCTCTCTGTCTGTGTGTGTGGAGGGGGAGAATATGAATGAAAGATAATTTCTTGAGGGCTTCTCTTGTTCAAACACTTCAGGACACTCCAAGTTGTGCAGTATGGATTCCATTTCTTAAATTTCTCTATTTGGCATTTGGGAATTATGAAGGAAAGCAGCAGTGGAAATCTCAAGTTTTTTGGGTCTTTTGGGCAAGACGTTTTCAGCGGGCTGCCCTCTCTGAATAGGCCCATCTTGTCTTCCTTGCTGGTGTTACTGCTGCCAATTTACTCGCCTTCCCTCCAGTGCCCATATGAAACCACCTGCCAGAGAGAGCAAGAGGGCAAGTCATACTGAGATTACTATTCCTGATTACAGTTGCTGGTAACTGCGGGAAAGGAGAGTCCTCTTCTGGGCTTCCTGCAGGAACCTTGCTGACCACTGTGAGAACACCTTGCCAGACTAGATAGACCATTGGCCTGATCCTGCAGGCTTTTCTTGTGTTCTCATTGCTTCTTTTCTTCCTTGCTCACACTGAAAGTGAACAGCCCTAAACAGCAAGGAGGAGAAGCAACAGGACCAGTAGATTCTAGGGACAGGCAATGGGAATAGTAGTGATGATGATGATGATGATGATGATGATGATGATGATGATAATGATGATAATAATAATAATAATAATAATAATAATAATAATAATAATTCAATGCCTAGCAATGCTGACCTCTGACACCAGCTCTGCATAGCTGTCAGACAAATGTTAAGGGCTTTCTCCTTAAACTAAATAATTTCACTGCTCCTATAATTATGTGGAACATAATGCCTACGGATACTGGAAGCAAGAAAACAGAGGAAAGGACATCCTTAGAGAGCTTTATATTGCCTACCATCTACCTGCATTTTGAGTAGAAGCATCCGCACTGGAATCTAAACCTTATACACAAATTGCATTTTTCCTTTCTTTTTGGTGAGCCTACATTAATGCAATATAATGACAGAGCGTGCTTTAGTTCTCACACTCACCCTTGATATGGTAAATTCCCTACAATGTGACTTTTGCCTGTGATTTTCATGTGGAGAAATTTCTTTTGAAGGCACACAGTGTGAGGAGCTCTGCGCTTTGCTGTGCCCCGCAGAATGACAGCTTTCCGTGGCTTCCCAAAGACATGGCAAATCTCTGATCTCAGCAAGTTGGGGGCACATTCAGGAGAGATTATCACATGGAAATAAAAGGTGAAAGTCACATTGTAGCAACTTTTCAACATCAAAAAATGAATGTGACAATCAGGCTTTCGAGAGGAGGTGAGGCGGGGGAGAGAAAGGCAGTGTTAGGTTGCATTTCTTTGTCCTGTTGATTTCGGCAGATTTTTTGCTCTCATAGCATGCAGTGCTAGAGGTTAAATTCAATTGCTCGGGGCGGGGGGGCAGGGAGTATTTCCAGAAAATTACTGAAATTTTAGCAAAAGAGACATTAGCACAAGGGAAGAGCGATGCCATGGTATGGCTAAGATGTTTTCACTGTTTTGCACTTGTGCCACATTCTCTGCATCTGTTGTCTAGTGCTACCAAGTAGAAGAAGAAGAAGAAGAAGAAGAGTTTGGATTTGATATCCCGCCTTTCACTCCCTTTTAAGGAGTCTCAAAGCGGCTAACATTCTCCTTTCCCTTCCTCCCCCACAACAAACACTCTGTGAGGTGAGTGGGGCTGAGAGACTTCAAAGAAGTGTGACTGGCCCAAGGTCACCGAGCAGCTGCATGTGGAGGAGCGGAGACGCGAACCCGGTTCCCCAGATTACGAGACTACCACTCTTAACCACTACACCACACTGGCTCTTCCAGTGGCATCTATCCTCCATTCATACTGATATATATGGCACAGGAGAAATTAGGAAGTACACATATAACAAGGGTCTCCAAGTTGCCACAGGGCTAGAAGTCAGATGGTTCCTCTATTGTTGCTCTAGTCTGAATACATCCCTTTGCCTTCTGGCATATAGACAAAATGTGCCAGCTTTGAGCTGACACTTAAAATAAATAATGCAACGAGAGTACAGGGTTCAGTATGAGGTTTCCAGTCACCTCTGATTATTGAACCCAATAACTGCCACTTGACTCTGGCAACAGCAACAAAGGTTTGAAGGCATTTAAAATTATATGAGCGTATATGGTAGAGGAGATATAATAATAACAACAACAACAACAACAACAACAACAAGAAGAAGAAGAAGAAGAAGAAACAATTTTTTATTTATACCCCACTCTCCCCAACCAGAGCTGAGCTCAGGGTAGCTAACACCAGTAAAATCACAATAAAAACATAAGGGGGGGAGAAAGGGGGGGGGGGAAACCAATTTAAAACACAAGTTAAAATACAATTTAAAACACAGCCTCATTTTAATAGTAGCCCATAGATCAAAACCATAAGGGGAGAGAAACATAAGGGTCAGACTGACTCCATTCCAAAGGCCAGGCGGAACAGCTCCGTCTTGCAGGCCCTGCGGAAAGACGTCAAGTCCCACAGGGCCCTAGTATCTTGTGACAGAGCATTCCATCAAGTCAGGGCCAGTACTGAAAAGGCCCTGGCCCTAGTTGAGACCAATCTAACCAATCTATGGGGGAAGGAATGCATGACTGAGTGGAATTACATCTCCAAAACCAACAAAAGTTGCATGGATGGGAGAATGCATAATGACATTTGACTTGGAAGTTGGACACCCAAAGCAGCTATACAATGAGGCCTAACTGCAAACCCAGTTGCATGAAACAATATGCACCAAGACAGGAGTTGAGATATACATCCAAATACATACTATGGTATCAGTGAAGATGCGCAATCCTTGCTACACCATGTTCTGCAAAGGTTGGGAGTAGAGTGAGCAGGCCAGTCAAAGCCCTGGTCCCACGATGGTAATGATAATGACTTAAATTTGTATACTGCCCTATACCCGCAGGTCTCTGGGCAATTAGCCTCTTATTCCCTTACTATGCAGCATATTTTTAAAATAAAATAAAAAAACAGTTCTGCCAGCTAGCTAGCCAAACCCACAGTATGTTCATCCTCCAAGCTGCAGCTCAGCAAGGTGAATCCTGATTTAAAAAAGCAAAGAACTGAGCAAAAGGAGCTCTTCTCTCCAGAGTGCTGTGTAGCAAGCTCTGGGGGGAGAACAGATGAACCAGGACAGATCCAACACCCCACCCACCCCTGATTTGCCTCACAAAAATGAGAAGGGGTTGTCTTTATCTTGCCCCAGGAAAAACTTCCATTTGGCAGCTGGAACGTAGCTGAGCATCCAGCCAATTATTTCCACACACAAAGGTTCTGTGAAGCTATATTTGGTGGGATGCAAATCTTTACACCAAAATTCCAAGCACAAATTTAGACCAGACCTTGAATGTAAACCACTGGCTTAGCAACTGACTCAGTACATAAAATGACAAGGACTAACACCCTCGCTGATATGAAAGAAAATGGTAGGAATCAGAAATTCACAATACAAGGGATGTAATGAAAGTTTTAATGGATTAGAACAATAGCCATACACAATGGGCTCTCTGGACTCCTGCTGTGGGTTCATCAAAGGCAATATGATTTTGATTGTCACCTAAGTGCAAGCTTCAGTTCAGAAGGGGGGGGGGGAGAGAATACAAAAAAAAAAATCACACCAATCTCATTCCAAACAGATTTGCAGCTTTCTTGGGAAGAATAAATGGCAATGTAATCACTGTGGTTTAGATGGTTTCTTTTTGAATCTATTTAAAAATTATTAATGCCAGTTCATTGCTTTTACGGAACAGCAAACGGATTTATCCTCCATGAAAATATTAAACACAAACCTCCTAGAGGTAAATTAATGATGCCCACATTCTTACCTTCCGGATGCCTTCAGAGGGATTTGCCACGCAGTTATCAGCTCCATTATTCTTGCTGATAGTCTTCCACAACTCAGCAAAGGTGCTGTCTTGCTCCAGAGGGTTTGTTCCTTTTGCTTTGAAGTATTCATAAACCGCAGAATCCCGGACAGTACCATAGGATACATCCATTTGTTTGGAAAGATCCTGGAATGTTCTGAAATGGAAGAAGAGTTCAAATGTTTGTGGAATGCGGGGCAACATCAATATTTCATTTCTCAATCTGAAGGAAGCAAAAGAAGTCTTGGGTCAAACTGTACTTCTTTGATCTCCTGGTTGTTTTAGGAACTTAAAAGCAGGTTGGAAAAGGAAAACAAGATTGATCATGGCAGCAGAGTTGGGGGAGAGCGGAAGATGTGAAGAACAAGCCACCCTATGGCTCCTTTCATGGGACTTGAGGTTTTAAGATTTTTTAGCCTGAAATTCAGTATTTCCCCTAAAAATCTAACATGACGAATAACACAACAGATCTTGCAGAAGGAAGAAAATCCTATAACTGTAGTCAAAGAACATGTGTGCATTGCAGAAATGCATCTATACCGATTATTTGGCTGTCAGTTTAAGGGAAACAGCTTCTAATACTTGTTAATTTCATTAGACAAGACTAGAATCAATCCTCTTAGTACTATTGCTCCAGCAGAGATGTCTGAAAATGGAAGAGGAGGGAAGGGTTTTTTGCATCTCCCCCTCTTCCCTGCAGGCCCCTGTGTCTCCTGAAACTGTTTTTTTAAAGAGGGTTACACCCCTCCCCCTGTTAAAGGATCCCTTCCAGTTGATCAAAAGCATTTTCAGTTGTGCAAGGACACCAACTGGATAAAACCTGTTATTTCTTAAAAACTTCAATACACGCATCCCAGTATGAGTAACCACAAGTAAGCCTTCGTTGCTGCCGATAAATACAACAATATAAGACCATCATATTTTTAAACAATGATTCAATCAATCAAATCCATTTATTGTGAGGACCATGCCTGTGCACAAACATCAACACTACAAAAGTTAAAAATATTAAAATTCATTACATACTATGCCAACAAAACCTTCTTCCCACAGAATAGAAAAGGAGGGAAAACGAGCAACGAGTTAAACAGACGATGAAGGGGTCTTTACGTTGTCGTCCATAAATCTTTCCCTGGCTTTCATAGCCTTCATCACAAAAACCGCTACCACATGGGTAATGCGTGGGTTTGCATCAACTAACAAAAATTTTACTCTATCTTCAGGACTGGTTATAGAATTGGGTATAATTTGCAGCAATGCGTCTCTAAAGCCCGAGTAAATGGGGCAATAGAGGAGGTAATGTGTAAGATCCTCTTTAATTTTCATAAGGCAAGGGCATAAACGGTGTTCTACTGGGGTTTTTGTGTATCTACCGGTCAAATAAGCAGTTGGCAATGTTTGGAACCGTGCCATAGTAAAAGCTCTCCGAAGGGTGGGATCAGTGATATCCACCAAGTAGTTGGCACAGATTTTGCCTGCTTTTACTCGAGGGAACCAGTAGGAAAACCCAGAGTTTTTTATCTTAGTGGAGTCCAAAAAGGCGTCTTTTTCAAAGATCCATTCCCGAACTTTATCAGGGCTCCACAATTTGAGAGTATTAAACTCAGGTAGGTTGTATCTAGATAAAATGTCTAGTAGGTTTTTATGCCAAGTGGTATTATTTTGTAATGATACAAAGGCTTGTTTAGCCAATAAGGTGTTCGGAGCATCTATGAGGTTGGTGAAAAAACGCAGGAATCTTAAGTGGGCCCTGGCAGACACAGAGGGTAATCCTACTTCCACTCTTAGGAAAGCTGCCGGAGTGCTTCTTGGCCTTTTGGCTAAGATCAAGTGTAGTAAACAATGATTCCATGATGATTCCCCCACTCCATAATTTTGCGTTCCATTTTTCTTCATCCACATCAGTGTAGCAAAAGGTGATTGTGGTGGATGGTGCCAATCCAGTAAAGGTGGCCCACTAGCAGTGGGTGTCTGGTCCTATTAATTACGCTGTCTCCTTACCACCACCCACTTATTTGTCAACTAGAGTGGGATTCCCACTACCCTGTGGTGGACTACTCATGAGTAAAAGGAACTTCCAGCAAGGGATGTATAAATGTGCTTCAATCCGTGCAGACATTCACACTTTCTTTTAGCTACCATTTTCTCTTCTGCTTCAATTGGCTAATTTTGCACAAATCTTTCTTCCACTTCATCATCCGCTGATGCTGAAAGATATGTACAGTGGTACCTCGGGTTACATACGCTTCAGGTTACATACGCTTCAGGTTACATACTCCGCTAACCCAGAAATAGTGCTTCAGGTTAAGAACTTTGCTTCAGGATGAGAACAGAAATCGTGCTCCGGCGGCACGGCGGCAGTGGGAGGCCCCATTAGCTAAAGTGGTGCTTCAGTTTAAGAACAGTTTCAGGTTAAGTACGAACGAATTAAATACTTAACCCAAGGTACCACTGTATTGTTTTATGTATATCAGAGTGCTCAATGGACACACATATCTCAGCTATCAACAGGTATCTCCTAATCAGTTTACCTTCCCTATGGTTCTCTTTCAAAGTTAATGAATTCCCAGAGGGGTGGCCCTGTTACTAGTATTTGTCATTCCTAGACTTCTACTCTCTGACCTGCCTTTAGCAGCCAATTGAGTCTTCGCTTTTTGTAGCACCTGATTAACTCACTTTGACAATATATTCTGCCTGTCTTGAGGCATCTTATCTGGAACTGAGATTGAGCTGGCCGCCTTTGCATTTACAAATGCAGGTACTTAATGAGTAGTACTTAATGAATGGTAAGGGAATACACTGGAAATGTGCTGAAGAAATTCTTAAGAGGCATGCTGAGCTTAAACAGTAGTTACTAAACGCTCTCTTCTGCATTCAGCATTAGCACAAGTGTACAATGCGTACTGAGATTAATGAATTATACATGATAGGAGAAAATAAAACTAAATCATGATTTCACAGTGAAGACATCTTTCTGATTATTGTTCATTAATTACATACAATTAGAGCAAAACAGCATCTTGCTGTAACAGGCATATGGGATAGAGATGCTTTCAGGGGGTGAATCTCCTCTTCCGTACTCTTCTCTCTGTGCTTCATGATATCAACATAAACAAAAACAATGCTTTGATGAATGTGGGAGATCAAAATGAATTACGCAGCTGAACCTAAATATGAAAGTGCTCTGAATTATTGCTGTGACAGCCACTGCTAAATTAATATATAACTGCCACAGAACACCAGAGCTATCACTTTCATCCAGCATATTTGAAATGGTAATTTCCTTCCCTTTATTAATATTTATTCATAGGCTTTTTTAGCAGCCAGACCAAGAGGGAACGTTTCAACCATCTTCATCTGGCTGGTAAATTAAGATTCCCCTTCCCCACAAAGTGTTTTCCAACGAGAGATTGGATCACTCATAGTTGTACACAGTGGCGTAGCGTGGGTTGTCAGCACCTGGGGCAAGGCAAGTAATTTGCGCCCTCTAACCCGTGGATTTGCGCCCCCTAACCCTAACCCCCAGATGTTGCGCCCGGTGCGGCCGGCCCCCCCTGCACCCCCACACTATGCCACTGGTTGTACATCATTTGATCGCTTGTCACTTGATAGCTCTCAGTTGTGTCGACTTGAAAGGGCTTTTTAAAATGATCACATTGGGTGATCATTATTAATCATAGAGCACCACAGACCTAACATCTCCTTTACCAAGTAGCAGAGCAAAAACAAAACAAAACAGGTCACTGGCATCCCCCTGCCAATATTAAATCATCCATCCCCCTATAGTGCAAACTAAGAGACATCATTTAGAGACTGGTTTGTATAGATAATTCTTTCTTTGTTTGTGATCTCTCCCTTGCTCTAAATATATAACATTCTGTTATCTTTTGCCAATAGTAGGTTTTATTGGAAACGGGTAACTCCTGAAAAGGGTATAGCATTCTCAATAAAGAATGCATTTTAATTGCTGTTATTTCCCCTAAAACTGAGAGGTTGTTTTTGTCAACTTTTAACATCTTTTTCCATTAGAGTAGGGTAGAGTCAATTGGCTTGATAAAGCTTGTTTTGATTTGAGGGTATACTTAACCCCCAAGTACCAAAATTGTTTTGGACTATTGAGTACTTTTAATTATTGTTTTATGTTACTTTGTATTTTAAAGGTAAAGCTAAAGGGACCCCTGACCATTAGGTCCAGTCGCGGATGACTCTGGGGTTGCGGCGCTCATCTCACTTTATTGGCCAAGGGAGCCGGCGTACAGCTTCTGGGTCATGTGGCCAGCATGACTAAGCCGCTTCTGGTGAACCAGAGCAGCACACGGAAACACCGTTTACCTTCCCGCCGGAGAGGTACCTATTTATCTACTTGCACTTTGACGCGCTTTCGAACTGCTAGGTTGGCAGGAGCAGGGACCGAACAACAGGAGCTCACCCCATCGCAGGGATTCAAACTGCTGACCTTCTGATTGGCAAGTCCTAGGCTCTGTGGTTTAACTCACAGCGCCACCCACATCCCACTTCGTATTTTAGGAAGGATGTTATTAAATATATTAGATTTACTATAATTCATTTGTAAACCTGCTCCTTTCTGTTACTTTCCCCATTCTTGTTTTTAAAGAAGGAGCTGCAATGGATGGGCCAGGCAGCATATATAACCATGTCATCTGTAAATGCATGAGTGACTGGGAGGGGAAAGCAAAGCTACCAGCTGAAGCTTGCGGGGTCTCCCATTTCCTGTGGGTGCCTAGGATTAAGAAAAAAACTTTGAGAGAAGATTTTATATTCCTACACTGTTCAGTATATCAGATACCCTGCTGCTGATTTTCTTCTCCCCCCCCCCTTTTAAAAAAAATGCATTTGCCATTGTTGGAATCTCTATAGGGTTATGTAAGTTTTTTATTATACCTGTATTTATATCATTGTCTTGATTTGTATGTTATACAGATACTATGTTGTTTAGTGACATTTGTGTTGTATGTTGTAAACCACCTTGTGGTCTTATAATGAACGGTGGTATATAAATTTGATAAATAATAATAATAATAAAAAGGACAGCACTATAAACTTTTATTTATTTATTTAGCCCCTTTTGTGATAGGTCCTTTGATATTAATGTTAGCTCTTAATGCTACTGCCAAAGCTTCCAAAGCAAGAATAGTAAAGGGGAGAGGGGACATTCATCCTTAGTAACTCTAGATAATGTTTAGAAATTTGGAACCATGGCCTTTTTTTCTAATATTAGATGTATAGTGCTGGTAAATAAGTTTAATTAATTTTAGTCCATGTTTCATGTTTGAAATTACTTGCCAAAGAAAAGTATTTTCTACACAAACAAAGGCTTTAAAAATAGTTTTTCTTTTTCTTTTTTGCAATAAAAAATAACATTCAGGCAAATACTGATGGGGTCTGCTGGAAGCCATGCATTAGAAAACTAGACTAGTCCAGGTCAGTATAATGAGGTTTACTCATCTTTAGTCTATTTATTTGAATTGTAGTAAAAAAAAAAATCTTATAATCTATATTAAATAATATGAATGGCCACTGGGAATCAAACTGCTTAGTAGTTTAGGAATTAGGTTTAATTTTGATTGCCTCCAGGTTCCTAGGTTCTGTTCTCTTGAAAATAAGATTGTTAAGTAACTCCAGTAAGTGTGGAGTAAGATTTTCTGAATAGTGTTTATAATATTCTACACCAAACCTATCCAGTCCTGGAGATTTACTATTCTTTTAAGAAATTAAGGAATTGGTGTCTTGAAATTCTTCCTCACTCATTCATTTCAAAATAACTACCCCAAATTTATTAGTAGTTAAATCACTTTATAGTTACTTCATAGGATGCTGAGAGTTCTTGACAAGAGCCAGTTAAGGTCTTCTGCTGACAACAATTGTTGAAGAAACAGGAAGGGGGAATCATTTTGAGGTATCAGGGGAGAAAATATACACCATTCCACTAGTAAAAATTAAGGAATATATTTTTCATTCATTTCAGAGATTTCCATCCCATCTTTCAAAACACAGTTTTCTCAAGGCAGCTGACAACCAATATAAAACAATTTTTAAATAGCAAAAAAAAAAAAAATCTAAAATATTAACAACTAACACAACAGCATCCATTAGACCAGCAAACCAACACAGGAATGGCAGAATTAAAATTAAAAATATAAAACGAAGAGGATCATTAACTGAATATCCAGTCCATCTTCTCTCTAAACTGGCCGTGAGCATCATGATTTTTTATATCTACTGAAAAATTAATTTTCATCACTCATTGCTCACTCCCTTATCTTTAGTTACATTATTTATGGACTAGGTTATTTCTGTGGAATCAGATGTATAAGAAGATCACTACAAAATGTATCTTCATTAAGTGGAACAATAAGACCACATGGATTTCTTGCAAGTATTTCAGCAGATTTATTCTGCTAATCATTAAATAGAGATATGGCCTAATAAGTGTATATCTTTCAATGTTTCCCCTCTCTCTTCATAGTACAGATAAAGAGAAAAATATATGTCTGTCTTCCTGTTCTCATTTCCTGTACCTCTGTTTTTTCCATTTCACCCATCCCCACAACTATTAACCCCTCAGCCCTCCTAACACAAGGCGCTCTTGAGTTTCTCTTGAAACTCCTTTCCCGCAGAACACCCTCCAGCTACCACAACAAAACTCTTCAAGCCCTTAAGCTGATTGAAACATTTAAAGTGGCTTAAGTTGCTTTAAGGACTTCTATCATTTTAAGCCCTTAAGCAGCTTTAACTAAAGCTCGCAAATAGCATCAGTCTCTAGTTGCTGAACATTTGTGAATGGCTGGTGATGATGTCCAAAATTGCCTTGGCATCCCAAATTCACCTTTTCTTCTGGACTTAAGTATTATAGTAAGTTATTAGTGTAGTAGGCTAGTCTTCCATCAGTTTCTACTTCCGTCTTGGGATCTAACATATTATTCATGATGGAAGGCACATCTCCATTCATTCTTCAGTATCGCAGGCTCCCAAGGGATGGGACCAAATAAGTCACATTAAGTCCACCAGCTCTCAATGCTGGCCCAGTAGAGGTGTTTGCTACCTGCCTGAAGCTGCAGAAGGGATGTGTCTTTCAACCCCTTGGCAGGGCACAATGCATGACGGGTGTGCTTTAGTTAGCTTGGTGGAGTCACAAAATACAGTTGGCAGAGGGAGCAGGTTGGGCAGGTAAGACTAGGAATGAGTGGTGTGGTATTTTGTGGTCCTCCAATTAGAGAAGGCTTTGTGCAATCTATGAAAATAGTGCTCAGAGAGTATTGCCTACAGCAGTGATGGCCAAACTTGGCCCTCCAGCTGTTTGGGGACTACAACTCCCATCATCCCTGACCACTGGTCCTGTTAGCTAGGGATCATGGGAGTTGTAGTCCCAAAACAGCTGGAGGGCCAAGTTTGGCCATCACTGCTGTAGGCAATACTCTCTGAGCACTACTTTCATAGGTTGCACAAAGCCTTCTCTAAGTTACATGAAGCAGTGCTGAAATTGCCTCCTGGGCAAACAACATACCCAAAGATTTGGACATGAAATACTAGACAGATGTGTAGCACCCTTAAATGAAGCTGGCACAATATAAACTGCAGCTGATGAATTAAGAGGTATGCAATGCAATCTCCTTAGCACTTTCTCATATCCTTTCGTTTTGCCCTTTGAGACCTAATCCCTGTTAGCTCAAGTACCAACCAATAAACCTTCCATTACTGCCGAAAATCATCTTTTTTGCTCTAATCGAATTTTAGATTCTCATCAGAGCTTAGGCTTGTTTCATTCTTTAAAGCCAGCTGCTGTGACCATTCATGAGCTTTATTTCTTTTCCTTGGCACTCTTAACTCCAAATCTTGTGCTCCTACTGCTTTAATATTATAACAGGAAGAAGATTCCACAGCCTTAATATCCACAATATTTGCAAAATGAAGCTGCCAATGTATAGGATGCCCCATTTACTCCAATTCTCAGCTCTCAAACCATCGAGGGGCTGTTTTTAAACGTGAAGACCAAAGCCGGTGGAGTATCAAGAGGCAATGTTCTTTGTAATAATTATATTACCACGATTACTGTCCATCATTTATATAGTGCCAGTCATGTGGCAAGGTGCTTGTCATTGTGATCAGAGCAAAACTTCCAATGAAGAGATAAAAATGAATCCAGTTGCAAAATAAAAATAAAAAGTGTCATTGCTTGAAGCAATCTGTTTAGACTGGAACTCTTTCGATAATATTTTGCATTTTGCCCAGCCTGTTATCAACATATCTCACAATAATAGATAATACTGTGGAATTAAATGAACAAAACTATAATTTCTGATGCTTATATAGTAGGCTAAAAACCAGCTGTTCATCTGTTATCCCATTACTGTAGCCACTGGCTCATTTGCTGTGATGTCATGTTAGGCAATATTATAACTGCTCAGAGCAAATGTCAGGCAGGTTGACAAATACTGAGGCCTCTGTAGGCTCCGTCATATACTAGGTTTTCCCCATGTGTACAAGAAAACAGGCATACTTGCAGTGTTTGACATTTTCCTTTCTTCTAATATACTGATAAATGACTAAGTTTTGAAGAAAGAAAGCCAACCTTTTCCTGAAATGAGGGAGAAGGAAAGGCACACACATCTAGTATCTAAACATTAGTAGTAAATACGTTTCCCAACACCCAAGTATTCTTAGGTGATATGTAATATATGACATGGTCCCATGAGGGAAATGAATGCTTTTTTTGGTAGTGTGTTATGGCCTTGGCCTCAAGCTCCGAGTCAGAGGAGGAGGGTGAGCTACTTAGATTCAAGGCTACTGTGTGTGACAAAAAAGTTGGTTTTGCTGGACAAGTTGGATCAAAAGGTGTTTCTTTTTTCTTTCTTTCTCTGCCAGAAAATGGTTAATGAACGGCAGTCTCTGATTGGCTGTGGTTCCAGGAGGGAGAGTTTAAAAGGTGAGGTTTTGAGAGACAGTGGGAGGTAGAGTGAGGGAGAGGGTTGGAATAGAGGTTGGAGAGGTCTGGAGATAGGTAGGGAGACAGGTTAGGAGACAGGTTGAGGTAGAAAGAGTGAAAGCGAGAAAGAGTTGGTTCTGGAAAACAAAACAACTTCCACTCTGAATGTATTGTGAAGGACAGAATGTGGTGTCCTGTAGGAGGAACAGACTGGAAATTTTACTGGGAGGCAGAGATTGAGCCAGAAGAAGTAGGAGATGGAAAGGAACATCCTACTTGGGACTCAAATCTAGTCTGGAGGGGAGAGATTCTTCTAAGGAAAAGAAAAAACTCCCAAACCCAGTGAAAGGAGGGGGTGTGGCGAGCCCTTGGGTGTATTGCTTAAGGTACCTCAGGAGCAGGATTGTTAAAAGGGGTGGATAACTGAAAGAAAGTATCACAGTTTAAAGGAACCAAACCTATAACGCAAAACAACTGAGGACGAATTAAAGTGTAATCGTACTATATGCCTGAAGTAATCCATTTGTGTTATATATTATCTTGCCTGAGACACCAACTTATTAGTTACCCCCTCACAAAGGTCCCGCAGGATACTCTGGGTTAGAATTTTAAGAGGAAAGGAAAAGAAACCTTTGAGTAAAGTGTTGTTCAGTGAGGTGGGGGGCAATTTATCTAAGTGAGAGTGGGCCCAATGGTGTGAGAGGGAAAAGTGCCATCGCACACGCCGCCGCACTGTGCTATTGGCTGAAAACCAGGACCACTCTCTTATCACTGAGCCTGACACCCCAAAACCAGAGTCAGGACCTTCACAGGCACCCTGCCCTGAGGTCAGAGGGCCAAATGTCTCTTGCATTGTCCCACCTGCCCAGAAGCGGAGGAAACATGCCAGGCAGGAGGCTGCAAGCAGCAAGAGACACACTCATCTCCAAGCCAATCACTTGACTGCTTGAAGAGTCTCCATTCTTTCAGCAAAGGAATGGAGCTTGGGAGGGCTGGGCTGGAGACAGGCGCGCACAAGGCCTTGGTCCACCTCCAACCACTGTTGAGGAAAATTGTTCCATGGGAGCAATTTGTGCTGCTTCCTTGTGGGTTCCTTGTTTCGGTTAGGAAATAAGTATTGAAAGACTATATACATCAAGATCAGTCAGGATTCCTTCCAGGCAGACAAATGAAGGATAATATAAGAAATATTATTGACATTATAGAATACCTGGAAGTGAGAAATGAAAAACAAGCAGCTTTGATGTTTATAGATGCTGAAAAAGCCTTTGACAATGTCTCTTGGGAATTTGTGAAAAAAAATTATTGGAGAAATGAATTTCGGAGATAAATTTAGGAAAGGAATTCAAGCCATATATTCAGATCAAAAAGAGAAATTAATTGTTAATTGGGTGGTAACAGAGGAATGTAGAATACCTTGTTTCGGTTAGGCTAAGAGTCAAAGGCCAGCTTGGCATGACCTCTAAAATAAAATAAAAACCTGGCTGCAGAAATGCATGCAACCACTAACTGCAGCCTAAGTGGTTAACCAAGAGGTGACCAGGAAAACACTGGGCCATCTTTAAATTCAAGATCCAAACAGGAGTTTTTATTGACATTCACTTTTGCAAGTGTGGAATACTATAGAACTAAGAATGGTTACAGCGCAAATACTTTTATGGAGAGTTTTACTGCAGCAATTACTGAAGTTGTAATATTTCTGAAAATGCTGAAATGTTTAGATTTTCTTAGTTCCTCTGCATAAATAGAGCCTTAATTACAGGTGAAGGGGAGGAAAATAATTTCAAATACTAAGGGAGTAAAAAGGATAGTTAACCTTGCTGTTGCTGCTACCCTATGCAGAAATCTTTAAATATTTTTTCTGTACTCATCAGGAAATGCCACAAATAGATCTCCTGTATTGTCAACGTCATATGTCAGTGCTTTCTTGAACCTCCCTAGATTATGTACTAAGGTTTAATCTAAGACTTGAGTATGCATTCAGATTACACCAAAGCAGCAAGAAATGTAGAAGATATGCCAAGAATCTAATATCATTTTTTAAAGTAGGTCTCTGGCCATTATTTCTCTTGAGATGAGCTTGAAAGCCTGTGTACAGATGACCTAGTGAACCCTCAGGAATAGCAGTTGGGGTATATTTTCTAAAGGTAGGTCTTCTGCAGCCACAAAGCTCCTTATCCTTCCCAATGCCCCGAGGCAGCAAGATAAATTGCATGCGACGTAAACTAATCTCTGCAATTTTCCATGCATGTGTCTGTGTGACTGCATCTGGGTCATAGAATGTGATTTTCCTTTTTCCACACAGGCAGGGCTGTCCCACCCAAGAGGCTCACCTCAGGTGCTTGATCTAGCCTCTGAGGTACAAGCCACTTGCTGCTGGCTCCTCTCTGATCTCTTTTCACTCCCCCACCACCTTCAGAGCACCAGGGATGGTGTTGGCTGCAGAAGCAGAGTTGCTGTAAGGTAAAGGTAAAGGTACCCCTGCCCGTACGGGCCAGTCGTGTCCGACTCTAGGGTTGCGCGCTCATCTTGCTCAAGAGGCCGGGAGCCAGCGCTGCCTGGAGACACTTCCGGGTCACGTGGCCAGCGTGACAAGCTGCATCTGGCGAGCCAGCACCAGCGCCGCACACAGAAACGCCGTTTACCTTCCCGCTATAAAGTGTTACCTATTTATCTACTTGCACTTAGGGGTGCTTTCGAACTGCTAGGCGGGCAGGAGCTGGGACCGAACGACGGGAGCTCACACCGCCGCGGGGATTCGAACCGCCGACCTGGTGATCAGCAAGTCCTAGGCACTGAGGTTTTACCCACAACACCACTCGCGTCCCATCTAATAAATTGAAAGAAGGCTGTACTCTTATCGCTGGTAATGTTTACTATTGGAGTTTAAAAGAGTAATGTTGGGAGCTGGGCTGGATCGGAAGATTGCAGAATGAAATCACAGGGAGATCAGCTTCTAACAGAAGAAGAGGGGAACTATTTCCCTGTGTCCCCCCCCCCCCCGCTTCCAGTGTTTCCAGAACCAGACAGGCAGGCAGAGACAGAAGCTGCAAAGTTGAGAGAGGAGCTACCCACTTTTGAGATAGTAGCTAAGCAACCAGAAGGGAGGGAGCAGCTGGGCAAGACATCAATTGAGATTGGGGGGACCCCCTCCCCCCGTGTCTGGGAACAAAGGAGACACAGGGCCGGAGGGACATGCCGTTGGCGCGCTTCTTACTGCGGAAGTTGGGAGGAGTCAAGAGTGAGCAACTGTTATCCTTGCAGAGAGTCTGTCTGTGCTGGCAACATGATACTGTAGTGAAAAGACTATAAATCTACCAGATGCTTGTTAATTCTAATCAGTGAGGTACCAAGGGAGATGGGAACTTCCGTACTTGAAAAGTAATTAGTTACCAACCCTGAGTAGAGCCAATCCCCTGTGTTTCTGAAGAGTCGCTGGTCTGGGGATGCCTCCTGATTAGAAAGCAGCAAGCCTAGAATAGGGACACATGCAGGGATGCTACAGGGTATTTCAGGTTCATGTAACACCCTAAGTTTTTGACTTAGCATGTTAGAGTAGACAGGATAGATGAGATACATAGGTTCATACATATTTTTATTAGCTGCCCTGTGGCATCTGCAAAGAAGATGGGAAGTAAATTCTAAAATTAACAAAGGCAAATGTCGTAGACTTTGGAAATAACATGTTCCCCCGCATAGGTCATCTGCACAATTAAAAACACAATGTATTTTAGGGCAGATGCATGTTTTGGTGACATAGGGAGGCCATGAAGGTAAGCTTTTTGCTCAGGGCCACCACACTAAGCTTTCAGCTCAATGGTGCAACTAAGCTGCTCCAACAGAAGAGTTGCCACTAAGATGTAGTGCTGCCCAGGGCATGCAGACTTCTAAGCTTCTTTGGACAGAAAATGTGTGCTACCCGTGTGCCAAATTCCCATTGCTGAGTTTAAAATTGCTTAGCTTTCTCTCCCTCTCCAACCTTCCCTCCTCCTCTCTGTCCAAGTATTAAAATCACTGAATAGACACATTTGAAGTTTCTGCCACCAACATTCTGAATAATGTAAATTTTAAATGCCTGGCTTGAATAAACAGAGCTGGGCAGGGGAATGGGGGAATGTATTTAACATCCATGTAGGTCTGAATTCAAAAACACTTTATGTTTCCCAAATGCATAAAGTGCTGGCCGGGGGGGGCATAAATTAACAACTGGTTAGATATAATTTGCATACAAAGAACAAAATCTGATGAATAAAGGGTCCTTCACTCCTCCCCCTCCCAGATGGAATTTAGTACGAAATAGGGGGTTTCACTAATGCACAATTGGTGTCCAGAATTACAGGCAATCCTTTATATTTGAATTTTAGGCTGCTTTTGCAGAGACAATCAAATAAGAAGGTAAAAACCAATAAAATCCAAGATTTGTAAAGCAACATAGATATGAAAAAAATGCATACAAAGTAGCACAAAAAAGCCTACCTAGTATGAAATATTACTTTTAACCAGTGTTTACTGTAAACCCATCAGACAAACCACAACTCATTCAAATCCAAAGGCCCAGTGAAATAGAACAGGATGGAATTCAATGATGTGCTGTGGAAAATATTCTGTCTGTGCCAGTGTTGCAACTTGCAATACAGAAACATTTTCTCTCTCCTCCCCCAACGCTATACTGGGAGTCCTCCCAGCCCCAAGACCATTTCAGGGCTGTACAGGGAGAGGAGGTGGGAGACCCACTGAAACAGGTGGAAGCCTTTGCCCATGGCTTTCACTGACGGGGCTTGTTAGTTGAATTTCACCCATTACAGCAGATTGAAAGATCTACAGTAGGGTGGTTTGATGCCTGGCCTGGGGGCTGCATGTGGCTCTCGTGGCCTTTTTGGGCGGCCCTCGGAAACATTTGATGCACCTCCCCCCAGCCCTTGTGCATCTTTCCCAAAGACAGGTAATTGAGGGGCTTTGGAAAGGAGGTGTGAAGGCTCTGGCTGTGTCTCAGAGTACTTCTGCCTCCTTCCTAAAGCTTAGGTAGCACTTTCATAGCCTGATGCCTCACTTAGCTGGATTTTGAAAAGCAGCATGAGGGCTGAGGGGAGCATCAAATTTTGGCCTCACTCCCCACCCCACATGACGAGGCAATGTGTGGCCCACAGGCGCCATGTCAAGGTGCACTTGTGGCCCTTGGTATGAAAAGTTGGGCTGTCCTGGAATCCATTCAGATCTTCAGAGAGAAAGAGAGTCAAACAACTTAGGCTGCAGCTTTCCAAACTATATGTCACAACAAGTTAGTGTGTTAGTTACAGTGTGCACGAACACTCCCCACACTCCTTCTGGGGGGCTGGAAAGGGGTTAGCTTAACCTCCAGTTTGCTAGTGAAACTGCATTTCTGTTTTGCGAAATAATGCATGTCTAAAAAGTGTTTCACCAACATGAAAAGTTTGTAAAGCTCTAACTTAGGTGGTACTGCCCAAAAGGCCCTGTTCCATATCTTAACCAACTTCACCTATGAAGATGGGGGGTTATGAGGCAAAACATCAAGTCAGCATGTTTATAGGAGAGAAGACAGTCCTTGCAACAGTATTATTATTATTATTATTAGTGCTTTTTTCTGCGGGGATGCAGGGGTACACATACCCCTAAACATTTTGTGAATCTAACAGGAGAAGAAACAGGAGAATAAATTTTAAGTTTCTTCTCTAGCATAGTGAATCGTCAGTTCCTTTGCTACCCGTGATGGCGGCCTCATTTCCTGTCACTGTGTTTCCTGAGTCTCAGACAGAAGTGAGCATTTAATATGTGAAGTAGGAGTTGGAATTTAGCACAGTGATTGGTCAGTTTCATTGTATTTATTTCCCCCCATTTGAATTATAAAATGGTGATTTTCTTGAGTCAAAATGAGAGTACCCCTAAACATTTTTTTAGGTGGCTTACACATAAAATAGGGACAACTAAAACATAGGGGGAATTATTAAAAAAAAAATTAAACACACCCACCCACCCTGAGCCCAAACTAGAAAGGGCTTCAGTGACAGTCACACATGTTTTGAAGCCTTGTGGCTGCATACACTGCAACACACATGACAAAGCAACAGCGAGGGAAGAATAAATGCATAAAAAGAGCTGGTTAATTACAGTGGGAAGCTGCAGCTATAGCAAGACTAGCAATGTAGACCGGACCAACTGAAGCAGAGCAAAGCAAATGCATTTTGCATGAAATCCCATCCTGTAGAGAAATGGAATTCTATTATGTGTATCACATATTCCTTTGTGAATAATGCTGTATTAGGAGTGACCGATGGTCACTGAATTTTAAGTGCACATTTTCATAATATTTTTAGCATATGCACAAGTATTTGAAAGATTAAAACCAAGTCTGTCAGATAGGCAAGATATCTAGCAAATATATTCATGGATACTGTCCTGTGGCTTTGAGCTGCATGTGGAAATGTGCAGATAAGAATGCTTCCCTATGTCCTCTGATAGTCAGGGGAATGTTTTGTGCATGTAATACAGGGGACCCCTGTGCATGTCAGAAACATTTTCATTCACAGGAGTGAAGAGGAATGCAGCAGAAGGAGGTATTTGGATCTGACACGGACTGTACTCTTTTTCATCCAGATAAATTGGATGTGCCATGGGCACAATCCAGCAAAATAATCATCTTCAAAATAGTGAGTTGCTGTAAAAGTATGTGTTTTTCTTTCAATGTTTAACCAGGAGGCTGCCATTTTGAATTGTGGCTACCACTTTGAAATTTCCAAGATTTCCCAAGCCTTCTGGAAGAACCAAAATGGAAGCCACATTGATTCTCTTCCTACCCCCCCCCCATTTTTTTCTCACCCTATCCTGAAATATTGTAGACACAAAACAGGTAATTTTGAGTGAAATGGCAGAGAAAACACTTGTTTCCCTTACTCCAGTTTCCAGCCTAACCCAATCAATTGTAGGATTACAGACGCCACAAAGAAAAGAAGCAAATAATGCAATTTGGTTAAACACAGAAGTGACACAAAACCACTAACTAAACATTTCAAGTAGAAACAAGGGCTTTTACTATCATTTATTCATGGTGACTTAGTATTAATTAATCTTGCACACACATGCTGAACAAGATTTCTCCTGCCTTGGGCTTCACTATTAGCAGTTCTGGAGCTTTCCATTAAGTGACAAGCACAGAAATCTGTTGTACAAAGCTAAATAAAATAATATGTTCCTCACAGAGTCATAGCAGACTTCTTGCCAAGAGGAAACACTATGTTGCATTTCTGTATCCTGCTTTATATATTCCTCAGATACTGAAGAAAAGGTATGGACTATATAAGGGTCTATTTGCAGGACCCTTTCAGGACTTTTATTAGACTGGACTGGTGACTTTTAGCCATGCTGCCATAGACAGTCAGTCATCAGAGAGATGAAAAGGATTCAGCAGAGTTTAGATTTTAGGCAAATGGGTGTTTATTGTTGAATCTGTGCTTGCCGTGCATGCAGGCTCCTTTCTTTCATTCATTCTTTTTTGTAGCATTGTCTTCAGTATTAAAATGCCAGACCATATTTCCACTGTTTAATCTGGATTTACATTTTCTAGGGGAAATGCAATAAATTTGTGGAATGCTTTCCCCAGGGAGGTTCACCTGGTGCCTTCCTTATATACCTTTAGGCACCAGGCAAAAACTTTCCAGTGTGGTGTAGTGGTTAAGAGAGATAAACTCGTAACCTGGGGAACCGGGTTCGTGTCTCCGCTCTTCCACATGCAGCAGCTGGGTGACCTTGGGCTAATCACACTTCTCTGAAGTCTCTCAGCCTCACTCACCTCACAGAGTGTTTGTTGTGGGGGAGGAAGGGAAAGGAGAATGTTAGCCACTTTGAGACTCCTTCAGGTGGTGATAAAGCGGGATATCAAATCCAAACTCTTCTTCTTCTTCTCTGCTTCCTCTTTAACCAGGGCTTGGCCTGATTGGCATTTGCCTTTTAAAAATGTGTTGGGCGGGGGTTATTGGGTTGTTCCTTTTTTAAAAAAAAATTGATTATGTATTTTGTGTTTTTATGCTATGATTTTATCCTGTGAACCGCCCTGAGACCTGCGGGGATAGGGTGACATACAAATTTAATGAATATTAATAATAGAATAAGAAATAATAATAATTTGTAAAACCCCGTTACCACGGTAATAGTAAGAGCTCACTTGAAAGCACCCCATTTGTCACTTAGCCGCTATGGACTGAAAAACTGTGATGTGCCAAAAACTAATCCCAGGGGATTGAGCAGTTAAACAGGGGTAACCTCAATGCCCAAATGGGAGGCTGCCCCCAGACCCCTATGTACATCTCCGAAAGTTCCATGGAAGAAAGGATGGATATAACCCATCCTGAGTGTGATTACAGCAGCTCTAATAGTGGTGAATGCATTTTATATTCTAAGTTTTTATTCTCTGAATGCTTTATTACTTAGAAGGAGCTTTCAGTGGTGTGGGGTGTTTGTTTGCATTCCTCTATGCATAAATCAGTTTAGAGAAGAGCTCCAGCTTGTTCATTAGCTTTAGGTCTAGGGAGTGAGGGAGGGTGGAAGCATCAACTACAGGGTAATCTTGTTTGCCAAGTTGGAAACGGAACAAAATAAAAGGCACTTAAGAGCAATTTATACAGATGGCTACACTTTTCAACCAAGACACAAAAATGAGCTTAATTGCGGGGTGAACGTTTTCAAACAATCACTATGCTATTTTGCCTTTTATTTGAGTAAGCTTAAAGGGTTAACGCATTTACTAAAGCAAAGTATTTTAATACATGCAATATAATTAATAGTAGAAAGAAAGAAATAAAAGCAACTAAAGTGATAGACTGAAATAAAGAACAACTCAGTCCCAACAGCAGGTTTTAGCCACTTTACCTAAATCAAGTGTATCATAAAGTTGGCATGAAACCATTCTGTTTGAATCAGACACATCTGGCGAATGACAAATGGAAGTAACAAACTACCTTGATAATCTATGTAGATTTGCTTTCCACCTGCTTCATATCTTTCTATCCAGCTACTCAGATTTGGAGACGCATCTATCTAAACTTCAGCAACAAAGATCGAACAAAGATCTGATACAATGCCATCCTTAGCGGGGGCCCCTTTGCAGGAATAAAGGTCACACATTCCTCATTTACAGCAACTGTTGTGTGATTATCACTAGAGCAATGGCTACCATTTTCTTCTTTCCTACAAACCACCTGAAAATTGCTGACGGTCTTGGCAGATCACTTAATGATTTTTTCTGCCTGTGGCAGCAATTGTAGTGCGGCGAGCCAGATGCTTTATGATTTTTTAAGTGTATTTTAATTGCTTATTTTATTTCTTATATCTTGTATTTTACTGAATATACAATATAAGAAACTAAATAATCAATAAAATGCAATTAAAAAGTCATATGGATATTTAACATGATGAATATGCTATCTCCCATCTTCAGACACAAATCCACAGATATGCCACAGACCCCCCAAATGAAGCTCACAGACCACTAGTGGTCCATGGACCACAGCTTGAAATCATCACTAGAGAATTTCTGCCCTCTGCTTCTCCAGCTAGCCACGTGTTCTAACTTAAAGGTGAGTCACATTAGGAACTGGAATACAGACTTCATGAAGAAATAAACACAAGAGCAATCACTCCAGTGACACAGGAATCAGAAGTACCAGAGAGTCCACTGAGATTGTTTGGGCTAAAAGGGGCTTCCATGTACCGGTAATTTGGCATAGTGCTCAATAAAGATTCTGAGAGGACATGATTAAAGGGTTCTCTGGAACAGAATAGTTTTGACATTCAGCATAATTGTTTATTCTAACAGTTTTAAAAGGCAATCATTTATATAAGAGTTGACCATGACTTGGCTATATTTAGCAGCTGAGCTGGCCAGATTTACTTTTTGACCAGTTAAAACTGAACACCACATTCCCAAGAGACCATGGTATCATGTGCAGTAAAGAAACATGGTAGCCAAGACTGGGAGCTGCCAGCCAGCTCCTATCAGTTCACGTCAGAATGGCTTTGAATTGGGCTGATATATTTACCAAAGCATTGGTAAAAAGCTCAGCTCGCTGAGGAACCATTGGGGAAGCTGATGTTTCCATGTGGCTTTGCAGCTTTGAAGAGATGTCCCCAGGAAAACTGGATGAAAAAGCCCATCCCCGCCCCAAAGGCCCACAGAGGAACCTTGGGGTAAAATATTCTTCCACAGGGTTTGGGATTTTGGCCCCCATTCCTGTTTTCCAAGATGTATTTCTCCAACATAGCCCTCTAGCAAAGCAACAGAGATGGTTGTCAATGGCTTTGCAAGGGAGCTCAGCTGAAGAGCTACTCTTAGAGAAAGTCCATCTGTATGAGATCCTTGCAGCCCAAGTATATTTGATAGTGATGGGTTTTTGTCCCCCTCCTAGTTTCACCAAGGGTAGCTCTTCAACGTAGCCTCCTTGCAGAGTCATTGTCAACCATCTTTATCCCTTTACTGGGGAGCTGCTTTGAAGAATTATCTTGGGGGGGGGATCATGCTAGTTGCAAAAGCCCCCTCTCCCACTGGGGTATAGGCTTTTGCTTCTAACCGCGTATCTTCTTTAAGAAGCTATTTATTCAATAAGCCTTTCCCCCCTCATTTTTTAAAAAAAATCTAAGCTGCAGAAGAATCCCGGGGCTTTGAATTCTTATCTCTTATTTTGAGGCAAACATTACTGAGCTCTAGTAGCTCATTCCTGGGCCTAACTCTGAAAAAGTTTGCTGGCATCTCTATGAGACAAATGGTGCTTCCATCCAGGTTAGGGGGCAATGACAATCTAATAAATAAATGAAATTACAAACTTGCAATATAGAAGTCAATAAAAGTATTATTGTGTAGCGGTTTAAAAAATAGTGCTTTAATTAAATGGTGCTGATTTGCATGACCTACAGTGCTGGTGGTTCATTATTTTCCCTTTCATAATCCCATTCACTGATAACGCATTCACTGAAAAATGTTAATAAACTGAAGGTGGATCTGGAACTTTGCTATGGAATCAGAACAAGCAGAGGTCACTGGGACTCTCAGTTTGGCAATCCCATTAGTCTTATGAAAAGAAAGTCTATAAAGGACTCCTTCTGAAGTTCTTGAATCTGACAGGGCTTGCGGTATTAAAAGTTCTAGGGCACGCTCTAAAGTATGCTTCCTTGATGTTGCTTCCACAGCTCAGAAAGAGAAAGAGGAGAGAGCAGTTCGTGCTTCAAGGAAGCAACAGGGAAATGCAGAGAAATACCAAAGAGACGTTTGATTGCTAGAACATGTAGTGTGCACTCTGTGGAAATTATAATGTACAGCTCATCTTATGAATAGTGTAGGCCATCCACACTGGGGAACATTTGCTACCTTACTTTATAAATTGGTAAACCCTTTTCATCTCTCCAAGGGTTCGTACTAAACTTAAGCCCATCATGGCCGATTCTTTCTCAGGATGTCAATGACAGGCACGTAACAGAAAGAGGTTTCCTGTCTGTCCCTACGTTATCAGATTGAAATGCTAATGAAAACTAGACATTTTATTCTATCACACCAGTTCCACATGATTTGCAATGGCTGCCAATTATTTTTTTGGCCATAATTCAAGGTGCTGGTCTTGTAAAGCCCTATGCGGCCTAGGACCCACATACCTATGGGACCGCCTCTCCTGGTATGCCCCGCAGAGGACCGTAAGGTCCACAAATGACAACATTTTGGAGGTCCCAAGTCGCAAGGTGGTTAGATTGGTCTCAACTGGGCCTTTTCAGTACTGGCCCCGACTTGGTGGAATGCTCTGTCACAAGAGACTAGGGCCCTGTGGGACTTGATATCTTTCCACAGGGCCTGCAAGACAGAGCTGTTTTGCCTGGCCTTTGGTTTGGACTCAGTTTGACCCTTATGTTCCCTCCCCTTATGGTTTTGATCTATGGGCTACTTTTAAAATAAGGCTGCATTTTAAATTGCATTTTAACCTGTATTCTAAATTGGTTCCCCCCCCATTATGTTTTTACTGTAATTTTACTGGTGTTAGCACCCCTGAGCCCAGCTCTGGCCGGGGAGGGCAGGGTATAAATAAAATTTATTATTATTATTATTATTATTATTATTATTATTATTAGTTACTTGGTGCCTGAGCATGTGCCTACTTCTGTAAGTTCCATCCCTGTGCTTTGATAATCATGTAGGGCCCTCCTGGAAATCCTTCAACCTTGGAAGCAGGACTGGTGCCAACCATGACTAGCATTTTTTCCATTGTGTCTCATTCTATAGAATGGCTTCCTAAGTGAGGTCTGTCAGTCCCCATTACTAGACTACTTCAAGGTGACTGATGAAGACTATGCTTTTTAAAAAAGTCCTTTGGATAGTTATACAAACTTTGTTGGCTCAGTTTTACGTTACTGGAATTTGTTAAACAGGTTCAATATTGTTAATTTATTATGCCTGTTTGTTTCTGTGTTAGTCTGTTTCTATCACTATCTGTTAGATGCAGATAAGCTTTTCCAACTATGAAGCAGTGTTGCTCAGAGCCAGCTCACCCACAGGGCAGATGAGCCTTTAACACCAAGCACTGGCCTTCCGGGGATCACCAAGCATCCAGCCTCAGAGTTACTGACAAGGATCACAAATAATGCGTTGGCAATGTGAGTCTGCAGTATTGCAGAATGTGTCTCCCTATCCCTAAATACAAGCTAGAGACACTTAATTATGAGGCATTTGAGATTATTTCCTTACTTTGTGCCTGCATGGCTTAATTTATAAGCAAAGGCATCTCTTCTGTTAGACAGCCTGGAAAGCCCTGGGAAAGTCGCGTATACCATACTGGGGCAATCTTCACAAATGTAGATGGTCGGAAGATGCAAGAGGGGGTTTACAAACTCATTTCAGTTGATTTGGAATTTTAAAGATTGTCTCATGAAAAACAACATGCAGTGAATGTTGCACCCTTTCCAGGACATCTTTGTTAGTATTCCTCCTGCTCTAAGGTTCTAGTACGGTTTCTATCAGGCTCTGTCCACCTATGTATTTATTTGATGGGTGGATTCTTATCTCTTGAGTAGTGGGCAAAGGGGTGGCAAGTTTATGCCACAAATCTGATCCACTTTTATTATACAGACAACAGTGGCGGAATCTGGGCTTTCAAATTTCAGTGCCCCCACTCTCTTGCCTTCCGTTCTAAGTCACTGTTCCGGTGCCCCCTCGGCTTGGCACCTGGTGTGAGCGAACCAATCACGCTCCCGTAAATCTGCCTCTGTGTACAAAGAATGAACGGGGCCATTGTATGGTTGCCTGGGAAATGAGCTGCCTCTATACATCCTGACAGTAGTGAAATTCTATTGTTGCTATGGAACCACCCCACCCTTAACAACAAGAAGATGCTAGGAAGTGGTGACAGCAGAAAGGGGAATCACAATCAAGAGCAAAAGGGTTAAAGCCAAGGGCTCAACATCATCTTATCTTATTTTTAAAGGGCTAAATTATTAGATGCTGACCAATAAATTTTAAAGAGGCAGCTCCCTGCCTGAAAGACTTTAAAACAGACTGACGTGGGCAGAGAAATGGGTGGGGAAGGTGAAATGCATCACACACAAAAGATCACTTGTGGGCTGGGTGCTCTGTGTAAATGCTGATATACGTGATTATTTATCCTCAATAAAACAAAGAAGGGAAGATCATGTTAACAGGGGTCTTACTTGACTCGGTTTTCAACCTTGACATAAACAAACATGAAAACTTGGGAATTAAGGTCCAAATTCTGACAACACTCCAAATCACCAGACAATAGATATGATTATATAAACAGACACACTCTGTGTGTGCAATCAAGGAACAGAGTTAAACAGACGTACCTAAAATATTCATAAAAAACTGCAAATGTAAAAGCTTATCTGACAAAGGCTTTAATTTGAAATGCCTTTGAATTTGCAGACAGCCTACTTTTCTATGTGTCCTACTTTGTTTGTTTTTAGCATGGCACTTAATTATTACCAGAAGGGTGCTCCTGAACCTGGGCCCTAGAATATGTATGTAGTTGCGAACTCCACACACTTATCCTTGCAAACAAGCAGCAACATGGGAATCCAGATCATCTCTAATTAAATTCAGGCACACACAGGGCTGGGCTACACAGCTGATGCCATGGCTCCAGGAAGGCAGAGTGGACAAGCGATGCCCATAGTTGGGTCAGCCCTAAGTGGTGCGTTGGGAAAAGCGCTGGACTCAGATGGAGGAGATTCAGATTGCATTTCCACTCAGCCTTGGTGGTCTTCTCTCAGATTGCTGTATTATAGGGTTGTGATGAGAATAAAAGGGAAAGGAATCATGTAATAGTGGGAAGAGGGCATTGTAGTCCAGTCGAACATTCTTTGAGGGGGCAGGATAGTAATATGGGGGGAGAGGGGTTAGCAAACTAACACTGGGAGGAAATCTCGAAAGATGACTGGTTTTCAGATGAGTGGGTGTGACTGGCAGCTATGATTTGATGTCCTAAATCTCACAATTTCTGAAAGAAACCTAATTCAGATGTGTGTTCCTTACAAGCCTGGGGAAGCTCAAAGTAGCAAACAGCTGTTCTGTTCTATGTGTAATTATAATGCTTGGGGAACTGGAAATCCATTCAAAAAAGCAACAGCAATATGCATTAGCACAAGAAACACACAGCAGGACTCTATGCCTGGCACTGGATGAATCAGATGAGAGTTTGGCATCCAAATGGCAATAATCATATAATGTTTGAAAGTACCTTACAGAAATGAATGCCAGAAAACGCCTTCCAGATAAAACATGCTAAAGGTTTTCTAGGCACAAAGGAAGCTGCCTTATTCAGTCAAGACTGTTGGTTCATCTAGCTCAGTAGTGTCTGTATCAGGCTTCCTCAACCTCGGCCCTCCACATGTTTTTGGCCTACAACTCCCATGATCCCTAGCTAGCAGAACCAGTGGTCAGGGATGATGGGAATTGTAGTCTCAAGCCAAGGTTGAGGAAGCTTCCACAGATTCAGACAGAAATCTGTCCCAAACCTACATGAATTGAACTTGGGATGTTTTTGTTGTTGTTGTTTGTGTGTGTGTGTGTGTGTGTGTGTGTGTGTGTAGATACGGATGTCACTGTGGTCTAAACCACTGCACCTCTTGGGCTTGATGATTGGAAGGTCGGCGGTTTGAATCCATGCAATGGGGTGAGCTCCCATTGCTCTGCTCCAGGTCCTGCCAACCTAGCAGTTCAAAAGCACGCCAGTGCAAGTACCATATTTTTCGCCCTATAGGGCGCACCGGCCCATAGGGCACACTTATTTTTTTGGGGGGGGGGGAATAAAGAAAAAAAATATTTCCCCCCTGAGCCCCAAAGAGCAAAGAAGCCATGACAGCGAGCGGGATGGATCCTGCTAGCTGTCTTGACTTCGTTTTTAGCCTCGGGGCTGGGGGTCCGGGAGCGAAAGTGAGGTTGCGCTCAACCTTGCCATCGCTCCCGGAGCTTGTGGGGCTGGGGGCAGGGGAAGCCCGGGCCATGGCTCAGCATCTTTAGAGGTTAACTCCTGAACCTCTTTGAAGCTTGAAGGTTCCCACACCTTCTCTGAGCTACTAAGAACAGCAGTTGCTGTCTTAGCAAACTCATCAGCAAATCTCTTTGGAAGTTTGCAGAGTGGCGCAGTGGAAGCGTGCTGAGCCCATAACCTGTTGCTGGGATACTGCCAGGGAGACAGAGGCCATCAGGCAGCCTCATCAGGCAGGCCTCCATCGTCGTCTCTGGATGAACTCCAGACTCCCATCAGAACAGTATCAGTCAATTAGCAACACGAGCTTCAGACACATTCCAAGACTCATGCACGCCCTTTTCGCAGAGTTTCCACAACGGAAGATTCACCCAGGAGAGCATGCTTTACAGTTTTATTCAACGTTGGTCAGAACAAAGGAAAAACATGACTGCTTGAGGAAACAGCCAGAACAAAAGCTATATACAAAACGGAAACTGTCTGTGAGCATGAAGTACGCAGGCTTGTGACACACAACAGCCTGCTCCCTTCTTAAGGTGGAACAGAAATATCCTAACAGATACTTCTCACAACAGTGAAACACAGATCAGTATTAACATCACCCCACTGAAAATTGTTGAGGTGTTGGGAGAGAGTGGCTTGCCTAAACCATCTAGTGGAAGACTTCTCCCTCCACACACCCCATTCCATGCAGAAGCTTCCCTAGTACAGTGGTACTTCGGGTTACAGACGCTTCAGGTTACAGACTCCGCTAACCCAGAAATAGTACCTCAGGTTAAGAACTTTGCTTCAGGATGAGAACAGAAATCGTGTGGCGGTGCGGCGGCAGCAGGAGGCCCCATTAGCTAAAGTGGTATCTCAGGTTAAGAACAGTTTCAGATTAAGAACAGACCTCCAGAACGAATTAAGTTCTTAACCCGAGGTACCACTTTATATTGCAAACTGCCAAGGGTACTGTGGCATTGCAGCATGGGACGGCCTGCTGCCTCCACAGACTCTTTGGCTGGGTCCTCAGCATAAAGGAGATGTAAAAAACCTCTTCTGCTGTCTGGGAAGCATATGAATTGGTTGCAAGTGGGCCAACAGCAGCCAGAACAAGGGGCGGGCATGTTCGGCAAGCAAGCCTGACTGGGTCCCTTGTAGTCTTCACTCAGGTCTGCTCCCAGAGTATATAAAGAGTGCCGGCCCCTCACACGGCACTTCAGTTTCACAGAATCTCCCTCCTAACTGCCCAACAGTTAGGCCAGCTCCTACCATTCTTGGGGGTAGCATTTGTTTCCTGACCTTGCTGTGAATTATGATTGGTTGCCATATTAGGGGCTGGGGAGGTATTTGTCTTTCTGGTCAGTTGGCCAACCTGAGGTTTTTGCCTACCTTGTAGCAATTGTAACAACTTTGGTGGGTAAGGCATTGGGTAAAAAACCTGGTCATGGCCGGAGGGAAGGTTGTAAGTCCCTCCAAGGGAATTGAGTAACCCATTAAAGGGATCCTAGAGGAGGTGCTCCTGTCTGGATACCCAGGCAGGGTCTAGGGCCACAGCTCTCCTCAGTAGTGATCTGTGTGGGGAAGCACCTATTTGACATATGTCATAGGATTTCCTCACCACTGGTTCAACCCCTTGGAGAATCAACCAACAGATGGGCTGGTTGAAACAAGAAGAAGAAGAAGAAGAAGAAGAAGAAGAAGAAGAAGAAGAAGAAGAAGAAGAAGAAGAGGAGAGTTTGGATTTGATATCCCGCTTTATCACTACCCAAAGGAGTCTCAAAGTGGCTAACATTCTCCTTTCCCTTCCTCCCCCACAACAAACACTCTGTGAGGTGAGTGAGGCTGAGAGACTTCAGAGAAGTGTGACTAGCCCAAGGTCACCCAGCAGCTGCATGTGGGGGAGTGGGGGAGCGAACCCGGTTCACCAGATTACGAGTCCACTGCTCTTAACCACTACACTGGCTCTCTACACCACACTGGCATAGACATATACCCAATGTCTATGCCAAAACCACATCCATCTGGAATCAATAATGTTGTGGCTCAAGGGAAGAAAACTCATAGAAAACAGAGATACAAGCTGAAAGGCTAAGCCATACAGTCTATCATGGAAGGAATGCAGTAATAGGGTATTCTCTGTTTGGAGGTAACAGTAGAGAAAAGTGCTCCATGGATAATTTTAACAGGTAAGGAATTTCAAATGCAGAATATAGCAGCACTCAAGCACGAGTTCTTCTGATGAGCTGGAAGGTTTTCAGACACTTTCAGTTTCTTCAGACACTTTCAGTTTCTTCAGACACTTTCAGTTTCTTTAGAACTGAGCTAATCTACTCCAGCAACAGGGAAAGGCATACTCTCCAACATTTCTCAAATGAAAATAGGGATGTCCTATTCCAGAATAATCATAATAATTTTATTATTTGAACCCCACCCAGCTGACTGGGTTGCTCCAGCCACTCTGAGTGGCTTCTAACATATAAAAATAATAATAAAATACTAAACATTAAAAAACTTCCCTGTACTGGGCTACGTTCAGATGTCTTCTAAAGGTTGTACAGTGGTGCCTCGCAAGACGAAATTAATTCGTTCCGCGAGTCTTTTCGTCTTGCGCAGATTTTCGTCTTGCGAAGCACGGTCAGTCGCAACTGCACCTCTTCAAGCGGTTTTAAGAAAAAAGGAAACAAACTCGCAAGACGTGTTCATCTTGCGAAGCAAGCCCATAGGGAAAATCGTCTTGCGAAGCAACTCAAAAAACGAAAAACTCTTTCATCTTGCGAGTTTTTCGTCTTCCGAGGCATTCGTCTTGCGAGGTACCACTGTATAGTTCTCATCTCCTTGGCTCATGGGTCACATAACTCCATACCTTCCAACATTCATCCAATGTAATTAGAGGCTTCCTACCATACACTCCAACATTTCTCAGATGGAAATAGGGGCATTCTAAGGAAAAGTGGGACATTCTGGGATCAAATCAGAAACCAGTATGGCTTTTGTAAATCTGAGGCTGTCCCTGGAAAATAGGGACACTTGGAGGGTCTGGAAAGGACTGAGGCCTGCATATAGTTCTTTAGTTGAGATGGAAGAATCAATTAATGTTTCCAGAAAGAAATGTGGGAAGAAAATTACATATATATATATTTAAGCAGGTGTCTTCAGATGAAATTGTCTTGCTGTCTCCTTTGTACATTATCACTGACTGTAACGAATCAGCTGGAAGCTGGCTCTTGCCAATTTTGTTGACAGCTGGATGCAATTGCACCTCAGGATGAATGGCTGGAAGTTTTAATCACTGACACAGAGAAAGGTAAAAAGGCTAAATGTACTACTAAGGGTAAAAGTATGAAGTACTTTTATAAGCCAGGGAGATTTACCATGCTGATATATGATGTGTACTATCTTCCACTCTACTGCTTCCAAGACCTCTGCTGTTCTCAGTGCAACCACGTTGTGGAAGCGTGTTCCCTTACGCACGTGCAATTTTCGGCGCATAACTATATGAAATGACACATACAACTGAGGTTACACAAATACATCCCGCAAACATTAAGGCCAGATGTTCTATAGTTTTTGCTTCATGAGCCTGTGCAGCTGTAGCCATATGGCAGATCCTAGAGCCTGGCCTCTCAAGCAGAATTAACATTTTTCAATAAATAATAGCACTGCAGTTTCCCAGCATTGACAGTTTCAGAGGAAATTCTGAATTAGTTTCTGATAAGCGATGGCAAAACAAAGTTAGGCGGGTGAGGCTTTTTCATTCCAAGTGGGTATTTCTCACAAACTGCAACTGCTGTCCCCAAACCTTTTCAAATGCCCTCCTTCCTGCCCAATACACCTTTCTTCATGTTTACAGATCAAGGTTGAATCCTGACAAGACAGAAGTACTGTTTTGGGGGGTCAGGAGGCGGGCAGGTGTGGAGGACTCCCTGGTCCTGAATGGGGTAACTGTGCCCCTGAAGGACCTGGTGCACAGCCTGGGAGTCATTTTGGACTCACAGCTGTCCATGGAGGCACAGGTTAATTTGGTGTCCAGGGCAGCTGTTTACCAGCTCCATCTGGTACGCAGGCTGAGACCCTAGCTGCCAGCGGACTGTCTTGCCAGAGTGGTGCGTGCTCTAGTTATCTCTCGCTTGGATTACTGCAGTGCGCTCTATGTGGGGCTACCTTTGAAGGTGACCTGGAAACTACAACTAATCCAGAATGCGGCAGCTAGATTGGTGACTGGAAGCAGCCGCCGAGACCACATAACACCGGTCTTGAAAGACCTACATTGGCTCCCAGTACATTTCCAAGCACAATTCAAAGTGTTGGTGCTGACCTTTAAAGCCCTAAACGGCCTCAGTCCAGTTTAGCTAAAGGAGCGTCTCCACCCCATCATTCTGCTTGGACACTGAGGTCCAGCGCCGAGGGCCTTCTGGCGGTTCCCTCCCTGCGGGAAGCGAAGTTACAGGGAACCAGGCAGAGGGCCTTCTCAGTAGTGGCGCCCACCCTGTGGAACGCCCTCCCATCAGATGTCAAGGAAATAAACAACTACTAGACTTTTAGGAGACATCTGAAGGCAGCCCTGTTTAGGGAAGCTTTTAATGCTTGATTGACTATTGTATTTTAATATTTTGTTGGAAGCCGCCCAGAGTGGCTGGGGAAACCCAGCCGGATGGGCGGGGTATAAATAATAAATTATTATTATTATTATTATTATTATTATTATTATTATTATTATTTAAATGTTCAGGTTTCTCAGCTATGTGGTAGGGAAAAGCTCTTACCTGATAGGATTGTCCATTCTGTTCACAGTGAGAAATGCCGCTAGGTTCGCTGTGTAGGATGAACACACAATAAGAGTGAAGAGCCACCAGCTACCCATCACGATCCGCATTGCCATGGAATTGACTGCAGATTCACCACCTGAAATATAAGAAAATGTGTGAGCTCTTGGGAGCTTATTTACAAAGGCTAATGCCGGTCTATAACTCCTGTCTGGTAGTTATCTGTTAGCATTCTAAGCCCACAATGTTTGTATTTTAATGAACATCATCATAAAAAAGCTGGATGTACACACACACAAAAAGAAACACACATTTACATAATTGTGGGAATTAAAAGACAAAATGCTACAGTTCTGCGAACTCTGTACCATGTGATCTGTCTGCTTGTGTAGATCAAGTTTTACACTACAGGTTGAAGGTTGTATATTTGAATACATGGCCATGGTGGGTGGAAGCCACACGCCATGACAAAAATGTGCATGTTAGGGAGTTTAATAGTCTGCATCCCAATCCCTGAGATAACTAGTTTTTAAGGGCAGGGAGGTATATTCAACTATAGAGTAATATTTAACCATCGGAGAACCTATTTGTCATTTGTCCCACCACCTCTTGCTAGGTGAGTTAAATGAATGTGTAAATTGGCTCTGAAATTCCCAAGTGGTTTACTGAAACATAACCGAAAACATCAAAACATTAATGACATATTTTTATTGCTTCTTCTTGGTTTATAGCACTCCTTGTAACATGTCTAAAAGTAGACACTGGACCTGCACGTGCCTCATGGGCATTTTACTAATATAAACATGTTCTTCATCAAAATTTGGACATACTGAGGCAAATACATATTTGACCTGGGAATGTTCAGAACCCTTCTGAGAAGTTTCCCTGGTCCTGTCAACATTGTGATTTCCTCAAAATCCCCCAAAAGCTTTGGGAAACTTTCCAATTGTGCTTTGCATCCCGTTTTAGAAGTAATCCACTAAAAGCTGGAACTCACTGAGGAGTGTCCACAGTTTTAGTGAAACTCTTTTGGCTTCTCCTAAAATTCAGAAAGATTTTGCTTGTTAAGAAGCTAAATTCACTTCAGATCTTGATGGCAACTCTATTGGGCACAACCCAAAGAAAAACATTTCCCACAGACGTGTTTCCTCAGTGCGTTGTCAAAAATCACCATGTAATGGGACAAACTGGTTGTGCGAAACCATATTTAGGGTGAGTGAAACATCACATTTATTTATTTACTGCATTCATATCCCACAGTTAGAAAGGAAAGTGTAATGGTGTAGGAAGCAAAAAGCTGAAAATCCCCATACTATACTATAGAAAACTATACAAGCCTGACCAAAACTAATCACCCCAAGCAATGATGGTGACGTTAGTTATTTATTAAGATAAAATAAATTATGAGCAAGAGACTATGGCGTTAGTTATATCATTTCTTGATCTGTTTTTAAATCATTTATGGGGATAGATGATTCCTACACAATTGTGCTTCTCCTTTAATTCAAAGGCACATTCGCCATCAGTCGATCTTTGATTACACCTGTTGTTGGTTGCTTAATTTAAAGTGCCTCTTTTTTATATTACTGAAGCTTGTGAGACAACTATCTCAATGAGACCACATTTAGTGGGCAAAGTTTCCCATTAAAAGTTTTGCATCTTGCTCCTCTCCCAATTTCTTTTCTAACAACCTTGCAAGATGTATCCTTATAATTAGGGGGGGGGGATTACTTCCATGCGGTAATCAACAAAATTCAGCTTGAAATGCAAGACTTCAAATGAAGTCAGTTGACAAAAGAACACATTCGGGAATAATCTAGAAAAGAAGAAGAAGATCTCTACAATTCTATTTGTTTTGGTTACAGATTTGCTTATCTCTAACTTTGAAATTAAAGGGCCAAAGATTTTAATATGTAGCTGGATCATTCCTATTAACTTGTGGAAGGTTAAGGAATAATGGAACAAGCTCTAATCTACTCTTCACATTATTATTTACCAGACACTAGGCAGGGTAGGACCATCGTTGTCTTTATTTACTATTTATGGAATTTACAAATGGAATTTGATCTGATCCAGTGACGTAGCGTTTACATTCTTAGGAGTCTGCTTCACTGCATGATGAGATGCTGCCGGCTACATCATGCATTGAACTCACTCCCCCCCCCCCAGTAGGAGCACAGGCTGAAAATAGGTATAATACTGACACTGCAAAAAGAGTGCAGCAGTTAGGGAGGGACGTCCTTTTAGTGTTGAATGCCACAGTGGACCCTGCACTCCATGGAAAATTCCTCTTGCCCTTTAACCTCTGCTCTTTCAGTCACTGATCTGATTCACATACAGAGTTCAGCTACGAGAACAACAAAATAATGTGGTGAGGATTTTCTGAATGTTTAAAACATGGATGGAGGAGGAATTAAACAGATTTATACACTGAATCTGGCAGTTTCACTCTGACCGAGTCTTGTTTACATCGGACTGCCTATTTTACTGAGTGCCCTCTAATACCTCAGCAGCTCATTCATAGTCATCTACATTTCTGCAGCATAATTCTGTAACTGTATTAAGACATACATGTTATTTCAGAGGAAACCTGGGTTGTATATGTATAACATATGTGAGAGCTGTTGGGGATTCTTCTGCTCTAGTAGCTTAGCTCAAAGAGGCAAGGTAGCTTATGCGTTTGAGACAGACCTTGTATCAGAAAATTTATTTCAGAGGCTCAGCTAGCTTTTATAGGGCAATGCACATCAACTGGAGCTACAGTTAGCAGCTCCTGACCGCTGCGAGTAATTTTTACTCCAGTCACTTTTCAAAATGTTCACCTGCACTTAAGACTAATGGCACTTAAGGCTTTTTTAAAGCCACAAAGCATATATACTACAACAATTTGCTATAAATATAAATATATATAGTGGGGGGAAACCTCAGCACATTTACATAAGCCATAAAATACTACCCTCCTAATGTCCTAAAATAACAAACAAACCATATTTATATGGGTGTTTTCAAAAGTAGAATAATTTATATGTGGGGGTATTGTTTTTATTTGTTTCTGTATTATGTATTACTGCCTTTTTATATTGTAAACCACCCTGCGAAGGGTGGTATAGAAATTTAATAAAGAATAATAAAATCATTTCGTGTTCGTGCACAAGTATATAATTTGGCACAAACAGGTTATTTTGGGTCAGCTTAAAAGACCAACATAGTGTTTTGTGTATCACTGCCCTAGAATACTACTTTTAAAGTGTGAGGGAGAAATAAAATAACAACAACTAAAAATGAGACTTTAACCAGCAGCTTGGAGCACAGAAATATACATGTTTTGTGTGCTGTGAAATCACGTTATGTCAACTCAAAGTGTATTGTCAGTAGCAAAACAAGTTCTGTAATGTACCCTTCAAGCAGTTATTTGCAAAAGGTTAGTCCACGGCCTACCCTTTTGTGCTGAGACTGAAAAGTAGTGAATAGCCATCAGTACTGTGGTTTTTTTGTCAGACAGAAAAATACTTGACCAAGTACCTTGCTGAACAAAGGCCCCGTACACAATCCAAATGGCACTGTGAAGTGTGGAGGAAGCGGAGGCAGTGGACTGGGAAGAGTTCTGGGCTCTTACTGCTTGGATTCGGTTCAGCACAAATATCAGAACGCCAACAACAGGGATGGCCGCAGCGATGCAAGCCCACACCGCAAAATCAAAGGGGGCAAAGAGAGAAAAGATGTTGATCTTCTCTTCTGGTTTCTTGATCAGGATTCCTACAGAATAATCCATATAGCGCTTGCTGAAGTCTACAACACTCTCCCGTTCCGGTGTGATAGTGATGGCGGAGATGGCCAAGTCAGCTCTCTGCAAAGGGAACAGAAACAATGGTCAGAGCCTTTCCTGGTCCAGCGGAACTGTCTGCCATTCATCAGCAAAGGAAAGATGGGAAGGAGGGAGAAAAACTGCTAGGTTCTGCTCCGAAAAAGTTATGGCGGAGAGGGGGAAAAACAAGCCCCACTCCACCAAAGACCAGGACTAGATGCAGCAATCCACTCTGGCTATTTGTAAAAAGGAAAAAAAAATTGCATATCTAGCCCTGCCATGCTGCAGGGTGAGGTGACTGGTGTCAGGAAGCACCACAGAGCTGGTAATAGATGAACTGGTGTCTAAATGGTGCCGTAAGGCTTTTTAAAGCAAGGAAGGGATGCCATCTGAGCTCCGCTTCAGGCAACAAAACATATTGGACTGGCGCTGGCCTCTGCATATTTTAAGTCCTTCAGAATGAAGAAGGGCTGGGGACATTATCACTGGTGTGGACACAGATTCTGGTGGGGGAAGGATGCGATGCCCTGCTTAGCATGAGGGCAGCGAGTTAGTTAACTTTGGGTGGAAATTCTCCTGTTTCTTTCTTAGGCTGCAGGTGATGGCATGAAGGTTTCAATGTTCTACCATTATAAAACTAAGAAAGAAAGAAACAGATTTTCTACCCATAGAAAACTAGAATACCACTGGGAGCCTTTCTCTCTTGCCTGCTACTTTTCTGTGTAGGGGAGAGGGCGTTGTGAAGAACATTCAGACTAAATGGTAAAGTCCGGGGGGAGGGGGGGGAGAGAATGCACAACATGATTTTGTTGTGTATGCAAATGAACTATAATTGCAGGACCCTTATCCATTCAAATAAATTTCAGTACCCAAGGTCTGGGATTCAAAAGGCTGGGATGTGCTGAGTGGAACTGCGACTATTGACTGCTCCAAGTCAAACGGTAGGTCAGCCTATGTCATAACAAAGCTCCTTTGGAAAGTCTCCACCTTGTCCACAAATACCTTCCCATCTGCGGCATATGTGGGGCTGCTCTTTGAAAAACACAATTCCAAAACCACTCTAGATGTGCAAAACATTTCACTGAACCATTATGAAGAAGAAAGCACAGGGTGCTGGTGATTGCTTATTACTGCATACAACTCACTGTATGAACTATTCATCTTATGTGCTAACTTGTTTTTGTACGCACTGTACCCTACATCAATGCATGAATTGTGCTGCAATGATGAATAGAAATGAACAATTAGAAACAAGGTGGAGAAGTTTGCATTCCTAAAACGATTTTGCTGTGAAGAATAAGATGCTGATGGTGTCCCTTTAACACTTAGCAGGAAATGGACAGAGGAGCCCCATAGTCCTGCCCAGGAATTCTGCCTGTGTGTAGGATTTGCATATGAGCTCTATACCCACTCCCACTTCCACTTGTGGAAGGTGATGGACTAAAGCAGGGAGCTTCTCTGAGGCCTCCCACCACACAGCTTCTCCCTATACAACAGCCTTTCTCAATCTTGGGTTCCCAGATGTTATTGGACTACAACTCCCATCCTCCCTAGCTAGCAGGATCAGTGGTCAGGGATGATGGGAACTGTAGTCCAAAAACTGCAGGAGGCCCAAGCTTGGGAAACCCCCTTGTTGAGGGTTGAGAAAGGCTGCTCTACAACTTGGAGGTGGAGCTTTGCATACCCAGCCCTGCTCATGTGTAGCTTTTTTCACATGTGCAAAACAGTCTATCCTGAATTGCTCCCAAAGCAGACTGATTTTCTGAGGACTGAGTGTGTTATTTCAAAGCAACAAACAAAGAACAAAGGTGACATGAACTAATAATAATAATAATAATAATAATAATAATAATAATAATAATATAATTCTACTCCGCCTATCTGGCTGGGTTTCCCCAGCCACTCTGGGCGGCTTTCAACAGAACATTAAAAACAGAATAAAACTTCAAACATTAAAAGCTTCCCTAAACAGGGCTGCCTTCAGATTTCTCCTAAAAGTCTGGTAGTTGTTTATTTCCTAGACATCTGATGGGAGGGTGTTCCATAGGGCGGGCGCCACTACCGAGATGCTTTGAAATAGTGATAAGATTAAGGATATTCCTGTACAGCATTACAGCAATAACAGTTTTTTGATGTTATGTTTTGCTTTCATTTGCATCTTAAACTTTCTCTGAGCAGAAATGCTAGGTGACAAGCAATACAGTATAACGCAATAGAGCAAAAGTATTTGGAAATGGCCACACCATTGAATATAAATGCCTAAGATTTCATTCTATCGCTATGACAATGTTCAACCTCGGTCAGAAATGAAGTGATGTTTCCTACAAAATATATTCCAGCATCTGTGCTCCTAAGGATTAAATGGTGAAATCTGTTCCGCTTTGCTTTAAGCAGCGTTCACTTAATCCAAGTGAACACAAGTGCCCCCAAATCAGTTGCGACTCAATCACTTTGAGATGTGTTTTCCATTTTCTACATTTTAAAAGTCTCTCTCTCTCTTTTTAAGGCAAAACTATAACTTGCTCTTTGGGAAACCACTCAACTGTTCATTATAAAATAGCATTACTATAAAAAGCATGCATCTAGCCCACTTGGAAATCAAGGTGGAGTGGCTTTTAGTAAGAAAGCGATAGCAGAAAGGATGCCATAAAGCATGTAAGGGGAATTCGTAGTCTGCTGTTGTGTGCATATAATGTACACCCCTATTTGTAAGTTCCATCCTTTAGCCATTTCACAAAGTTATCTGTTTTAGAGTGGCCACTGGATTTCTCCTCTAAACGAAAATTCAAGTGCAATTCCAAGTTCCTCCTCAGGTGAAACATTTGCAGAATTTCAAGGGGAAACCAAAAAAAGTGTGTTGACAAATCTAGCAAATTTTCACAGGGAGAGATTCCTATGATTTCACTTATAGGCTAAATTGAAACAGATAGGAAGTTTCTCTTTAGGTAAAATATCTGAGATATTCAAAATAAGCCAATATTGTTTCAATAAGGCTAATGAAATCTTCCAAGGATTTCTGGCACATCCCAAGTATCTACATTTTGATGTTAGAAAGGCAATATTCCAAATATTAGTCTTTAATTGCAGTAATTATTACAGTGGCAATATTTTGAGGCAGGCAAAGTGGCTCCATATAGTTGACATGTTAGGTAAAGGTAAAGGTACCCCTGCCCGTACGGGCCAGTCTTGACAGACTCTAGGGTTGTGCGCTCATCTCACTCTATAGGCTGGGAGCCAGCGCTGTCCGCAGACACTTCCGGGTCACGTGGCCAGCGTGACAAGCTGCATCTGGCGAGCCAGCGCAGCCCACGGAACGCCGTTTACCTTCCCGCTGGTAAGCGGTCCCTATTTATCTACTTGCACACGGGGGTGCTTTCGAACTGCTAGGTTGGCAGGCGCTGGGACCGAACAACGGGAGTGCACCCCGCCGCGGGGATTTGAACCGCCAACCATGCGATCGGCAAGTCCTAGGCGCTGAGGTTTTACCAACAGCGCCACCCGCGTCCCTCTAGTTGACATGTTACATATCCTCAATTTAGGTCAAATCCTATACCCATTTACCTGGGAGTAAGTCTCATTAAGCAGGTATAAGGGATTAGGCAGGTATAGGATTGCCTTGTTGAGTTCGTTCTCCAATTATTATTATTATTATTATTACACAGGTACCTCTGGTTGTGAATGGGATCCGTTCCGGAGGCCCATTCGCAACATGAATAGAACGCAAGCCGCAGCAGCGCGTCCACGCACGCGCAGATTGTGATTCACCGTTTCTGCGCATGTGCGTGACGTCATTTTGCGCATCTGAGTATGCACAAGCGGCGAAACCCGGAAGTAATCATGAAGCAAACGTATCATGAAGTAAACGTAACATGAGGTATGACTGTCTTATTATTAGTTGAATTTATATACCGCCCTATACCCGGAGGTCTCAAGGCAGTTCACAGAATATATAGTCTTTCTGCCCTATATACCTTGTTAATTAGTTCTCCAATCATGCCATTCCATGAGCTGTTATGGAGCTGTTGCCCGTATCTGCCATCTGGAGATTGATAGATCTCATACTTGAAGCCCAGATTCTTCGAAAGTGCATCCAGGACGTCAATGGAGAAGCCTTTATAGCGCTTGGGCTGTCCAAGTATATTCTCAGCCACCATAACAAAAGGTTCTTCCTGAGAACAAAGCAAGGTTTAAGCTGATGCTTAAATGGAAATTTAAAGATGATTAATCAAAGATAGTCCAGCTCATGGTATCAATGGCACCCAGAATGGTGATGTTGCCAAGCCTCCAGCACTTTAGCTTCACATTTATTGGATTGACTTTCCAAGGGGGGCGGGGGCGGGGAGAGACTTCCAGGATAAAAGTGAGAAATCTGTTACTCGTTCTTCCATTATTCATAATTTTAAACCAACCCCAAAATAAATCTTAGAGTGGCTGGCCCCCCGAGGTACTTTGGGAGTTAATGAACTGCACTTTGGAAACCACAAGAGGACAGGGGATCCTGTAGGGTGATGGTTTCAATATGACATAGACTACACGCTCACTTGCCAGGGGGATGCCAGCCCAACTGATTTTACTGCCGTTGCTCTTGGCTATCTATGCAAAGTGCTGCTGACATCTTCTCAGGGGTAGAACAGCTCACCTCCTGGACAGACAGGAGATCTGATCATGACCCTTAACAGCTGGAGGGGAGAAAGCGAATAACAGATTGCAGGGGGAGGGGGTGTCCTAAAGATCTCACTGAAGCACTCTAAGTTGCTTTAATGCACTGTGATCTTAGAGAATAGCAAAAGCAAAAGGGAGGGGGGACAAAGAATTGAAGCTGCGAGGTGGAGGGGGCTTGCATACATCATATTGCAGACTAGAGTCTCCTTTCAACTTGGATTTGACATCACAAACAAGCAACTGGCATGCCCATACACTTTTGATACATAAAGAAAACAACATATTGAGGTCACAATGTTCAATGCAGCAAATAACTTCTAAGCTAGGTGCTGTTTTTGCAAGTACATTGTAGGTTTTTCTTTTTCCGGAGCTGCAGTAGGTTAGGAAATCAGCCTTTCTCTTTTTAGTTTATTTAGTTCAAAATCTGAGCCATAAGTCAGATAGCACCCTGCAACATTTTAGTGTGTGCGTGGAATCCCACACCTCTAAAAAAACCTCATTATCATTGTCAATGGACATTTCTAAAGGAAGTTATAAAACAAAGCATGGAGACAACTCTAAGATGGCAGGCAGCACCTTTGGCAGGCAGCACCTTTGCTAAGGAAGCTTAAGCACTGTTGCTAAGTTACCAGGTGAAGGAATGTTGACCATCCCACCTTGGACTCCCAAAGCAATAGAAAAAGCAGGAGAAGCCAAATGGAGGGTAATGCTGGGGTAAGTTTATTCAGGCAACTTCCTCGTGTCCACGTTATTTCATCCACTCCCCAAACATACTGCCTGGTATGAAAGCGCTTACGGAAAAGAATGAAGAGGCCTACCCCTGCTTTAAATTAAGAGTGGGAACTTGGGTGTGGGAGATAAGGATTTGGGTCTGCTGAGGGAGTTTAGAGTGTGGGGAGGGAGATTGGTTTGACCCCAGCCTAGAAGGTGTGGCGGTAGGGGCTTCCCCACACAAGCGCAAAAAAGGGGGAGGTAACTTGAGGTAAACATGGGAGAGTTGTGTGGGGAGGCACTTGAGAGTTAACAGGAATCTCAACTCCTACTCTGCCCTACATGACAAAGGAGGTAGAGGACAGATATAGTCCCCCCACACGGGTGGACAGCTAGAGATAAACCTGGGGTGGAATGGAAAGGTTTTGTGATGTGGAGTTGGGCTAAGAGGAGAGGGAATTTTGAATCTCCAGTTCTCCCACCTTAAACAAAGACAGCGAAACCCTGGGCAATGTAAAACTGAGGCAGGGAGAGCAAGCATGACTAGCAAAGTGAGCAGGCGGGCACCCCCTACTAGTATATATTTATTAGCTCTAAGTGTTACATAAGTATCATACTGTACTGCAATGGAATATGGGAGACCACAAAGAATTATGAGCTAGATGGACCAGTGTTCCGACTGTTTCCTGTGTTCATGAATTGATTGTCAATGGCCTGTTCTTTATTCTATGCACCTTTTTTTTTTTTAGTATTTAAAATTACAAATCACCTTGGGTGCCTTGGCAGAAAGGCGGTATAAAAAGGCAATACATAAGTAACATTTTGATACCTTGACACAACATTCATAAACTCTAGTTTCACATGGCCCTTGCAGTGGAGAATCTGCAAAAATGGAAATTCTCATGGCTGTTTTCCTGATTAGGCAATACTATGCATAATGCAGCATTCACGTGCTGCAGGTGACAAGAGAAATGAACAAAACCTTTAAAGTGTGTGTGTGGGGGGGGAATAAACGCTGGGTGAAGGAAGGAAGGAAGGAGAGAGAGAGAGAGAGAGAGAGAGAGAGAGAGAGAGAGAGAGACTAGCAAGTAACATTTTTGAGCATTTTGCTTCCTCAACTCAAATATGGTCATACCAAGACAGTCACCACTTTCAGTGTTAATCCTTGCAAGTCACTGCCCAAGCGCCGTTCCTGCAGACTGCCGTTCAGCCCCTTCTCAGAGTCCCATGTTGCCAACTGCAAATGGAAATAACACAACAAATATGAAGAGGAAATAATACATTTGTAATCTTTGCATAAAATACTTCAAAGAGGAGTTAGACGAGAAAGATGCGTGAAAACACAGAAAAGGCTGAGAGAGCAGAAGAACGAAATGTTCTATTACCCAAACAATTTTATGATCATAATTACAGAGCTTTAAATGGGTTGCACAAGAACATTGGCCGCCTGTATTATTTCAAAACATTCGTTCCTATAGATCATTTTTGTACATCTTTAGTCTACAGCAAATTGTTTGTCTCTATATCAAAATGGTTGCCTAGGAGTTCTGTTCCCATAATTATGCACATTCATCTCAGGGCATTTTTGCATTTCTGGTTCTACTTGAATCAGTGTTGGTTTGAAGCATCTGAAACAGGTATCTGACACCACAAATCTGGACTGTAATGCATACTCTGTTTAATCATGCATGCTAAGACATTAATGGCAGTTCACCCAGTTCAGCAATGGGCGACATTTGTGGCCCGGTGCGTGGCTTCCCCGTCCTCCTGCAGCCACACCGTCTTGCCAACCATTGCTCCGTTCCCCTGGCCATGGTGGGGCCTTCTGGGTTCCCACCAAACCCAGATTCAAATTTTAATCTATGTGTAGTGGCCTGGGGGGCAGGGCAACTGGAGCAGACTGATTTGGAGCAGGCTTCACTCCGGTCTGCTCATGAAGAACAAAAGAGGGGCCGGAGCTGCCGCTGGCCACGCAGTCAGCTCCAGAGCATTGAGGGACATCATCGGAGGAGAGGAACCAGAGAGAGGCTCATCAGCTTCTTGAGCAGAGTGGCGGCAAGGTGTGGCCTCCCTGAGCAGAGTATTGGGATGGGTTGAGCCCTCTGAAAAGCTAAAGGCATTGGGTGGTAATAGCTGTCGAAGCGCCATGGCGCAGTGGTAGCAAAAGCGCCGTTAGGGATATGAACCACGTGGAACATTGTACCAACCTGATAAATTAAGCAAGCTGAATAATTGCAAAACTTAAAACTATAGTCGCACAGAACAACATCATAAAGAAAAGTCCATCAAACCTAATGGCCTGCCGCAGTAAATGGCACACATGTTTCAAAGATAACAAAGGCGGAAACTCCTCCCACTTTGAGAAAAAGCCACAGACTTGGTCAGATCCTTGTTTTAATGTGATGAGAGGAGAGGCACTGTTCCGTGATCTCGGGTATAAATATAAGCTTATTACCAAAGTCTGGAAGTAACTTTTTTTCTTCATTTTTAACAGTACACAAATTCTGGATCCTATGATCACCTTCAGGGCTGGCCCACATATGAGGCAAGGTGAGGCAGTCGCCACAGGGCAGCAGGCTCCAGAAAGCTTGGTGGGACAGCAGATCCAGTCTCCATGCCACTTGCCACCGCCACCTTCTCCACCATGTGCCTAGGCGGCAGTTTGCGTGTGCATGCAGCAGTGGGCGCATGCCAAAAAGATGTACAGTGGGTGTTCTTTGGCATGCAGGCATGTAGCAGAGGCGGGAGTGGCATTTTGTGTTTTGCCTCTAGCAGAAAAACATGCTGGGCCAGCCCTGATCACCCTTAAGCACTTATGACTTACAAAACTTAAAACTGCATTCTGTAGCAGTCATTAGGGGTATGCATGTAGTTTCTGTAAAATCAGTCAATTTCCTTTCCAGCACACTCACTAAAATAAAAACAAAGCAAACAAACCTCAGCATCCGCATTGTCTCACACTGGCTGCCGTAATGCGGGGACACAAAACAACATAGCAATTGAAGCCAGAGGGGATAGGAAAAACAAGAACCCTGATGCCTGAGGTCGCTGCTGGCCAGTTGGCATTGCAAACACATCAGGCAGCATTGTGACACTTCGTGACAAAACCCTGCCACTGGGTTTGGTTCAAGGGTGCCACAACTTGGCAATCATATTCAGGGGCGCTGAGAAGAGGACACGGTGAAAGCTATTAATATAAGGGAAGATTGCTTTGAGATCCTGTCTGCCACTGATTCTGGGTGCAAAGTGCCTGGCAGATTGTTCATTCCAACATTTGTTTCCCAAATCACATCACATCCCAACTCCACTCATTTTGTCAATATGGCACATCTGTGGATGGTCCAGGGAGGCCATCGTCATCTTGTGTGATGTTGGCCACCTGGTGCCACCCACCTTTGACTGCGCTGGACCTTCCATTCCTTGGCCGCTAGGCCAATCAAAGTAGGGACATATTTAAGAGAGCAGCCAAGTGCAGCTCTCCCTGTCTGCTGACTGTTGCAGGATTTTCCACCCACCCACCCAGACTATTAAAGGTCCACCTAGTGGGGAGCTGGCAATTTGGCATGTGCACCTTACTATGGTTTACTTGGTATCTGGGACCAGTGAGGATTTTTTCCCTGCAAGCAAATTGGCCAGCTTGAAGGTTTTCGCCTACCTCATAGCAGATAAGGCATTGGGCTGGATCCTTAGTTGTGGGGGTACCCCATTAGAGGGGTTCAGGAGGAGTGAATCTTTCTGGGATTCCACAGAGGGACCAATGGGCCAATATACCTCTCCCAGTGGCGGCCTATGCAGGGTCATTACACCCAATCCATGTCAGGGGTGGCTCCCAGTACAGAGTCAACTTCACTGGGTTCCTATTAGGTAGCAGGCGAGCCTTAGCCTTAGCTAAACCTACTCTTTCCTGTAATCAATAAAGTTATGGCCTAATTCAGCCCAATACCAGTCTCCTGTGTACATTCTTTCAACTCTCTCTGCACCAGCCACTGACGTTATGTGCCTGTGGTGGCAATTTCTCTCTCTCTCTCTCTCTCTCTCTCTCTCTCTCTCTCTCCCTCTCTCTTTCTAATGTATATATTTAATTCCAATACCAAATCACTTCCCACGTCAGTGATAACAAGAATTACGCAATTTCATGTACAAAAAGAGTTATAACGATTAAAAGCACTTTCATAGGTAAAAATAATTTCAAATCCCATACAGATACAGCATGGGATAAAAATCTCCACTTAAAAAGACTCCTGGAAGGTCTTCAATAGGTGCTGAAAACACAACAGGAACAGCCTTACCTGTGACTCTTCCTTAGTTTTAGACATGAAATACTAATGTGGTGGAGTACAGAAGAAAGTAAGAGCTGCTGTTTCCCAAAGACCTCTGACTGCCTCAGAGAGAAATGAGGGGTCATTGTGCTTCTGCCAGCTTCAGTGAGGCAGAGAGAGACTAATGCGCCTGATTGCTGATGCTGCCTTCTTAGAACAAAGCTGGCCACTGTTACCTACTGATGACCATTAATGATGACACTGTCTACCTGAAGGAGACAAGTTGTGCATTGTGAGCTAATGATGATGAGGCCTACTTGAAGGAGAAGGACTGGCCATTGTGACCCTGCCTATTTAAAGGAGATGGATTGACCATTGTGATCTATTGATTGGGGGGGAGAGCCCAATTATGGTCAGCCAAGACCCCCACAACTAGAAATGTGTTATCAGGGAATACAAAGCCCTATTTCTCAACACATTTTGTTCCCTTGAACCTCCCTGATTAACATCTTGGAACTTTAAGAAGAGTCTGCTGGAATAGGCCAATTGAGTCCAGCATCCTGTTCGGACAGTGGTCAATAAGTTGCCTGTGGAAAGCCAGCAAGCAGGATCTAAGCACAGGAGCATTCTCAGCTCCCGCGATTTCCATTATTTGGTATTTAGAAGCCACGGAGACAGAGGTAGCCACCCTTTCTTTTTCCAGTGCAGAACATATCCATAAAATTTAGAAGCAATCTTCACATTACTGACACCTATTGATTATTGATGTCTCTTTTATACTGATGAGCTCAGCTAGATTTTAGTAATCTAGGGCTGGCTGCTAGTTTCGTCAGTTGTTGATTCCTTGTGTTTTACCTCTGAGTATTTTTTTTTAAAATGATTTTCTGTGTTTTATTGGAATGGTTTACATATTATCGTTTGCCACGTTGTGAGACATTTTCTGAAATACAGGATGTAAATTTATTTTTTAAAAGAGGAATATTAAGAATCTATTGTGTGCAAGAATTATTGCAGGAATGCTTTGACAGAGTATGATCAAATGATAAAAATTCAAGCTACAGGAAAGGAGATTTCAGCTAAACATAAGAAAGGACTTACTGACAGAAAGAGCTTTTTCACAATAGAAGGGACTTTCTAGGAAGGTGGTGGGCTCTCTTGCCTAGAGGCTTTTAGGCAAAGCTGGATGGCCATCTGTCATGGATGCTTTATATATGATTCCTGCATTGCAAGGGGCTGGACTAGAAGACCCTTGGGGTCCCTTCCAACTCTACAATTCTATGATTGTATGAATACAAATCTAACCAGTGGGAGGGTCAGTTCGGTCAAACAGTGCAGGGTCGGTTCATAAGGGGAGAGGTGGCCCTTGAGGTATTGTGGTCAGGAGTCATCTAACACACAAAATCCTTTGATCTTATTAAATTTAATAATGACTAAATCTCATTGAAATCAATAAAAAGGTAGTCATTCCTGACTTTGGATGGCTTGGGACCTTTCTCTTTAAGGCTAAGTATTTGTTACCTTTGAAGAAATCTAAATAAATTCAGCACCAAGGCTAGGGAATTCTGGAAATCAGCCAACATAAGTAAGATTTTCTATTATGTTTGACTCAAAAAAAGAAAGAGAGCTACAATTTGCTTCTTGCATATTAAACAGTCCAAAGAGGAGGAGAATTTCTCTAAGGCATGCTTATAGTTTCCTTTTATTTCATACCAGCCAGCACATAAAAATCTTTTTTGTATGCAAGGGTAAAATTCTACACTGCATTCAAAAATAATAACAATGCAGATAAGGTTAATAACAGGACATGAAGAAAGCCTTTTACCAAAAAGGCTCCCCCCTCCTCTGAATCTCTAGGCCCCTAACCATCCCATTTGTTCACAAATGTGTCGATTCTGAGTTGCACTTGTTCTAGGAGGCAGGAATGCATTCTGTAGGATCGATGAATTTATGGATACAGACACCCGTTTTTGACAGCTGACCTGTCAAGATCAGTGCCTGAAAAACTAACTTCCAGCACGGTTAAACCAAATGAGTCCTGCTGCTGTTTGATAAGACTTGTACAATCTTCATTCCTTTCAGAAATTAGCTATACCTTCTTCCAGGACTCTCAGAGCCAGAGGTTACACAACAGTCATCAACTGATGCAAGAGATAACAGCTTCTAAATCTGTAGAAATTTATATATAAAATAAAGCAAGAGATAACAGCTCCTAAATCTGATGATGACAAACAACTGCTCACAGGGATCAGCCAGTTATAGAACAAATCTGTTGGTCCCAGGAAAAATATATCTGCCAAGGCAATCCAGTTTATTTCATTTATTTTTAAATTCTTGATTTACTGAATTGTGAAGTTGACTCCCTCAGATCCAATATTATATAGCCCAATATTTTATTTTATTTGTTAAGTCACGTAATACACAGCAGTTTCAATAGCTAAATAATTCACCAGGTGAGTTAAATGAGAAAACGGCATGTACACAACCAGAGGAATTGACCCATGCTTTAGCACAAATAATATCAGAGTTTTGATATAAGAGAATCAGAATGACAAGAACTGTGGATAGCCTTGGTATAAGGATATTTTCAGGAAGTTTAAGGCAGTAGTCTCCTTTTGTAATTTCTGAATGGTACATGGAATTTGCTTTGGGGAAGGTAAACTGGAATATTTAAAGGTGTCAGTTATTGTACGATCCATTTTACATCATTCACATTCAGAAAGTCACCAATTAGATAAGTCAGGATTAAGCAATGCACTCATTGAATAAACTTTCATGCTTTCTTCCAATCTCTTGACTAATGAGCAGAAGAAAATGGTTGTGCTTCTGGTTAAACCAAAACAAGCTATTGGAGAATTTCCTGCAACTTCCTCTTGGTCTAATCACAGGTGAAATATTAACTTAAACTAGACAGAAAGAGTCCTGCTTACATATGCAATTCTTATATTTGTGTTGTACTGTTTACTGTGGCAGATTGTTTCAATGGATTTTCTTTTAAACTTTCATTGGGTATTGATTTCATTTTGTAACATATTTGTGTTAAATATGTTGTCTGCTCTTTTAACATCCATAGTGAGATAATCCTTGTAACTGGAATGTCAATATTCCGAGGATAAACATAATCTGTATCCATATTGTAGGGGAAAGTATTGGGTTAGCTCTGTTGCCAGTTTAGTGTGCAGCTTCAGCTATCAAATATGCATATAGGTTCAATTAGGGGAGAAATAACTATATAGGCAGTTATACTTTACTTCCTGTCTCGCTACTGACCAAGCCACCTGTGTCTGCATCTGGCAAGAGTTTTAAGGCTGAGTAGGGGAGGCGTTAGCAGACATCCAAATGAGACTTTTTAAAGGTTGCTATCCAGAATTCAGATTGTACTAAAGCCTCCTGCCGCAAAGAAAAGCATAATGGTTGATTCCCCGTCTCTGGAAATACAGACGTTACTCAGATCTGTTTCCATCCTTAGAAGAAACACACAGGTTTCTTGGTAGGTGGCCAAGAGAAATAGGCATTCCTTACATTAAAATAAGTAGAGATTCGTTTTAGGTGTGCTATGTAACAAAAAGAAAGTTGGTTAGAGCATGATGCTGATAATACCAAGGTTGCAGGTTCAATCCCCATACAGAACAGCTGCATATTCCTTTGTTGCAGGGGTTGGACTGGATGATCCTCAGGGACCCTTCCAGCTCTACCATTCTATGATTCTATAAGCCAGATTGGCAGAGGCATAGCTAGTTGCCCCAGCACCCATAGCGGTGGAGTGGCGAGAGCCACCCATGGGGTGGGGAGAGTCGCCCACGGAGGTGGGGCAAGCTGCCCACAGGGGTCACCATGGCAAGCTACCCATGGGGGTTGTGTAGCGATCCACCCGGGGGGGGGCAGCATGGCGATCTGCCCAGGGGCATGGCCAGCGAGCTGCCCATGGAGTCAGCCTGGTGGACACAAGCCCCATGCTGCCGTTTCGGGCAGCGCGGGGCCCCAAGCCACTGCGTCACTCCCAGGAGAGGAACGTGGCTCAGGCACATCCCCAGGGTGTGCCATTTTGTCACCCCCTCAGGGATGACACCTGGGGTGGGCCGCACCCCCCACCCCCCTTCCTACGCCCCTGCAGATTGGCCAGCTTTACCTTGTAGCTGAAGAAAATGCTCACTCAGGGAGTAAAGTCCCACCTTTTGCTTGCATAAGATGGTGTTCCTCCAGTTTCGAATTCCCTGATAATGTGGCTAAAGTACTTTTATCATTTAGCCTAAGGAAGAGTTTGGGACGCGGGTAGCACTGTGGGTTAAACCACAGAGCCTAGGACTTGCCTATCAGAAGGTCTGTGGTTCGAATCCCCGCGACGGGGTGAGCTCCCGTTGCTCAGTTCCAGCTCCTGCCAACCTAGCAGTTCGAAAGCACGTCAAAGTGCAAGTAGATAAATAGGTACCACTCCGGCAGGAAGGTAAACAGCGTTTCCGTGTGCTGCTCTGGTTCGCCAGAAGCGGCTTAGTCATGTTGGCCACATGACCCGGAAGCTGTACGCCGGCTCCCTCGGCCAATAAAGCGAGATGAGCGCCGCAACCCCAGAGTCGGCAACAACTGGACCTAATGGTCAGGGGTCCCTTTACCTTTACCTTTAAGGAAGAGTTCTGGAAAATGCAAAAGCTTGCACACTATTTGGATCGTGGGCCTGTCACTGTCTCTCAGCCTAACCTAGCTCACAGTGTCGCTGAGGTTGAAATGGGAAAGGGGAGAGTTGTGTATGCTGCTTTGATCTCCTTAAAGGAAAGGTGGAGTATAAGCACAATATATAAGCAAACAAAGCACTTGGAAACATTTTGGATGTGACTTGGGAGATACCGAATTCTGTACTTTTGCACCCCAGGAGGGAAGCCTGGTAAAAATGCTTCCCCCTGCATTTTTGTTGTAAATGCAATTCTGGATTCCACAAATTGATTGTAAATGCAATTCTGGATTCCACAACCCACTCCAGCACCTTGACAGAATGAATGATTTTGTTCTACCTTCTGCACAGTGGAGCCGAGAGGTTCTGCCCATCTCTGCTGTCAATTATCTAAAACACTGCTTATCTTTGACTTCTATCCTGGGCCAGTCACAACACAACAATGATTTGGTTTGAGATGGCATTGCATCATAGCCAATCTGAAAGGCACCTGGCCCTGGCCCCTTCTGATGCAGAGATGAGTTCATGAATGTCAATCCTGAAAATTCCTTCCTCGGTACATATACAAACGCAACTAGGGCAGCCAACTTCCAGAGTCATAGCATATCCAATCAACTTGCTAAAAGAGGTTTAGGTTGTTCCTTCCAGTCGATAAATGTGACTTCTGCTGGTAAAGTGCCATACAAATTAACGGTGTCATATAATGGATAATAAACCACCACTACAGAATAATGGAAGTATGAAGATTAAACAGCATGATTTTATATTGAACAAATCATTCTAGACAAACTTCATTGCCTTCCCGATACAATCACAGAATGCAAATTCAGGGGAGGGGTAGAGGAAGGGGTGGGTGGTATCTGAATTTTGGTAATGGGTTTCAACTTTTGCTCATGAAATCTTAATCATGAGAATATGAGCATCTTGTTCTAAAAACAATATTGCACAGATATTTACTATCAGGGAACTACAATGCATGCAGAACAAAAAAATAATGTTCTGGGGTACACCTTGTGGCAGCGTCATGGTTCAGAACACACACACACACACACACACACACACACACACACACACACAATATCTTTGTAGAGGGAGATGAGCTTTCTGGTCAAGTGTCCAAGGAAGCTAGGATCATAGAAAATATAGCTCTCTGCAGCTAGGGAATTATGCAATGGGTCTGTGCAACATTATTGTGACTGCGGTCCCTGATGCAACATTCATAAAATCATAGAATTGTAGAGTTGGAAGGTACCTAGAGGGTCATCTAGTCTGACCCCCTGCAATGAGGAATCTCAACTAAAGTATCCATGCCAGATGTCCACCCAACCTCTGCTTTAAAACCTCCAAGGAAGGAGAGTCTGCAACCTTCTGAGGTAGTCCATCCCACTGTTAAACAGCTCTTACTATCAGAATGTTCTTCCTGAAGTTTAGTCGGAATCTCCTCTCTTATAACTTGAAGCCATTGGTTTGAGTTCTAGCCTCCAGAGCAGTAGAAAACAAGTTTGCTCACATTAAGTAAGGTGGTGCTGGCAGGGAAGGAGGAAGAGACAGAGGGATATACTGACCCATTTCAGATTAAAACTGAACCTATGGTATATAGACTGGAAACTGTTCCAAAATGGGTCCAGGTAGGAGACACTAAAAATCCAGTGTTTAGCTCATCCCCAATTCAGGACCCCCTTCAACTTGATTAAAATATAGCCTTAATAAAATATACAGCTTCATCTTGAATTAATGGCAATGAAAGTTCACATTTTCTATAAAGGCTTACACAATACTATCCACCAAGCTGAACATAGGGCACAAGCAATTTATTGGTAGCCCATTAGATTACTGGGGGGTTTTTTTTGCTGCCGGCCTAGAACTGCAAAACCTGGGATGAGGAGATGAGGTTTTAAGGATCTGGAAGGCCACCAGATATGATTGGCAGGCTCTGTTAATCTTCACGGGTCACAATTTATGCAATGCAGTGCTAGAGAGATACCATAAAAATGGATAGTGCTTCCTGCTACGAGAGAAAAAGGAATCTATTCTGCTGAGTTTATGATTCTTTATTGTAGAGGAGGTGAAATTCTAAAAAGTTATGTGCAGTCACATTCTGTAAGATACATCATTAACCTAGACCAAATTCAGTGAAATGCATTCTTCTCTTTCTCGGGAATCACTTGTGTTGCATTCAAATGTGTTGGGAAAGGAGAACAAATGAATAGCTTTCTCGGCCCACACTGAGGGGAGCACAAATGCCAATTGGTGACAGGGAGGCATGGAAAATGTGAGGGGAGCCACAGCAAAGGCCTGTGGGGGCCACATGTGGCCCACATATTGTGTCTATGTGCTATATAATATACTTTTAAAACACAGAAACATAGCAGGAACATCCATTTACTTTGCTGGTTTATACAGTGGTACCATGGGTTAAGTACTTAATTCGTTCCGGAGGTCCGTTCTTAACCTGAAACTGTTCTTAACCTGAAGCACCACTTTAGCTAATGGGGCCTTCTGCTGCTGCCGCGCCGCCGGAGCATGATTTCTGTTCTCATCCTGAAGCAAAGTTCTTAACCTGAAGCACTATTTCTGGGTTAGCGGAGTCTGTAACCTGAAGCATATGTAACCCGAGGTACTACTATATATTGCTTTATGTACATACCCTGCCCTGGCACCATGTGGTGAAGTTGCAGTTTAAAAAGGCAGTAAATAAATGAACAAATAATCCAAATAAAGGCTACTTAAAATATTTCTTACTGGTAAATAACACACAGAAGCTCAGTTCAGACATAAATGAACCACGATCCTAGTTCAATATCCTAGCTAGTTAAGCAACTGTAGTTTATATAAAGCAACTTCCCAAGTTTAGTCAAAAGAGGAAACTGCAGCAAGAGCAAACCAGTAGCAGAAACTTTTAAACCTCCACTCCTTGGGTGCCAAGAATGAGGGGGATAAATGAACCTCAAAACTGATACTCTTCCCTCATGGTTTGTTGTTACTGGGCCAATACCCATACACAAACAAACACACAAAACCAACACTGGTTTTTGTTTTGTTTTTACAATTTGTGTAACTGGACCACGGTTGCAGCCAGGGTTATCTATCTTAGCCTTGCCACCATCAACTCAATCCCGCTCAATAGATTTCTCCTAAAAGATTAATCTTTTTAAGACTGCTGATTCATAGGGCAGCTACAGCAATTGATTCATCAACTTGATTAAATAATTAAACATTTTTGGCTGGATGAAAACAACAACAACAATGGCCCAGAGCAATGAGATCATGACTCCACACAAAGCTAAGGCACCTTGTGCCATTTCAAAGGCTCAAGGTGCTAATATTCTTCTCCCTGCAACCGATGCCTCGATGAGCAAAAGCCAAAAGGTGCAGAACTTTAAATTTATTTGTTTGTTTGTTTATTATTAAAGATGTATTGCACTCCTTTCTTCAGTGCTGATAACCAGCTGATAAATGGAATTTATGCATACCCATAGAAGAATCTCATCAAACCTTAAATGAAAATAAACAGAGATGGAGGCAGCTAAAAACAACAGATCAAGCTAAAGCAGTCATTAATTCCCCACCGGAACATCATGGAAGCAGCCGAGACAGACACAGGGTATGTGGAAGCCAGACACCAGTGCTATTGCTGCCTGAACCTTCCTCTTGCATGTTCCACTGAGCTGCAGCAACCAACCAGGCAGCTCCTCCTGCCTCACACCCTTTGCATAAGCTTGCAAAAACTACTAAACTGCTAGTTCAGATAAACTACTTTGCAACGTCCTCCTGGGAAGTGCTTTTTTCCCTCATAATGGGAGCATGCTTTCCAGAAGGTCAGCTGATAATCAGTTAAGAAAGGACCTGTAAGTCTTTATGTAAACACATGCTGGCAAAATGAAGTCTTTAACATTGCTGATAATGCAACGTAAGATCCAGCCACAGTGAAGAATGCCTGAAGTCGCAAGGGATTCAATGCGCCCAACTCAAATCGATGGGACTGAACTTTGCTTAATTTTGGAGGCATTGTGGCCACAGATTCTGGAATGTGTGTTTGGCTGGATACAAACATTTAAATAGATAATGCATTTTTTAAAAATTAATAATATTGGTTTTCTTTTTGTTATTAAGATTTTTATTAGGTTTTCATTACTTTAACCAATTAATTTCAAACTTCAAACATACATTTCTCTTATAATCACCTTCCCTTCCATGCTGTTTTCTATAGTCATCCCTTTTATATACTGCATAATTCATATTCCTCTATTACATCACACATCATCTAATTCCTCTATTTCTTATATTATCATTTCTTCCTGTTGCTCAAATTTCAAATCCTGCCCACAATTTCATTCTGTTGTTATTTTTTTCCCCAAGTTGGTTTTATTTTCAAACCTACCTGTTTTGTACTGAATTTCCAAACACTGGCAGGTAAAGGAAACTTTCTCTAGTTCTGTGCAACTAGACTTCAATTGTGATGCTCTTTCTTGACTACAATGAGCATTGGTGATGATAAAACATTAACTTAGATCAGACCTGTACAGCTTGCAGCCATCAAGGCAAACAAGCACGCATTTGACAAACATGCCCCCTTTACTCCCCAATCCCAGGCAAGTGGCAAAATAAATAAATAAATCCAATTTTATAAAGTTCCTGGTGGACCACCACCTATGACTAGGATGAAATCAGCTCGGTGCATCACAATCTGTGCAGGTGTACATTATATATTGCTATTAGGAACCAACAACCATTATGACATTTCAAAATGGTTAATATTTTCCCTGGGTTACATTAGTGATGTCTAGGGAGGTCACAGAAGCTTGAACAAATGTATTGGCTGTCATCACATACATACTGATTGGAAACAGCAGTCAACCAGAAGAGGTTGTTATAAGCACAGGTTGTTATAATGAGACATTGAGGGTTATAAATACACCGTGTCCACCTGTGGTGAAATAAATTGCTCCAATTAATGCCAATCTTTAAAGGAAGAATGACCACAAAACGCTGATGAAGGCAAAAGAAGAAGAAATTAGAGGAGGACATTGGCTGTTCTTAAAATGTACGCTTAAACTTGAGTGAGAAGCATTCACAATAAGTAAAAGCAGCAGCAACAAAGCATGACAATCCATTCTGAGATACGCATATGGTAGTGGCAGTCATTTATAGTGTCATAAAAGTTTGTGTTTATTTCCCATAGGGCACAGAATTGAGAAGATGGTGCATTATTAACAAAATGCCAGTCATTACGAGAGATGTAAGCGAAGAGGGGCCATATTGTGCAGGCACCAGGACAATGCATTCCTGTATCCTCTGTACACATATATGCACCCACCCCCCACCCCAAGCTATAGTTCAGGCTAACCAAAGATTGCCCGTGTTTGAACATTATGGTAAACCATAGTTGTTAAAGAACAACAACAAACAAACAGAAGCAAAGGCTTACTCCTTGCAGCTTCACCAGAGGAGGAGTGGGACATTTGACCAAGCCCCAAAATCTACTTTTCCACTTATAACCTTGCATTTGGAAAAGAATGCATCACTTCAAAAGCCTAAAATATTGGAAACATATGGGGGGATGGACCATTTGTCTAATAAAAATACTGTTCCGGGGCTTCCCACAAAGTTCCAGGAAACAATATTTACAGGGTCAGTTTTCTTGTGAGTTGAGTGTGCTGAAGAGACATATATACCGTATTTTTCTGTGTATAAGACTAGGTTTCCCCCCTAAAAAATAAAGTAAAAAATTAGGGGGTGTCTTATACATCTCTCACATTTTCTTAAATCTGAGTTCCCCAAAATAGGGGGTGTCTTATAGACGGGAAAATGTGTGTGTGTATGTGTGTGTGTGTGTTCAATTTCAAATAAACAGGTTGAAGAAAAGGGGTGGAATGGAGGTAAGCTAGCACACAGATAGGCAATGCTGATCTGCAGAGAATCAGTTTTCCAAAGAGCAGGTTCTTAGAACTCTCAGCTAGCCAAAAAAAGTCAGATTTCTATTTCTGTGGATTTTGCTCAAACTCCAAAATGTTTCTCTCCTCCCTCCTCCCCTGCAGAGACAAACCATAGGTACTTAATAGCCAGCAACCATCGGAAACTACCGAGCAAGAATATTTTAGTCCTTGGCGTCCACTGAAAGCTCTTCAGGCATTAGATAAACAAAATGCCTTCAAGAGGAAAAACTCATTTTACATAGCCAGAAAGGACGTATACAATATACATTTCATATTGGTTACATGCTAAGGTTAAAGAAAAGAAGACATGCTGGGATTCAGTCCAGTGATCCTCTGTGGGGAGGATAGAATATGCCAGTGTTGCAGGCTAGAAACTGACAAACACTTATGGCCCCTGTCAAAGTTATAACAAAGCAGCCAACTGGGAAATGAACAGAAGTATATAGCTGTAAAATGGTTGGTGTGCATCAAGCATCACATAGCCCCTTCATCACACTGGAAAATATAATGCCATGAATCAATGCTATGGCTTTTGCCAGCCAAATCACCGTCCTATGAATGTGGATTCTCTATATCAATTGAAAGGTCTAAATTACATGTTAAGGCAAAACCATACTCAGCAAATAGAAGATAAGTGTATACTGAACGCTCACAAGTCTTCAGCATGGGTCTTCAGCATGGGTGAGTGAACAGTTTGCAAATGGTATGATCTGAGAAATGCGATTCATACAGTCAATCCCGTCCCACAAAAAAATTGGGCGATCACTAGGAACTTGAAGGAAAATAAAAGGTATATAAGTAGAAAGTGATATGAAGAAAGGGTTGGTTCTGCACAATGGGTCTGTTCTGCTAAATATCAACTACTGTTTGGGATGTAAATAGTACGTAGGGAAAATTCATAACTGGCATAATTGTATTTTTTTAAATTCATTTTTATTAAATTTTCCATTTTAACAATCCAATCAAATCACATTAAATATTCCAAATTATACATATACATATCAAATAGTCCGAATATTCTGCAAAATTATAAATTTTTAATAGGACTTCCCATGCTTCAAGTTCGGAGGGCTCTAATCATCTCATACTTCTACTGCTTTTCATAGTCATTTCCGATGTTTCCTCTAATTCTTTCTGTTGTTGACCTTCACTCTTTCACAGCTTCTGAGCTGTTCCCACAAGCGAGTTAAAACAAACAATGAGGTGTTTCTGTGTGGATTTTATGTCTATGATTCCCCTCTATAAGTTTGCAGCATCTCCTCACATGCTGGTGTTTCTGCCGCATCAATCCAAAAGTCTTTTCACTGCTGGCAGCCGCCATCTTCACTCAGTTCTGATGAAATCAAGTCTAAGCATATGCTCAGTAATTTTCCCAGACTGGTTGCATCAAACATTAGCCTTTCCAGGGGAGATTTACCGAATCAAACTGGAAACAAAAATATAATGACATATTAAAGGCTCACCTCCCCCTATGACTATTTGTAATTCTGCAGCCGGGTCTGGACTTCCAATCATGGCGGATTTCCAAATTAAAAGTGTGACACAGCTTCCACATAGAATCCAGGAAACCCTCCAAGGTTTTTTTTACCGTCTCTCCAGCAGCGAATGAGATCCTGCTTCTGTCTGATGTCAACAAATTGGAGAATCTTTTATCCTCTTCCAAGCAAGTCAAAGATCATAAGCCTTAATTATATAGTAGTATTATTTCCAAACATTTTATAGTTTTAGAGCCATATTATATCACCAAATACAAAACTTTCTAATCTCGCTTGTTATACATAATGTAAACGGTTCTTCTGTTGTTGTTTTTTGCCAAATAATATAATAAAGCAAAGTGCAATAATAAGAGAGGCTCCCCCCCCCCGCTTTTGTTCCATTCCAACATACCAACTTAGATGTTAATGCTTCTTCCACTCAGTCTTTTTTGGCACCTCAATGGCTGGGTTAATTAGCAGAGTAATTCCTCCCTCCTCACTCGAAGCATGTCCAAAACTTAAATCCAATTTTTCATTTTAAGAAATGGAACTTGATTCGCTCATGGAGACAGCATCCAGGAGAGCCAGACTCTCTCAGGGGCTTTCCATCCAGTGCCCCCAGCTCCTCCTTCCTTCCGAATTTGGGGCTTTTTTGTTGGGCATCCGCGGATGAGACTGTGTCTTCCCGTACCCCCCGGGAAGATTTTGGGAGGCTGATTACTCCCATCTCAGCCTCTAATTACCCCATGAGAGACGGAGCGATGGAATTTTTCAGCCATCTTCTGTGGCGCCTCAAGCGGAAGTCCATAACTGGCATAATCGTAAAAGAATAGCTGGAACACTAACAATGTACAAACAAATATTTGCTAGTACTCGATTCTTATATACCCAGGTTTTTCTCATACATTTCCTTGTCAGCAGCTCCATACAGTGAACCAGAAACTGCTCTTAAAATTCTCTCAAATTTAAGCAACATTTTGAAGTTTGGTACTGAAGAGAAAAGAGATGGAAGACCTAAGGGTTCACCTGGAACTGCCTTAATAAAATAGTTCTGTACTCTTAATTTTCTGCACCAGGTGCATAACTAATAAAAATAACAACAACAATAATAAACAAGGTATTCAGCAGCTGATTAAAATCCAGTAGAAGGGGAGCTAGGGTCCAAACAGGCTTCCTTACTATTGCAACTGCAAAACCTAGGTGCAGTCACTGAACAAGCCAATTCTCATATGCCCATCATATGACTTTCTGTTATTAATGGGAAACAAGAGAAGGGCCTCTACTGAAGATCATATAGCTTGGGGAAGTTCATACAGGAAAAGGTGATCCTTCAAGTAATGGTTTTTTTTTTCCTGCTTGTAAAGTGTCCCTTCTATTCTAGCTTTCTGATTTGATGGGGGTGAAAATGCTTCTTTATAATATTGTTTTCTCACCACCACCACAACAGAAAGGGTCCTCTCAGCTACCACAAAAGATGCAGGTAGCACAAAGGGATATTTTTGTCATTGTGCCATTTTTCCGACACTCCCAGAAAATCTGCTCTGGAGGGATGGGAGCCCGCCAAAACAGTGTGTTAAATGGGAATCAGCCAGAAATGAATCAAAGATCCATTGGCACACACAAGGGGGCTTCCCAGTGGCGTAGCGTGGGGGGTGCAGGGGGGGCGGACCGCACCGGGCGCAACATCTGGGGTTAGGGCAAATCAATGGGTTAGGGGGCGCAAATCCACGGGTTAGGGGGCGCAAATCCATGGGTTAGGGGGCGTAAATTACTTGCCTTGCCCCGGGTGCTGACAACCCACGCTACGCCACTGGGGCTTCCCATGAATGGAAGAACATATGTGAATGTGCAACACTTAGTCCTTTAATATATTATTTTCTGTAAGGAAGGTCAGGATCATTATTTCCAGATAGCAAGGTGGTGGACTGAGGCTGAAAGTGGCTTGCTTATGACCACCAAGTATGTCTGCAGCAGAGGTAACAGTTGAACTGCAGATTTCTAGTTTTACAGCTCTGCTTACTGCTCTTCCAGAGATTTCAAAAAACAAACAAACTGTTTTTGTTCAACATAGGGAATTGTGCAAGGGAATTGTTTTTTTATCCAGCAGATAATTAGTTCTCTGTGAAACAAATTAGCCTTACTTGGCAATATTAAGAAGGTATGCATGCTTATCTCCATAAGGTTGCAGTTTAATGGTTCTAATTTACTAGGGAAACAACTAAGGATCTGTTTCCCATAGTGTATTCCTCCCTTTTCTATTCGTGTGTGTGTGTGTGTGTGTGTGTGTGTGAGAGAGAGAGAGAGAGAGAGAGAGAGAGAGAATTTTCTGGAAGCAGAACATACCACCATCCTACTCAATTCTCATTAGCTCTTAAAAACACAGAACTGCCTCTTTCCAACACTATTTATACAGCAGACTCATTATTATTTGCAATATTGGCTTACTGAGCTTATCTGCTTATCCTTCTAAAAGAGGCGTGGGGATACCCTACATTGTATCACAAAGTCACATGTAAATCTTTCATTCTTTGGCTTGTGGTGTCTTTTCTCAAGGCATATTTAGTATTCTGGCATTATTAATTAGAAAAAATGTCAGCTACGAGTTCAATATTCAAATTTGACTAACAGACAGAAATTATTTCTCTGAGCAACCAATTTTATTAATCCAGATGGCATTTGGTGATAAGCATAAAGTACACAGCAAGCAACAAAAGTATCAGAGACAGTAGAATTCCAGTACACATACTGGCAGAGATTCAAGGCAAACACTTTTACAAAATTAAAACTAAACAGGTATCTATTATCAATGGGAAAATGTGCTTTCTGTTTTGCAAAAATTACAGGGCATGATTCAACCAGGTTTAATGCACTCCCACTAATTGTAATTTTTCCCATGGGGAGGTTACACTGCATGTCCCCTCCAATCCATTCCAACTTTCCGGTTCTATATTTGGTTTTGTCACATTGCAGATACTAAAAAAATGTGCAAACTAGCCCCTTCCTTCCATTAACCCAATGCATTAATTAGAAAAGCCCAGTACTAGGCCGTGCTAAATTAAAACATGTGTAATTTCCCCCCTTTGCTCCCAAAACCAGCACATACACTTTTGTGGCACCTTTTCAAACTCTCTTTTGGGCACACTCCACCTATCTGACAATGAGCTTGTACAATAATTAAATTTGGCGTAATTACTTTACAGAGTGATCAGTGACAGTCTATTGTTCAGGAAGAATTAATCCTCCGAGTCTTCCAACAGCATTTCAGTTCCTGGTTCTAAATGAGATTTTCAAAGAATGTAATTCATAATAACTAAAATCCCTAATGCACACTAATATAGACTTGCTTTGTAGCTCTCTGGTAAAATGCTTCTGAATTAGAATCCTTCTGGGGTAATGAGTTACCTATGCCACACTCGGCCACCTGAACTGAAGCAGGAATTTAATAAGCATCCTTAATGACTTTCATTTCTGATGCTGGGGGGAAATCTTTATTGATTTTTGGAGAGTCATGCAAAGCTGATTCTTTAACACCTGAATTCTCTGTCCCTCTTCAGTACAATGGCTTTGGGAACAGAAAAGTCTCCTATTTACTGCATAAAAGTAAAATACCAATATTTTTTGCATACATTTCCATTTAACCAGTTTAAAAAGGAGGGGGACCCCAAATTTAGCAGATAAGAAAGCATTGGTCAAGTATACTGCTTAATTCTTACAATTCCAATCTAGTCTTCCCTGAGGTGGTAAATCTGTGTCTCAATTCTATACCATCTGCAGGTACAGGCTTACATGATGGAATCCTCATTTGTGGAAAAACATCATTTAAAAAAGAAAAGCTTTTAGCTTGCTTGCACTCTTTGTCGAACAAGCTGGAAGATCTTCTTGAGCCACTCTTCTTGATCTCTGTTTTCAAGTGGATTATGACACCTATAGGAGTAGCCCGTCAGACAGAATCCTAAATTTGAAATGTTTTCCTTGACATACAGTTTTCTATGTGAAGAGATTTTGTTTTGGGGCTTGTTTCCTAAGATATTGGTTTAGCACATCAAGGAGACAAAGCCTCATTGCAAACTGGTTACAAAACTTGTAGCAGCACAGTAAGTGGCTTGTTTTTAAATGTATCATGTGTATGCAGAAAAGATTGTACCAGATCATTTCTGTTCCAAAATGTGCATTGAAAAACAGCAATTGAAATCCTTATTGACTGGCACCTCAATTGTATCATTCAGGTATATACCTCAGATGTATTTTGTATGTTCTTAAAATGTAAGAAACTGGGTTTTCAAAAACATGTATTATAAATGTATATGAGGACTGAGAAGGGAAGCTCAGTGGCATATAGGTCAAGAACTGCACCAGTTAAAACTTTAGCTGCTAAAGGAAGGGCTATGGTTGCCATTTCCTATTTTCAAAAGTCTGTCAGTGGAACAGTTGAAGCCTGTTACAGATTGGCAGAAAATCTGACTCTTTCTTTCTGACTGGAACCTGGCAAGGTCATGGCTGTGATCAGTAGCAACTACTACTTCATTAAAGTACAGGAGAAAGCTGTATTGAATTTTGCAACTTTCAAATTCCAAACATGAGGGGTGCTAAAAAGTTGTAACATTATATAGGAACTGAAAAAACTTTTTGGTTAAATTAATATAATTTATTATTGCTTCAGAAGTAAAATGTGTGTAAAATTGTATAGAAATAATTAAAATGATTGCCAAGTACTTGCTGCTCAGCTGCTGCAGTTGTTGTTGTTGATGTTGCTATTTAGCATTACCTGACATTTTCAGAAGGTAAAATTATAATTCTTTGGTTTTCCAAAATCAGTTTATGTTCTCCTTCATCAAACATAGACTTACCAAGCTAAATGTTGTCCAGTCACAAAAAATAATAGCAGATTTGTATTCCTCACATGGAAAATTGTATTTTAAAGACCCCTCACTGAAGAAATTTGCAGTGATTAAGTTTTCACACACCTCCCCCCTAAAATGGCATGCCCTCGTCCTTCTTTGCAACTTGTCTATGGCAGCTGTAGTTGAAGATACAGCTCTGTTGACCAAGCAACTTCAGAATGATGAATTTTCACATCAGGGCCATACCAAGCAGGGCCATATCAAAGGCCTTATATTGCCTGCCATTCATGAGAACTGTGATGTTACACATGCTTATTGCTTTCTGTGTCTAAATAGGGCTCCAAATCTGAGCATGCACAGCCCCAATTAACTCATAGGTTCCAGCCGTAGGTCAGAGGTTTCCCAGTTTAGTTTGTGACAGGATCCCAGTTTAGTTTGTGACTGTTTAGTTTGTGACAGGTGAAATTGAAGATTGACGATATCTCTGCAGATAATGCAGCACCTTGAGACTGATGTTACTTTCCCCCCCAACTGCCTTCTATGAAGTCACTTTTAAATTATCTGCACATGCACAAACTGATAAAGCCCTTTCTTCTTAGAACGGCACCCAGCGAAAGTCTTGTGACTGTTTTAATAGCATGCAGCCGATAAATTGGGTTTCTGTAAGTGAAACCTATAACAGCCAAGTTGTACTGTTTAGTAAAAACAAACAAACTCAGAAACCAACCGAGAGCTTTGCTGTGTATTAACATAAGAAACACAATAAACATGAAATAACCGAAAAATAAATAGGAGAAAAACTTGCCTGCAGAGAGAGAAACAATGGTTCTTATAAATAAGTTCTGATATGAAATATTTATTGGCTGTTTGCAATTCCGCAAACTGCTAAAAATGCCTCATGCTTGCAGGCAAATAAAAGGAAAAACAGGTTACTTGCTTCTCCCCCCTCCCTCCTCCTTTCTCTTTCAATTAATTAAAGTGTGTTGAATGTGGAAAGACTTCGAAAGCATTTGACAGTATAATCCACAATGCCAGCAGAAATATGACAAGGCTAATCATTTAGTTTAAAGGAGTATAAGTTTGCCTTCTAGGCATGAGCATCCTATCAGTTTTCTTGTGGATGGACAGTCAATAATGCTTTCCTAATCTCCTATAACCGGCAGAGGCCAAACATCTTATTACAAGCCACATTTTCTAAAAAAAAAACAAAACAGTGTGGGGAAACTCTAATATTAGACCTGTCAGCAAAGGAGGCATGGCAGTAATTATTATTATGGTAGCATTAGGGAAGGAGTAGGTGATGGGTTTGTTTTCTTTAATCAAAGCAATTATTACAATTGTAAGACTTTCAGAATTAAAAAGGCTCTGCTAATTTATTTGTCTTCCTTCTGCTCAGCCTGTCTTCACTGTGCTTTATAAATGACACTTCCTGCCCACTGTATGATCTCCCTGGTTGCTATTTAGGCCACGTGGGGACAGGAGATGCTACCCAGTCTCAATTGCCAAAAAGGCAACTACTTATATGCACAGTGCCTGAAAATGTATCATAACTTACATTTCTAACAACAAATATTTCATTACTACTTTGTTGTATTGTGAGTAGAGTGTAGCCTTTCCTCAAAATGCATTTCAGTGCTATTACATAAAATCTAAATCCTGCTGTTACTAGAAGTGGTAGTAAAAATTTTGTTGATATAACCTGGCAAATATAGGCTGTTACCTACTTGAGATTTCCCAGAGATTTCCCTTCATTGTGGGAAATGTGCCTAGTTCTAGGTAAACTGCCAGGGATTCTGAAAACTGTAGGTTGATGATAGAAATCAGAGCCAATAAATGGCTCATTCATTTCTGCACAAACACTTTAAAAACTGTTTGTACCCAGGTGCCTTTGCCTGCAAATTCCATCCATTTATGTAAAAAACAACAACACACTATGTTATAGCTATTTTCATTATAGTGAGTCGGGACAAGACAGAGTTTCGGAATTAACAGGTCAGATTTAAACCTCAATAACAAATCGAATCTGAATGACACAGAGTGCACCTGAAGCAGACTGGCAGGCTTCCAAACACTATGGACACAAAGAGAATCCTGCTGTCAGCACCATCCTATGCATGTCTATAGAAATTTAAGACATAATAATATTTACTGTGGTGAGTATTGCTTTTGAGCTCCTTTGACATCCTTGGGCAAGCAACTGCCTCAACCCCATATTTATCACATCAGAGTTAAAAATAAAAATCTTCACATTATAAACTAATTAATTTAAAATATAAAGTGCATAAAATAAACTAGAATATTCTACACTACTGTTGCAATTAGCTTAGTGTTTATAAAATCATGTCATGTCATGGAAGGCGGCATAGGAGAATATCCACATTTGCTGATTGTGTCATAATATGGATGCAAAGGGTGGTGTTTCTGTAATAATCATACTGTTGTTTCATGCACTATTTTGATTTGACACCGACTATTAATCTCCATGATACAGGATCTGAAAAGCCTTTTTTTCTCTTTGGTTACTGATTAGTAAGCCTGTTTATTAAAACTGTTTTAAGCCTCTCTAAAGCAATCAATCATTTGCTACAGCCAAGGTGCTACAGGGAATCAATAATGAACTACATTCCTGCTACATGCTAATTCAGAGTAGATTTTAGAGGGAAACTGTCTGGAAGCTTGTTATGCAATTTTATAGTTGTAGCAGGGGCTGCTTATTAATTACTACAGTAGTTTCGGGACCATTACATTTATTCCAGGCAAACAAAGAGGGTGAGAAAAACAGGGTGGTAGAGTCAGTAGGCTCTTAAATGGCAGAGCTAGACACAGACAGAAACCAATGTCAGATGCATCTATACAAAGAAGCTTTCAAATGTTTTGCTTCTGGATAGCAACTAGACCTCATTGCAAATGACCTCTCAACGTTACCTACTGTGTAAGTGGGCAGAGATATGAAGGAAACCATCACACCTAATTTCTTCATTGGGTAGAGAAATTCTCCAACAGATTCTCATGGAAGAGACTCACCATTAGCAATGATAGACAGTGTCTTCCTTTCTCCTTAAGGTGTTTTGGTTTCATTCTTTGCATTTGAGAACAGCAGCATTGGAATCCTGGCCAATATTTCTCATCCTCTGCTGTGCCCTGGACTTAGAATTGTTTGGGGACATGTGGAGGGGAAACAGCCGCCTCTACCACCAACACAAAAAGGTGGGTAGGAAATCTTCAGAGAATATTATGTGAAGTGCCCTTTTCTAGACGAAAACTCCCTTTTCTCAAAAAATTGCCCTTTGAGAAATTTCAGTTCAGCACTAATAGCAACATTGCAAGCGGACTAAAGGAGAATGTTGGGAGGTAACAGTGAGCAAGAAACATCTATTCCTTTCACAGACCTGATTATCAGTTCCCAAATTCTAGGATGCCTATAGGTTATTTCTTGCATGGAATCTAGCCATAACAAAGTCAATCTCCTTTGTTTTTTCAATGCTCTAGCTTTTGATCTATAATGTTCACTATTACTTGTTTATTATACTGTCAGGCTTTGGGGAATTGGCTTCCTCCCCTGTAAATGAGCAGATCAAACGATAGGAATTCTTACTAGTTAGTTTCTTTAATAAACACAGTGAAGGACAAAATAAAGTGTCAACCCAGAATGGCGGTGCTCCCAATTAAGGCTCACACCCCCTCCATCCCTATTAATCTACGTCACTCCTACGTCTTGTAATCTAAGCTTGTACCCTCTCCGCTTGCTGTTCTGAGACTTTCTGAGCTCTTCTCGACCTTTGGCTGGGTGGAGGGATGCTGTCCAGAGACTGTGAATCTGTTAACCCTCTCTCTTCCAGTGTTTCTTCTCCTAGCTGTTCCCCATCCAAAATTTCCCAGCTTCTGCCTTCTGAACTATGCCCCTCTGCAAGCCACTGTTCCAAATCTATACTGTCCTCCTGCTCCTGGGAAGATGCAGGAGCAGGGGAGGGGGAGGGGGTGGCTCCCACCATTCCTCCTCGGTGCAGCCCTCCTCAGCACAGTCCCTGACAGATACCCTTACAAAATTCTTTTGGACACTATCCATTATTATTTAGCACCAGTGGGAGTGTTGCCAAAATAGTGCCATAGGGCGAAGTAAAGCAGCACACAGGACATGAATGGGTAAGCATGGGTAGGGATGTTCTAAGACTAGAACCACCCAGAGGATATGGTGGTATAAAAGTGTCTGACTAATTAAAAAAAATGTGACATTCAGTCCAAAGAGAGGGAAAGAGACAACTGAACAGCTCACTAGTGTCTCAATACTGAAGTCAATCATAGAATTGTAGAGTTGGAAGGGACCCTGAGGATCAGCTAGTTCAACGCCTTGCAATGCAGGAATATGCAGCTGCCCCATACAGGGATCGAACCTGCAAACCTGGCATTATCAGCATCACACTCTAATCACAGGGAACCAGGCAGAGGGCCTTCTCGGTAGTGGCGCCCGCCCTGTGGAACGCCCTTCCAGCAGATGTCAAAGCGATAAACAACTACCTGACATTCAGAAGACATCTTAAGGCAGCCCTGTTCAGGGAAGTTTTTAACGTGTGATATTTTACTGTATTTTTGGTTTCTATGGAAGCCGCCCAGAGTGGCTGGGGAGGCCCAGCCAGATGGGCGGGGTATAAATAATAAATTTATTATTATTATTATTATTATTATTATTATTATTATTATTATTATCAACTGAAAAATTTGGGCTCTAGGCCCTTTCCAGTTTCATTAGCATACATTGAAATGCCTATACTAAGCTTTTCTTCACAGCCATGTTAAAGATGAATCTACTTTGAAATGAAATGTTTCAGAATTCTGATGGATACAATAGACATTGTGCTTAAAGCCACATGATGCTGATGCAATGAAATAGCACCTCTGATTGAACAGAACAAGAATCATGCAGAAGCATACAGATACTGACTGTCACAGCTCCTCTTCATTTCAGTTGGGTTCACATAAGAGACAATCTCTGGAAAGATCACATATTTTGCAAATTGCTTTAAAGTTCAAACAATCTGATAGGACAGCTACCCCAACCTGCAAGCGAGTCCCATCAAATTATCTTTTCGTCTTCATTTTTTCCTCTTCCCACCACCCACAAATATACACGTTATTGCTAATAGCTGTTGTTTTCCCCTTTCAGCGTTACTGAAAATGGATCTTTCATTTACCTGGCAAAGCACTTGAATGGACTTCCTTACTGAGAAAATGTATGTATGTGAACAGCGGGTACCTAGTTAGGAAATTTAACTGGGGAAACACATATATGGTGCAAGGCCCATTACTGCATCACTAAAGAGTTCAGCGTCTCTCCAGCTACTCTTCAAGTCTGTTAATATGTGTACACTTCATGGCAATGATGGTAGTTGACATTCTCAGGACAAAAGCAGGGGGGGGGGAAAGCATTTTTGCATGTTAAAATTGTTGAGTATTAAGAGCACATATGAATCGTCTGCATGAGAAGTACGATTTGTGAGTCAGAATCTGATCAAGCACTATGGCAAGAACTTACATTATTTTACATGTCAATATTTTCAAAACACAATTACATAAGCAACCTTATTAGAAAGCAGCATTGAAAATACCTACATTTATCAGAGAAGTACATTTGTGATAGCATACTATTAATTCCTGAACAACATTTTACACAACTCATACATGTGAGTTGAAATAAGAAAACATGTGGACAGTTGTACATGTGCTCAATCTGCAAACCAATTTACACATGTAACACTGTACTGCACAGAAACAAAAACAAAAACCGTAGCTTCACCTGTAGGCATGGGGAACAGCCATAATTAAGCCTCTAACAGATAGGAATATTCAGCAATAATCATACATTACAGATAGGCAGCCTATGTTTTCTGTCCTTACCAACTTATTTGGTAAACTTTCACAAGTTACTATGGTTATTATTAAAACCTTTACTCATTTTAATCAGTAGAAAAATCAATTAAGCTTTAGCTGTCTGGGGCTGAGATTGAATGGCACATTTGTTTAATTTGTTTAGGCTATTTTGAGATTGGTCTATACAAAATAGGAAGTATTAAAACTGTCTTTTCCTTCCAAACTGTTTAATAAACAGTTAATAAACAAAACTTGTTTATTAAATTTTGAGATATTGAAGAAAGTTCTTTTGTGATTGCTTGTATGTTTTAGTGACACACCCATTTATTTAACTGAGAGCAATTTTATATTAATTAATCATCAGATTATTGAATATTGTTTCTGACTGCATTTGACATTAAAGTATATCTTTTTATCTGAACTTTGCCTAGGATTATACAGATTCAATAAAAACAGTCTTCAAACATATTTATAGAAGGAAGATGATTAATTGGTTTATAGTTCTAACAATAATTCCAAGTGCTCCAAAACTGTAGCTGGTATTGTGCAAAATTGTGCATCTCTGTTTATACATATTTATAATTTTATTTTTCTGTTACATTTTTAAGACACATTATTAGCAGTAGCTCCTCTGTCTTTCTAGAAATATAGACCCAGATATATCAATCTGTCAAGAACTACATGCACATTGGCATCTTAATGTGTGTCATAAACTCCCTTTCCCCAAAGCAAAACACACCACCAAATTATACAGAAAGAAGATTAAACTAGGACAGGATATATCCCTCTAATGCACATAAAGTTCTCTGTAACATCAGCTTCAGGTTTCATTAGTTTTGATTCTAATAATTTAAAGTAACTGTCAGAAGGATGCATGTGAAAAGCACGCTGATCTTAAAAGAGTGATGAATCCTATAATCATGTGGCGTTTTGAGGTAAAATGCCATTAAGTACATCAGAAACCTGACTTGCTGTACTAAAAAAAGGGGGGAAATTCTGACTCACATTCCAACCTGTAGCAGAGCTGCTGAAATCAAAACATTTGCAAGAAAAAAAGTGTCAGCTCCCAAAGTCTGATACCAACAATTATAATAGCGAGTGTAATAATAATTATAAAAATAAATGAATGCATCAAGTGTCAGACTACAGATTACAAGAACTGGGGAGGGAAGGAGTTTGGTAACTCCTTAAAAGTGCATTGGGAACAGAACTCCACTGACAGCAGAACTTTACATAGAAACAGAAGATTTTTGAAGGTGTCTCTTCTGAGAAGTCAAATCAGTGCTCCACCAATACCGCAACACTGGGTCTTGATTCAGAAGTGCATATTATATGACTTATGATGAAGACAGACATAGCCTTTTAACTGCACTGGAGGGGATGTAGATTCACCTTCAACACCTTGAAAAGTAGGATTGAGCCAAAGCTCCACACCTTCCTTTGCAGCCTCATTTGTTAATACCTTAAAGGGGCTTTGAAGAAGGGCAGAGTCTACTCATTGAGCCAAAGAAAGAAAGTGCTTCTTTTTTAGCCTACGCTATGTTGCAACTCATAATACAGTACAAGTGGTACCTTGGGTGCGGACGCTTCAGGTTATAGACGCTTCAGGTTACAGACTCCACTAACCCAGAAATAATACTCCAGATTAAGAATTTTGCTTCAGGATGAGAACAGAAATCGCGCGGTGGCAGTGCAGCGGCAGCGGGAGGCCCCATTAGCTAAAGTGGTATCTCAGGTTAAGAACAGTTTCAGGTTAAGAACGGACCTCCAGAACAAATTAAGTTCTTAACCTGAGGTATCACTGTACTGGCTGGAAGTGAGTGAGAGAATCACATAGCATTGTGATGGCTGCAGGAGAGGGAAGTCACCCAATTTCCTAGGCAATCTGGAGATTCTCTTTCTGTCGATGCTCTGACTGACAGAATGGCCTGGTCTGGAAGAGATGTAGTTTTCTTAAGTGTGCTTTTCTGCAGGCTTCACAATATGCAGGTCAGATTTACATTATTTCAGTTTGAATCCTGGGTTGCTCAGCCTTGTTTCTATCTCTATGCTTCAGCCAGGAAGGAAGTCATTCTATTTTCTGAAGGGTAGATATATGAGAGCTATTTTTCTGGGCCTTCCACAACCAGCTTTTCTGTGCCTCCCACAACCAGCAAACTAGAAGGCCTGCTTGCTTTTGAACTTGTCCCTGAAGTGGAAAAGGCATGTACACACTGTGCTGAGGGTACTTCCAATCTGTTCTTCACTAATCTACACATTTTCCTCACTAATCTACACATTCCTCACTAATCTACACACATCTACACATTTTTTACCTGGTTGCACACATTGTGTGAGTGTGATTAACATGCACATTTTTTGTTATGTAAATAGCAGCCTGGGGAGCTTCACAATCATGGGATGTGAAGCTTAATTCTTCCCATCCCTGCCACAGGGTTGTCAGAAATTGCCTCTCTGAAAGTGCCTGGCAGATTTCTCATTCCCAATAACAACCTATAGGGTCCCTTCAGAGGCCCAGCATGGTTATTTACCCCTGGGTTCCGCCCAGTGAGTTCTCAACTCCCCAGGGAGGAAATGACTCTTCCCACCACAGGTTTCTTTTTGTAATATGCTGTCCTTGTAATTTTTCTTTGGTATCTCTGCCTCGCCATTGAGGCTGTAACCTCAACCCTCTCCCTCCCATCTATTTCTCTCCCTGTCTGGTCTCTATCACTGCCAACTTTCTCTCTCTGTCTCCCTTTTATTCCATTCTCATTAAGTACTCAGCTCCATTGGCTTTGTTGGTGGTAGACATTCTCCCTTCCTTGCTGTTCATCCCTGTTCCAAAGGCCCAGTATTTGTCACCAAACTTTTCCCACTTTTTGGTTCCTCCTCCTGCCTCACTCCCCGGCTCCCACCAGGCATCCTTTATGAGGCTGCTGTGAATGCGAGGGGGTGCTCTCTGCACCACCATGGCATGTTGCCTCCAGCTCTTCACATTGCAGTTTGTAAGAGAAGCTCTCACCAATGGCTATTAGTGTCACTTCTAGTTCAGTCCTAAATCAGTTACAAAATGCTTAAGCACGAACTGTTCAGGACACCCCAGTAAATATTATATCCCACTACAAAAATCATCACACAAATGCTGTGAAACTCCAGTTTGACATCAGTTCTCAAGCCCTTCACTCCTATGAAGCTTCCCCCCCCCCCCCATATAACTTTAACTGAGTTTCACCAAGAACCAAAAAAGGAAGCATTATGCAGTACATCCTTGAATAGCCTTTTCTACGGCTTATGTTTGGCCACTTAGCAGCTCTAGTGGGAGTTGAACAATGGGGAAATGGCACACTGGGACATAAACACCATCTCCAACTCCTTGAAAGATTCCATCAATGGTGTCTCCAAAAATTTTTACACATCACTTGGGAAGACAAGCAAACTAATACCAGTGTACTGGAAGAAACAAAGATAATCAGTGTCAAAGCAATGATTCTTCAACATCAACTTCGTTGGACTGGTCATGTTGTGTGGATGCCTGGTTATCGACTTCCAAGGCAGCTACTTTATTCCGAATTTAAAATGGAAAGCGTAATGCTGGTGGTCAACAGAAGAGGTTTAAAGATTCTCTCAAGGCAAATCTAAAAAAAATGTAGTATAAACACAAACAACTGGGAAACACTGGCTTGCGAGCACTCCAGTTGGAGAACAGCCTTTTCCAAAGGTGTCATGGTGTTTGAAAATGCTCAAACTCAGGGAGAAACAAGCTAAGAGGAAGGCACATTTGGCAAACCCTCACTGTGATCAACTCCTGCCCGGAAACCTATGTCCCCACTGTGGAAGGACATGTGGATCCAGAATTGGCCTCCACAGTCACTTACGGACTCTGTTAAAACTGTGTTTATTAAAGACAATCTTAAGATATTGCTCCCACTCCCTTTTCCTGAAACTAAATAGCTCTATGAGCTGCCAGTTACATTCCCACACCCGACCCCACCCGCTTCCTAAGCTAATATTAGCTTTGGAAGAGGATTGCAGATTTGGGAAAGGACACAGGAGGAAAGGATTAAACACCTTAGTGCTTCTTTCCCAGCTGGGCTTCTAATTAGTTAAACGAAACCCATGGGAAATTCTAATACAAGATCCCCTGTGTAGCATCTTGAAAAATGTAACCCTAGGATTACACACCTTGCTTTGAGGCCTGCAACTGATTTTTATACTGAAAATGAAGGCTTGCCCATAACCGTTCACCACTTTATTATTGCAGAACTTTTACGAGCATTTTCTAAAAAATTGTGGAGTTTATTTTGCAATCACATAGTCAAATTGGGAAACACTTTCTGTTATAAGTTTCCCCCCATTTCATACCACCATCCCCCTTCTGGTATATCATGATTTTCATTTACGATCTCAGTAGATTTTCAACTATCTAGGGAGTGACACAGTTCACACAGCAGTAAAAGGAAGCACTTAATTATTGAAATAAGCTAATCTTGTTAGCGTTGCCTTGGGAGGATCATATCTCCAAAGAATTCAATAACAAAAGAGATCTGCTAGTATGTACAAAGACTAGGTGGTGATAACTAGACCTCAGCATCAAATCTAACACTTTGAACAGTATCAGTGTCTCCCTCAGCTGGCAGGCACAAGGTATGCTTGGAAGAAGTGGTGATTGTGTAATGGGACTCCCTGGCAACACTTTGGGAAGATGGTTGGAAGTTTAACCCCTTGTGTCTCAATCATCTCCAGAAAATGGCCCTCGCATAATAACTCCCTTCTTAAACTGACTCATAGCTGAGCATGGAATGTGGTACACCTTTTGGAACCTCACACCACGTGGTCATGATTAATATAATTTGGGTACCAACAGAAATACAGATGCAAATCAGAACCAAAATACCTAACATGAACTGTCATCACTAAAGCATGCACACACACAGAGAGAGAAAGAGAGAGAGAGAGAGAGGGAGGGAGGGAGGGGGAGAGAGACTGCTATATCATCACCTTGTCTTGAACCACAAGCTCCAAATTAAACACAACTGAAAAATGCAGAGGGATATTGAAGCCACTGGACCCATAGGTCAGTGACACAGCACATGCTTGATATGCAGAAAATGTCCCAGATTCAATCCCCGTCAGCACCAGTAAAAAGGGCTTCAAGTAGCAAATATCAGATAACAAGGCCTCAATCATACCAGCTTCAACACACTTAAAATGAATGTTCATACCCGGCAATCAAACTAGTATGATAGAGCTAGCATTGCTCAGAAGTACAAAAATACAAAACGTTATTCGGGGGGGGGGGGATGCAGACTGAAACATGGTCAACCTTTAAAATTAGTTGCTTTCTAAATTTTTCAGCGCAGCTCTCCAGTACAACAATGGAAATGCTATGTAGTAATGTGTGCGTTGAGGGTGTATACATGAGTGAAAATAACATGCAGAAATGCATTAGATATGGGGAGATTGCTTTGTAGAAATGTGTGTATTAGGCAAAATTGTATACAAAAATGTATATGCTAGAGGAAATGCTGGCGAATTGCACAAACTCTTCTGGAAATTTGGAGAACTGAATTTAGGATGGAGGGGGGAAGAGAAACTGAAATTGGCAGATTCATGCATTTCTTTCTGAGTAAGTAGGAACTTGATGTTTTTAAAGCACTATATAACCTATTTGATCAGAGGTCACAGTAGGCCTTAAGAAAAATATCCAGGCAAATAGAGTGATAATAATGGCTCTACAGTGGTACCTCGGGTTAAGTACTTAATTCGTTCCAGAGGGCCGTTCTTAACCTGAAACTATTCTTAACCTGAAGCACCACTTTAGCTAATGGGACCTCCTGCTGCTGCCGCGCTGCCGGAGCACGATTTCTGTTCTCATCCTGAAGCAAAGTTCTTAACCCGAGGTAATATTTCTGGGTTAGCGGAGTCTGTAACCTGAAGCGTATGTAACCTGAAGCATATGTAACCCGAGGTACCACTGTATTGTATTATCTTCAAGTTTCTGAAAAGAATTATATCCAGTTTTACATGGCATATGGCCCAAACATTATGTCTTGTTTTTAAAACCAGCTGCTTTAACCAATGGCAAGATTTTGTTTAAAATAGTAACAGGAATGAAAAGCATCAAAAAGCAAGACTTCAACCACAACCAAGTGAAATCACAAACACTACCAGAAGTGATTTCTGCAGTCTGCTTGGGAAAGTGCTAAGGGAAACAGTAAGGCTGATTCTAAGAAACAGATGATATTTAAAGAAAATGAAGCTTTTTTTAAAAAAAAAAAAGTGTTTGAAATGACACAAATGAAGAACACAAATGATAAATGTTATCACTGGAAACAGAATGTTTCTTGTAAAATACGGCATGTGTGTGAGATGGCAGTTTTACCTCCGTTCTGAATACCTTGAGAAACAACTGATAAGGCTTGCTTTCAAAATGAAAAGAAAGCACAATGTTGTGAAACGAAACTAGCAGAAATGTGTACAATGGAGCTGCATCATACAGACATTTAATTTATGTAAATTCAACTATACGCATTTAGCTGCAGCTCCCACAAAAGTGTCAAGGAACCCTTTCGCTTCCCTTGTTCCTACTTCCCTCTTATAGGATCCCATTGGGGTGGACTTTGGTCTTTCAGATTTCAATGGTACCCTGTGTGAGACCAAAATTTGGTGCCCCCCCCCCCACCTCTTGCCTTCCATTCTGCTGAATTCACTACATCATAGTTGTGACATCCTGCAGTGCCCCCTAGGCCTGGCACTCAGGGCGGTGGAACCAGTTGCCCTGCCCTCTGATCTCATTTGCCAGTAGAAGGATCCATTCCAGCCTTTTCATTCTGCCTCAACGGGACCTGCTTGATGTTGTCTCCATCTGCCTACCTTCTTCCTCCTACTTTTTTTTTTTAATCCTTTCCTGGATTCTTCCCCCTTTTGGAAGGTCCTTTCTGCTGGTCACTTGCCTGTGGAGAGGCAGCAAAGAGATGGAGAAGGAGAATCCAAGGTTCTTGAAATATACTCAGAGTCGAGAGTGGATTTGATGCTCTTTATTCAGCTCATAGTGGTGAGAAGGAATGGAAGTTCCCCCAGAATGTCTGCTTTATATACATTATTTATACAATGGGCCCCACGTAATTGGCTAATTCCGGAATCTCTGTAGGCCAATCAGGTTGCGGATTCCCTTCCACCTGGAGCTGGATTGGGTGGCTCCTATGGACCAATCAGACTGCTGCATTCTGAATACTATTATTCTAGGACCAATCAGATTGCTGCATTTTGGATCCTATTCAACTCAGTACATAACAGTTCTCCTTGCCCCGTGACACCTACCTAGTAGCCAACATGTACCAGAGCTCCACCAGCCAGAGGAGAAGGCAGGGGAGCCCTTCTCTCCCTTCATCGATCCATGCAGCTCCTGCTCACTGGCCCCAAGAAGGTACAGGGACTGAGGGGGGCACTGTCGGCATGTAGCAGTGCCCCCAGCCAGATGAGGAAGAGTGAATGAGCTGGAAGACTTCCCTGAGCCCAAAGTTCAAGAGTGCACTTTGGGGGCAATTGAAGATAATTTTGACTATACATGATTTTCAGCTTACCTGCTGACTTTAGAACCTAACCAAGACGTATTATAAAGCATTGGTCTCAGGTGGTTGGTTGGAACCTACAAGTGGATTGTGTCCAGCCTAATTTGAGTCGCACCTTAATAGTAATAGTAATTTATTATTTGTACCCCGCCCATCTGGCTGGGTTTCCCCAGCCACTCTGGGTAGCTTCCAACAAATATTAAAAATACATTAAAATGTCTCACATTAAAAACTTCCCTGAACAGGGCTGCCTTCAGATGTCTTCTAAAAGTCTGGTAGTTGTTTATCTCTTTGACATCTGATGGGAGGGTGTTCCACAGAGTGGGCGCCACTACTGAGAAGGCCCTCTGCCTGGTTCCCTGTAGCTTAGCTTCTCTCAGTGAGGGAACCGCCAGAAGGCCCTCAGCACTGGACCTCAGTGTCCGGTCAGAATGATGGGGTTGGAGACACTCCTTCAGGTATACTGGGCCAAGGCCATTTAGGGCTTTAAAGGTCAACACCAACACAGCACATAGCCATTTTATTTTCCTTTACTGGGGGTGGGTGGAAGAGCAGATGGAGATACAGGCACTTTGGAGAATAAAGGGGTGGGAACAACAATCGCAGTGAAAATAAAGATAACCATGGAAATTTTCAGTGAAAAAAAAGGCAATTGGCTTTGCCTCAATTCACCCTTAACCTTTACTTGAATTCAGGACCTTAATTTATCTTCCTCTCCTCCCCTTCCATCAGTCTCCCAACTCCTCCTTCTCACAATGTCCTCATTCAAAAACCCATCAGCACAAGTTCAATTAACTGCTGAGTCTTTTGTTTTCTGGCACGGCCTTCCTTGAGATATACTTTCGTTACACGACAACTAAACCACAGACTCCATCCTCTCACACCTTTCCCACTAATTATTGATTAATTCATTTTGCTTTCACGCAGCAGGTTTTCATTTCAGTAGCTTCAGATCCCAGAAGGCACCGATTTCCCCCCAACAGCAGGAGCCTAATTCTGTATGGATTTCTCAAAACCAAAATGCAACAAGGCAGACAGCTACATACACAATGAAAAAGTTACACTCAGGTTCCAAGCAGACTGACAAATCATTCTATTGCTTGAATCTCTATCAGGCTTCACCTACTTATGCATTTCCTTCTAAGACCCCAACCTACATGTTACACTGTGGATATATGCAATGATAGATGGTTGCGTCTCTGTTGCAGAGGACCCTTGGGAACAGACAGTTTTACAGGGTAGGAGAGAGGTCTAGAGAGTGTGAAATCCTTTGCCTACTCGTGATTTCTCCCTGAAACATCCCAAATTGCTTTGTTTCAAAGAAATTTTTGCCCTGGTCAAGGTGGTTCTTATTTAAAAAGGCAACGGACACAGGCTAATGTTAAACAGCTGAAATGCAAGAGCCCCACTCTAATTGTATTTGATTTTTAAGAAAATGTAAGCTGCCTTGGGGAACAGAAATAAAATAAATTTATTTCCTCTTCTACATAGTCATATATTTCTTTCAGTATAACACTCTGTCTCTGCGCTGAAAGATTTTACAGTGACTAGAAATAAAATATCACATTTTGTTTCCCAAGTAGGACAGGTCTTAGTTATACCAATTATACTATAATTCACCTGGAAATACCTACAAGTAGAGCTTAACATTTTCACAATTATGCTCACTGTCTCAGTGTTGGAATATTTTAAGGAATATAGCACATTTGAGAACAATTTTCTGGACTCCATCCTGACAGCCTGAAATTGTTATCATCCAAGGCTTAGGTGTGTGAGAAATTAGAAAATATTATTTCCACAGCTAACGACTTTAGTGCTGTGAGCAAGATCAGTTCCACCAGTTGTTCTAAAATGGTAGCATTATCCCTAGGGAATTAGAATGTAACTCTCCTTCAGTGTGAACAGAAAAGCAGAAAAAAGAGAAAACATTGTTACCCTCCGCACATCTTTCCCGAATGTTTCACTGTAGCTGGTTCCAAGGATTTCAAACTGGACGTAGGGGTTGGCACCATCTTCTCTGAACTCCATAACACCTGTGAGACCAGTGATGTGACCCTAAGGAAAGAAGGTCATCAGTTTTAGGACATTTATTATATAGATCACAAAAGTAGTATAATGAAACTGAAAGTAGCATCATGTATCATAAGCACCACAAATGCCCACAATAGTCTACAAACACAAGAACCCATTTTCTAAAAATAGAACCCATTTTCTAAAATACAATCCATTTTCTAAAATAAATAGATTTTTATGTAAATTGTACATTGTATGATCTTAATCTACATCAATGAAAAATAATAATCCTTTTTTTAAAGGAACCCATTCTGTAAGGAAACTAGAGAATGTTGGCAAAAACCATTTAATACTCATAAGCACCTGTGGGAGATTTAACACACACTAGAACTGCCAATGGACGTGGGTGGCGCTGTGGGTTAAACCACAGAGCCTAGGACTTGCCGATCAGAAGGTCAGCAGTTTGAATCCCCGCGACGGGGTGAGCTCCCGTTGCTCGGTCCCTGCTCCTGCCAACCTAGCAGTTCGAACGCACGTCAAAGTGCAAGTAGATAAATAGGTACCACTGTGGCGGGAAGGTAAACGGCGTTTCCGTGCGCTGCTCTGGTTCACCAGAAGGGGCTTAGTCATGCTGGCCACATGACCCAGAAGCTGTACGCCGGCTCCCTCGGCCAATAAAGCGAGATGAGCGCCACAACCCCAGAGTTGGTCACGACTGGACCTAATGGTCAGGGGTCCCTTTACCTTTACCTTAGAACTGCCAAAAGAGCAGAAAATATTTTATTTGGATTTAAAACAGAATTCTGCTGGGGCCTTGTGCAGATATAAGCCATACTTGGCATGTCTGGATAATGTTGGGGACTGACCACAACCTAGAACACAAAACCACCATTCTCATTCTTCATGCCTAGAGTTGCAAGTAAGAATGGCATGACTATTCAAAGCTAGGATGCTAAATTCAAGCAGGGCACAGCGGGCTGCCTCCAACTGGGGTTTTTACCTTACGCTTGTCCTCCCAGTTTCCCCTTCTCCAAAGAAAAATAACTTACCTCAGCTAAGCAGAAGGGGGTAGAGGGCTCCAATCGTGAAAAGAGACACCTGGCTGCTAAATCCCATTATCCCCGACAGCAAATGACACTCCAAGGTCATTTGCAATCAATGAGGAGGCTTATGGCAGCAGCCAACGCTACACAATGTGACATTTTCTGCCAGGCATCATGGGGCACAGGTCCTTCTCATGCCACATAAGGGCCTTCACCACTTGTTATTTCCTCCTCCTTCCACAAGGCTTTTGTTTTGTTGTTTCATTTTATATTGGGAAAGAAGGGGACTGGTGGGTGGGGCAGGTCAGTGGTGATACAAAGCCCAGGTAGGTCTATGTCGGCATTCACAAAACCTCGTGCAAATTCTTCCCTTCATCTGCCTTGACCGTTGCCTCAGAAGAGCGAGGAAAATTCTCAGGGATGACTCACACCCTGGCCAGCACCTTTTAAATCTCCTGCTCTTGTGCAGGAGATACAGAAGCATGATAAGCTGCACCAACAAGTTAAAGAACAGTTTCTACCCGTGGGCCGTGAGGCTGCTGAATGGAAGACAGAAACATTGCAGCTAGTGACTGGGAGTGGCCGCCGGGACCACATAACACCGGTCCTGAGAGATCTGCATTGGCTCCCAGTACGTTTCCGAGCACAATTCAAAGTGTTGGTGCTGACCTTTAAAGCCCTAAACGGCCTCGGTCCTGTATACCTGAAGGAGCGGCTCCACCCCCATCGTTCAGCCCGGACACTGAGATCCAGTGCCGAGGGCCTTCTGGCAGTTCCCTCATTGCGAGAAGTGAGGTTACAGGGAACCAGACAGAGGGCCTTCTCGGTAGTGGCACCCGCCCTGTGGAACGCCCTCCCTTCAGATGTGAAGGAAATAAGCAGCTATTTTCTTTTTAAAAGACATCTGAAGGCAGCCCTGTTTAGGGAAGTTTTTAATATTTAACGCTGTATTGTTTTTAACACTTGATTGGAAGCCGCCCAGAGTGGCTGGGGAAACTCAGCCAGATGGGCAGGGTATAAATAATAAATTATTATTATTATTATTATAGCTGATGTTCAGGGCTGGTGGTCGTACGACAGCACACAGAGTGTAACAAGGACTGAGAGATTGTGGGGGGGAGGGGGGCTCGTTTAATCTCACTGTAAACAAGTGGTACAGTGACAATAAAGTATTTCTCTTCTATTCTCCCTGAATCCTGGCCAATGTGTTCCCCAGCTCACCCTCCGTTTTCCTCCTGATCCTGCTATGCCAAAGCAACGTGAATTCCTTGGTAAGGAAGCTTGCCTGCTCAGTCTGCCCGCTGGGTTTCCATTTTCCTATTCTTACCTTCTTAATCGTTTCCAGCATGGAGCGGCCTCCGTTCCAAGGCTTGGTTGATTTCCTCATGCAGTTCAGGCTTGCCATGCTGTGCCACTTCCTGTCCTCCAGCTTTCTGTGGAAGGCGTTGGCCAACATAAGCACACTGTCATAGAGATAGAGGTTGGAGACCTGAAAACAGGGACAAAATGTAATATAGATATGATGAAATCGTCAAAGAATCCCCAGTATGTTTAAGGGTATAGTGGGGTAGGCAAAACCAAGCATGGAACTGATTCATGTTTAAAGCAATGGCAAGTCCATCATGTAAATAATTGTTGATTACCTATTTTGCTATGGTTTCCACAAACAACAGCAAGATACAGAAGGAATCAGCACTCTGGTAGAGCACATGCATTATATGTAGAAATTCTGGGTTTTACTAGAATAAACCCATTGAAATTAATGGACCTAACTTAGTCATGTTCTTTACTTTCAATGGGTTGACTCTGAGTAAGACTCTGGAGTAAGTCAACTGAGATTACCATCCTCTGAGTTCAATATCTGGGATCTCTCCGTAGCCAGAATCCCATATCTCTGTATTTTCTTCCCCAGATGAATTCAATGCAAAATGTTCATTCTTGACCAGGTTAGGCTGCTGACACAGAGCCCACATAAATCTACAAAACGGATCCTCCTTTTCAAGTGTCTGCGTTGTGCGTGTGCCAGGGCACCCCCCCCTACACACACCCAGGGGAAGGGGAGACGGATGATCCCGAGCCTGCAGTGGCCCCACGATTGCGCCAATGGCCGCTGAACACCCGCCCACCCACCCTAGTTTTAAGTGTCCACTTTGGCCTTGCTCTGGACACCGGTTGGCCGCCTGTTTTGGAACAGGGGCCGGGTAGGATTTTTTTCCATTTGGCAGATTGGCACTGGCCATTTGGTTTTTGCCTACCTCTTAGCAATCATCACAACTTTGTAAGGTTAGGCGGTTAGGCATTGGCTTATTGTGATGTGGGGGAGGGGAGGTGTGGCCATCACCTGCCCCTCCAGGTACAAAGATATTCCATTAGAGGAATCTGTGGGTCTGGATCTCATCCAAAGTCTGCTTGAGGGGCTAGGGCCATGCCAGGACCCAACGGGAACCCCGGGGTGAGCTTCATCGACGGAGCTCCCTCTGTTGGTGGTTTACCCTTTCAGACTTCCTGCAAGGCGGGCAGGAGTCAGTTATAGTTATTGCCAATGCCTAAGCCAATACCACTCACATTTCTGTAATCAATAAAGTCATAGCCTAAATTTTGCCCATTAACCTTTAAACTAAAATTCTGTGTCAATGTGTTTTTATTATTCCTGGGGGTATGCACCTGGGCCTTGATGCACACGTCTCTCTCTCTCTCTTTTTAACCTCAGTCACTCTCCAAGCAAGCTGATATCTGAGATTGCCTCAAGCACCTTGAAAGCATGTCTAAAAATTACAAAGACAAAACTGACGGCAGATTAAATATGATTATTTTAAGAGCTCTGAATTGTGACTTGGCCTTACAGGCCCATTTTTGCACCCATGCCCAAGTTATAGCAAGGGCAGGAAACTCTGATTGCCCTACACTTTTGATGTTATTGCACCAATATCACTAAATCTGAGAAGGTAGCTCTAGGAGACTCAAATCAGAGTGCCAATGGAGCTGCAAAAATAGCCAAAGTTTAACCTCAGGGGATTTGAGTCTGCAGCTCATTATTCTACCCAACTCCAGTTTTTGTCTCTTCATACCACATTTCAAAAGCCAACGTTCAATCAAGTATTTGTCATTTAGTTGGACTCCCCGTTCTTTTATACTGAGCTTCTCATCGGGGTTCTGTAGCTCACTTAAAAGCAGGTTTTACGCATAGAAGGTGAAACTATACCATTTTGTTTAATGTACCGAAAGTGAGAGACCGGATTCCTTCTGCTCCCTGATGAATTCCATTTCACACCCACACTTCATATTAGTAATTCATTGTAGAGTTGAGTTTTAGTAGCCAGCGTGAAATGCACTACACATACTCTCAGGTTTGAACTGTTCTATTATAGTTCTGGAGAGAGGGAAGTCACAGCATCTTTTTCCAAGAATACACTTTCTCTTTCTCTCTATAGAAAGCTCTAGGACTGACTTCATGTTCTATCTGCCACAGTTCCTGCATTGCTATATTCCCCAACCCTGGGTATTTACCAGACAATTCCTTCTTGATGTATATATAACATGTGGTGCCTTTTCAAAAATTCTTTATTTTGAAGACTGTTCATTCTGAACATCTTCTATTTTGAAAGATGGAGATTATATATATATATATCTCCTTGCCAAAAAACTGCTGTTTGAGGACACAGACAGCTTGCCTATTTCCCATTTCCCTCACTGTTTGCAGCAGGGATGGGAAATCTGTGGCTCACAAGATGTTGGGGGACAACAGTTTCCACAGTCGCTGACCATTGGTCCTGATAGCTGAGGCTCATGGGGGTTGGAGTCCAACAACATCCAGAGGCCCACAAGTTTCCCATGCCTGGTTTATGGTATTTAGTATGTGTGCTCTCACTCATGGCCTCTAGGTTTTTTGTTCATTGTTAATGTGCATGTTCTCTTTAAGGCAGAATCTACTTCTCTCTCATATGCCTGAAGCATAGGTATTTCCATATGTTTAGATGGACAGGTAGAATGGAGAGGGCAGATGTTAGCAGAAAATAGAACATTCCAGAGGTCCAAATGGTGACAAGAAGTGATGGGCAGGGAATCCAAAAATCAAATAGAATAAAAGGCGGGTGCCTTTGACGTCACTGCTTATAGGTAGGAAACCTAAGCAGAAAACTGGGGACCCAATAAATTTCAAATTGAGAAAATGAGCAAAAAGCACAGGGTAGGAAAAATAGTATACACTATTTCCCATCACATTTCAGACCACTCTGATCCTTTGTCAGGGAGATCTACAATTTAAAAATATTTATAATTACAGAACTGAGTATTTTAAGCTTAATAACCAATCAGTAAAAATCATGACAACCTTAAAACAAGAACTGTTAAAAAAAGAGAGATTAGGAAATATACATGAATTCAAAGTAGAGATACACATCACTCAAACTCTGCATCTTCCACCAGCGACTTACTAAAATCACTCCACACGGAAAGGCCCCTTCAAACTTTGCAGTTCACTGCACAGAAGGAAAACAACACCATCACAAATGTGTTTCCAGATCAGGGTCAAACTAATTTCCCCCAGTTCCCTCCCATGCTTTAGATACAGCAAGAACCTTTCCAGCTACCTTTCCTCCTTTAAACATGACATTCAGAATTCCACATTGCTGTCACTTCAAATCCCTTTCAGGGGCCCCATCCGTTATGGACTCATAGAAGTGAACATGTTTCCCTCACACAACTCTCTTCTGGTGTCAGAGAAGATATTTACAGCATCACACTTTTGCTGCCAAAAATGGAAATGCTGTGAAGGAGGAAAGGGGGAAAGCTTGTTCACATTTGTTACCACCTCAAGCACCACCACAAATCTCAATTTGCTGCGAACACCCACTGCACATGGAGGTGCACGATAACAAGGAATTCATGTAAATTCCTGAACCGCTATGCAAGGCCTGCCCAGGTGGTCTCAAGACATGAGAAAAGAGGAAACTGAAGAATTATCTCGGGAGCAGTGTGCCTCGATTGGTAGAAAAGGAGTGCTAAGGAGAAAATAAAAACAAGGTCACCACTTTTGATTTGGGTTTACTGAGTTGTGCAGCACTGCTGATTTTTCCTCGTTACACACTTGGGAGAAGGAATACTTTATTTTATTCAGACAATTTGTTTCCTGCCCCACATCTGGAGATCTATGAGCAGGTAAAAATAACATTTCACAAAACCAAACACAATACACTAAAAATGCAAGAGTAGAAACGGCCGTTAAAACCACCTCAAGTGAAAGCTTAGAAATCTGAGCAGAAAGACAGGTTTTAACCTGGTGCCTAAAAGTGCCTGAAATATAGGTTGATTTCAAGGGGAAGGAAGTCAGGATGCCACAATGGAGAAGCCCCTTTGCTACTTTCAATACATTTCTAAATATGCACATAAGAACAGCAAGACAACCATCTCCACTGCAAGACCCAGGTACCTTTTACTAGACACATACAAAAGTACTTCTTATTACTTTTGCATAATACATCCTGAAAGAATTGGTGATATTGTCCATCTTCATTATAATCCATGTTCTTTGAGTATCTTTTCAGGAGCTCTGGTGGTGTAACATGTTCAGCAAGTGATGTCAGAATGAAGACCTAGTATTCATGGAAGGAACCCTCCAATGTAGCTCCTAACCATGCCAGCATCACCTTGTTTGGAAACTTGGTCAACATTGCCACAAGAAGCTCCCTTTCATATGTCAAACTGCAGCTAGAAAAGGAGGTGCAGGAACTCACCATGAATTCATCCCTTGTTCTCATATAATGGCAATGGTGCCCACCTGGTGCCCATGCAAAGGGCTTTCACTGATGCATTAAGGCTGCAATCCTATACTTCCTTGCCTGGGAATACACCCCGCTGAACACTGGGATTTCCTTCAGAATATACTTGTATAATCTTGCACTATGGGATGATTCGCACATTAATGAATAATCCCAGATCAAACACTTCAGAGAAGTTTTGGTATCATCCAGTGTGGCCTAAAATTGATGCTCGTCACTGGAGCCACTTCACACATTAAGCTCCGAGTCAGAAAGTGCTGAGGAAGGAAGGGAAATCAAATCAAAATCAAGTGTATGTGTGTAGGTCAACCCCATGCAGGGTCCATTCCAAACTAGGTTAAAAGGGGACTTGGAAATCCAGGAGCAAATTACTGGTATGGTGAACTGTCAACCTCACCCGGCAGTCAGGAACAAAAAGGATATAATGGTGAAAAGGGGGGAACCTGCCTACAGCTTGGAACGTTCTACTGCTGAGCAAGTTGAATAGATCAGGATTAATTTCTTTCTTTCTTTTTTTGGAAGTTACTCTTTCAAACTTTCTGTTCCTTTAATCAAAAAGAAACATCTTTCAGGAGAATAAGGCAGCTCAGCAGGAGAATGACCCAGGATCATACCTATGGCAGGTTCAGAATAGTCAGCAAGGCTAGGTATCGAGTTAGACAAGAGGACAACGGGGAGAGACACAAACTAGGAAAGCAAGCTGATTGCCAGATGCCATTGCTTGAATAATGTGTTCTCAGGCTGAGTATCCCAAGACTTTCAGTTGCCAAGCACACTCCATGAGTGGACACAACTGTCATCTGTCAAGACTGTAGCAGATGGAGGTAACTGAAACACATGCCACTCTTCCAGAGGCAGAATTTTCTGGAGTCTTAGAGCCATGTGTATTCACATGGTAAGGTATTACAGTCAATTCTTTCAGCAAATCTTTCACTATTTAATGGATCACCCTGTCAGGGAATTTTCACCAATACTCAGTTTTCATTTCTTTTTTCTTCATTTTGCTCTTTTACACACAGTTATAACTCCCTGAACAATTTCTCTCTGTCTCTGTTGTTCATATCTTTCAAGTAACAAGTGTCCTTCAGTTACTTGCATAAACCCCCCACACACAGAATCAACATCCTTCTGAGAGTAACAAAAGATTTCTAGTAATCACAGGACACAAATTCAATCTCAACCGTGTCCCTTAGGCAAAAAACCCCCACCAACCCGATTGACAAAAATGACTTGGCTTCTGTTTCTGAGAGCAGACTGACAGTCATTGGGTTATTCACATTCCTGTTCTTTTCCATCCCATATCAAACCACATTTCTCCTTCACATATTTCAAAAGCACTTTGTAAGGCACGTCCACATGGCTGGACGTCCACATGGCTGGACCAGTGGCAGAGCTTCATGCTCCAGCACTGGGGGTGGAGAGCAGGTGGGGGCAGGGCGCGTGTCCCGGAGATGTGGCGCGCTGCCTGCAGGGGCAGGGGGTGCGTCCTGGGGGCGGGGGGCGCTGCCTACAGGGGCAGGGCACCCAGTGCAGGCAGGGGGGCAGCTGCGATGGCACCCTGGGGGTCGCGCTGCCGGGGGCGGTGCACTCCCCCCCCCACACACTCCTCTTCCTCCGCCAGTGGGCTGGACCTCATAGATGATGCTGTCATTTAAAAAAGATCAGGCCATTTAGCCAACCTATGTGAACTCTCTTTAAATAAGTTAGTGGAGTGGCAAGAAGCTAATCTATAGGGAAGCAGCTTCTACACTGTTCCAGTAAAGAATGACAGAGAGAGAGAGAGAGAGAGAGAGAGAGAGAGAGAGAGAGAGAGAGAGAACATAAAAGGTACAGTGGTACATTATCATAATCCTCTCTGGAAGTCCGTTTGACTTCCGAAACGTTCAAAAACCAAGGTGTGGCTTCCGATTGGCTGCAGGAGCTTCCTGCACTCAAGCAGAAGCCGTGTTAGATGTTCGGTTTCTGAAAAACGTTCGAAAACTGAAACACTTCTGGGTTTTCGGCGTTCGGGAGCTGATTCATTCGTCAACTAAGCCGCTTGAGAACCAAGGTTCCACTGTACTAACATATATTCCAAAGACCCCAGAATTATCTCCAGAATCAATCCATGGACTATTGACTTTGATGAAAGGTTCTCAGAGGGGCTGTACATACAGCAATATTACTTCTAATGTTAACTAAGATCTAACATGGTATAGTAGGAGAAATATATTATTTCCCTATTTCTTAAGAGATATTTAGAATGGACTACAGCAGTCAAGATCAAACTAACAGACTGCTCTTATAAACATCAGGAACTGTTTGGGCAGGCAGTAGCCATAGTAGTGACTGATACAAATATGACCCCCTGGTGCTATTGAAACATCACTCCTTCCAAATCCCTGCATAGTGCAATTTTGCAATGCTGAAGTCAAGGAGAAGAGCAGAACATCAGCAAAAGGCTGTGCTGGCGCTTTTGAAAAGGGCAGCAATTACTGTCTGGTATCAAATATTTCATTCTTCAGTAACATTGAAAGAGTGGTGGCATTTCAATTCCAGGCAGTCTTAAAGGAAAGTAATTACTTAGATCCATTGCAATCTGGTTTCTGGCCTGGCTATTGGATGGAAACAGCCTTGATCACCCTGGTAGATGACTACACCAGGGAATGGATGGGTTGAATGTAACCCTGTTTGTTCTTCTGGACCTCTTGGCAGCTTTCAGTACCATTGACCATTGTCTCCTCCTAGATCATCTTATTGGATTGCCACCATTTTTAATTGGCTCTGGGCCTTTCTGAAAAGACAAACCCAATCAGTGGTGCTGGGAGACTTCTGTTCTGCCTTTGGTCTATGGGGTACTGCACCTCAAGCTTGTTAATATCTACTGTACGTCAAGAATGTTTTGTTGTTGTTGTTGGCTCTGCAGACTGAAGTTCAAAATAACCTTACATCTACAACAAACCTGTAAAGTAGGTCACATTACAGCTCAGGGTGAATAAGGTCTGAAGCTATTGGTTTATGTAAGGGCACTTAAGGAACATTAAAAGAGCCTGCCCATCTAGTCCAGCAACCTGTTCCCAAAGTGACAAATCAGATGTCTATGACTTTATGGCTAAGATTATGTTTGAACTAAGGACTTGTAACTCAGCTCATAGCATGTGTGTTTAACTGCTTCAATCCCCCAGTGTATTATAAATGCTTTCTATATATTTTGGGTTTAGACGGAGTAACGTCAGCTGCCTCAGATCCTTTCATCCCATATTTTAAATATAAAAACTCCAAAGAACAAACTGAGTTTAGGTAAATCAGTTCCTGCAAGCACACACAAAATGTGAATAGAAATAAAAAAAATTTAAAAAACCCCAGAAGCACAGAGCTGTGAAATTATTTTTCAGTAATAACAGAAACCCTACACCTTAGCTGGTAAATATATTATTTCAGGGGTAATGGATGATCTGCATCACACAGCACAACTAATAATAGAGCAGGAGTCATTTTGAAAATCTGTGCTCACAACAGTATATTACCCTTATTCTGTCTAGGACAACTTACTTGCATTCTAGCAGTGCAACACTGTGTGCTTCTTCTTGCCTCCAGGTCGCATCACTGGTGACGTCCAATGATGGCAAGACATCTGAACTTATAGGTAAATTGTCCCATTAAGATGAAATTAGTCTCCATTGTGGGAAGCAGCTATATGTTAACGTGACACGTATTTCCAGTTCAAGTTTGCAAGAGATACTGCAGTTGACTCCCAGGTTCAGGGTAAATAGTTGAGGGCCCTCAACCAGAAAGTGTTGGTTAATGTTTAATAGCTCATATACGTTGTTCAATAGAGTGAAGAATGGGACAACCATTTTCCTAGCATGCAGTGCATATTCGGGAATTGAGTAACAGGCTTGCTCTAGACTTAGCTAGTTGCCTCCCCCTAGAGGAACAGACACACAGTCTGAGACTGCTCCTAGAGTTGTCACTCAGAGTTCAAGTAGTCTCTGTGGTTCATGGTGGTTTTTGCTGGCCCACTGGCTACAACTGTTCCTGGAGAAAGAGAGTCTGGCCACAGCAGTCCATGCTCCATATAAGCTCCCAGTTAGACTACTGCAATACACTCTGCTTGGGGCTGCCCTTGACAATGACATGCAACTTGCAGATAGTGCAAAAGGTGGAAGTGAGTTTGCAGTTCAACACCAATCCTAAAAGAATTGAACTGGCTGCCAGTATGCTTCCTCCCCACTTTCACAGTGTTTGTCATAATGTTTAGAACCCTGAATGGATTGAGAGCATGATACTTAAGAGAGCACCTCTCACTACATATTCCTGCCTTAAAGTTAAGATCTGGTGAGGTGGGAGAGAGCTGTCCTCCACACCAAATTATTATTTTATTTTATTTTTAAATAATATTTATTACTTTTAAAAGTTACAAAAAATGAGAAGAAAGAAAAAGAAAGACAAAAAAGAAGAAAAAAACAAAAGAGAAGAAAAACAAAAACAATACAATAAACAATACAAAACCCAACCTGAACCCATTAAACTAAACACATAAATAAAGCAAAGCAAAAACAATTTAAAAACATCCCTCCTTTTCCATACTCTATCCTTCATTCCCTTGTTTCGTCGACTTCCTCACACCTCCCTTTTTGTATCCCACTTCTGGTACTTGTTTCAGCAAATCCTTTCCATCTTTCTCTATTTTCTATCATACTATAAATAACATATTTTTTAACCTTATTTCCCATTAAGGCTAAATTACTTATATGTACTTAACTTCACACCAAATTAAAACCTGGCTTATTACTCAGGCATTTGTCCTATGGTGAGAATAGCTTAGAATTTGACTTGCTTGTGATGTTTGCTGGCACTCAGAATTTAAGATTTTATGCTGAACATGACTATTATGGGTTGTGCTTCATGTTTTTTGGTTTGATTGCTGTATCTTGCCCTGAGATCAACTGATATTTATTAATTGAATTTATAGACTGCCCTATACCTGGAGGTCCCAGGGTGGTTCACAGAATAAAATCAAAATATAAAACCACAAAATACATAATCAAAATAAAAACAACAACCCAATAGCTCCCCGTCAAAAAAACCCACTTAAAAAAATACTGATATAGCTTGGGTTAGAAGTATGTTAATAAATTAATACAGTGTGGAAATGTAATTGTCCACCCTGAGGTGTGCCACTGCCCCAGTGAAAGACCTCGACAGATTTTGAATCTGGGTGGAATAAATGCACATAAAGGCAAGCTTTGTCTTGACAGAAGACTCTTCTCCTAACTCATGTGCACTTGCTTAAATGTCAGAAGAGAACCCATGTGCATATACTTATAGGTTCTCTTTAGGCATTTAAACCAATGCATGCTGCTGCTGTCCGACACACGTTGTTCTAGCCAGATCAAATGTCTGCAAACCAAAGCCAATCTGGATCCCGAGGCCTAAAGTTTAACAGGGGTGAGAAGGTCAGCAGGGCTAATGCGTAGCGTAAAGCAGAGCAATAGGGTAAAATGATCAAAGTGCGAGCACACCCCAGAAACATCTGCAACTCATAGAAAAAGTGACACTCGAACATAAACCAGTGTGTGGCAGGTTGTCATGGCAGGGGCTCTGTGTGTGATGAAGTAGGGCTTCTACCACGATTCAGAAAGTAGTAACATGCCTCCCAAACTCATTCTCTGCATACACTTACCGTCAAGACCTTCCATCAAAATCCTCCCACTTCAGAGATTTGGAACAAACAAAACCTAAATTTATTTAAACATTTGGCTTCATGGCTCCAAATGAGGGCCAGAAGACAATGCTGGCAAGAGATCTGATGGAATAAGGTAGGCACTGCACAGTCAAGGCACACACAATTTAGGAGCGATGTGCTCCACTGTCTGAGTTTTATGGACAGTTTTACTAGGCTTCTCAGACAGAGCTTTACAAGGTTTGTCACCAATAAAGAAAACCTTTGGGTGCTGTTCATGAGGACATTCAGAACCAAGTAGCTCCGGCAGAATTTTAGCTAATTCTATCAGATTAAAGTTAATATGCTGTGACCTAAACATTTTTTCTTTATTGGCTTATATTCTAAGTAGTTGCATTTATTTGCCCCAATAAATACTACCCTAAGAAGATGGCAGAAATCTGCTTGCTTAGTATAGCAAAACAGAGCCAGCAACAGCTAATAAGAAAGGGGTCCACGTATTATTTATTACTACATATTAACTTGATTTGATGACTACTGGACATTTCAAAAGGAAACAACAACACCGAAACACTCTTTCCAATCTGGCAGAGAAAGCAGTAAATGTTTTACCGTTAACATTCTAAGCAACATCTGAGGTCTGGCGGGGGGAGCAGTTAATATAATCATCACTCCTGTTCTACTGCTTCAGTTGCAACTGGGAACAGGAAGACTGAGCAGGTGCAGAATCTCCAACGGCCCAAGAGGAGGTGCTTTGGCTCCAGCAATGAGGTGGGGTGGGGAAGTAACTTAAGAGCCCCACTGGGTCACACCAAAAAGCTTTTCTAGCCCAGAATCCATGGCGGTCAACCTGGTGTGTATAGGAAGCCCACCAACAGGAGATTGGGACAATAGTACTGTGGTACCTTGGGTTACAGACGCTTCAGGTTACGGATGCTTCAGGTTACAGACTCCGCTAACCCAGAAATAGTACCTCGGGTTAAGAACTTTGCTTCAAGATGAGAAAAGAAATTGTGCTCCGGCAGTGCGGCAGCAGCAGGAGGCCCCATTAGCTAAAGTGGTGCTTCAGGTTAAGAACAGTTTCAGGTTAAGAACGGACCTCCAGAATAGCGGACTATTGATGTAGCATCTTCCTATGACTTCCTTATGAAAAGTCCTATTCTCTTTCCTTTCCCCACAATTTGAGCTTCCTGCTTGCTTCTAGGTATGGGATAAGGTATAAACATGAATCCAATGTACCTGTGAGGACATTTTGAATATAATTCTCACATTCCTGGCTATGACAGTTTGTTTAGTCTTATTTGATTTTAAAAGGATATTGGGTCAGAAATTCTGAATGAGCTTAGGAGTGCTTAGCTCTTTCTAGGGTTGTGGCGCTTATCTATATTCACACAACTAAACCACACGAGAATATTCTCAAGCGTCAAAAATTGCAAATTTCAACACACGCCAAGGAATGCAAAAACCAGGTAAGTCATTTCAGCACAGCTCTTGTCAAAATTTCCATGTTCAACTTCCCTAGTCAATACATTTGTGCCTATGAAATTGCTTAATACATGGCAATAGAACATAACATACTTTTTACATAAAATAGCATCCCAAGAGGATTTGACAGGAGTCAGTGCAACGGGCTGCCAATAAAATTAGATCTAAAGCATTTGGAAACTAGGGGGTGGAGATAATAGGGTTGGCTAACAGCCATTTACATCCTGTATGTGGAACACACTGAGACCTTAGTCCTTCCATTTGCATTTCTTCTGTTCTATTACTCCTGTGAAACTTTCCTAGTAAAGTCACAGGTCATGACCTCCTCCCAGGGGAAAGAGAAGGGATGGTCCCTCTTACTCAACAGATATGCTACTGACCTGAAGCATTTGAAGATAACCTTCTTGTGGGTCACAGAGGAGCGAAGATATCCGGTGGTTGTTCCTCATGCATCGTTGATTGTTCTCTCTTGACAGAGGGAAGATCTGCCGTATGACGGTCATCCTCCCGAGAGCACTGTGCACCAGTTCCAAAATTTCATTGTCGCTGATTTCCTGTGAGGAAAGAAACAAATTCATTAGAATCCACTTCCATGATAAATTGTACTTTGAATGAATCTTTTATTTATTCAAGTCCAGCACCTATATATTTCTGAGGACATTTTTTTTAAAAAAACAGAAAATAACTGAGACGGAGAGAACTCGGTGCTCTTACCTAGTGAAAACTTAGCCAATTTCTGGCCTCATCTACACACGACATTCTGTGCCTAGAAAGCATGGCTCCGAGCAGCTTTGCACTTGCCTCATCCTTTCTAGGCATGGGTCTGAGTGGCTTTGCCTTTGCCCCACTGCGTTTCCCTGGGAAGGCTGCTCTTTAGTGCTAAATCGGAACAAACTGCAATCTGCAGAAAACCCAATTGCGTTAAGCCATCAATTTCAGCTCTAAACCATCAATTTCCCCCCAGGAAAGTGGCGGGGTGAACAGAAGTTTGGATAATTTTTTTCAGTGTCTGGATGAGGAACTACTTATTAATAGCTTCAAATATTTTTCTCAGGCTTCACAAGGGAATAGTGAAGTCTAAGTGTAATAAGTAAATAGGTAGAATAATTAAAATGGAAGAAATTTATGCTTCTACGGCATTTTTCTTCTTCATTCAGACTTATCATGTGAAGACAGTTGTGGTTGTTTTGTTGTGGTGGTTGTTAATTTCATTTATGAATCACTTCCCATGGGGCATCCTAAAGCAACGTACAATATAATCCCACCATTTGTTACAAATTGAAACTTCAATTTAAAACATTTATTGGATTGCTGTATATTTTCTCATAATAGCTATAGCAAAAGTATCAACAGAATAAACAGGCACTTTTTAATCAAAGGAGCTTGCACTTATGGCATGCATGCCCTAAAGTATAAGACAATTAAATCAACCATAAAAACCACCACTCGTTACACAGAGTGGCCAGAAATATAGATGTTCCTGGGGAATAATCAGGATCCTCACTAAATGGCATTCTTACGTCATGTATTAATGTACTAGTAAATAAGCACAGCTTATCAAATTTGCGTAATAAGTATAATCTGAACCTATTCTTTGTAGTGTTTTCTATCCTGTGCCATAATATGATGATGATGATGGAGGACAGATTTCAGATCAAGGTATTAATCTGAAGGCTACTAGCTAAATAACGGCTCATTTAAAAGCACTTATGGCTTTTTCCTGGAACTAAAGAAAATAAATCCAGGAAGATCCCCCCCCCCTCTCTTTCTAAATGACAGGTGCCATAGGATATTGTCAGAGCATCCATGCTTTCTGAGAATATTCCATCTGATTAAATTGGCTATTTCGGAAGGGATAGGAAAACACATTTGACATGAGTCACCTTGTTTTGTCCTGCCCTCCACTTGCTTGTGGCACAACAGTGTCACCTACTTTATGCAACTTAATCTGTGTAGGGAGCGAGATTCTTGGTGCCCGGAATAACATTACTCAAGATTTTTTTCCTGGGGTTTCAGGCAAGAGTGTGTCTCTTTTGCATCAGCCCTTCTTCTTTTAAAGTCAATTACATCCAATCAAGATCATACCGATGAACACAAGCGATATTAAACCCAACGGTACATGCAAAGCATTGCTTTTTGGTCTGATCAAGCATAGCTGTACTTAATAGTCTCATTATCTGCTTACTCTTGTGGCCAGGGGAAACGCCTCAGTCGCAAATGTATTTTGAGAAGCTGACATAATTTTCACAACTTACGACCGAAAACACACGATGATTCGAAAGCTACCAATTTCCCGTGTAGAGTATTTATTTAAATAGTTGCTGGGGGGCGGGGAGGGGAGGCTGCATAAGTAAGAAACTATTTCCACGTTTGGTTATACAGGCAACTTCCAGTTTATGTGGGGGTTACATTCCAAGGCACCACACACTTAAGTGAAATTGTGTATATTTGAGACACCACTGGAAAAGCCTGCAAACACCCCATTTCCACCCCCTACCCCTCCTGTGACATTTTCTGGTCACTTTCAAGGTTCATCATGATGTGTGTGTGTGTGCACGATTGCACACATATTGCACACACGTAAATGGGGCTTGCCTGTATTAACAATGAGAAGTGTTTGAGCTTCAGTGTTGTTCTTAAAACTCAGGGGTGTGGGGAAGAGATTGAGGCAGACAGACAGAACCAACACATTTAATAGCGCATACATCTAAAAATATGCTAGATGGGGGAGACAGAATGTAGTCTATAAGAACTTCTGCTTTTGTTGTTGTTGTCAATTTTTTTATTGATTTTACATTTTCAAAACAAATTTCCAGTATCAATACTAAACATTCATTTTTCAATTCCCCCCTCCCTGTTGACTTCCCTCAGCTTCCATTTCTGGTTTAGTGCATCAAATGATACATTCTGCTGTTCGTATATAATACTATGTGATATTTCTTGTTTTGTGTAAATAAAGTTGTAAATGTTTATTTAAATCCTGCCAACGAGTCCATTTTTTGTTTGTTTCTGCAAATACATTGTAAAAGGTTCCCATTCTTTTTCAAAGTCCCTATTGTCCTTTTCTCGCAGTTTGTCTGTTTACTTTGCTAACTTCTGTTAACCCCACATTCCCCTTCTAAGGCATAGATGTAGTGATCTTAGCGCAATAACCTATGGTCTGGGAATGGAAGGGGCAGTGCCCATGTCAATGGAAGCTACTTCTTGCTTTGCTTGTTAGCTTCTGTAAGAGGCAGCATCCCACAGGCAGCTAATGCTCTCTGGAGGCCTCTGGCGAAAAACGTTCTACCACCACCACCATTTCAGCCGCCAAAACTACATACTGAATATTTAATCTTCCTGAACATTCAGGAAGTAAAACCCAAAGATTATTTTAAAGCATCTCCGGCTCCCAGTACTCAATCCATTTGTGTATTTATTTATTTGCAGACAAAGAACATCAATTATTGTGTTTGCAATACCTAGCTATTTTGCTCAGGGGAAATATTTAAATCTCCTTTAGCTGCCTTCAGTTATCATAACACAAATTGCAAAATGAGACAATTATGTTTCACATTAAAAACTCCTATTTTCCTAGAGGTAATGAAGGAAAATTATAAATTTTAATGACATTAATAATTTACCAAACCAAAAAGAGTTCCATGAAAAAAAAATGTCCCTGAGAAAAATCTGAAGATTAAACTTTAATAGGCATGAGGATCATGAGGTTGATGAAAAATCTGTAGACTTATATGCAGTATTTACAGCAGGGCTGGTGCTTTAAAAACGTGAAATGGATTTCCCTTACTTGCATATTTTGGTTTATAGAAGAGCAGCAATGTGGAGTCATGGTTGGTGCAGTTCTAGGTATGCAAACAAGCAGTGCTTTTTTTCTGGGAAGACGCAGGGGTACGCATACCCCTAAACATTTTGTGAATCTAAGTTTGGCCTGGGAGATTACAAGGGGTCAAAAAAAATAAATGGATGTAGCATGCTATATTGGAAGCAAAAAAACTTGTTTTGGTGAATTGGAAGAGCCACAAAAAGAATCCTATTGAGCACATGGATTGATAATATGGACAGATTAGCTACATACGAATGAATTGCATGTCAATGCAAATTAAGAATGGATAAATATGAAGAAATCTGGAAGGAATATTTAAGGCGGATAGTGGTGGGAAGTAGGGGGAGGAGAGAGAGGTGGGAAAATATTGTTTAGAAGGTGTAGTCACAGGTATATCAGTGTATTCAAATCTGAATTGTCAAATTGTGTTATTATGGTTTTGGTTGTATGTGTCTTTTGCGGTTGTTATTTGTATTGAAAAAATGATTAAATAATTTTTTTACAAAAAAAATTCTAAGTTTGGCCTCATTGAGGGGCAGTACTTCAATATGAGTAGGAAAATGAGAGTACCCCTAAACATTTTTTTTAGGACAAACAAGCACGGGGCTTCACTCAACGACTCATGGAGGAAACAAAGCAGCTAGCACCGGCAATTTGCATGGGAGGGAACAAACAAATTGACAGTGCCAGCTGGAGTTCCTGGCACGGTGGCTGGGTCTGGGCATTTTGCTTGGCCTGCTCAAACATAAGCATGATGTTACGCAACCACAGAGAGACCAATATTTTGAGCCGCCATCTGCTTATTCAGTCCCCCCCCCCCCGCCCCGGATATATGGGAGGGGCTGGATCCAAGGGGAGGAGAAATCATCCTGTTGCCACTGTGTCATCAACTGGAATCCCTCCTTCACTGGGCCCACCCGTGGCTTCCACAGCATTCTACTCTTACTGTATCCTCTAACTGCTCAGGAAAAAAAACTGCCTTGAGTTGGCCCTGCAATACTTCCATGGGGCTCAGGAAGCTAAAAAAATGGTACATCTGTTCTCCGAGATTATTAGGAAATGATATTAATTGTTGCCTCTTAGTGTCTTGCGCATATCCAGCCCAAGGAGTACAAACAGCCAGTAGTTTACTTCTTTATTGCCAAAGTATGAACTTACAATGGCTAGGCAGCTGCCACCCCTCCCCAGGCTTGTGCCCCGAGCTTGTGCCCTGTTGGAACATGCCAACTTAAGTGCTCTAGTCTAATGGCACAAGTACAAGCAACCTGTGACTTTTCCTAGATTGAAGTTGTTGGTGCGCCTGGCTCTTTAAGACCCCCCACCCTTCTGCCAGATCCTAGGGAGCAGTGGGGGAGGGGACAGAGTGGGTTTTGCCAACCCTCTCCCTTCAGGCCTGTCCTGTCCTTCCTCCACCATCTCTGACTACTCAGACCCCTCCTCATCCTCCAGCTATGGCTCCTGTCTTATGGGAGGCACAAAACATAAATAATAATAATAATAATAATAATAATAATAATAATAATAATAATAATAATAATTTATTTATACCCTGCCCATCTGGGCAGCCTCCAACAAAACATTAAAATACAGTAATGCATCAAACATTAAAAGCTTCCTTAAACAGGGCTGCCTTCAGATGTCTTCTAAAGGTTTGGTAGTTATTTTTCTCTTTGACATCTGGTGGGAGGGTGTTCCACAGGGTGGGTGCCACTACTGAGAAGGCCCTCTGCCTGGTTCCCTGTAACTTGGCTTTTCGTAGCAAGGGAACTGCCAGAAGGCCCTCGGCACTGGACCTCAGTGTCTGGGTAGAACGATGGAGGTGGAGACGCGCCTTCAGATATATTGGACCGAGGCCGTTTAGGGCTTTAAAGGTCAGCACCAAGACTTTGAATTGTGCTTGGAAGCTACTCTCTTCCCCTGCATCAGCCTCAGGCCCTGTGACCTCTTCCACCTGCTCCTCGGAGCCCTGAGAGTCCCTGACACTTTCTCTCTGTAGAAAAAAATGGTTAAGCTATTCCCACCCCACTCAGAAAACTGAAAAAGGCATGCAGAAGAAAGTACCTGAAGACTGATATAGGGTATGGGGAACATTTTCATACCCAGCCACCACTGGAAACAAAAAGTAGACTGAAGCTTTCTTCTGCCAAAGAATATCCCAAATATTATATTCAGTAAACAATGTTGATTATGATATTTTAAGTTCTGTACCTCATTATCAAGACAACACCATCTTAGTTGTTAATGCTCTTTCCTGCTCCATTTCCTTCAATATTAACTATGGACTGTATCCAAACTAAGTTTAACTTACTTGAAACCACTGGGACAAGTTAGACACGACTTAAGTCTCATTTATTTCAATGAGAACTAACTTTAAGTAACGGATTATTTATAGAGAGAAGCAGTAACAGCTGAAGATTTACATAAGATACATCCCAGATGCAAATAATCTAAATCACTTGAATTTTGGAGGAAGAACATAGCTACCAATAGATTTATTAGCCAAGAATGACATCAGACAAGGGAGAAATAAAGCCACCAGCACAAACAATGAATGAGGCCATGAGGTGAAAATGGAAAGTAAGGATGTCTAGACTATGGCAGAGACAGCAAAGTAAATAATCATCCATCATGCACTGAATGGGTAGCATGGCCTCTGACAGTCAAAAGCAGAAGAGCAGGTGCTCTGCAGAATTGGGCAGAGATGGTGGAGGACATTAAATCAAGGATCCATTGGAAGCTGGAGGGAAAGAAAATTAAACAGACCAGGAATGGACAAAAATAATCATGCAGCCACATCCTAGACACATTTACTTGAAAGCAAGTTCCACTGAGTTTAGTATTTCCAGGGAAATTTGTGTATGGTCCCAGGCTTAAAGACAAAGAGTCTTCAGTGTCAACCCACACATTACAAATTGGTTCTGATACATGTACCTCAATGTACATGGTGGTGGCCTAGTGTCACTGTTGGGAAACTGTGTACGTGCAACTACTCACACAGAGTCAATTAAGGTTTGGCAGACAGCTGGAAGGCAATCTGAAGGGGTAAGACTGCCTGGTGATAACAGAGACATGGAGACCGCTCCCTGATTGGTCAAGCTCTCTCAAGGGAGTGATAATTAATGGCCTACTAACTGGAATGTGTTAGTTCCAAGGTTCGTGAGTTCAGAGTTCTGTGTGAGTGTAGGAGTTGTGAGTCGTGTCAGAGAGAGCTAGCAAAAGATCCGTGTTCTGTTCCTGTAAATAGTCCACTGTATATAATAAACACCTAACTACAAGTTCCTGGTTCCTGCTTCGTCTATCCTGTCTGCAGCCAAGTCGCCAATTGCTTCCGTGGATTCTGCGTGTACTCTGCTAGGTCTGGCTAAGGTCCTGCAACTAGTCAGAAGGTTGTGAAACTCCAAATAGGTTTTGCCAATAGTCACATCACATGGCAGCATAACGTGGGATAAGAATACTCATGACACCCACAGTGGAAATGTCTATATTAATTGCGGGCAAGGGCGAGAACCTTTTTTGGCCTGGGAGCTATGCTCCTTGGCAGATGCCCTTCCGGGTCTGTGTGGCAGAGGTGGGTGAGACAGGTACAAATCCAGGAGGAAAAGCAGGTGAAAAAATGTATACCATTTTTATTGTAAAATAATTTAAGATTTTTAAAAATCCGCCTAATTACAAGGAAATCAGTGTTTACAGCTGATCAACTGTGAATTAACATTTACAACAGACAGATCCGTAGGCGGCAGGTGGTCTTGGAAAGTAAACTTGAGTTTTTAAAAATGAGTGTTTTATCTGCTTGCGGTCCTTTGGGACCTTTTCTCACATGTGTTCATTTCAAAAGAACATCTTGTTGCACACCTTTTTTTGTTCAACTTAATTTTACCGAGATATGCTGAGAAGACGCTCTTGGACGTTTCTGCACAGTAAGCCAATGTGAAGTACCAAAGTAAGTGTTTTCCTATCACTACCATACTATAGAAACTCTGATCTAATCTCACAGTAACAGGAAAAGAACAAACATCCTCAAATATTTCTGGGATCTCATACAGAGAATTTACAACATGAATAAAGCATGACATTCTTTCCTCTGGCAATGTGTTTGACAGATAAAAGAAACAAAAGAATGGTAATGATAGCTTGTGGTGAGGTAATAAGCGCTACCCTTTGAAACTTATTGGATGTGTGTTAATCTGAATTGACTGAAAGTCATTAACGTGAATAGCCACAAATGAAAGCCTCAAAGTCAAGTAGCAACTCTAACCTTCAGCTTTCCAACTTAGTTTAGCAACTTGTAATTAAATCTGTTTTGTGGCATTTCAGGTGACAGCAATGGGGCTGCACTTTATCTTCCCATCAAAACAAAGGGGAGAAAATTTCATTATAACCAATTTATGTCTGGAAACACTGGCTGCAGCTAATGGAAGTTGCATCGACAGGGAGATACAGCAAGGAGGAAGTTGACTTCCAGAATTAGCTAATTACAGGCCAGGGCTTGATGCGTAGCTCACTTAGAGCACTTATGGGAAATCTAAGAAACAACAGGAAGTGCAAGTCCTTCCAGTTTTTACATTTCTTCTCTACGAATCTAAAATGGGAGTTCACACACCCTGGGATGGATCCAGAGTTGCCTTTCCATTAATGGAAGGGCTCGTTCCATTTGCAGATAGTGAATCCAGCAGTCCCCAGTGCCATCTCCCATGTATTCTGTAGGGTCCCCTGACCACCTGAAGGGCACAGAGGGCTAAAATGAGTGAGAATGGGCAAAAATGGCCTCTCTCCCCACTCGCCAATCGGTAGAGTGCTGCCACAGGTAGTCTGAGTCCAACTCCATTTCCGAAAGCTTCTCCCTTGCCCTAGGCATCAGGGAGAATTTGCACAGGATAGTTAATAGTAGAATAAACAGGTCATCTTGAAGCGTGGGCACCCTATATAAAATCACAGGGCAAGGATGCACAACTGAAATTGCTCTGAGGGCTACCTTTACATTTTTATTAACTCGAAAGGGCTGTGCCATGAATTAATCATGGGAAAATGTTCGTGTCATATTTGTACTCAGTTTACTCACACATGCAAAACTAACGTACGTGGATAAAATATGTACCATGTTTAAGGTTTTTCTTTTGCTTAATCAAACACAAAGATCAAGTACCAGGCTGTGACACAAATGTTAAGAGCTCTCTCTCTCTCACACACACACACAAACACACAAGGGCTGGGTGGTGTCTGGTTTTCAATACTGTGATATATCTGCCCTAAGTATCTGCCTCCTTGCCCTTCGACATTCCTGTTTGTGCCTGCTTCAAGTAAGCTCCTTGCATCTGATTCTGGCCTGGAATCAGCTTTGTTATTTGGACTGCATTCCTTATAGTTTGTCAGCTTGGACCGGATTTCTTTATCCTGTCTAGGTCCTCCTGTGGGATCTCTCCTGGAATTTGAATGATGCTGGTCTTGATCCTGCAGGGACTTGTGCTGTCACATTTCTGAGTGGTCAAACTGCTTACAGCCCTCAGCTGTCAAAGAGATGCTTGCTTTCCTCCACATTCTTCCTTGTTCTTAAAGCCTTTTATGCTAAGCAGATCACATATCCTTTCATTTGTCCTTCCTCTCCTTTAATTTTCTCGTACATTCTGATAAATATTAACCCTGCAGCTCTGTGACTTGCATCCTGATCATCCCTTCTGAAATGCAGATAATCCAGGCATAACACAAGTTGAGAGTGGCTTGTTCCTTTTTAAAATAAAAATTGGAATATAACTTCAATTTCCACTGAATTACAGTCAAACCTTGGATCTCAAATGCCTTGGCTCCTGAACAAATTGGCTCCTGAATGATTGAAACCCGGAAGTGAGTGTTCTGGTTTTTGATTGATTTCCGGAAGCCGAAAGTCCGGCGTGGTTTCCGCGGCTTCCGATTGGCTGAAGGATGCTCCTGCAGCCAATCGGAAGCTGCGCCTTGGTTTTCGAATGGTTTTGGGAGCGCATTCTGTTCAAGAAGCAAGGTACGACTGTATTGCTGTTTGAACCAAATGGAAAGGTTCCTTTCAGACAATGGCCACCACATCCCATAGGCATGATTTACAATGGCAGAAGAAAACAGTCAGCTATGGACCGAAAAAGACATGCTCCATTAACAGTGCATATACTTTACATGCTGCAAAAATGCATGCCTGAGTATCTCAAATTTGAATCAAACTCCAAGGAGCAAGTCCTCTTATGGAAGTAGGACAGAAGGTTTTACACGGTTAATTCCTTCCAATCCATACAGAAGTTCAAAATGAGAAGCCACTAACTCACCAGCCCTCTGTAGCTAGACAGCATACCAAGTGCTTCTCTGTTTCTCTGAGTACATATTTACTCTGTTCAAACTCTCAGATTCTAGACATTTGAGAGAATGTATAGTTGTCTGTTTTAACTCAATTGAATTTTATAAAGTCTATATAAGCTTGCACATTGATAGTTCTTCACTGGATTATATTTATGTACCTATTTGCACTTTGTAACCCATCATAACCCTGTCCCCGGGATTTTATCACGCTATGTAGGGATTCTAATTTGTTCTTGTCTCGTGAACTTTCTGACTGATACCTTTAAATCTGCATCCTGCAAATGCTTCTCCTATCTGTACTCTGTCAGTGGAAGAGGGTCCATATTTTGTGGCATTTAATAAATGATGTACATATTTGTAAGCCCACGGAAGTCTTATTTTGGCAGAAGAGAGGCGAAAAATTATGCATCACATTACACGGTTTTAATTGGGGGTAGTGAATTTCAGCACCTCAACAACAACAGCAACAACAACATCCTCCTATAAACCCTGTACAGAGTAGACAGTGCATTGTATTTATGTGAATATAAACACTGATTTCCTCTGTGCGTTTCTCGTGGTGATTTTTTTACGAAGCTATTACAGCAAAAAAGAACGAGTTCCATAAACATCACAGGGACTGGAGAAGATTCATAATGGCTTTTTGGAGGTAGCAATTTTATACCCACTACCCCTTTTAATTTCCATGCATTACCGCTAACCAGACAAAAGCAATTTATAGTTCCTGTTAACATATATGGCTGCCTTCCTCCGCATGATTAGTGAGAGTCAAAGGACGGTATGAAACGTGAACAAAGAAGTCTGTACTTAAACTTGATGTCCCCTATATAATGCTTTAGCACAAAACAACAGATAACACAGCTCTCTTTATTTAAATATTTTACCAGCCTTAAGCACATAAAGAACATACATTTATTAAGATATACAAATGTTTATAATAATGCAGCTTCCACTAAGTGGCCAGAAATTTACAAATGATCACATAGGAAATTTTCTCTCCCTACCCCCACCGCCATGCTTATATTATGAGTCATTTCTCAGTGCTCAGACTTTCAATATGGGCCTCTATAAAATGCAGCTTAGGGACATTCTCCCCCCGCCCCCAGTATTGATATACACAACATAAATAAAGCTCGATTATCCTTTAAGTGGAATTGGGGGGGCATACAAGCCAAACACGTGCATTGCTTCAATGCAGAACTGGATAACAGTGATAGAATCAGTTCAGTTCTACAGAAAAGATGTTAATGCATCAAGCTCAGAGAGCTAATCTTTTGTAACATTCAGACACTGCAAACTGGAGAGCAGCGGCCTTACATGTAAGCTCAGTGCTTTCTCGGTTGTCCATGGTAACAGACTGCAAGCTTACAGACCACCAAGAGCTATATATCTGCATTTCTGAGGTTTATGTGGAATAATTCTTTCTTCCCTACAAGCACAGCTAGTGGAGTAGGTCAGCATGAGAAAGAACAGGATGACAAGCCTTGCCATTTCCTGGGCACACTCGGGACTTTGTTTTGATCTTTATCATGCTGTTTATGCCAGCCAAGAAAAAGTCTGGAAATGGAGCCGTACAATTTGCATTCTGGTATTATTCAGGCTGGAGAGAGACAATCTCCCTGCCCTATCCCCCCACCCCACCCCGCCAACAGAAGTTAGTGTGAGAGAGTCTCCATCGCCAACGGTGTCTGCAGTAAAGCTGGATGTTTACAAGTTTTGATTCTTTTGTCCAAAAATGGTACACTTGACAAGCACGGGGATGGATAAGAAGTATGTGAATCACATCTGTTTCCACTGCCAGATTACCAAATAGGCAGAGTATGCAACAGCCTATGGGCTCCATGCTTTTCAGGGGCCCCACAACAATGGATCAAAATAATATTGACTTGATAGAGAATTACAAAAACATATTAGGAGATAATTTTCAAGGGCCCCCCTGAGATTTTGACTGCCTATGGGCCTCCACAGGGTTTAATCTGGCACTGTTTCCCTCTGATTAATGGACACAATAAATGTTGCTTGTGGGGGAGATGCACAGGAAACCCCCAGAGGATTGATGCCTGTTTTTTTTATTATTCTTTGCAAAGATCTGTACAACTGCACGACGTCTATGCTAACTTGCAGGGCCAAGCTCAGGGTAGCTTCCGAGCCTTGGGACCAAGGAAGCTTGTGAATCTGATGAGCCAATCTGCAAACACCACACTTGAGACGCAAGCTCAGGAAGCTAAAGGACTGTGAAACACACCCATCCAACAAATCGGATCCTCTTCAAAGAGGGTACGGGTTGTGCTCAGGCCCCCAGGCATCTCCCACCTCCTGGTGTGGGCAGGGCTATGTCCTGCTCCACTCTGGTTGGTCATTTCATGGCCACTTGGTCCCTAAAGCCAATGGCTTGGCTTGGGGGGTGGCCGCGAACCATTATTTAATCCCTGTGCGATGTTTGCTGGACCTCTTTGCCTTTATGCAGAGGATCACCCACCCTTTATCTGGTGTGTTGGCCTTGCTATAAACATTGTTGGTCGCCTGTTTTGCAATGGGGGTCTGGTAGGAAATTTTCCATCTGGCAGATTGGCAGAGCCATTTGCTTTTCGCCTACCATGTAGCAATCATCACAACTTTGTAAGGTTTGGCGGTTAAGCATTGGATCAGCAATGTGTGGGGAGGGGAGGTGCGGCCATCACCTGCCCCTCCAAGCTCAAGGGTATTCCGTTAAAGGAATCAGGGGTTGGCCTGGGTTTTGTCTGAAACCCCGCAGTAGGGGCTAGGGCCATACCAGGACCCCACGGGGGCACCGGGGGGAGCTTGAGTCGGTTCGCATTGGCGGGGTTCCCTCTGGTGGTGTTTCATCCTTTTATCAGATTCTCTGTGATGTGGGTGGGAGTCTGATATAGTTTGGATGATTCCAGTGCCTAAGACAATACCACTCACATTCTGTATTCAATAAAGTTGTGGCCTAAATTTTGCCCAATAACTTAAACTAAAATCCCGTGTCACTGTGTCTTCATTTTTTGGGGGTGGTTGGGAGTCTCGAAGCGCAAACCTAAACCGTAGCACAAGCCCCATTCCCTGCTTCAAAGCCCTGCAAAAAAGAGATGACAGAGGGCAAGGGATTTTTTTGGGGGGGGGAGGTAAGCCCCACCCCACATAACTAATCACAAGATGCGGCAATGCCTATCAACTTTGGAGGGCAGCCCCCTCAAATATTTTATTGTGGAGGCTGAAGGGACCTCAGCCCGTAGGAGTTGGCTCCTATGACAAAGAAACTGATATGTAAACCACTGAAAGTGATGGCTCTATCACAACACCTTCAACTTTCTGAAATCCCCCTCCCCCACAACTGTTGTCTATCGTTAAATACAAAAAAGGAAGACAAGTGGGCAGATGAGAGTGAAATGGATGGGAGAAAGAGAAACAACAGGCAAAGGAGCCTTTTTACGCAGCCTCATTCTCTTACCTCGTTAACATAGACCCAGTGACTATCCTTTGAAGCCAGGTTGGTTTCCACTGCCTAGAGAAAGGAAAGAAAAGAAAGAAATAAACAACGGAAAATAAAATAAAGGAGTTGGAAAACACTCCCCAGTTAACGTATGCCTTGTGCTACAAAGAGCTTACAATAGGTATTTTCTGGCACTTTTTGCTCTCATACATTAGTTATATAATTGGCAGTCATCTAAAGAGCTACATACTTCATTGTGAATTAGATGGCTACCTCCAGTTGGGCAGCTCACAAGGACACAGCACTGCAGCATCAAAGATCATTTATTCAGGATAGGAAAATCCAGAAGGATCTGGTTTAATTCTCTATGGTGTATATAAATCCTGTGACAGTGTTCCTTAGGGCTTCCTTTATTCTTCTAACTAGGACACTGACCAAGTACAGGATCAATGTAATGAATAGGTCTTTTCGGGCTTCAGAAAGAAGGCTGAAACTGCACATGATGTGTCAGGCTAAATTGATGGATGCAAAACAGCAATGTGATGCAGAGGGGGAAAGGGCTTCAGAAAGAAGCTGACTTGTTAGTATTTCATATATCCAACGGTGGAGTACTAGTAAGTGATTTCACACAGTGTGTTGTGCAAATTGCACCAATTTCCCCAGGACACGTCCCAATTTCCCTGAAGGAAAGCTTGCCCAAATATACTCCAGTGCCCCACCCCCACATCCCAATGTGATCAACCAAATATTGGTTGAGCAAATTCTCCTGTCCAATTATTACAGGCCATCAGTAAAGCACACTGAAGTGAGAAACATTGCTTTACTAATGAAATACCAGCACCGTAAGCAAGTCCATGTTTACCCATCAACGAGATTTCCTGGAAGTGGAAAGTAAGTTAAGAGGAGCAATATGGGTTGCAGACAAAGAATGCTCCCCCTCCAATATTGTGATGATCCTGCCCTGTTCTTTCTTCGTCTACATTATCTTGCTTTTCTCTTATTCTCTTTTGTGACATCCACCTTCCCTTTCATATTCTTCCTTTCTGAAGAATATGAAAGGGTGGGGAGGCAGTCATTTAAATCTGAGGTTTTGAGGGGAAAAATTTTTGGAAACCCTCTTGCCTGTCAGTGTGGAGCCTTTTTGCTACCAGTGTTGTGGTGGTGAAAGATCTGCTACCAGCAACAGTAGAAGCCAGCAAAAGGGTGCACAAAATTGGATACAGGTTTCAAAGATAGTCTGATCTCCCAGCTGGTAACCTATCAGCTAATGGTGGCACAAGACATAGCCAGAGAGCTGTTCATTCCCTGCAGATTTTACTATTCTGTAACTTTGCATGAGTCTGGGCAGCACTATCTTTTCAAAAGAAAAGCACACCACATGAACATGTCATTTTTTTTCACCTAAGGGTGTCTAAGTATGTCAGAGCAACAGTGGCTATTGTTGCAGAAGCAAAGCTTAGTTATTCATCCTGTGCTATTCTGTATAATATATGGTTCGAGAGATTTAAAAATGGATTTTTCCTCATGGAAATGTTTTAGAGTATGTACAAAATGACTCAGTCATTCCTATGGTGTGTGTATGTGTGTGTCCATTTCTCATAAAATTCCCCGAGGCTCTAGACTTCATTCAGGACTAATGGCCTGCAGCATTTCCTCCCAAAAAAGAAACACAGCTTTTAAGACAGATAGTGCATTAGAAAGTGGAGACTTTCCAGCTTTCATTTATTTCACCTTAAAAATACCCAAACAAATCACTTCTGCAAATTTAGTACAAAAAGAAACACATTGAAACAGATGCATTTCCCTTTGGTTGCACCTCAAACAGATTTTAGGAAACAGGTTGATTTTTTTTCTTTTAAAGGGTCCCCATTAATCGCAGTCCATTAATACAATTCCTCATAATGAGAGGTAATGGATTGAATTCAGAGAAGAGCAAACAGAATGTCTTGGAAGGAACCTTTTGGAAGGGGGTTCTGCTCTGTCCTGGAAAGTCACTCTTTGGGCTCTTTGGAAAAGGAGGCTGATAGAGGAGGTGTAATCACCAAAAGGTGAGCAGAGACACCATGCACAAGTGAAGTAAAATAGTTAGCACATGATATTGCATGGGTAGCCAAGTTTGTTGACCCTCAAATTATTTAGGGTGGCAAAACCAAACAGCTTGAAAAAAGATCTCTCCAAACTGGAAGAATGGTCATCAAAATAGCAAATCTGGTTCAGGGTGAGCAAGTGTGAAGTTCCAAACAAACAAACAAACAATCCATCCATCTTCATATATACATTGATGGGATCTGAGCTGGAGGTGACTGACCAGTAATTGATCCTGGGGTTGTGGCAGAGAGCTCAATGAAAATGTCAACCCAACATTCTGCTGCTATACAAAAGGTGAATGTTAGAGGTCATTAGAAAAGGGTTTGACAATAAAACATCCAAGATCCTAATGACTTTATACAAATGTGTGATGTGACCACACTCTGAATGCAGTGTACAACTGCCCTGGGCTCCTTTGGAAGGACAGGATAGAAATTTAATTATAAATAAACACAGGTCTGGTTGCCACATCTCCAAATGGTTATTGTGGAGCTAGAAAAGGTTAGAAGAGGGTGACCAAAATGATCATTGACCTGGAAAAAGTCCTCTGTGGGGATAGGCTACAACACTTAGTGTTTTTCACTTCAGAAAAAGGGAAGTACGAGAGGCCATGGTAAGAGTGTTTAAGTATGCATAGTTCAGTGGTACCTCGGGTTAAGTACTTAATTTGTTCTGGAAGTCCGTACTTAACCTGAAACTGTTCTTAACCTGAAGCACCACTTTAGCTAATGGGGCCTCCTGCTGCTGCCACGCTGCCGGAGCACGATTTCTGTTCTCAACCTGAAGCAAAGTTCTTAACCTGAAGCACTATTTCTGGGTTAGCGGAGTATGTAACCTGAAGTGTATGTAACCTGAGGTACCACTGTATGGGGAGAAAGGACACAGAGTTGTTTTTCTTCCACCCTCACAGTACTAGAACCTAGGCTCATCCAATGGAGCTGAAGGGTAGGAGTTTCAGGAGAGACAAAACTACTTCTACAACACAGCATATAAACATGGAATTTGCATAGTGATAGCTGCTAACCTTGGTGGTTTTAAAAGAGGATTAGATAAATTCACGGAAGTTAAGGCTATCAATGGCTGCTGTTCATAATGACTAATTATTACCTCAAAATAAAAACAAAATGCTGAACTTGGTGGGTTGTTAGTCTGCTCTTGTAGAGCTATTTTTATGTCACCGTCAGAGACAAAAATAAAAATAAAATCAGGGCTTTCCCCCCCAGCTGGAACTCAGCTCCAGCACCTCTCAGGTGGGTGCCGTTGTTATTATAAGAGAACTGAAGAGGTGTTCATTATGAGTTCCAGCACCTATTTTTCTAGAAAAATAGCACTGTGTTTACTATCGTTATTGTTGCTACCACCAAATGTCACAGAAGGCAGAATTCTAAGACAAAATTCTAGAATTCTGTTCAAGCAACATCTCTGAGGACCCTTGAAAGAAGCAAAGCAGGTTTTGATAAACCAAAAATCTTTCTCATGGGAGTTCTATGTATCCCACAGAAGACACTGGTATATGTCGTTATTCAGGTTATGTTGTGGTCACCAGCTGCCTCTCACCAACACTGGATATATATATATATATATATATATATATATATATATATAGTGGTGGAAGTCCAGGGCTGATGAAGAGATTATCTATGCAGTAGGCCTATGCTGCAGTTGCCACAGAAAATGTTGAGTATTTGGAGGTCCGCGCTCAAGTGGAAAAGCTGAGGCATTTCAAAGGAATCTGAAAAGTGTTTCAGTGACAACAGACTCTCAGGAGGCTTGCACACAGTTTCCAGGCAGATAAATGAACATATAACACTACAGATAAAATGGTATTTCACAACTAAATTAAAACTTCATGTTCTCAAAATCTATAAACCACATAACTAGTTAAGAAGACACAATAAAATGTACGCAACTGCATTAGAAAACCATGCTCCCTTTGAAAGCAGTTTGGGCACATCCACATTTAGTGTCTCCATCTAAATGATCAGGATCTTCTGCCATGAAAATGAGATTTACTCTCATGACGGGCTGCCATGATTTATCATACATTCTACTCTGCTCTTATCAGTATAATCTGGGACAACCAAAATTTATGCTGAAGGGAGGAATAGTTACTTGTCAGCTAGGCTGATCTGCCGACTGGATTGATGTGATTTATACCCCACCCTTCATCTCTTTTGTGATCCCAGGGTGGTTTTCAAAAAAGATAAAAGAAAAACACATCAACAATTAAAATACAGCCAATTACAATTATTTTTTTAAAAAATCGAGCAGCAGTCGATAGTAAATATCAACTCAATGCCAGCAGGATACACACAAGCAACACTACAAAATAAAAACCAGAGGTCTTGAAACATTTACTTTTCTGCAGTTACTAACAGTTCATTCCCAATACTTACTGCACTAACACATTTGTCCTTACAGTGGGATAGGCTGGCCATAAGATTTGGAAGTATGCATCAGAGACCACACAAATTTCACTAGAGCGAAATTGAAAAATTATATTTATACCTGGTTGGGCTCTGCGAGTGGTACCAAGTCGGGGGTATGTGGTTTTTTGTTTTTGGCAGGGATTGGAGAGAGCACAGAGCCTTAGCACTAAAACAATTTATTCTCCTAAGCTTAAATAGCGTTGAAAGGTTTTCATCTAGCATGAAAGCAAAACAAAAACCAACCAGCCAGCAAGTCTTCCTGCCTTTAATGCAGCTGGCATTCCACATTTACACACATTCCATTTCATCTCTGTCTTTACGGAATAGTAAATAAAGGCAAATTCCTGTACATGGATATATTCCAAGAGCTTTCAGTGAGATTTCATTTTTACAAAGCTCAATATGTCGTAGATTATTTATATGCATGTTAACTATTGAACAACTACATGCTACACAGTCGTCGATACAAGTTAATTGCAGAGCTGTCGGGAAGGAACATTTATTTAAAGTCACTTGCTTAACATTCTCTTAGGGGCTTAGCCTGCTAGGGGACTTTATGTTTGGGATCTTAGCAACATGCCTCATGGCTTTAAAGACATACTGATAACGGAGTATTATGAGGGCCAATTGCTGGCTGCTTATTTGCATGTGTATTGCTCTAGTAAAGCAGAGGTTGCAGGTAGCTTTTTAAGGGCTTTTTAAAACACTCAGTACAAAGAGCATCCCTCAGTATTTTCCAAACTTTATATTTTCTGCAGAGATGTATCTGCCAAGGAGTCGTTGCAGGCCTGCCAGCAGTGGCAACATATGGTAGAGCACATGTAGGCAACCTGCAACCCCCACTTAATGCAGCTTCCAGTGCCTCTTGAAACTGCCCAATTCTTCCATCTCTTCATAGAATCCTGGAGTTGGAAGGGACCACAAGAGCCATCTAGGCTGGATCTTGGCTGGATGTTGGGATCTAGGCTGGATGTTGGGATGCAGCCAAGGAATTGGGGGCAATTGGCAGGCCCCCACCAGGCCCCAGCCCACCGGCCGGTGTGCCGGGCGATCTCCAGTCCTTGGATCAGCATGAAACTGCGACCCTAGCTTCAGAAACCTTCAGAAGCTGGGCATGCACACTCAGCAGAGTAAATAACACTGTGCAACCGAAGTGGCAGGGAGAGGCTGTGCTGAGCATATTTACAAGCAGTTTATTCAGGGTACATCAGGACAAAAGGAAAAACATGTCTTCTCCCCTTCATGTCCAAAGCAAGAAGCATAAGCAAAAGCTACACACAAAAGGAAGTTCCCAGCAAGCTGTGCTGGAGTGTAAACAGACACGTGACACACAACAGTCTCATGCCTGTCCTTTAAGGTGGAACGGAATATTCTAACACTACACACGCGTTGCAAACTCATACAGGGAAATCCGTTAGCGAAAGACGGGACACCACAGCGTCATGTGGTGTCACAGTGTTATATTGCATGTACAACGCAAATACAACACTTTTTCTTTACCAATCTATCTGAGTCCCAAGTCAAGCCCCCTGCAATGCAGGAATCTTTTGCGCAATGTGGGGCTCAAATCTGTAACTCTGAGATTGAGTCTCGTGCTCTATCAACTGAGCAATCAGAGTGCTCCTTTATCCAGTTTGTTTCCTAGCTTTCAACATGGATGAGTTATATAAATGAAAGCCTTCTAGAAATAGCCGTTTTGAAAATAATCCCATTTTCAGAGTAGCTGGAGTCCTGTCAGTTCTAATGATAAATCACCACTCCGCTTTGGCAGTAAAAGAATAATCAGTATCTGCTCACTGTATTGTATCATCTGACTTTATTGATAAAGAATAATTTTTAATCCATTTGTAATAGCTACATGAAGGGACTTTTAATTTTCACAGTCTAAGCAAAATATATTAAGATTGCTTGTTGCAGCAGATTATACATTTAAAAAGATTTCCTGTAGGTGGTGCACACCTAGTGGTGCACATCCTCATGTTCATCTGCATTTTATTTCTAAAATGAAAGTTAGAAAGGAATGTGTCAATTTTACCTGACACATAGCTGCAACAATAAGCACCTGCTTATCCCCAGTGCGAGCCAATGCAATGAAGTAAATTGATTTTGGATTTGGATGCAGAGTGAGCTTAAGCAAGTCACTATCAATCTGCCTGACCTATCTCTCAGCCAGGCAATTCTTTGCCCCACCCAAATCCCACACTGCTTATCCTGCACTGTGACTCTTTAAGACTATAGAGGGAGGAGAGGATGGCATTTCATCACCTCCTGGAATCAGTAGTACTTAAATGTGCTTAGTTTGGGATGGGTTGTGACCTTAGCATAAACACGGTGGCAAAACACTTTGGTGCATTCCATCAAGCCTTTGCCGCTACGGTTCCAATACTGGGAAACAGAAGAGAGATCCTGCAGATCATTCCTTTAAGAAACTGTGCATTTTAGCATTCACAGGTCTCTCGGTTGTGCTGTTGCAATCAAATCAATATGCTCATTCTTTTGTCAGCTAATGCAGAGCTTTACAATGGAAAGGAGCAGAAAGAAACTATTAATCAAACTTAACGATGGCACTACTGTGGTGCCCTTTAGAAATTATCCTCGCTGTGGCTGTAGGAGAGCTGCTTCTCTGTATGTGGCTCCCACACGGGTTCTTTCAGTGGAAACACCCCATGCAATTGAGCCTCACCCATAATCCTTGTGTTATGAAGCAATTATGGAAGCCATTGTATGATAACAACAAATACTTCATTGTACTTTGGTATAAGTATACACCATCTTAGTTCATCTTCCTCATTCTCTTACACTCCTCTTCTCTGCTGTTGACCACCACTCCCACACACTTCTAATATATTTTATTTTGGTTCCTTCCAGATCATCTCTTAAAGCAGTCTTACTCTCACCACCCATGAGGGCTAGCATTTAAATGTTCTTCCAAACATACATGAGCTGCTCACAGAAGAACTGGCTCATATATAGCTGGGAGAATATCTAAAGAGCCTTTCACAATTTTAGTCTGCCAATATTTGACTACAACTCCCATCACCCCTGAAAACCAGCCATGCTGGCTCAAAATAATTGGAGTTTTAGTCCCAAAGCAGCTGGGGACCCAAACTGGACAAAGGCTAACCTAAAGCATACTATATATTGTGTCAGTTTTAGCATCACATACATAAAAAGTATATATTCCCACCATCTTTTGACCAACCCCTCTACTTTGTCTCTAGCAACCTGTTCTACTAAATGTTCCATCTTGGGGATATTAGGTTTGGTGTGTGAAGGAAGCTACCTGGGGCGGGGGGGGGATATTCTGGGATAAATGAACATCTAATATATAAACAGGCCTCTAGGCCTCCTCCAAGCTTCAAGCAGTAAATAGGCAGACAAACACCACAAGCCTTATCGTGTCTGTTGAGAAGGACATCCAAGTGTGTTCTTCTAAGAACATTCAGAATTGCAGTTTTAAGAGCCGTTTCGGGCAACTATGTATATCACCTGACTTCTCACAACTGGATATCTGAAATGATTCCATTGCAAAACAGTGTGTGGCTAAGATCACATGAGGTGATGAAAACAGTATCTATGGTGCTTCAACTACATTTGAATATATCCCCCTAATGGTTATCACGTGATGAATGTGTGAACTGATCCAGAGTTTATATTGCACAGTAGCAATGTGACGAAGATGTTTTGAGGAATATTTAAATGTGTGAAAGGAAAACGGTCAGACATTTTACAAGTTTGCCTCCTGGACAGATGTGGCGCCATCAATGTGTTCTTTCTTTGAGCAATTTGCATTGAACACCCAACTCCAAACGGTGATTTGCATTCATGTTAAATTTGTCTCACAGTAAAATTGCACAGTACTCCAGTCCTATTAATCCAGTTAAAAAGCAATTAAAGCATACTATGTTTATCTCTTTCTTTCTGCAGAATGCACGTAAGCTGTATAACACATAAAGGTTAAAGACAAATTCAAACACATTCTCTAAATATAAATTGCAGCTGAGAAAACTCTATATGTACTTTCACATGCACCCACTCTCTTTGCAAAGTCATCTAGAAAAAAAAGATCTAAAACTACAGACAAGTCATATATATTTTATGTAAGTGGTTAACCCCTAAGAGATAAATGCCACACAAACAGGTAGGCCACCGAATAACAAGGCACATTGCAGAAATACTCCTGCAGCTCCACAAGCCTGAGGGGCACCGCTGGATTTCAAAAAGTACATTTAAGCCATTCCAAATTGCAGTAGCACTCCTGGAGCTAATATCGAGTTGACATTTCTATTAGAAACTCAGACATTCTGGGTTTAATATCTCAGCCATTCCAAATTGCATCGTCCCAGAACTTGGCAGGAAGGTTGTCAGCCTCAATGCTGTTTCTTGATCCCAAACTAAACTGTTTTTAAAAGATTAAGGTGTTTAAAAAAAATTAAGGCAACAAGGGCTAAAGTGACAATCTTTTACCATTCAGATAAGGACTTTACAACTCAGCCCTTGTTTTTTCATTAGAGGCTAGGGAAAAGAAAAGCCTTTTTTGGTTCAGCTAGTTTTCCAGGTGTTTAGTGCCAATTCTTGAAATCAGAAACCAAAAATTAATAAGGTTGTCACAAAGTACTTCTGGGGAAACAATTATTTTTATATCGTGCTTACATATTGGGTTATCTGACCAGTTCCTCAACCCCCAACGGCACCTCAGAACAGTCTGGCCCACAGAAGATTAGATTCTTCAGTGATAAATTTCAAATTAAACCTCCAATCCTGAATTATTGCTGCACAACATTATGAATATGCCCATCCATATCACTGCCCCATAATGGTAAACATTTAGGAATTTAGGATATTAACGAAAAATTAACCAATTTGTGTCATGCAACACAAACTGGGTCTACTAGACCGATTTTTTCAGAGCAATGTGGACGAAAGTCACTTCCGAGGCCTCTCTAGATTAGGGGCCTTTAAGCTTAAGCTTAATTAGTTTCATAGTAGATCGGCCCCTGCATACACCTCCTTAGTGTAACAAGAGACATCCTATTCCTGCCATTACCACTGCTGAACCAAACAGTCCTGTGTCCTTTTGGTCTGCAGGATCACAGTTGGACACACGGAACTGATCAAATAGCCACTACACAAAATCTTCCACAGGAGAGAGGTGAAAGTTCACCACCACCATACCTTCCCATGGGTTTGCTTTTTAGGTCAGTTACTAGCTCTTTAATTTGTCTGAGCCTGAACTTGACACTACATACCGTTTTTAATTGTGGTTGTGTTTTCAAATGGAAACTAAGTATACCTGAGTTATGCTGCAATCCTAACTCTACGTACCTGGGAGTCAGCCCCATTGAATTCAACGAGGCTTCATTTTGAGTAGACATGGATAGGATTGCACTTCAAGACTGGTTTTTCAGATAGCTGTACTGTATATTCCTAGCAGTAGACTTGGTTGTTTACCAATTCATATGCAAGAGGAACTAATATGATCTAAATGGAAATGAAAAGGCAGCATACAAGCGTTCAAGTTCACCACAACTCTTCTTCAGTGTAGATCTTAAGAAAGGTTGTGTGTGTGTGTGTGTGTGTGTGTGTGTGAGAGAGAGAGAGAGAGAGAGAGAGAGAGAGAGAGAGAGAGAAAGTTGCTGTGCATGATGAAAAGGCAAATTGACAGCTTGTAAGAGATTGAAGATGAAATGGAAGAGGTGATCTGTAGATTTAATTAGGTTAGACTGTGCCCACTGCAAAAAAAAAATCTAAGGCTGTAGAACGGCATCGTGGGCTAAAAGAGTCAAGGCAACCCTAGTGCTATAATTATAAAAATAAGAGTAATTCAGATCTGTCCAATCCCCACTCCTATGGGGGAAACCATGTGCCCTACAAGTGGGCAATAGTTTGATAAACTTTATATCTGGTGCATCACCCAAAGTTCAACTCTAGATTTGCTAAAAATAAGGGATGTCACATTTTTTCTGCACTCTTGCCCTTTGCCTTACAGGCAATCTGTGTGTTCCAATTAGTTCCAGAGGCAGATCCAAAAAATGAAAGCTTTTATATTTCCAAGGGGGAGTAGGTGTTTCTCCTTCACTGAAACATGCTTTGCCGTAACCTGAGAATTTCTTTGTGCTGGGCACAGTAATCTCTCAGCCTAACCTACTTTACAGGATTGCTATGAGAATAAAAGTGAGAACCCGATACAAGATGTTTTGAGTTCCTTGAAGGAGGGATGTGATACAAATTTATTTATTTATTGTGGGAAACAATGAATGCAGACAAGCAAAGTGTTAGGTCTCAAACTCTGCCATTATATGCACACCATTGTGCTGGATTCCCCCCCCCCCTCATTACACTATTTTCATTTTGCTCACTTAAAACTAAAACCTTCAATAAGACTCAGCTGCAGGTTATGTATGGTTACAAAAAGATAGGTTGAAGACATCCAGACTGAATTACGGTACATCCTACCGCAACTGACAATGACCGATCCATTTCAGTGGTCCAGAATACTTTTTAAAATTATAAAACACATCTCTGAATTTCCCATCTAGCTAGCAAGCCAGAATGTTTCCCCAACATTTTCTTCATTTAAGTCTCCCTTTATTATTTCAGCGCTCCAACCTCAGGTCAAAAAGCCAAATGGCCAGTACAGCAAATAGAGTATGCTGTATTTGAAAAGCGGCAATAATGCAATGCAATTCTCTTCATTTTACACTTCACATCTTGGGAAGAAGGGAAAAAAAGAGACAGGAAGGAAAATATTAGCCTCACACAGAGCCCACTATGTGGATCTGAGAGAGAATTTTGCCTTATGTTTTGGTTCCCCCGTAATAGCTAACTAGGGTAAATGCACTATTATGAACAGTTACACTAACAAGTAAATTGAAATATTACACTTTTTGCACTATTATGAACAGTTCCCTAACAAGTAAATTGAAATATTACACTTTTTGCATATATCGTGTCAACTAATTTCCATCTTGGCTCCTGTGAGTTTGGCTGCATTTGATGACTACTTAAATTAGGGGCTCATATGGAAAATGATGTAACTCACTCAATATGCACATATGGCCTGATTTTCCACTCTCTTGTATTATGCACTGTAATTTGGGCGTATGCAGAGCAGCATCAAAACGAGGCTTTTGACAGTGCAACCCTGCTTGCGCATCTATTCAGAAGTAAGTCCCACTGAATTAAATGGGGCTTACTCTTGGGGAAATGGGCACAGGATTACAGCATGAATCAAGCATTTGATGCCTAGTTGTGCAAGAAGGCATTCATGTGAACCAAAACCAAACCCGAATTACAAATATTTCTACTGAGATGATGATTATAGCGCTTACAATTTTCAAATTCTAGTTCTGGTTTTGGCCATGTATTTAGCTTTTTGGCACTGATGACATGGAAATTACTTCTGCTCATTGACAGCGGTGCCATGAATATTTATGATTTTACTCACCTCAATGCAAAAACCACACATTTGTTGTTGTGGATAAGTGTCCTAAGCATTGTTGTGGATAAATGGCCTCCCGAATAGGAGGTCTGAAATATTCACTAGGTTCATGGAGAAAAATAGTGACTGAAGACACTTGTTGTTGCACAATTAGGCAAACTACTCAAATAATGTGCAGCAATGATTCAGACCTGCCTTATATTGATTATATCGTTTCCTGTTCTAAATGGGCTGGAGAGCCTGTGGAGTGCTGGTATAGGAGAACTGATCAAAAAGGAGAGGCAATTAGCAGCAGGGTGCAGCAATAAGGATCAGGAAGGCAATCGTAGGCAGCTGGTCCTTCAGGACCTGGGAGAGCTCCCATGGATACTAGGTGATAGTTCTGACAAAATCCAAAATCCATCTGGGTCCTAACTTTAAGTCCCAATGATCACCAGATTCATGTCTCTCACATGAGGCTGCATAAATATTTGAAAGAAAGATTTAAACATGCCTCCCTCCAACCGGGAATGATGGCAGTTTGGAAATGGACGCTGATTGAGAAGACTAATGTAGTTCAGAATCATTGTCAGAGTAGCCAGTTCTCAACAAAGGCCCACACTTTTAAATGGGGAACAAAATGTACAGATGGTAAGTTATTTATTTTTTAAAAAATACTTATACCTCATCCCCAGCATATGCAAAGTGGCTGTTACAACAGAGAAAAGAGTAAATAAAATGACAGATGTACAGTGGTACCTCAGGTTACAGACGCTTCAGGTTACATACGCTTCAGGTTACAGATTCTGCTAACCCAGAAATAGTACCTCCGGTTAAGAACTTTGCTTCAGGACGAGAACAGAAATTGCGTGGTGGCAGCATGGTGGCAGCGGAAGGCCCCATTAGCTAAAGTGGTACCTCAGGTTAAGAACAGTTTCAGGTTAAGAACGGACCTCCAGAACGAATTAAGTTCTTAACCCGATGTACCACTGTACCAAGTAAATTAGAAACAGAATTCAGCAAAAAGATAATAAGTAACTATGAATTGTATCAACTAGTATAGTTTCTCTAGGAAGAAACTGTGAAGGTCTAACAAAAAGTATGGGGTGTTCCAGTTTGCGAATGTTTTTTGGAAGCTGAAAGTCCGACGCAGCTTCCATGGCTTCTGATTGAGTGCAGGAAGCTCCTGCAGCCAATTGGAAGCCGCGCCTTGGATTTCAAATGTTTTCGGAGATCAAACAGACTTCCGGAACGGATTCCGTTTGAGAACCAAGGTACAATTGTAATTACTGAATAAAAAAGAGGACGGTAACAAACCTTCCCTTGTCTTTATACTATCCTGGACCACCAGCTGGGAGCCACTGCCAGCATTCTCACAGTACCGGCTGAAGTGTGACCTTCAACAGCAGCCTCACATAAACTGTTTTACAGTAGCCAAACTGGCAGAGGATCAAAGGCACAGATCATCAATTTGGGATAGCAATATCAAATCTAGGACCATCCCAATGCAGGTGTGAAGCCAGATTGAACCGTGATGAAGATAACAACAACAAATCAAAATTGTGTACCCACAGCTCACAACAATCTTTCAGAGATTTGTTCCACAAAATCCATATCCATTCTTGTAGGTTGTGTATTTCCAGCTCACAGGAAAGAAGAAATATCCACGGAAATGACAGGTTTCGCACATTTCCACCTATCTCACTCCAAAAGTAGTGGAACTTCAGCTGCTTGGTGGAAAATCATTCAAACTACAGGTTTACTGGTTACTTTCCCCTTAAAGGCCATATCACCACTTCTGTCAAATTGAAATGTCTCAGGGCTGTGTTCTATGTCAATCGTTAATCCTGGGAGGAAACATGCTGTGCTCAAAAAATCGTCTCCCCTAACCTCCCACCAACCTAATTGTCCTGTTTCTCTTCATTAGTTCCATTCGGCATCCTTCTCCATAATCCATATATTGGCCTTTTTCTCTCATCAAATTCCTCTGTCTTTTTCAACAAGGGTAAGACTTCTGTCCGTGAGTGAAACAAATCACAGAAATTGCTGTGATAGATATAAGTCACAAGAAGCTTGGCAGTCATGAAATTTTGTTGCTGTCTCTTGACATTTCATATAGTCCAAAGACTCCTGTAAAATGTTTAGGAAGAACTGGCTTAATCTTCTTTTTAATAGCTGTGGTCCAAGACTTGCTATGAATATATGGAAAAGTCATCAACTCCCTGATTTGGAGTTTACCTCTTCCAATAAAATAAAATAAAATGGAAAATTCAACTTTCATTTTGTTGCCTATGGGAAAATACTATTTGATAGCCCTAAGTTTCTTAGGAAAGCAATTGAGAAAGATGAGCGGATATTTGAGTAGCCACTTTTAATGCTTTGAATTAAGTTAGACACTACCCAGAATGCACCCATACGAATTACTGAAACAATGATTTTATGAAGCTACATGAAAATTAACAAATATGAACAAACATATAACATGGCGAATTGAACAAACAGGTTGACAGCTCCTGTTGCTTACTACCAATGCTTACTACCAATAATAAAATTAATAATACTTTTTAAAAATGATTTTTTATTAATTTTCTTTTCTCAAAACAAATATAAAATATCATTACTAAACATGCATTTTCCACGCCCCCACCCCCCTGTTGACTTCCCTCAACTACCATTTCTGGTTTATTACATCCAATCATACATTCTGCTGTTTGTATACAATACAATGTTATCACATTGTTATACTTCTTGTTCTCTGTAACTAAAGTTGTAAATGTTTAATTTAAATCCTGCCAACGAGACCATTTCTTTTTGTTGTTTCTGCAAATATATTGTAATAAAATTAACAAAAATCTTTCCTATGTTCACTACCTTAAATAAATGTTCTTCATTGTTAACAATCTTAGTCTCCAAAATTGGCAATGAACATCTAGCTGCTTAAGTCAAAACATTTTATCTAACCACCGCAAGAGATTAAACATCCTACTGGGCTTTTGGATGTACCCAAAGTAGCTCTATTAGGTCCTGGCTCTTCTGTTGCCAGTTCTCTCTCTTCTTGCCTTGCACAGACTGTCCTTAAGGTTTTATCTTCCTTTCTCTTTCTGTGGGTAGAGAAAGGCCCAATTCTCCACCTTTCCTTTTCTCCTGTTGTACTGTCCTCTTTGGGCAACTCATTCATCCTCACATTTATGTCAATATTTGTCCAGTATCAGGCACCCTCCTGGTGGTTTAGAAATAACTTCATCAGCTTCCCCCACATGCCCACTTAAATCTGCCTCAGAGGATTGGGAGTTCCACCAGAGTAGATCAGGGACATATGGGGGTGGAGAGGCATGGGAAGTTCCATTACCTGGGAAGAAATTCACTTTGCAGCATCGAATGAGTAAGACGACTGGAATAACAATGCAACCCTATGTGTCTGCTCCACGCTAAACCCCATTCAGAAATAAAGAATTTCAGCCTCAGAGTACTACTCTAATACAGTGGTACCTCGAGTTACATACGCTTCAGGTTACATATGCTTCAGGTTACAGACTCCGCTAACCCAGAAATAGTGCTTCAGGTTAAGAACTTTGCTTCAGGATGAGAACAGAAATCGTGCTCCGGCAGCGCGGCAGCAGCAGGAGGCCCCATTAGCTAAAGTGGTGCTTCAGGTTAAGAGCAGTTTCAGGTTAAGTACGGACCTCCAGAACGAATTAAGTACTTAACCTGAGGTACCACTGTACAGAAGTCCATATCACAGAACTTCCAAACAAAAGACTGTTAACACAAAAAGCCGCTTCTCAGTATTAGAGTGGCAGTGGCTGGCTGTTTTCCCATCATTCATCTTGCCAATGTTCTTTCCCACTAAATACTATTATTCCTCTGCCTGTGACCCATCCACTTAATGAAGTGAAATTAATTTACCGTAATAGGAAATTTTCAAAGCCACAATCTACATGAAAGCACAAGGCTTAATATGGGAAGAACAAATGGCATTTTCATGCAAGAGTGACCACAAGCACTGAAAAGAAATTTGAAAGGACATCATACCTTTCGAAGAAGGAAAAGTATTAGCCAAGATAATATGCTGCAATAAATAAGACAAATCACCATATATATCATCAGAGCTGAAAGCAATGATGCAAATTTAGGCTGACTTTCAAAATGCTAAGCAATTATTTCCGTTCATTGAATGTGTATCTCTTCCTTTGAGCCAGGCCACTCAGTGCCTTTTCTATGTTCATAGCCACCTATATAAGTGAGCAGAATGTTTTTCCTGAGCTATCCACATTCTTAGGCTGGCCTCAACCAGAGCCAGGGCTTTTTGACTGTGGCTCCGATCTGGTGGAACGCTCTGTCACAAGAGACTAGGGCTCTGCGGGACTTGACATCTTTCCGCAGGGCCTGCAAGACAGAGTTGTTCCAACAGGCCTTTGGCCAAGGCACAGCCTGACCCCCTCCTTTGGTAATTCCTCACAGAACTCTAGCCCAATGGTTGCCATTAATTTGATTTGAACTGATTTTATAATGAATTGATTTTAGAATGCTGTATTATTTTACTGTTGTTAGCCGCTCTGAGCCTTGCTTCAGCTGGGGAGGGCGGGATATAAATAAATTATTATTATTATTATTATTATTATTATTATTATTATTTCAACACCAAATACTTTTGGATCTTCTTGATGCTCATCTTTTTGAAACAACCAACAATATTCTTATCACTTCACGCTTTTGCGTCAAATCACCGCCAGAATCATGTGACCAAAGCATATATTTATTTACTTTATCGGTCTGATTTATACCCTGCCCTTCATCAATTTCATTGATTTGAGTGTTACATGGCACCCCAGTCTCAGAGCAGCGTGGGATTCCAGGGAACTTTCTGCTTACCCAGGGTTGGGTAATCCACCAAGGATTATGCTTATCACTATCCCCAAATACTAAACAACTTGAAAAGAAAAAGGAAGAACTTAGGTTTCTTTCAACAACAGCAACATGAGTAGGTTCCCCCCCCCCAAAAAAAATCAGGCCAATGGTTACCAATTCTGTTTTAAAGATCCCTAAGGATTTCAGAAGCTTATCGTGGGCTTCACAAAGTGATCAGTATTTATTTATTTCAGAGGTTTCTCACCCAGCCTTCACCACAAGATTCCAGGGCAGATCACAATGATATAATCAATACTAAAAGGCCATGAAAATGATTTAAAACAAAGCAAGGAATATAACACAAGCCAATAATGATAGAGAAGATGAACACAACCACCATTTCCTATCCTCTGCAACATACAGCCTAAGAAATTGCTGCATGTATCTAGGATGCATTCTCTGTTGAGATGGCATGGCAGTCAGGCCAGTATGAATGAGGTGTGCATCACATAATGATGTGCAAAATCCCAGTGACATGAAAGATTCCACCGAAGTTATAGAGCAGTTCCTCAGCAAAACATTTTGATAAGTAAATAGTTAAATACTTGCCCACCTACCTTACACAGCTACTACTATTTAAAAGTGTAGGGGTTTGGGTTCAGAAAACAATGTTCTGCTGTGGTGATAGTTTCCAAAACCTCAGTTCACTATTCCCAAGGAGCAGAAATTGACCCAAATGCTTTATATATTTTGCTACACAGAAGCCTGCAGTGAGTTAGTGACAGGGCTCCAGCTTAGTAGCAAAACATGCATAGCATCCAGAAACATGAAAAATAAATGTGATTTAAGATTATTAGAAGTCATTTGCTTCCTCTTCTGTCACCCCCTAGAGCATACTTGAGTATCTTCTTGCAAACCAAAATAACTATTAAAAAAAACAAAAAACCCTCACAAAATAGTGCATCCTTGGAAACCAGTTAGCAACAATAAAATAACAAGAACTTTTGATGCTCTCAATCACTCTCAGAGAACAGTTCAATGTATTCTGAAGCCTGGTCTTTACAGAGTGCTCCATCAATTTAGAGCATCCCTTGACAAGAGCAATCAGTGAAAAGAAATTGCTGGCTAGATCTTATATTCACCATAGGGATTAGCATCCCCTTGGCCAGATTCTCATCACATGGCTGTATCAATTTGTAGAACTCCCTGCAGAAGTTGAGGTCATCAGGTTGTAAGTTTATTTGCCCACACCAGGGAACATCTTTGATATGGACCTTAGGTAGGAATACTCATGAAGTGAGGCCATAACTCACTATGAACTTGGAACAGCCTTTCTCAACCTTGGGTCCCATCACCCAGATGTTCTTTGAATACAAATCCCATATCTCCGACCTCTTGCCCCGCTGGATAGGGATGACAGGAGTTTTAGTCCAACAACATCTAGAGGCCCATGGTTGAGAATGGCCGACTTAGACCATCTAAGCCAGCTCTTCATTGTCTTTGCTTTGAAGCTCTTTAGACAAACAGCTCTTAGCAATGTTCCTTAACAATGTTTGCCACTTCAGACTAAAGGTATGGGACTGCAACTTTAAATGTTCTCCTATGGAGACAGAAAAAAAAATCCATCACCCCTCCTCCCCTAAAAAAATGATTTATAATGAAGAAAGTGGGAGCCAGAACACTTTCTCCTTGACTTCTAGTTTTCTTTGTGAGGAGTAGGTTTTAAAAAATAAATAAGGGTGCGCATTCAATCATGCCCACCTGCAGTCTGAAATGAATGAGCTGTTTGTCTTGATAGGTTCTAAACAAAAGGCATAAAAAGATAACACATCAAACTGCTTAGCTACTGTGAGCAGTGATGGGAAAACTCCCCAAGTTCACATCATAATGAGTTTTGTTTTGCTAGGCCTCTTCAGGTAACTTTCCTCATGTTGTTGTTCTGATGGCTGTTTTGAAAATTATTGTTGTGGCTTAGAGTCCCCCCCCCCCTTTGTCAATCATGCTGATTCTCTGATTGGAAGCCTTGCTATATTTTCATACTCCCCTAATAAAATTGATCTTGTGGAGAGTGGAAGCAGGCAGCAGGGAGAGCTGGGGAAATGAATTTGTCTAGGAACTGAAGCTATAATTTCTATACATCCAAAGGCAGTGGACTTTCCTTGACATGCTGCTGTTTCTAATCAGCCCTGACCATCCATGGTTGTCCACACTTGAGGGAACAGGCCTGGCTGGTGGCAAATGAATTATGAGCTGGACCTGAACTTCTCTGCTTGGTTCATAATAGACTTGGTGGCGAGTAAACCCTTGTAACTACAAGTCTCCACCCTGTCTTCCAAACTAAAGACTCTTCCAGATGCCCTGTTTATTGAGCATTCATCCTGATTTAGTTGCAGAGTGGTTACACAATAATGCACATTCATCCAGATATACTTGATGGGTGTTTACATGCCTTCACATTAATCATTCATTCTTTCCACACTCTTCCGTGGATTTTCCTGTCACTTTCCTCACTGCAAAATGTCTATTACATTTTTTGAAGTGGATTTGCTGTGCTAGGAAGACAGAACTCTTTAATCTACTTTAATTGCCCTAACCTAAATTTCCAGTAACGGAACCCCTCCCATAAAAGAACGACAGTCTGGAGGCAACTTAACAGAGCAATTATTTCCATCCAGTGTTTGTGACTGACAGATCTTCTGGTTATCGTAAATCTACCCCAGGAAAGAATGGAATGCTAGAAAAGGCAAGGTGACAGTGTTGCGGAAAATATTTTGGAGCTAAATACGAAGCACTTCAGCTGCTCATTCCCATTTTCCTGTATGTTGTCTTGAATGTGGAAGTTAACAGCTTGAAGTGCACAAAGGAAGGACTCTGCCAATGCCTCTGTTACTGCTCAGAGTTGAAGGAGATGAAGAGTTTGTCATCTTCATCTTGGAGGAAATAGCTGAGGCCAGGGATGGAGGTGGGATCTGCTTTGGATGGATTGATACACAGCACTGTCTCCAACTGAGCTGATTGAGCTTTATCTGCAACAGACCACCTCTCACATCGAGCCGCTGCTTATGATCAAGTTGCTCATGCATTTTTTGTTTTGGCTAAATATATGTGAAGTTGCATGCAAAGCCACACACATATTTTTATGTATAATATATACAAAAAAGTCCAGCACCAGGTGATCCTATATTTCTACAGTGTGATTATATAATAATTAATCCATAAGTATTTTATACAGTTATATGCATTGTTTTATGTTCTGCTAATGTGCAGGTTGCTTTAGGAAATGTGTAGAATATGCATGTATTTTAGTATTTTGTTGGAAGCCGCCCGGAGTGGCTGAGGAAGCCCTGCCAGATGGGTGCATTATTATTATGGTAATACTAATAATAATAACATCTACAATAATGCATATAACATCATCTATAACATGCAACAATTGCTCATATTTTAGTGGAACCAGTGGGGGGGTGAGTAACTTGCTTCTCATTGAGATCAAAGAGCAAGATGGGACTCAGAAAAAAAATCTGTGCAGATAAATCCTATGTTGAGATTTTCAGAATATTCCACCTCTAGCTGAGATGCATAATGGTAGGGGGACAACTCTTCCAAAGCCTCTATTATTACTCACAGTGGGGTGGAGGTGGCTGAAGAGCCATTTGCCAGGGAGATTGAGTAGCTGAAGTATATAAAGCAAGGGGTCTGTCAAAACTTTTTGTTCACATTAGGTGAAGGGAGATGAAGTGTCATTCACATCTAACTCTAGCATATCAGTGGCTGGAAGGAAAGTTCCTTCAGCCTCCCACCCCCACCCCCGTTCAAAATATGGTCACAGTTTAAAATTAGTTGCCAGTGAGGGACATAAATTATCAACAAATATTTTATACAAATAATGTTGGAGAGAATGTTCAGGATTTGGATCGCTAGGTTTCTGTTCCAATATTCAAAGATGAAAAACTGAGCATATGCATTCTAAAAAAACACAAACTTTTCAGTAATTGCATGGAAGAGCAGGAGCACATGGGATGAATAAAGCTGCTTATTTGAAGAAATTATTATGATTATAGCTAATTGAACTCTTACCCTCTTACCCTCTGTTCAACTCTGGCGCACGCTGATGTTGCATGCTATTTCAGTGGAGAGTTCTGCAGTTGTTTTCTTTCAAATTAGTTGGTTACTTCAATTAGTAAGTGGTCGGCAGGCAGCCACATTAAGCATAAAAGCCTTGGCAGGAAATCCAATAACTCTCTCTCACACATTTATTATCAGAGAAACCCTTCTGGAGGTTGAGTCAAACCACACCTCCCTTTTACCTGTCCTCAAATTCATTTCTTTTCCTATGCTCTTTGCACTCTTTTTCCTATGCTCTGTGCACTCATCCCACGATAAAAAAAATCCCTGCTGATTTCAGCAGGACACAGTGTCCTTGCAAAAATTATATTTATCTTCTGTTTCCCAGTTCATCTGAAACAAGAAAGCCGGATAACACCTTTTTCTATGTGGAATGTAAACAGTTCCATCTTCTGCAAACACTGAGCTTAACTGTCTTTAAGATCAAGTAGATTAGTTGTGTTGGAGCCAAGCTACATGTCATATGGCAGATCCATAACTAGATCTCTCAACAAATTCATGTGTGTGTGTTAGAAATAAATAGGTATAGATATAGATAGATGATAGATAGATAGATAGATAGATGATAGATAGATGATAGATGATAGATAGATAGATAGATAGATAGATGATAGATAGATAGATAGATAGATAGATAGATAGATAGATAGATAGATGATAGATAGATGATAGATAGATAGATAGATAGATAGATAGATAGATAGATAGATAGATAGATAGATATAGATAGATGATATAGATGCAGATATAGGTATAGGTATGTTATGGGGGAAGTACTTGGGGGAATGTCAGGAACTCCTGATCAAATCCAACTGAACTACAGGTGCCCATCTTCTCTGTGAATAATTCGTCACATTGCCTCCACCTAACCAGGCTGTCTATTGCATTCTCTGGCCATGAAGGAGAATAAAGGCCTTCTTGTTCCAGATGAGCCTTGCTTGCACAACACATTATTCTTTAGCTCTGGTGTGCTCCTGTATCTTTGCGTTTTCTTGGGTCTTTTCTCCTGGTTTAAACTCTGGTTCTGCTTTGCTCTTCAAGTCCTGACATCTGGCTTACCCCTTGGCCCATTTGTACTTCCCTTTGCTCATAACTTATCTCTTACTCTTTGATTCCTGACTCATAGCTTGTCCTGTGACTTCTGGTTTCCAGCTCCTGGATCACCTCAGACTGCTCTCAGGCCATCCTTAAACCTTTCCTCTGTGCCACGTCTGTGGTAAAAATCATAGCTGCCATTAGCCCCATTGGGCAAAAGATAGAAGTACCTGACTTTTCCCATCAGGGCTTATAGCAAACCTTTTCTGACCTTTAATCAGAAAAAAATACATAGTGGGAAAGTATTTACTCTCCCCTTCCACTCCTCTCGTGTCCCTATCCTGCTCAATTGCCCTCTCTTCCTGTGAATCTAATGCTACTGTAAATCTCATACTTGGTACTTATCCTACAAACTGAGTAACTATTTCTGTGAACAGTTACACTGGACCAAAAATGGGAAGTGGGTGGCGCTGTGGTCTACACCACTGAGCCTCTTTGGCTTGCTGATCGGAAGTTTGACAGTTCAAATCCCCGCGACGGGGTGAGCTTCCATTGCTCTGTCCCAGCTCCTGCCAACCTAGCAGTTTGAAAGCATGCCAGTGCAAGTAGATACCGTATTTTTCGCTCGATAACACGCACCTGACCATAACACGCACATCGTTTTTAGAGGAGGAAAACAAGGGAAAAAACATTCTGAATGAAACAGTGGATGTATCATTTTTGTGCTTCATGCTGTGGCCACAGACATGTGATCTGATGGTGAATTTGGGGTGACCCAATGCAAAAATCCTGAGAATCCCTGTGGATCCATGCTTTGTAACCACGTTTTTGCACCATTGCAGCCCCAGGCAACAGTGGGTGTGTGATTTTGGGGGGGGCAGGCTGTAGCCATGGACATGCTATGTGCTCTGATGGTGAATTTGGGGTGACCCAATGCAAAGATCCTGAGGATCCATGTTTTGTAACCACGTTTTTGCACCATTGCAGCCCCAGGCAACAGTGGGTGCGTGATTTGGGGGGGGGGCAGGCTGTAGCCATGGACATGCTATGTGATCTGATGGTGAATTTGGGGTGACCCAATGCAAAGATCCTGAGGATCCATGTGGATCCATGCTTTTTAACCACATTTTTGCACCATTGCAGCCCCAGGCAACAGTGCGTGTGTGATTTTTGGGGGGCAGGCTGTAGCCATGGACATGCTATGTGATCTGATGGTGAATTTGGGGTGACCCAATGCAAAGATCCTGAGGATCCATGTGGATCCATGCTTTTTAACCACATTTTAAGTGGGGAAGGAAGGAAAAATACAGAATGGACAAGGAGCACGAGAGGGGTGTGCAGAGAAGCAGCTGGCTAAGAATGCAGGAGAGGGGTATAACGGGAGGGAGGAAAGGAAGGCAAAAGTTTTCCCTCACCTACCCACCCAAGCCAGCCAGCTCTCGCTCTCTCTCTCTCTCTCTCTCTCTCTCTCTCTCTCTCCCCCCTCCTGCATGTTTTCAGCAGCACCGGAGCACAGAGACGACACTCTGCTTTCCCCTCTGCTTGCCTGGAGGGGAGGGGCTTTCCCTGCTCTTTGTTCCGTTTGAGCAAACACAGCAAGGAAACAGAGGAGGGTGGGCAGTAAGGACCCTGAGGCAGAATGCAGGAAAGCAGCCACTTCCTCTTTTCAGGTTTCCCTTCTCCGAGACGCGCGATTTGATTTTTGCCTGATTTTTTTTGCCATTTGGCTCCAGGGACCACACATTCGCTCAATAACACGCACAGACATTTCCCCTTCCTTTTTAGGAGAAAAAATCTGCGTGTTATAGAGGGAAAAATACGGTAAATAGGTGTGAAGGTAAACAGTGTTTCTGTGCGCTCTGATTTCCATCATGGTGTCCCGTTGCACCAGAAGCGGTTTAGTCATGCTGGCCACATGACCCAGAAAGCTGTCTGTGGAAATTGCCGGCTCCCTCAGCCTGAAACAGAGATGAGTGCCACAACCCCATAGTTGCCTTTGATTGGACTTATCTGTCCAAGGGGCCTTTACCTTTACCTTCCTGTCACAAATTCTTATGCTTAGATTATTTATTAAAACAAACAAACCCTGAGTAGATCTATTCATGAATCTTCTACCTCATGTAATTTTGGCCTTCAGCCTTTATACCTGAAAGGCTGCTATATGTACTGCAGCATGAGTTTCCATCAGCAAAGAGTATACAAATCTCTTGCTCTGCTATTCTTAAAACTGGTGAAGAGTCTCTTTGAGACACAATGGTTCCCGCTGCCTGCTCAGAATGTTGGAGGTAACAAAAGAGGCACCATCACTCATGACATGCACCTTTATCTCAACATTTCCTTTCTTCACATTTTAAAAAAGATTTCAGTAGTGCTTCAGAAACCTGTCTGACCAGACACAAGAGATAAAAGAAATGAGTGTGCACACCACGAGTAAAAGATATCATCACCTTTGACTATCAAAAAATTCTGCCATCCAATGCCATCTGCTGCCTTCAGGAAGTGTTTCTAAATGTTCATGAAGGCAGTTCATTTTAGGCAGTATAAAGAGAGGTTTAATTGTTAGAGGTGAGGCAAACACCTCCATCCCAAGATTCTGAGCGTGAAATTTATTTCTAATCTTCCGTCTAATGGTTCCTGCATCCATCTACTGGCTTGCCTCTGAATAGGTTACTTCACAATGTTATTATATACTTATTAAATGCATACCCAACACTACCTACAAGGAGCCCAGGGTGACATGCATTTGGTTTTCCCATTTTGTATTAAAATACTGTGTGAGGCGAGACGCGGGTGGCACTGTGGGTTAAACCACAGAGCCTAGGGCTTGCCGATCAGAAGGTCGGCGGTTTGAATCCCCGTGACGGGGTGAGCTCCCGTTGCTCGGTCCCTGCTCCTGCCAACCTAGCAGTTCGAAAGCACATCAAAGTTCAAGTAGATAAATAGGTACCACTCTGGCAGGAAGGTAAACGACGTTTCCATGCGCTGCTCTGGTTCGCCAGAAGCGGCTTAGTCATGCTGGCCACATGACCTGGAAGCTGTACGCCGGCTCCCTCGGCCAATAAAGCGAGATGAGAGCCACAACCCCAGAGTCTGTCATGACTGGACCTAACGGTCAGGGGTCCCTTTACCTTTACTGCGTGAGGCAGGTCAGGCTGAGAGACAGTAACTGGCCTATAGTAACTCAAAAGAGATTCCTGGCTGAGTAGAGATCTGAACTGATCTCCTTGCTCTCTGTCCACTGCTCCTAGCCACTGTGCCACAGCTGAAAGAGAGTTCAGGAAGATTGTTGAATCCCGTACCAACATTTCTTTTTACGTAAGACATTGTATACCGGTAAGTGACTACTTCTCTGCTCATTTCCCTGAAATGTTACTGCACTTATTGTCAAAATGTCATTGTAAACACAATGGCAGGCAAGAAATTAGGCCAAGATAGAGAGATAGATAGATTGTGTGTGTGTTTGTGTGTGTTTATGTGTGTTGCATATTTTCAACCACCTGTTTTGTAGTACATTTTTGGAGAAATGTACTATTCTCCTGATTAGAAACATCATGGCATTTTCACGAGAAAATAGACCATACTCAGAGAAAATATTAATTTCTTGTGCTAAAGCACTTCACTTTCCTTTCCCCCTCCTTTAAATCATATTCACAAAATAATGATGAGAACGACTTTAGAAGCCTTTTAGGTTTAACTGGTTCTTTCTTCAGCTGGTTGCAAACAGTGTACTCTCATTTGAACAGCAAGGGGGCACTTTTCAAAAGGCTAGTCAGGCAACTATCGCTAATGATTCATAATATTAAATGCATCTGAAATCAAGGGTGTTTTCTGAGAGTGCTATTAGGTTTCTGATGCTTTCCATACAGTCCAATTTACTCTCCTCTAATACAACAATTCAACTGCTTTGCCCAGCTCTTTACAGTTTTCATGAAATAAACATTAGCAATAATCAGCATGGAATAGAGGGTGTCTGCCTTCCCCCTATTCTTCCTCCATTCATTTATTCATATTTTGCTACAAGTCACAATTATCTTCCAATGGACTTTTCCCTATGTGATTATGAACAGATAAAAAAATTTGAAAAAGTCTATAAAAATAATAATAATTAAGCAAACCACCCGGTTACATATATATGCATGTAAATAAATCCTGACAATTTGTAGATGTTAAAAAAGAAATGGAAAGAAGCCTTGGGAAGCAGTAATTTGAAGTGGGGCAGTGGGAATATAGTCCCGTTGGCATTCTTTTTTAACTCAAAATCCCCCTCTCTCAAAAGCTGCTTTTCATGCCATGGGTTCGATAGGGAATTAATATAGACAGTGGGGAAAGCAAATGTCCATATAGGGCCCTGAGTTTTTCCACATGAGACTGAATCCCAAGGGTTAGGTGTGCTTAGCAATCATAATCTCCAAGAATCAGCAGAAAATAGGTGTAAATTGAGAAGGGTTTCCTCTTGGGTTTCTGCAAACAAGATGAAAATATTGTCTTCTGTATTGGAGGAAGATGTTTTAGGCATAACTTATTCTCTGGAAAAGTACATAGAATCCTGGCAGAAACAGAATGAATTGAAGGGTTGGTGGTGGGGGGAGCTGGAGCTTCTGCTTTTGCTGCAGACCCATAATAAAGAACAGCAGGACAGATGATCAAACATTTTCTTCAAAAAATGTTATGTTCAGTCATAGTTTCCTTTTCCCCAACTGAAAACTGGCACAAGCTCCCAACTTCTAAAGGGCTAATTACGTGGGAGTCTGATCAAACACTCCAAAAGATTCCATTTTCTAAACCGTCATAACCAATGAGAATGGGGTGAAAATATTATTTTTTTCTGGTAATTTAAGTCAAACATTTTTGCAGATTTAAGTCAGAAAAAGTAGGTGAGAAAAGCTTATTCTTTTCTTTTTTTTTGAAATGATATTTTGTTTTTCTTTATTTTGAAAAGATTAGAATTGAAGGGTTGTGGGGGACAAGAAATTCCAACCCAGCAACGCAAGTTAGAATAAAAGCAAGAAAGTGGTAATAGAACATTAAAATAGTGTACACCTTTACAGACCGGAATATAATTAAATTTAAATGCATTTTTTTGTGGAGAATAAATTACAGGGATCTCATTCCTTTAACATGTCGAGACTGAAATTTAGCAAAGGAAAGCCAAAACAACACCTATGCACAAACCTTTCATCCTTCTTGAGCATATAAAAATTCAGGGTGGCCATTTGAAATAATTTTTAAAAATCAGTTCTGGTGGTTTTAGGAAACATATGTTGGAAGAGCAGAAATGAATGTGATGATTTTGCTATACAAGGTAAAGGTAAAGGGACCCCTGACCATTAGGTCCAGTCGTGGCTGACTCTGGGGTTGCAGCACTCATCTCGCTTTATTGGCCGAGGGAGCCGGCGTGCAGCTTCTGGGTCATGTGGCCAGCATATAAACCTGGCCTTAAATAGGGACAATGGACTCTTCTTCCATGTTAATCATTTAAAGAACTGTTCCTCATTAAGTTCCGTTTCCTATCACATATACCTTGTATATGTATTTCCAAGTTATTAGAAAGAGGACAACATTCTGTTTAACTATCCTGGAGTTCTTGTTGCCAGCTGATCTGACCTGGTATCTGAAAAAGTAAGTTAATAGCCTACAATAACATATGATGTAATAAATAATAATCAAATTGAGCTATTTGACAGTGGAATGGTCTCCCTCGGGAGGTTTTGTGGACTCTCCTTCCTTGGAGGTTTTTAAGGAAAGGTTGGATAGCCATCTGTTATGGATGCTTTAGCTGAGATTCCTGCTTTGGGGTCTCTTCCAGCTCTATGACTATATGAATATAGGTGGCTATAACTGCAAACAGACTTGGCCATTCCAGAATATTTCCCCACCACTTCCCACCAATCCAAATTTCACCTGCTAAATTTCTGCTCATTGCATTGCCTTCAGCAGCTAAGAAAATTGGCAACCAGTTGGCAGAGTGAAACAGGGAAGTAAGCAAGCAAGCAAGCTGGGAAATAGATCTCAGCTACAAGAAAGCACTGTAATTTAAATTTATAGCTTGCAAGTTTAATTCCACAGGTCAGTTGTGGTTCAAATTAGGTATTATTTGATCTCCCAGGAGTGAAAACCCTGTCCTCCACGGAACCAGTCAAGTTACAGCAACATTGTAATTAAACCTGTGGTGTCACAAATCTGTAGCCACTCCGGTCAGACATCTCAGCAAAGTAATCAGAACTAGAGACTACGAGGGAAATGTTTTCTAAACCAGCAAAGTAGGATGAATGTAATAAATCCCTAATTCATGACACAAGCATGTGTTTTCCTCAAGAGGGCAGCTCCGGGCTCACCATGGGCTACAAGATACAGTGGTACTCGGTGAACAAAATTACAAATAGTATCATGAAATCAACCGAAGATTGCACTAAGCTCTTTTGAGACCCGCGAGTAACTGCTGCACAAGGAAACCCTCAATTACACCATCAGTGCCAAATGATGTTGTTTCTTACTCAACAATATTTTCCCTGCAAAGCCGTTCTCTGCAATCAGCCAAGTAAAATATTTCTTAAAATGAGGGACGCTGAAACAGAAGCTGGTAAATTTTCGGGATTGAAATGTCACTCTGGGAAGAAAAGGGGGGGGGGATGAGTGTCCTCAAAGAGATATTACTTGCAGTTTGCCCTGAGGAAAGGCATTAGCAGTGATGATGGCCAAAAAAAGCACACTGGAATTGGCACTGATAAAATGTCAGGCAACAAGTTGGGGGGGGGGATAATCTCTGGCGAGCAAAACTCAAGTCCAAATGGGCTTCTGCTGCCAAGACTCTCACTAATATCCTGCTCCTTGCAGGAGGAAAGAACTCAGGGGAAATCTAGAAATAGTTTCATTTGGTGGTGGGGAATGTGTGCGTGTTAAAAAGAGAAAATGATAATATGGAATCAAGACGTTTCTCAGCCATGGCAGAAGACAGATTCCATCAAAATATTACTACTAATGTTTGCATTTATGAAGCACTTTCAGTATCCACATACACTCTCACTGTAAACCTTACAACACTATTATCATACCCATTTTGTAGATGGTTGCCTGAGACAGGCTTTGAGTGATTTGAACAATTTGGGAATGTACCATATACATGGTAAGCATTATTATATTGGATTCCTAGAACCTGAGAGTTTAAATGTGAACATTTAGCATTTGGGTAATGTCAGGACTGAAGTGAAACAAGTTTTCAGATGTGAGGTAGATGCGATGATTTGAAGTTTCTACAAGTGCTAATAAGGAACAGCTGAAGTTTTAAAAGAACTCTGCTAATAAATACATTCTATTATAAGAAATAATTACTTTCTGTATCTACCAGCTGTCATAATGAAAAATCAAAGAGCTGCTTCTCTGGGTTTGTTTGTTTTTTAATAGACAATTTCCACCAAGACTTATCTAATGTGCTTGCATTTATATTGGTTTAAAAACAAGTTTTCTTTTGTATGTAGGTGATAGCAGTAATTAAAATTGTATTTTGCCAGTGATACTGCTTGTTTTCAGTGAATTGCACTAACTCCAGACGCCATGGAATTTCCATCAGAGGTACATAGTATATTTCATGTGCCCTTCTTTTAATTCCTCAATTTGAAGAGCTGTCTGAAGGCAGTCCTGTTGGAAGCGCTGTTAGTCTGAGCCTGTTTTAAAGCCAAGGAGCCCTAAAGCAGAGGCAGCAGAGTCTGAATTTGGCCATCAACAGTTATATACGAATTTTATGCAAACCTGTCTTTTGTTCTTTTCTCTCTCTCTCTCTTTTCCCCTGAAACTTTTGGTCACTCTGTCAAGTTTGCTGGTATTTGGTGGATATTTATGCTATGCCTCCCTTCAATATAGGTAAAGGTAAAGGGACCCCTGACCATTAGGTTCAGTCGTGGCTGACTCTGGGGTTGCGGCGCTCATCTCGCTTTATTGGCCAAGGGAGCCGGCGTACAGCTTCCGGGTCATGTGGCCAGCATGACTAAGCTGCTTCTGGTGAACCAGAGCAGCACATGGAAACGCCGTTTACCTTCCCACTGGAGCAGTACCTATTTATCTACTTGCACTTTGATGTGCTTTTGAACTGCTACTTCAATATACCCTCCAACATTTCTGCAATGAAAATAGAGACGTCCTATTCATTATTATATTATTAACATCATCATCAACAACAACAACCTGCCTATCTAAATGGGTTGCTCCAGTCACTTTGGACGGCTTCCAACATATATAAAAACATAAAGAAACATTTTAAAAAACCTTCCCTATACAGGGCTACCTTCTAAAGGTTGTGCAGTTACTTATCTCCTTGACTCAGGGGTTGCATGACCTCCAAACCCTCCAACATTTATCCAATGAAAACAGGGACATCCTAAGGAAAAGCAGGACATTCCAGAATCAAATCAGAAACTGGAGCGGCTTCTGTAAATTCAGGACTGTCCATGGAAAATAGGGACACTTGGAGGGCATGCTTCAAGGATCTCAGGGCACTGCTTAAAAATTGCTTGTAACACTTTATTTTCGCAATTCTGCGTTAGGCAGAAAGAGGGATTGGTCTAAGATCACACAAGGTCTTGAACTTGAATGCAGGGACTTGAATGCATGTCCTACTCTGTGTGTTCACCATCCCACTGACTTGTCTTTGGATTGCTGTACTTTGACCCCTCCACACACCATGATCCATCACTGTTGATGTATTTAATGAAATAGCCCAGTTGGAGAGCACTTCCATTTTCAATTCTGTGCTAAAGGCATTTGCATGGTTTATGGGGGGGGGGGGAACTGCCCTTGACTTACTTGAGTTGAACAGATTTCCAACAGATTTCCAATTATACTTAAAGTCACACTGTAAGCATGTGATATCATTAATCTGTTTTAATTGCAATAGTGAAACAATTATTTGCATCTTTACAGTTTCTGGAGAGGTTATTATGGCATAGAAAGAAGCCACAATCTGAGCTGCTCCCTCTTGGCCTAGGAGTCCAAATGTGATCCTAAGGGCAGGGTGTGGAGGAGTCACTGGCATCCATACGAACATCTGAATCTGACTTTGTCCACCTAGGTGAACAAAACGTTATCTGGCAACAGGCAACAGCCTTTCACAGTTAAGTCTTCAGCAGAGCTCTTTCTTCTGCTCCTTGAGATACCTTGAACTGGAGATAGCCAGCATTGCATTATTTTGCATGCAAAGCATGCACTTTCCCACTTAGCTATGATAATTTCCTGCTGTTCTGGGTCTCTTACGTAATGTGAGATATAGAAATTGGATCTAATTAATTCTCTAGGATCACAAATTTAATAATTCAGAACCGCACTCCCGTGGATGCTGTACTATAATAGTAGTTCCACCATCATAAAATGATCTTTAACTTTCTCACACAAAGAATTATTCAGACTGTAACTATTTCTCATTTGCTACTTTTGTCGTTCTGTCTTATCTTGGAATTCTGAAACCTATTACACTTTTTACAAATGCACTTTAGGAAAACAACAAAGGCATTGTTGGAAACAAAAAGATGGAGTGAGCTTGCCAGCTAAACACGAATCCTTGAGATACTGTAGTTCTAATATCTTAAAATGCCCTGGTGCAATAAGTATGGCTATAATGCAAATTTCCAAGGGACCATTAACAGAAACCAACCTTCATCAAATGATAATTTTTACAAGACACTTGGAAACTTTATGATACCAGATCATGAAATTATCAATCGGAAGCCACATTAATTTTACTTATTTTCCAATGGGCAATGTGGATTATATTATATGTGGACATATATTTTATGCTTATAAAAATGAGGTATTTTTAATTGAAATTTATGGAAAACTATTGAAATGGTAATTTGAAAGGTACTTTGCTTCCACAGATCAAACGACAGCATTAAACAGGCCCGATAACATGGCAAAGGCTAATCTGGAACATGTGATTCTCAAACATTGTCCCCAACCCCTAATAAATCTTGCTAAATTTTTAGAATTTGGTTTAGTTTTCGTCTTCCCTCAAAACTCCTCAGATGTTTTGCCAGAAGAGGACCTCCACTTTTGTTTCAAAGTACACTTCAGATTAAGTTTTGGTGACAATTCTGCTGCACAGAGCTTCCTTGACATTTTTAAATGAAACTTCAAGCCTCCACAAACAGAAAATCAAAGAAACAGTTACTTTACGTTTCTGCAGCTTGTTGGAATGCAAATGGGGCATTAGAGCCATGCAAACACTTGATCTACTTCAACGAACACTAATGGCTGGAATTTCTCAATTTACTATGGTGTTGGTCTGTACTGCTGCCCTCAACAGCGCAACGGGACAGTGTCACCACATGAACCATGAATGTGTGCCAGAACCCCCTGAAATATTACTAAGGGTTCCGTTACTAAGGGTCACCATTTAAATCAATATTGCTACACACCACCCCAATCTCTGAGCCATGTGAGATTCTTGGGGTACCATGCACACTTATCCAGGGTCGGTCTTTCCTTTTGAAGGGTAAGGCACAGTGCAAACTGTGGTGTCTTTATGATATGTGGTTTATTTGCACATATATGCAACCTGAATCTAGATGGGACAGGGGGATCAGAGCATCACTTCCCAAGAGCTTTCTCTTCATCTCATGACTGCAGTCTGGCAGCAAAAAGCCATGCCTCCTTCTGACACCCCTCTCCCAATTTCCTCCTGTCAGCTTACATCCCACCGTTCCTAAGCTTTCCTTGTCTCTGCCTTTTCTAACTCATGGAGATGCCCCACTCCTTTGATGTGCTCATAACCATCGCCTTGAAGGAAATTAGGCTGACTCCATTTCTCTCTTTACTCACACTGATTTCCTAGGATGATGAAGACTCTAATACACAATTCAGGAAGTACATCTAACCTAATTAGTCTTTCACACATGCTAATTAAAAATCTCAAGGGCCATTGCATGGAAGAGGGAACAGACTTGTTTTCTCCTGCACTGGAGGGTAGGACTCCAACCAATGGCATAAAGCAGGCATAGGCAAACTCGACCCTCCAGATGTTTTGGGACTACAACTCCTATCATCCCTCGCTAACAGGACCAGTGGCCAGGGATGATGGGAGTTGTAGTCCCAAAACATCTGGAGGGCCGAGTTTGCCTATGCCTGGCTTAAAGTTACAAGAAAGGAGATTTCAACTAAACACCAGGAAGAACTTTCTGGCAGTAAAAGCTGTTTGACTGTGGAACGGTCTCCCTTGGGAGGTTGTGGCCCTTGGAGGTTTTTAAGCAGAAAACATCTGTCATGGATGCTTTAGCTGAGATTCTTGCATTGCAGGGGGCTGGACTAGATGACCCCTGGAGTCCTTCCAATTCTATTATTAGAAGCATCTGGTACACAGGTCAAATACACATATGGGTCTATTTTAAACACACATGAGTCTGGCCATTTCCCAATTCTAACACAGAAGCACTAATTGAATTCTAATGTATACTGAACCCAGGCATTTAGAACCCACAAACCTATAACAATATGCATATTCAGTAAGTTCAACAGGAGGCAGATGAGCACTGTGATGGGAGGAATGTGTGTCAAGACTGAGGCACATCGCTGTAGACTTTGTTGCTTGTCTTTAGTATGGTCATATAACAGTCACTATTTCACTCTCCCATCACCAGGCAGAAGGCCTTCTTGGTAGTGGCACCCACCCTGTGGAACGCCCTCCCACCAGATGTCAAGGAAATAAACAACTATCTGACTTTTAGAAGACATCTGAAGGCAGACCTGTGTAGGGAAGTTTTTAATGTTTGATGTTTTATTGTGTTTTTAATATTCTGTTGGAAGTTGCCCAGAGTGGCTGGGAAGGCCCGGCCAGGTGGGCAGGATATAAATAATAAATTATTATTAGCACACGCCCCACAAGGGAAGTCAGTAGTTCTTTGTTGCATCAGTCAATACAAAAAAGGGGGAATCTCTGACTGACCAGTCACACAGTCAGATTATCCTTTGGTTAATGTCTGGTTAACATATTTCGAATGCTTAGGGCCTTAATTGTGTTAAAAGAAAGGAGGGATCCATTGCCTTGATGAAGCACACATATCTACCTCTATTAGTGGTTTGCTTTCCAAGTTATAGATGTTGACAAGATTTGCTAAAATACTTCCAACAATTAAAATATGAGAAAGATGGTGGCTTAATAGGGAACAAGAGGAAGTAATGAAGCTTGGCAGATGATTCTGTGGAATGCCTGAACGACAACTTAATGTGACACTTATTTAATGGAATCCTCAATTTTGAAAGATTGACACTGCTGGCTCAAAGCAGCATCACCACAAGCACAATTCCAGAAGAGTATCTGGTTCATATACTAGAGGGCAGATATCTAGATAACTCTCCGCTGAACCTTTTATAATTACCAACCCAAACATAAACCTCTGACCTAAAGCACTTATGTGCAGTTGTCCACCAAGTTGGAGAACTAGTCAATAGCATGATATCTCTTAGCCTCAGGTGCCTCCATTACATTATTCATTGAAGCAAAGGCGGGAATTCAGCTCTAAATCTCCCAGGATGTTACTCAGTTTCTGACCTTAAGGGCATCACATTGTAGGAAAAGATGCTTAGAGGTCAGATAGAATGTGAGACTGCTGAGTTGCAGTTCATTTGCAGATTTGATAAAATATCTCCTGGCTTTGCCTGAGCTTGGAACTGGCTACAGCTGGTTCAGAGAGTTGTATCGCCACATGGACAGGTCATTTCTCATTATCACTTCAAAGGGTTCTTATCCACCAGAATGCTAAATCGGGGCAGGAAGAACCTGCAGTCTGGATCCAGCCTGCCATACCACTTTAAGGGCTCAGCCACACTTCCATTTGCCCCACAGCTTTTCCCCTGGAAAGGGTTTTTTACTGCAGAATTGGACCAAACAGCAATAAGGTTTTCCTTTCCTTTCCTTTTGTGCATATTCTTTTATTAAAGCTATTTTATGCTACAACAAGATAAAAGAACCTAATCTATATAAAATCAAAAGCAGAAGAGTGTGGGGGGGGGAGAGAAAGGGGGGCCTCTGTTTTTCCATCTGTCAGCTACATAAAAATAATTATTCAAAATATTTGCTCCAAAATAAACATCCCAATAGTCTACTTTCTATAAACAGCAATAAGGTTTTCCATGGATTGTTGTTTGTTCCGATTTAATGGTAAAGAGTGTGTTTTCCTGGAGAAAGCTCCAGGCAATGCAAAACCACTCAGGACAAGCAGGAAATCTCTCAGACCCCTGCTTTCGAGGCAGCAGACAAGCAGGAGTGTGGATGAACCCTAACTTGGCCTCTTTTCCTTCTGCAGTGCTATTTTTCTAAGAAAATATGTGACTTAACTCACCATGATCGCTTCCCTTGTTCTCTTACAATGGCAATGGTGCTCACCTGAAACTCCAGCTCAAAAAAAGAAAAGAAAAAAGCCCTGTGCAAAGTTGCTATTGCTGGGAGGACTTAGCACTCAGGACACAAAAAGGATCATTCCTTCCTGTTGCCTAAGACCTCTTAGCAATGGTGCCACACCAGAGGGAAAAGAGGCACATTTGAAAAGTAAGGAGAACATGCTTTCCTGTCCACTGCAGTGCTGTGCTGGATAGTGAAGCTCCTCTCCTCCTAGCACAGGGAGGAGGAAACCATTTTCTCAGCACTTCAGATAGCAATTTCTGAATAACAGTAGGTTTTCCTCCCTATCTCATTCTAGGGATATAAGGAATGGAAGCTGTCTTCTCCGTATATTTGTGTGGTCTGCATATGTGCTACATGTTCAGTGAGTGTGTGTGTGTGTGTGTATGTTCTTGCAAGAGAGAGAAAGAGAGAGGAGACAAAGATAATCACTGATCATATAGTATTGTGCTAGATCAGGGGTTGGAAAGGTTTATCTTGCCTGGGCCGAATCGGTCCCACAGAGATCCCTCTGTGGGCCGGATCATGTGCGTGTGTGAGCATGCGTGCATGCGATTTTTAGCATGTGCACATGCACAGACACAATTTCCCACACCATGGAAGTGAGTCCCCACGCCACGCTACACCAGTTTAGCGCAGAGCACGAACGGGCAGCTCGGTTTGGGGGTGGCTCGCAGGCCGGTCAAACGACCTCTGTGGACCGCTTCCGGCCCGTGAGCCTTAGCTTGGTGACGTCTGTGCTAGATTTACTGTGTGGATTGGAATTACATAGCGATCCAAAAATTCTGTTGTTCCTTACAGGGTCCATTCAGAAACAGCATGGTGCACCTGTTGCAGCAAAACTGAACGCCTAAATCTGCCCCAGCTGCAACAAAACTTGTGTCTCTTGAATCTGTTTCTACTCACACAGTAAATAACAGCGTACATGGGATTTCAAGACTGTCTCCCACCCCAGGCAGTTTAGAGGGCCAGATCTGCTGTGGGTTTTTTACCTGCCCTGTGTGTGTGTGTATCATTGCGTGGACAGGCGGAGTCCCCCCAACCCCAGGCAATCCCCGAGTGGAATAATGACTCAAGATAACGTGCTATGGGATTAAAATTGGCCACAACTTTATTAAGTTTCAGATGTACGAAGACCTTGGCTCAGGCACGGGGCATTTATCCTTCCCAGCCCCCAGTTGGGGATCTGGGAGACATCAGGGTTATCCAGAATGTGTGGGGATTGGGCTGGCTCTGGAGAACAAATGTTCAAGCAGAGAGCCCGCCCACCTTTTCACCGCCATCGCAGGGGAGAGCAATGTCAACCTCTCAGTGCATGGCCAATGCCTCCCCTCAAGACCCCTTTAACGGGGAACCCTGGGATCACTGACGCAAGGGGGGATGTGGGTCACCGATTCATGCCCCATTTAGGAAGACAGACTAAAGGATTCCACCCAAGGCCTGAAACCGCCTAAGTTGTGATGTTTTGCTATGGGGAAGGCAAAACCTGTCAATGCAGGAAAATTCCTTTCTGGCCCCTCAACAGCGACGTAGTAGCACCCACGTACCTGTGGAGAAGAGGTTAACCTGCAAAAGAAGGCTTAACTGAGGGAGGGCAGGGTGGGAGAAGCTCTGGAGCCAACTGACGCTTCGCAGGTAAGATTCACCTTCTGTTGTGTGGGCAGGGCGGTCCCTCCCCCTACCTGGCCGATCCCCTGGCAACGCCTCCCCAGGGGGGATTGGGTGATTGGCTGAGGTAGCCGGAGACCTCCAGGTATCCAGCCTGGGGAGGGCGAAGCCAGCCTGTACTACCGGGAGCTGCACTGGGATCTGGGGGGCTGTGCGTGACCATGCAAAAGGCACCCCCCCATTTGATGTGGGGAGTGGTCATTATCTTGGCTTATTAACGTTGTCAAAATTCCTTTAGCACTTCAGCCTTTCTGCCTCTATGGTACACACCCAGGTTTACTTGAAGAGGTACAGTGGTATCTTAGGTTGCATACGCTTCAGGTTACAGACTCCGCTAACCCAGAAATAGTGCTTCAGGTTAAGAACTTTGCTTCAGGTTGAGAACAGAAATTGGGCTCTGGCGGCGCGGCGGCAGCAGGAGGCCCCATTAGCTAAAGTGGTGCTTCAGGTTAAGAACAGTTTCAGGTTAAAACAAAAAAAAATTTTTTCCTTCCAGTAGCACCTTAAAGACCAACTAAGTTAGTTCTTGGTATGAGCTTTCGTGTGCATGCACACGAAAGCTCATACCAAGAACTAACTTAGTTGGTCTTTAAGGTGCTACTGGAAGGGGAAAAAAAATTTTGTTTTGACTATGGCAGACCAACACGGCTACCTATCTGTAACTGGAGTTTCAGGTTAAGTACAGACCTTCGGAACGAATTAAGTACTTAACCTGAGGTACCACTGTAGTCCATCTCTGTAAGTATCTGGTTGCTTATTAGCCTGATACATTACAAATGCAGTTATCTTTCATTCTACTGCAAACAAAGCCTACCACAGTGTTCTGAAAATGAAGAGACAACTTAGAAGAAACTCTGTAAAGTGAGACGACACCTGTAAGGTAGGAAAGAAAATTACACTGACGTTGTGCAGGATTAAATCATGTTTAGCTCAGCTCCTCAAACAAGGGAGACTGGGCGAGTGGGCGATGTTATTTCCAGAACAGCAGGCACTGGAAACACGAAAAGGATATTAACCATCTCTGGAAATTAGACTAAGAGGTATATGGTCTCTGTTGCACACACACTTTCTCATCTAACAGAGCTGTGAATGTTCAAGCTGTTCCGCCCCCTCCTCCCCACCCTCTGATCTCATCTTTGTCATGAGGACTAAATGTTTATTGCAAAGGAAGATATAAACCGCCTGCCCTTCCTGACATTTATTGAACCAATACTCAGCATTAAGTTTCCTCTCTGGCATCCTAGAGTGAGATAAATAGGGATTTAAATGGCAGAGAGCAGCAGAGGCTCTGTAGATTTTTATTTATGCATTCATTCTCCCAGGGTTAGAAATAAAGATGTACCAGAAAACAACATGTGCTAGCCTATAAAAGTTAACAGTAACGCCAGACTAGAGGATTTCTGAAGGAAATTGCAGGTAATCACTCTTGCTTTCACACACACATGCACACTTCCACTGCATCTCACAACCCATATGCATGAAAGCTGGTTTGCAGTGGTCCATCGGACTCCTGGCAGTGTGACCCAAGATGGGAGATGCAGATGGAAAAGTGTGCATGCTCAATTATAGAACAAACATAGTGAATTGAGATCTGGGACATAGTTGAAAAGGGGCAAAACCTGACTCTGGAGAAACAAGGAATAGATGTAATCCCCCACAGGTGAAGACCCTATACATTCTCTTGTAAAAATGACTAGCTACCACTCCTATGGGGAAAGTAAGAAATTGTATTTATCGACAACATTACATTTGCACATCATCCCTGACTCTAAGATGGCCTGGCCTATCCTAACTGGGATCCCAGCAAGATGCAATGTGGTCAAAATTAGTCTTTATGGCAGACTTGTGCCTTCCACTTTTCCCCTCCCCTGGCAACATCTAGCAATGCAAAACCTGTGTCGTGACTTCACCGTATGGAGAGTTTTGATGCCCCATTCCCTTCTATTCCACTTCACGCTGCTGCCATTGTTCAGACTGCAATACTTTCTCTTATTCAATATACAGTCGTACCTTGGTTTTCAAACAGCTTAGTTCTCGAATATTTCGGCTCCTGAACGCAGCAAACCTGGTTTGCAAACTATTTTTGGAAGCCGAACGTCCAGCGTGGCTTCTGATTGGCTGCAGGAGCCGTGCCTTGGTTTCCAAATGTTTTGAAAGTCAAACGGACTTCTGGAATGGATTCTGTTTGAGAACCAAAGTACGACTGTAATGAACAACACTAGTCTTTGTCTTTTTAACTTGTATTTTTGTGGTGAATCGCCCTGAGATCTTCAGATGAAGTGCAGTATAATAATAATAATAATAATAATAATAATAATAATAATATGGTGGTGGTGGTGATGTACCTTGCATCATTTAGCTTAAATAAATAAATAAATTTAACCAGGCAAATAATATGATTTTATTTTATTTTTAAAAGAAAGGCTTGTGGTGCAGCCTAAAATGTCAAGACAAAGAAACCAGCATGTTCTTAAATTGCACTTTGTGTCCCCATATTTTTTTAAGCCTATCGGGACTTTGCATCATTATGACAATGATAGAATATTTTTTCTCAAACTCCAGTGTCTAGTGATATTCGTCGGAAAAACACAAGAGGTTTCCCTGCCTTTCTGAAATCCTAGCCTAGGAGCTTTGCTTTACGTAATTTATTTATTTAACCTATTTATATGCCACATCACAGATTAACCTCACTAAGCAGGGCAGCGTTGCCTACATGGGGATTCCCATGACAAGTGTGTGGGTGGCAGCACATTTAACCCCAAAGTGGGGCAGGGAGGACGGCAGCGGCGTAGCGTGGGTTGTCAGCACCCGGGGCAAGGCAAGTAATTTGCACCCCCTAACCCCTAACCTCCCGCCGCTGCCAGCTTCTTCTTGCTGCTGCCTGGGCTGGGGTATTTATGGTAAGGTAGCCACGGCGGCGGCAGCGGGTCCGTGTCAGGTGATCTGAGGCGAGTTGCCGCTGGCGCTGCCGCCCAAACGACGCCGCTTGCCCAGAGGAGGAGGGCAGAGAGGCGAGGAAAATGCAACATGGCCCAGCAGCTGCAGCAGCATTGGCGGCGGTGGGGCTGTGAGGAGGGGCTGCCTGGCGCGCCCTCCGCGGCCCTGACGCACGGGGACCGCGGCGAGCGCTGAGAGCCGCTGCTTGCTGGACGCCTTCAGCCCGGACGCGCGCACAGCTCGTCGGTTCCGCGAGACATGGGGCTCTGCTACAGCCTGTGCCCGAGGCTCTTCGGCGACTCCGGAGGCGGCGAGCGCCCCCCCCCATGTTGCGCCCAGTGCGGCCGGCCCCCCCTGCACCCCCCACGCTACGCCACTGGAGGACGGGGCAGTGTAGCTTATCTGGCTTCTCAATGTTGCATGTCACTGCCAGTTACTAAGAGGGAGGTGGAAGACAGTAACTGGCAGTGGTTTGTGTGCATTGGAAAGCCAGGTAACAATGCTACAGGGTATAATAATAATAATAATAATAATAATAATAATAATATAATAAATTATTATTTATACCCCGCCCATCTGGCTGGGTTTCCCCAGCCACTCTGGGTGGCTTCCAACTGAATATTAAAAACAATACAGCATCAAACATTAAAAACTTCCCTATACAGTTGTCTCTTAAAAGTAAAATAGTTGCTTATTGCCTTGACATCTGCTGATCAAGCACTTGTCGTGGGAATCCTTCCTCGCTCCACCCATAGCATAGTCCACTGGTGACAAGGGTTAAAAATGCTGCTCCTTTTACACTGACAGGGATAAAAAACTGTCTGGTAAGAGCCAAAGCCTTAAAGAGGATACACAGAAACAAAGGAGCTTATCATCAGAAGAGATTGACAGCAATGTCTCAAAGTTGCTGCTCTGGCTGGCTCTCCCAATAATTGATTTTCTCCATCCATGGCTTCCCTCAAAGAATCCTGGGAAATGTAGTTTGTTAAGGATGCTAAGAGTTGTTAAAGGTAAAGGGACCCCTGACCATTAGGTCTAGTCGTGGCTGACTCTGGGGTTGCGGCGCTCATCTCGCTTTATTGGCCGAGGGAGCCAGAGTACAGCTTCTGGGTTATGTGGCCAGCATGACTAAACCACTTCTGGTGAAGCAGAGCAGCACACAGAAATACCTTCCCGCCGGAGTGGTACCTATTTATCTACTTGCACTTTGACGTGCTTTCGAACTGCTAGGTTGGCAGGAGCATGGACTGAGCAATGGAAGCTCACCCCATTGCGGGATTCAAACTGCCGACCTTCTGATCGGCAAGTCCTAGGCTCTGTGGTTTAACCCACAGTGCCACCTGCATCCCTAAGAGTTGTTAAGATACCCCTATTCCTCTTACAGAGCTGCAGTTCTCAGGGTTCCCTGGGACGAGGGATTGATTGTTAAACCACTCTGGGAATTGTAGGGTTCTGGGGGAATATGGGTCTTCTAGCAACTCCCAGCACCCTTATCATGCTATAGTTCCAAGGATTCTTGGAAGGAAGCCATGAATTAAAAGTAGCATCATAGTGCTTTAAGTACCTAGTGCAGAGGTAGTCTCTGGGACTTACGCCATTGATTTCAATGCTATTTAATAATGACTGCATTTCTCTGAACTGAGGGCAATAAAAGTAAAATATTCATACTTGCTATTAGAAAGATGTTAATAGTGAGCAAAATAATTTATATATTAAATAATTCCCCATTTAGAACTGGGGTTTATTTACTATTAGCAATGTGTTGTTTATTCAGATATGAAGGTACTTTAGCCAATGGCAGTTAAAAGAATAGCCTTATTTGTAATTATCTTTGATTGTTGAAGAAATAAAATTATGGCAACCCTTGTTATCCAGTACATTCTCGCATCCCAAACAAGATCTCTTGGCTGACTTCAGTCAGTGTCTGTAAAATTTATGGGAGTGCTTCTGACTTGTTGACATAAATTACATTTATAGAGTCTCTTGATTACAATAGCAGTGCAGAAATGTTCTACAAGCAATATGAATATATTAAGTTAATCTACAAACAACTGTTTGTTCAGAATCAAAATCAGTGTGGGGGATGAGGGTTCTTCTCAAGGAGCATATTTAAAGAATCCCTCATCCATATGTCGCTAAGCCTTTGGCAATTATAGCGAAAGCAGAGATGGTTCAATTTGACGTGTGTAAAATATCCCTGAGAAACTTTGCTAAATGATTACGCTTTGTTCCACTTTAGCTTCCCTCAAATCCACACAGATGCTGCACCAGAGCAAGACCCTCCAAATTTTCCCAGATTTCTTCTTCAGACAAAATTTCATTCAAATCTCAAAAAGCCCCACAAGACTTTCCATGGATGCAAAATTTCATAGATCTTATTATTTAAACATTTTGAAACAGATTCCCTTCAAATTCACCTCAATGTTTGTCTTAGGTATCATTCAGTAGCAACTTTAATTTCACTGTTAAGAGACTTCATTAGCAAAGTAGAAACTGAGCTGAAAAGGTCTATATCAGGCTTCCTCAACCTCGGTCCTCCAGATGTTTATTGAGACAATTCCCATCATCCCTGACCACTGGTCCTGCTAGCTAGGGATCATGGGAGTTGTAGGCCCAAAAACATCTGGAGGGCTGAGGTTGAGGAAGCCTGATCTATATTTTGGAAGCACCAGGGTGAGCTGCCCATGGTATTCCCCAGCACTCAACAGGCATAGACCCAGCCCTCTCCTTGAAGGTCTGTCCACCCATTGATATGATGGTGGCAGTGGTGAGCTAATCTCCAGGCTGCATGCCCAAAATCACTGGTATAACTGTCTTAATCAGGCACAGACAAACTCTGCCCTCCAGATGTTTTGGGACTACAACTCCCATCATCCCTAGCTAACAGGACCAGTGGTCACGGATGATGGGAATTGTAGTCTCAAAACATCTGGAGGGCTGAGTTTGCCTATGCCTGGTCTTAATGAGGCTGGTCCTGTCCCACTGGCATAAAGGCACACTCTCAGACTTTCCTTCCTCATACATTAGCCTGCGTGGGAATGTGGGAGGCTTTTGCTCGCTCTGCCTTCTAGGATAAATGGTATCTGATGCAGCCAAGACAGCAATGCATTGGTGGCAAGGGAAATTTGGAGAACCTGGTCTAGTCTTTCTACTATGGTGGGTCAGGCAGGTGGAGGAAGGAAGTAGATGGAGAAAAGGCAGGCAGGCAAAAGTGGGCAAAATAATGGCAGCAGGGAGAGGAGTGGGGAAGGAAGGGGGGGGAAACCACTTCTCTGCCTCTAAGATGCTCCTGAGGCAGGGGAACTGAGTCAGCTCAGAAAAGTACAATGGCAATCTGGTAACAAATTTAATTCTGGTTACAAACTTAATTCGTTCCGGAGGTCCGTTCTTAACCTGAAACTGTTCTTAACCTGAGGTACCACTTTAGCTAATGGGGCCTCCTGCTGCTGCCACGCCACCGGTACACGATTTCCGTTCTCATCCTGGGGCAAAGTTCTTAACCTGAGGTACTACTTCTGGGTTAGCGGAATCTGTAAACTGAAGCGTCTGTAACCCGAGGTGTATGTAACCCGAGGTACCACTGTATAGGCAAGGAGACAAGACCTCCCTTTGGATGCAGATAAGCCATTTCCAAGCACAAAAACCCCTATGCAAAGAAGATCATTGCCACATTCAGAGAATCGGTTCTCCGTGTGAAAGATGTTCCATGCAGCAGTATGTTTTAGACTAAGAAAGAAGGCTGGAGTACAAGCATTGGCCAGTTCTCTCTGGCTCTTCACTCTGAGTTTTATTCATTTTCCCTGGGGACCCTGAGAGAAGGCCACCTTGAAATTTTATGGCCATCTATGAGCCCTGACAATCCTGCTTTTAGTAGCTGCGTAACAGGGAGAAATTCAGCAGGTACAGCTTTTCCCAAGCCTGTCCTTGCTGAATATTTGTCATCATGCAACTGTTAAAGCCTGGGGGCAAAGCAGGGAACTGACCTACAGCCTGGGATTTATCATCTCCTATTATGCCTAACTACACCTCACCATTCAGTAGAGCTGCATCTACTATTTTACCATCCTTTTTTAAAAAATGCAAACCTTCAAATTTATGGGTATGTTTTTTTTAAAGCAGACCAATGCTGACTAGTTGCCAAGCAGCATCTGTTCAGAAAATGCAAGTATCAACTATTTCTCCAGTCTCCCATCCATGATACAGACATAGTTTGGCCTCTGGCTTAAATTACAATAAGTCCTCCAAGGGGCTCTATTAACAATACATCCCCTGCATACACAATCATATATTTTTCTGTGCCAAGAGACTCCCAGGTTAGTTTAGCCCCAGGCCTCTAAAACTTCTATGTGGCCCAGCTTCCAGGGCAGATTTTCTGACAACTGAGATTCCCCAAGATGTCGACAAACAGCACCAGCTTATCAACCATTTAAAACAGCATCCACCCTCGCAGCACACAGTTTGTTCTAGATGAAATTACACAAAGTAGGGCAAAACAAACAACGAGAAAAGTCTCCGAGAAGCGAAACAAACCTGTGCAGGCTAGTAGTTTAATTTGCATGCCCTCAAAAGACATGATAATATTAGCCTACGTAACTTTTCATAGTGGGGTTCTTGTTTGAATTTATGGTTGCTGGTAGATGTGTTTGCTTTTACAGTAGTACCTCGGGTTAAGTACTTAATTCGTTCCGGAAGTCCGTTCTTAACCTGAAACTGTTCTTAACCTGAAGCACCACTTTAGCTAATGGGGCCTCCCACTGCCGCTGTGCCACTGCAGCGCAATTTCTGTTCTCATCCTGAAGCAAAGTTCTTAACCCGAGGTACTATTTCTGGGTTAGTGATGTCTGTAACCTGAAGCGTATGTAACCTGAAGCGTATGTAACCTGAGGTACCACTGTACATCTATGCAGACACACAGTGGTCTGTGTCCCTCTCCCAACACAGTATGTTCTTATATCTCTGCAGGAGCAGAAGCTAACCCATTAATTTCCAACCAAGGTCTACAGCCAAATGTTTGGCTGGTTATTTCAAATGAGTAAGAGTGGAATATTCCTCACCGCTGCAGCTCCTAGTGATGGGCATCGCCTTTATCTGCGCATTCTCCTTCCCAGTTTTCCTTCCTTTCTCCTCCCTGTCTCAGTCCTCCTTTCCTCTGCCACCTACTTTGTCCCTTTGTCCCTCCCTCCCTCTTTTCCCCTGCCTCTTTTCCTGAAGCATCCCTCCCAGCATTTGAGCAACCATGAACAGCAAAACTCTTAAGGTGAGAGCAGCTGAATCAATGATAGGGAGAGACTTATTTGCCTACTCCACCCTTTTAAAAAAATTGTTTCAATTAAAGATATTCTTGGGTTACAAAAGTACATACTTAAGTTTCTGCTTTCAGTTCATACAGTCCTTTATACAGATCAGTTATATTTGATGTGAGACATTAATGTTATAAACTGTATAAGGCTGAGGGAGAAGACAGGTGGAGGGAGGCTGGAGAGAGAAGGGGAGTAGTAAACTTTCATTCTTTTATGTAGTGTATGCACAAGGTTTTTGTGTCAGCGTTGTGTGGGTAGGTTCTGTTTCTGTTCATTTATTAGTTTTTGTTGGCGGTGAGAGATATTGACCTTTTAAATCCATCTCAGCTAAAAGAAGGGAACTCACTTTGAAGCTAATCTAGATGGTACTTAACACCACAGAAACTGGTGCTGATATACCAAGAAACTTCACCAAAAGTTCACTCTGCAGGCGCATACCTCCACATGTGGTGGGATTGCCCCAAAATCCAACCCTTTTGGACATCAGTCCTACAAGAAATGTGGTATTAGAAGCCACTCCAGAACTGGCTTTTTTAAATATCTTCCAAAACAACAACACACACTCACACTACAAAGAACTCTTAAGCCACCTATTCTCAACAGCCAGGAGCATCATAACTAGACACTGGAGGGACTTGTCAGAAGTGAACATGGACCAAGTCGCATGGGAAACAGCCCTCCTAGAAAAACTAAGCAACAAACTAAAACTATCACACAGGCAAACAAAAGAGGTGCCTTCACCCCGGTGTGGCTCCCCTTTATTACATACACAGCCCAACAAGAAAGCAAGAACCCACTGACAGCCTACAAGTCAACATGGTTAACATGACCTAACAACACCTCCTCTTCTCTCACACACAAACTACACTGCAGTCAACTGAAGGCAACCCTTTTTTGAGAGACAGAGCAAGGTCACTGATAAAACATTTCTTTGCCATGACACTAGCACAGTGTAGTATAGAAAAAAGGGATGTTTTCAGACATTAAGTGAGTGGGATTCTGTAGACTTTTCTCCATTGCTTATAGTGTACCTTTCCCCCCCCCCTCCAACTTTCCCAGCTGCATAGAGCTTATATAGTCAAAAGCCAGAAGTGGATTTGGGTTGCAGCCATGTTGTAAATGCATCCGTACCTATTATGAGATAGCACAATGCATTTAAGCAGCATCCAGATTGCCTAGACATATAGATAAAAGCTCCTTCATGGTGTTGTAATAAAATACCTATTGATTTTAATGGCACCATTCAAACAGCAGGTACCACTTGACATAAATAAGAGGAGTACAATCTGGATATCCTCAGTTCCCTTGAAACAGTCCACATCATTAGCCTCTGATACAATCAAATCTTTTCAAATTTAATTAGATTTTTTAAATCTCAATTCTCTCAGTTTTATCTGCTCCATAAATTTTAACTGGTTCATCAATGCTCCTACTATGAAGATAACTTATTTAGATTTACAAGTGCCAATGTGCAATAAATACCAGCTTCCATGAGCGTTTTAGTAAATGTTTCTGTTCCAAAGCCGTTAATCACATGCTTCTCTTGTTTTGCTGTTAAGATTACTGGGCTGGTTGCTGTGAGTTCACTGCAGTCGCTGACACGTCTTTGGAACAAGGGCACATCTGTTGTGCCAGTTCAGTGTCACAGCCTATGATGCTGTGCCTGCAGCACAAACCAAACCACCTTGTTTTTGTGCAGCAGGGAAGCATCAAGAAACCCCATCAATGTCATATGTAGAGTCAAATTATGCAAACCGCATTGTCACATAGTAGAGCTTTAGGGATCGTCCAAACTTCCACTTGTCCCATGCCTAGAAAGCATGGGTCCAATTTCCTGCTTGACCTGCGTTTAATAGGCATGGGTTATGCTATACAACACTAACATAAATGTTAGATGCAGGTGTTGTTTGCTTGTTTTTGATAAGTGGTTCCATGTACTGAACCCTACTGGAATCTTGTTTATACAGTGGTACCTGCTAGGTTGGCAGGAGCAGGGACCAAGCAATGGGAGCGCACCCCATCGCGGCAGAACAGAGGAAACTCCTCAGGGTTCCAGGGTTGTAAATCTGCCCTGGCTGCTCTTGCCAGATTCAGCTGTTCTGTGAGTATCTGGGAATAGAACTCCTCTAGCTGCACCGAACCAGATATATATGTGGCCTTTGGCTATGGGATTATGACCACTGTCGCCAATATAAGGATGACATCTAATATGTTGCAAACCTACATGACTTTTATTTGACAGTCATAAATTATTGCCATAGTACTGTAGTATACATATAGTGTGACAGAATGGATATATCCCAGTTGTGCCATACAGTTGCAACCCTAGAATATACCGCTCTGCGCATCTTTATAACTACGCATAAATGAAGGATCATTTACAATTTTCAGTCCCTGAAGCAATAAAGCTCTCCACATCAAGCTATCTTTCATTCTAGTAAATCTTCATATACATCCCTTTCTGAAATATTTGCTATTTGGGGGATACAATCACATTCCAATATTATCCCCCCTCCCCACCAAAAATATTCACAGCATTTGCTAATGGCAAAGCGATAGCATTCTGTCAGAGATGGAAGCACTGATCATTTTGAAATTTGTTAATTTTTAATATTTCCATCACAGAATGCCCTTTCATTGAAATGGTAGCCCGTTAAAATGACTTACTGGGGAAATGTACAGCGTCCCTGGTGAAATGGACGCAAATATTTGCACAAATTACATACTACAGCCACAGCTATAAAATGGAGGGGAGTACTGTTGCTGCCACTACTGAGGAGCAGAGATGATCCCTGCTCTCCTCACAGTCTTGAAAAAGGTGAAGTGGTTCCTTTTCTGGGTCTTGGATTGGTTCAGAAATCTGAGAGCACCAAGCGAGGGGGAAATCCCCAAAAGACAATGGATCACTTTCAGATTAATCAAGGGCAGCTTCAGAGAGCTTGCTCCTCTGTACTAACATGCCACAATGCTTTGTATACATTCCAGGCTTGTATGTGTGTGTGCCTCCGCCTACCACCAATCTTTCTTTCTTTTTACATGCCTTATTGCATTATTGCTCCATGGTAGAGCATCTATTTTGCATGCAAAGTGTCCTGGCTTCAGTCCTTGGTATCTCAAGGTAGGGGTACTGAACATTCCTGTCTGAAACTCTAACGAGCTATTCTCATTCAATGTTGACAATCCTGAGCTACAAGGACCACTTACCTGACTTGCAACAATATAGTTTTCCATAAGATGTTCCAAGACTCTCTTTGAGTTTCTTCCAATTTTGTCCTAACCAGGAACCTCAAAATCTGCCTCACATTTTCACTTTAGGTGAAATCTAGTCGTGAGTCAATTTGAGGACAAAACATCCCCTCTCTCTCCTGTCTACGGTGGCATGGATAAAATTGCCTTGGCCGAATGGGAAGTCAATGGATCTGAACAGCTTTCTATGTGGAAACAGCAGCCATGGAAAGACATTTGAAAGAGGTTTCCATGTGGCAGCCATTCTGGGCATGCTGGCCTTTCTTCCTGTTGCACCGAGGACATGAGCAAATTTTCAGCACATGAATATTTCAACGTCGCGGTGGAGAAAGACAAGAAGCAATGTACAAATAAAGCATAATGTACATGAAGGAAAACCACTGTCCTGTCACAGTGAGAAATTGGTCAATTGCAAAGCACTTTCCATTAACCATCTTGCTTACAATGTACATTTTAATGCAGCATTTAGGAAGTGAAAACAATGTTTATGTACATACTCCATCAAATCTAAAAATGTGCCATATTACACACTATAATTAGTAGTGGCTTGACAAATTAATTAGACTCATTATTCCCTGCATTCGCAACTGCCACTTAACACATTTTTTTTCCTCTGTGAAAATATCCTCCAAATTGCAACCATTATTAAAAATGAGAAGTGTCATTTTTTCCCCTTTGTATGTTGCTTAGGTAGTGAAATTTAGGAAGATGAAAGAAAGAAGATATAATTCGGAAAGAGTGTGTCACAATATTGCATAGTTAAAGTAATCATAGGCAAGGGGTTTCATCAGTAAGTTTCCACAATCACCAAAGGGATGGGGGTGTCAATCAAGATCTGACCTTGTCCATGTAGGCCACATCCTGCACTAAGACTGTGAATGTTACACAGTAATACTTCCGTGAATGTCCGCCTTGTCTAGTGTCCATTTCGTCGAACATCCGTGGGGAACCCGGAAGTACCAGAATGGGTTACTTCTGGGTTTGCCACTCACGCATGCGCAAAGCGCTAAATCACACTTCGCGCATGCACAGAAGCGCAAACCACTCTGTGTGTGTGCGCAGACACGGCACATTGCCCTGCGTCCTTTTAGGCTAGTGGCTGGGGCTCTGGAACAGATCCCGGCTACAAAACGAGGTACGACTGTAGTGCACAAAAGGGGGCAGCCATTGTTGCCAGATTTCATGGCAACATTAGTTCCAATGTAACATACAACTGTTTCAAAACATCACTCATGGCAAAACACACTTGGGAAAGGACAGTTTCAATAAGTCATGAAGAAAATATGAAGAAAAACCCTCCCCAAGTGGTTGTCCATGTCAGCCTTCAGAGCTGCCACCAAATCCTGCCTCCAGCAAAATAAAAATTAGGACAAAAAGATAAAAAAAAGTTCAACATGGATATTTATACATCCCTGCCTACAACTAAAATTAACCAAAGATTTTTTAAAAAAACTCTTCCTATAACCTCCCCCTTCAATTATGCTTCAATGCCTGCAGAATGCTAAAGCTCAGTGGATGGGAAGACTCAGCATAGACTGTAGGCCTGATCTTGCTGTAATGTGTTTCCCATTGTTTCTTTATTGCAGGTAAACACTTCAGCACAATAAACTTATGGTTGGGTATAGGACTCTGCCCATGCCTCAGGAACACGCCTGCCTGCACCACACAAATATAATCTAGTGTGAATAGGTTCAAGCAATCTACCACACTCACAAAAGACATGGTTAACGTAAAAGGAGTTCTGTTGGATTAGACTAAAAGGCCTATCAAATCCAGCATCATATTCTCAAGGTGGTCAACCAATATACCATGGAAATCCTGCAAGCAGCTCATTAACTCAATAGTTCCTTAGCAACTGATATCCAGAGGCATATGAGGCATATCATGACTAGTAGCAAAGGCCAACCTTATCTTCCACGAATTTCCCTTTTAAAGCCATCCAGGTTGGCTTTAAAGCCATCACTAAGTCTCACAACAACCAGTTCCAGAGTTTAGATGTTTCCTGTGTGAAAACATGCTTCCTCTTGTTTGTCATAACTCTCTCACTATTCCCCTTCACTGGATGACTCTGATTCTAGTATTATTAGAGACTGAGAAAATTACTTTCTCTCACTATGCATAATGGTATATATCTCTATCTTGCCCCTGCTACTTCACTCCCCGCCACCAAGTAAAAATTCCTGATTTACTCAAAGCAGAGTTGCTCCAGAACCTTGACTATTTTGGTTGTCCTTTTCTGCATCTTTTTTTCCGCTCTATTTGTTGTCAGGCACATTCTCCCCAGATTGGGTTCTAGTACCCACCACAAGGAAGGACATTGCTACCATCCAGTGCCAGAACCAGCGCTTAGGGGAAGATGAAACGAGACACAGTGTTTTAGAATTCATTTTAAATGGAACAGACTAGTAGTACTTAACAACAGGAGTATCCAGCCTGGTGCTGTCCAGATATTGTTGGACTGCAACTTCCCTCATTCCTGATCATTAGCCATATTGGCTGGGGCTGATAGGAGCTGTGATTCGACAACATCTAAGTGGTACCACACTGGATAGCCCTGGTTAAGAGAAAGTGATTTATCCATCCATTTGAGTTCAACAGAGCAAGATACATTAATGCTGTAGCTTGAAAGAGCTGCAGGAAAGTTGTTTTAGAGCTGAAGCCATTTCTGCTTTTCCCCCACTCCATTTAGAGTCACCTTAGAAGGGTAGCCTTGTCTTAGGCAGACTCTCCCTTCCTTATTTCTTTCACCCTTTGATTGCACATCACTGTGTAATATTAATTCACATGCAGATCAAGCATTTACTTCCTGTTAGCAGAGATAAGTCAGTCCAACAATGCAATCAAATTTCTATGCAAGAATAATAATAAAATTGTCCACTTACAGATTATTTTTAAATAAAAGGAAGGAAACTGTTTAAAGTGTAATACATTATGCAAATGCTTCTTCTGCAAAGCTTGAACTGAACAAAAAGCTAGTTGGACAGGGATATAAGAGGAGTGAATACAGGGAGGGGGGATCCCTGAATGTCAGTAGAAGTATATTGACATTTTTTTAAAAAAATGCTTCCATGTATTCAGCTGAGAAACAGAGCCCTTAAATCCATCAAATGGTCCAAAGGCACAAAAAATTGGTCAAAATATCAGTTTTGCTTTGGGTCTGGCCATGTAAGCTGCTTGAAACAGAACCAGAAATAAGCCTTTCTGAGGATGAAATAAAGACATTAGGGTGAGCACAAGGTGGTCACAAAAAACATCTCTCTCAGATCTTGTGTTCCCCCTCTTCCTATAACATCTAGAGCAGGAGAAGGGATTATTTTCAATCCCAGCGACAGCATTCCTTTCTGGCCAGTCTTCTTGGAGCCACATGTCAATGGTGGGTGGAGCCAGAAGCAAAAGTGGGTTTGGCCCAACGGATGCGACTCCCTCCTTTGTTTAGGAGGCTCCATTCTAGCCTTCCTTGCAAAAGGCAGAGGTTTCTACTAGTGCTGTGCCAAAATGTGTCCTCCAATTTCTCGGAAGTCTGCTAACTGTGCAAAAGAGGCTTCTGTTTTTCTGCCTCGTTCACAGAATCCCTTTAGAATTTTGGTGGGTGCAAGGTTTTGAGTTCACCTTACTGTCACAAGGGGGCTAAGGGTAGTAGTGTGTGTGTGTGTGTGTCCAAATATTATGCCAAGTGCTATCATTCCATGCTCTGTCAATTTTTGTTTAAAACTTTCAGACAAGTGGGTTTATTTCTACCACATCGATGAAGAAACTGTTCCACAACTTAATTCATCTCCGTCAGAAAGTTTTCTTTCTTAAAATGTGAATCTTTTAGTTTTGACTTGTTAATCCCCAGAGTGTTTTACTACATGATTCTGGTTCCAGAATAACAGAATAATTCTTTTTTTAAAAAAAGTTATTCCACTCACACTATGTTCATAGCGTTTGAATAAAACTGAGGTCTTTGTATCTGCACTCATTAACCACCATGTTAGGCTTGTCTGTCACTGGCAGGAATGCATCCCAATTTTCCTCAGTATGAAAAGTTGTTCAACTATTTTCCTGTCACACTGATAAAAATATAAGGATACACGGATAACTCCTCAGCCTGTTGTCAGTTGTCACCAGCACCCACAGTTTGCACCCTGTCAGTGCACACACCAGACTTCAGTGATGGGCCTGAAGTTATATTTGGATTCCTTGAATAGATACAGAGGCATATTAGCCATTACTTTGCATATCTTCACCCCCAAGTGAAATAAAGCCAAATGACATTACCCTGGCCTCTCTCCATTCTCCCTATTGAAGGTATCCTTGTCTTACCCTCTCCATCCAGTGATGGCTGGTGCCCATTAGAACCGGTAGGGCAGAAAGCAGATCAACAGTAGGTAGGGTCAGAGACAATGACATGCAGTGCCAACCATAGGTGCCAACTCCCTGAGGCCCTGGGTGCCTGAGCATCCACAAAATTCTCCAATGAAGGGGCTGGGCACCCACAAATTTTGATGCTAGGGCCATGCACGCTGCATGGCACCCAGAGCCCTGGGCGTTAGATTTCCTGCTCCATGATTGCAGTCATGGGATTGTTGTTTTTCACATGATGGTGTATGTTTTGACTCCACAGAGTGGGAAATGATGGAGACAGGATGTTTGTGTTACTGTGTTCCGGGAAGTGGGACTATCATCCTTTGTTTTTTCTCTTTGCTGTCTGATGCTAGAGAGAGGGGGAGCCATGTTACAGTGCTCCATATGTGTATAATAAAGTAGATTAGCCAAAATGCTGAGTTGCTGAGGTCTGTCACGCAAACTGCAAAAACACTCTGTGGATCCCTAAGTATGCCAATATCTATTGGCATCGGTTGCTGTGATGTTTGGGCAGAAGAAAGCTTTTGAAGCTCCCAAAAGACCAGGAGGGAGAGAACATGCCAGACGGGCACTCCTGGTGCCAACTAATTTTGGTTTTGTCCTTGCTGACTTGTGCAAGGGCAACCTCACATTCATGGGACATGGAAATAGGAAGGCAGGCAGGTGAGGGCTGACTGAGGTTGGTGGAGCAATATCTCACTAGCCTTTATAGATTAGCCTCGCTGCTCACCTCCCTCTGTTTTCTCCCCCTCTGCCAAAAGATTGCAGGGACACTTTCCCCCTGTTTTCCTGCTCCTGTTTTTTCTCATACTGTATATTGATAATGCTTTAAATACACAAGCCTGGGCCCAGTCAACTGTACTACATCTTGGGTTTCTCCAACAGCAGGCTGCTCATGCTGCAGGAAAAACAGCTTTCAAAATGGGCAGCTGAACTGCAAGCCAAGGGACAAACATGGAGATCTCAATCCAGTTTAGCTTGGAACGTGGAGGCAGAGGAGGCATTTTCATGAGGGAATCAGTAGGTGCGGTGGGGAGACTGCTTAACCTTCCCCCATTTTAGCCTGCAATGCTTCTCCCTTAATCACTTCCCCCACTTTCTCCCCAGTGAGTTCCAGTAACATAAATAATGTCCAGTGGTAAGAAGAAGAAAAGTTGAAGCATACAACCCCTCCAGCCAATTCTGCGTTGCAAATGTCCCTTCTATTGTACAGTTTGGATTTATGATCGCTTCCTTTTTTCTTTCTTTTTAAAGCACAAAATGTAGAAAATGTGGTATAGAAGGTGTAAAAATGAATAAGCATTATTAAAAACAACCCAGTAACTGACAAGAACGAGTTTAGGAAATGTGTATTTTTGAAAGTAATATATAATTCTGTCTCAAGGGGAACTTCAAATACAGTTTATTATACAGTACACCAGCCTGCCTGTCAGAGGAGGATATATATATATATATTTAACCCACTAAGCATGCACAAAGTAATCTTTCAGATTCCATTTAATAACATTCTTAACAATAATTTTAGTAGGATTGAAGTCTAACTGGTGTTTCTGGCAGTAAGATTCTCCAGACTAAATTATTATTTTGCAGTGCTGTTTTTGTTTCAAACAATTGATACATGGCATCCATTGCTCAAAGAGTGCAGCATCAACTGGTGATATGAATGCATAGATATAATCACCAGACAGACCTTTCAAATCCCTTCAAACACAACGCTTTTCACTGGACAGCTCCCACATTCATTTGCCCAAGTAATCAAGTGCTGTGTGTGGTTGTATGAACTGATCATTAAGTTTGGCTTAACCTAAAAATAATGCTAAAAATCAAAATATAGGATCTGCCATTAAGGGAAGGATCAAAGTGCATGTTGCACACTAACATCTCACAACAATACTGAATGCTGAAAGAACAACTTCAAAAACAAGTGTCAATGGTTTGGCTGGAAGAAACTCCAGAATGGAACACACAAGAAAGGAGGTTGCCTAAAACATCCTTTTTTTCAATGAAACATTTACCAGCATGTGTATATTCTCCAAGAGACACCCAAAACGGAGATTGCTAGGGCTGTCAGATAAAAAATGGCAAAATTCTGCAGGCCTGCAATGGAAGTGTTGCTCTGGGAAAGAAAGGACATCTGTTACAGTCTAGGGAGACGTCATGTTCTAGAATGAAACAATTCACAATTCTCTATCACAAAGGAGCCACCTAGCAACAGTAGTTACACTTCTGGCAAAAGGCAAAAATAAAAGCACTTGACTTCTCCCTGGCTCGCGCTGCACAATTGTTACAACAATTAGGCTGCATGCACGCCAGGAACACTTAAAACACACCCACCCCAGGAATGCTGGGATCTGTAGTTTGTTATGTAGCTCAGTGAGCAACAAACTACAGCTCTTGGGATTCTTTGGGGTGCAGGATGATCTTTAAATGTATGGTGTGCATGCAACCCTAGTGGATCCAGGGGAATCTATGGAGGAGGGTGTAGCTCTCCCTCTCCCTTTTCACTGGCTTCTATTCAAAGCTACTCTTTGTCACTAAATTCTATCTGCCCTTGGACTGGCTATAGGTTTCTAGTATGCTGAGTTCATTGAAATCAGCAGAGCATGCCATGCATGTAAAAAGGTAAAGGGACCCCTGACCATTAGGTCCAGTCATGACCGACTCTGGGGTTGCGGCGCTCATCTCGCTTTATTGGCCAAGGGAGCTGGCGTTTGTCCGCAGACAGCTTCCGGGTCATGTGGCCAGCATGACTAAGCCACTTCTGGCGAACCAGAGCAGCGCACAGAAATGTCATTTACCTTCCCGCCGGAGCAGTACCTATCTATCTACTTGCACTTTGACGTGCTTTCAAACTGCTAGGTTTGCAGGAGCAGGGACCGAGCAATGGGAGCTCACCCCGTCGCAGGGATTCGAACCGCTGACCTTCTGATCGGCAAGTCCTAGGCTCTGTGGTTTAACCCATAGCGCCACCCGCGTCCTGCCATGCATTTACAGGGGCTTAATTAAAGAGGAGATGATAGCCTGAAGAATTCACATGCTGCTGTCATAATCATAGAAACATAGACTTGTACAGTGGGAAGGGGCCAGCCATCCCCATCATCATCATCATCAGTGCCATCTGTGCGTATGGTAATTTACACAGTGAAAAGCAATCATTTACAATGCTATTTAAATCCAATATATCTCTAAACAACAAATTATAAGACAAAAAGGAGGAGTGTGGTAGCCTTTGAGCCTCCATGTTAGCATCTGAGAGGCATCTGCCTAGACAGTGCTGGAAACAAATTCTGGGTCATGAGGATGAACTTTTGACTGCATCCACTACACGCTCAAATTTTGATGGATACAGGAACTGAGACGGAGAGAGAGATGAGCACACTGAACTGCAGCTTGAAGGAAGATTTAATTCCTTCGTTGCACATGCCAAATCTTTCAAACCCTGATTTTCAAGCAGTGGTACTTTTTTGTAAATTGGCTGTGCTATAATGGATACAGTGCTAGAATAGGGAGACCTGGGCTTTAGTACTGCCCAGCCATGAAACTCATTGTGCGGGGTATGGGGGTATCCAGTGTGTTCCCTTACAACTACAACTCCCATCATCCCAAGCTGGTCAGGGATGATGGGAACTGTAGTCCAAAAACAGCTGGAGACCCAAGTTTGGGAAACGCTGCCCTACATTAACAATAGGCATCCACCAGCAGCACAGGGGAAAGGGGGGGCAATTTTTGGTAATGCTGTGCCAAAATCTGTCCTCCAGGTTCTCAAAAGTTTTCTTCCCCTGCAGAAGATTCCCTGCCTCTTTTTCATGGCACTTTAGAATCTAATCAAAATTTCTTTATAACTCAACAGCTTAGCCTATCATTGCAAGGTTGCTGTGAGCAGTGTTTTTCCCCTTTCCATTAAACGTTTAACCAATGCTCTGTAGCCTCCCCAGATGCTATGCTTTCTGATCTGAAAGAGCCCCATGGGGCAAGTTACCTCTTGCTATGAGCTTTAATCAAAGCCTGGAAAGCCAGAGAGACTGGGTACCAACTGACTGAGACTAGTGGGGTCACTGATGTTTTTAGAGGAAGCTCTTCCTTTATCTTTTTTTTAAAAAGTCTTTTTTAAAAGTAAATAAATAAATGTTTATTTTTAAAAAAACGGGGAAATCAACCACTTGGTGTCATGAGTGCCTTGTCATCTTCTCCTTAAAGCCCTGCTATTGTTATTATTACTATTTATTAAATTTATATACAATTGTATTCTAAATCAAAGTAAAGTTATCGCACCATCGCAAAGCCTTCAAATAATGCTTGGTGGTTGAACTTCCGGAGGCGGCGCGAAACTGTAATGGCGGTCCTCTTCTAGTCTGAAGAGGGGCTCCGCAGGAAAGGGTCGTTTCGCTGCGGCACAGCGACGACCCATCAAGAAAAACCACGAGCAGAGTGAGCTCGTGGCCGTGGGACTCGGCGGGCACCTGGAGCGACCCCGAAATCGCGAAAGGAACCCCGTAAGGGGCTCCGGAGTGAAAGAGGGGTAGCGGTGCTGTGAGTTCATCGCTCTTTCTGCGGGAGTGAAGCCGCGCAGCTGTTGCAGATGAGCGCCGACCTTTCTTCCTTTAAAGATTCGACTGAAACAACAAACCCGTGAGTAAGGACGTTAAATTCGGCAGTAAATTCTTGAAAAAAATTTTGGCTGTAACCGGGAGACGTTAAAAAGGAAGTCCGCCTCCCGGAGCTGCTTACAAGATCAAAGCAAGGGATCAGAGAAGCGAAAAGCGGCTGAAAAGGGATGTTTTAAAGAGGGACTTTCATGCACTTTCAGAAGTGACTGTTAACGAGAAAAGATAGACTTATTTGTGAGCAATTTTTTAAAAGGAAAATTGGAGCGATCCTCCCCAGTAAGATCATTCAAAGCTAAATTCCAAATCGTCGGGCTGCTGGAGGGGAAACTGTTTAACTGCGGAACTGTTACAAATTGTTACAAACTTTTACAGACGTATGGATACCCTTGAGCTTTTGAGCTTTAACAAGCTGGACTGGATACAAATTGTAGGCACCTTTTTGAAACTTTGTTAAAAGTTTAAAGTACTCTGCAGGACTTGTTTATTACCATTTGGGACTATTGCATTTCTGTTTTTTAACATACAGGGGACTTTAATGGCGGAAAAGTTGCCTTCTTCTTTTTGAAACTTTGGTGGTACTCCCCCTAGAGGATTTTGGGAATATAAGGCCTGGGAACAGCTTTTTATGTTTACTCTCTCTCACTGGATTGTTTTTAAATTGGATCTGTCTTTCCCATGGGACAATAACAATTTGACCTTGAACATTGACTGATGAGTGGTACAGGAAAGACAAGAGCAGCCAAAGCCAAGGAAGCTAAGGAGAAGGAAAAGGAAAAAAAGCAGGCACAGCTTGTACAAACAACTTTGACTCAGGGACGCAGATCATCAGTTCCAGCTGTGCTGGGCGTACAAAAGGCAGAAGCCGAAAAGTCTAAAATTCCAGCAGAGGAAGATATGGCAGCAGGAGCATCTGAGGGAGTTCTGAAACAAATCTTGGAGCAGTTGGCAGCTTTAAATCAAAAGGTTGACAACCAATCATCAAAAATTGACCAAGCTACATCTTCGATCCAGAAATTGACAGATCAGGTTTCCCAGCATACACAAGCAATTGAAAAATTGCAAGGAGCTACACAAGAAAACCGTAATTTGGCTGGGGAAGCTGTTCAAATTGCAACGGCAGCTAGAAAAGAGGTCGAGGAAGTTAGAGGTGAAGTTAAACCTTTGCATAAACAAATTGGTGAACAACAAGCCTACCTCTCGATGGTGGAATTGAAAAATCGTGAGAATAACCTCAGATTAAGAGCAATCCCAGAAATTGAACAAGAAGATTTAATTGGATTTTTGACAACAGAATTTTCAAAATTCTGGGGCATTAAGGAAGAAACTGACTTTAAAATAGTGTCAGCTTTTCGGCTGGGAAGATTGGTAAGGAAGGACAGACCCAGAGATTGTTTGATAATTTTGAGATCAAGGGAAGAGAGAGACAAAATATTAGGCCTACATTTCGCAAATACATTGGTGATACAAGATAAAAGGGTGGAAATTTACCGAGACATCCCAAAACAGTTATTGGACTTGAGAACCACTTATTCAGAACTGGCAAGACTGCTGAGAATCAACACAATTCGTTATAGGTGGGAGTTTCCACAAGGGTTATCATTTACTTACAAGCAGAAGAAGGTAAAGATAAAAACACCAGAGGATTTACAAAAGTTCCTGCACGATCACGGTGAAGATCTCCAAAAAGAAGCAGCAGCACTTTGTCCTCTACCACAAGCTGGGATTCCGCCTGGAGGCGGAGCAGGCCCTACACCCTCGGGACCAGAAGATACACCACTCTAGGTGTAACAAAACAGTACAGGATGTCTCTGCAGCTACTTAGTTGGAATATAAATGGCGGAAATTCTCCGGAAAAAAGAAGGAAAATATTTCACATATTGAAGAAAGAACAATTGGACATTATTTGTTTACAAGAAACCCATGTGACCAGGCTTCACAGAAAAGTCTTAGTTAACAAAAGACTAGGCCAAGAATTTATTTCATCAGACAAGGTTAAGAAAAGAGGCGTGGTGATATATGCCAAGGAGAGCCTGGCACCAAAATTTGTATTTAAAGATGAGCAAGGAAGAATCTTGGCGATTGAAATCCAGACACAAGGAGAAAAAATTTTGATATTAGGAATATATGCGCCAAATGACGGGAAATCAGAATTTTTTAAGAAGCTGCATGAGACCATGTTGGACTATATGGACTACAACAACATCATAATGATGGGAGACATGAATGGAGTGGTATCTACACATATGGATAAGTCTCAAAATCAAAACTTAACATCAGATGGCAGACTGCCTAAAACTTTCTTTGAACTGATTGACAATTTGGATCTGATTGATATATGGAGGACAAAAGACCCCCTAGGTAAAGAAGGAACTTTCTTCTCTGAGGCCCACCTGTCATGGACAAGGATCGACCAAATCTGGACATCTAGAGGGCTGGCACCCAAGACTAGAAAGGTGGAAATCTGCCCAAAAACATGCTCCGACCACAATGCTTTGAAACTAGAACTTAGACTTACCCAAACCGGTTCCTTCAGATGGAGAATGAATGACACCTTATTAAGAGATCAAGAGATTGTGAAAAAGGCCCAAAAAACGTTAAAGGACTATTTTGAAATCAACCTGAACACTACAGTTGAAAAAAGAATGATCTGGGACGCAAGTAAAGCCGTTATGAGAGGGTTTCTGATACAACAAAATACAATCAAGAAAAAGCTCTGGAATGGAAAGAAGGATAAAATATTGGAGAAAATATATCAAGGTGAGAAGAAACTGAGAACCAATCCCAAGTCAAAGGAAGTGCTGAGAGAAATCAAATTCCATCAAGCACAATACTCTAAACTGATAAATCAAGAGATCGAATGGAAAATCAAACAGATGAAGCAAAGATCGTTTGAATCAGCAAACAAATGTGGAAAGCTGCTAGCTTGGCAGCTGAAAAAAAGACAAAAGTTAAATACAGTGACAAATCTAGAGATTGAAGGAAGAATGGTTCAGAAACCAGAAGAAATCAGGAAGTGCTTCCACAGATACTTCAAAGAACTTTATGCACAAGGGCCTCAGAAAGAGTTGGAGATAGATCAATTTTTAAGGATAAATGGACTACCAAAAATAACCCAAGATAAAAGATCAATCTTGAATTGTAAAATAACTCAACAGGAAATTGAAGGTGCCATTCAGAATATGCAACTTGGCAAATCTCCAGGCCCGGATGGGCTTACCTCCAAATACTACAAGACTTTGAAGGACTACTTGACACAGCCTTTGATGGAGGTATGCAACCAGATCATGGAGGGGAAGAGGGCACCGGAAACGTGGAAAGAAGCATTCATCACATTGATACCCAAGCTAGAATCTGAAAAGACCCAGCTTAAGAACTACCGTCCCATCTCACTCCTGAATGTGGATTACAAAATATTTGCAGACATTTTAGCAAGCAGACTTAAAAAGGTCTTAAATGAAGTAATTCACAAGGACCAAGCTGGCTTTCTCCCTGGTAGACATTTATATGGAAATACCAGAAACATCATTGACATTTTGGAACTATTGCAAACCAATAGGAACACAAGGGCGGTTTTAATCTTCATTGATGCGGAGAAAGCATTTGATAATATATCTTGGAAGTTTATGAAGAAAAATCTGGAAGGGATGGGAGTGGGACGGGGGTTTGAAAATGGAATAGAAGCAATCTATTCAGAACAGAAAGCTAAATTAATAGTGAACAATGTGGTGACGGAGGAATTTAAAATTGAAAAAGGGACACGACAAGGGTGCCCTCTATCCCCTCTTTTATTCATTTCAGTCCTGGAGGTGCTATTGAACATGATTAGGGAGGACCGGTTGGTACAAGGGATAGAGGTCGGAGTGAAACAATATAAACTGAAAGCTTTTGCAGATGACTTAGTTTTGACATTACAGGAGCCAGAACCCAGTACAAAAAGAGTTTTAGAACTTATTCATGAGTTTGGTCGGGTTGCAGGATTTAAGTTGAACAAACAAAAGACTAAGGTTTTGGCCAAAAACTTGACATCTACAGAAACAGAGGGGTTTCAGAGAGAAACAGAATTAAATGTGGTTAAAAAGGTGAAATACCTAGGGATCTATTTGTCTTCCAAAAATTTGAACTTATTTAAAGACAATTATGAAAAATGTTGGTCGGAAATTAAGAAGGACTTAGAAATTTGGTCAAGATTGAAACTTTCCTTGTTGGGTCGAATAGCAGCTATAAAGATGAATGTATTGCCGAAAATGTTATTTTTGTTTCAGACCCTACAGATCGTGGACAGAGTGGAATGTTTTGGAAAATGGCAGAAGGATATATCTGGGTTTGTCTGGCAGGGCAAAAAGCCTCGAATAAAGTTTAAAATACTAACTGACTCGAAAGAAAGAGGAGGGTTTGCCCTGCCGGACTTGAGGTTATATTATGAATCTGCAGCCTTCTGCTGGTTGAAAGATTGGTTTTTGTTAGAAAACACTGATGTCCTGGATCTGGAAGGGTTTGATAATGCTTTTGGTTGGCATGCATATCTATGGTACGACAAGGTTAAGGTTCATAAACTGTTCAAAAATCATATTGTCAGAAAATCAATTTTTGCAGTCTGGATGAAATATAAGGACTTATTAGAGAGTAAAACCCCGAGGTGGCTATCACCAGTGGAGGCCAAGGCTCGAAAAAGACCCAATATGGAGGCCTATTGGCCGAAATATTGGGAAATAATCGAAAAAATTGGAGACAACTGGAAACTGCAGAGTAAGGATAAACTAAAAAATAAGGTGCGAGATTGGTTACACTATGCTCAAATTCAAGAGGTTTTTAAATTGGATAAAAAAGTTGGCTTCCAAGTGGAAAAATCGAAATTGGAGACAGAATTGTTAGAACCAAAAACTAAGGTATTATCGAGAATGTACAACTTGCTGCTTAAGTGGAATACACAGGATGAGACAGTTAAATCTGCCATGATAAAATGGGCACAGGATGTCGGACATAACATTATGTTTGAAGACTGGGAAAGGTTATGGAACAACGGGATAAAATTCACGGCATGTAGTGCCCTGAAAGAAAATATTATGAAAATGTTATACCGGTGGTACATGACCCCAGTCAAGCTAGCTAAGATATATCACCTGTCTGATAACAAATGTTGGAAATGTAAGGAGGCAGAAGGGACATTTTTTCATCTCTGGTGGACCTGCCCAAAAGTGAAGGCCTTCTGGGAAATGATTTACAATGAACTGAAAAAGGTATTTAAGTATACCTTTCCCAAGAAACCAGAGGCCTTCCTGCTGGGCATGGTAGACCAGAAAGTGTCAAAGAAAGATAGAACTTTGTTTATGTATGCTACCACAGCAGCAAGAATACTCATCGCAAAGAATTGGAAGACACAAGATTTACCCACGTTGGAGGAATGGCAGACGCAGTTGATGGACTATATGGAACTAGCTGAAATGACCGGCAGAATCCGAGATTTGGATGAAGAATCAGTCGAGGCGGATTGGAAAAAATTTAAAGACTATTTGCAAAAATACTATAAGCTGTATGAACTTTAAGACAGTGCATGTTCTTGGAAAGGTTACGCTTTAGCAAATATGATTAAGCAAATGGTAAAATTAATGACAAATGAGAAAAGAAGTCAATGTGAATCAAATATTTTATGTTTATTTTAAAAGGTAACAAAGTTAAGATACAATATACTGAATATGGGTACATAATAATGGAAAGTTCCAACAAGGTTTGAAATAAGGTAACAAATTGCTGATATTGCTACTACAAAGAACGCAGATCTGGAAGGTGTGGGGAAGTCCAATGGTTTTCTTTTTTGTTAAAAAAATCAAAAATTGTTTCTTGTATTTGGGTTTTTCTGTATTGTATTGAATTGTCAAAATTATGAAAAGAAACGTAATAAAAATTATTTAAAAAAAAAAAAAAACAAATAATGCTTGGTGGTTGAGTGGTCAGCCAAAGCGAAAACCAATTCGGTCATCTGGGTAATCAGTGAAGCAATTATATAAATACTATACACATTGGTTTCAGGCATTCAGCATTCTCTCTCTCTCTCTCTCTCTCTCTCTCTCTCTCTCTCTCTCGCTTCGTGTGTGTGTGTAAACACAAATAAACAAAGATAAGGAGCATAAATAAATACTATTATAGCAGGTTGAAAGCAGTAAAAGGTTGGACATTATCACTGAACTTATTGTTCCAAAACATTACAAAAAAATACCCATTTCTCCATAGCCCTGTTAGGCTGATTTATATGTATTCTTTTATAATATGCTGGCTTAATCATAGTTACTATGGACCAATTTTTCTCAATTAGTTCAGCTACAGTAGGAGATATGCTCTCTCCCCCCCCCCCCCATTTTTAGGTATGATAATCTTAGCAGCAGTTATTAGGTTGAAATTGTTTCTTGATCATCTTCCAGAATAACGTATTTTAGATAACCAAGCAGAAATATTTAAGGTTCAAAGGGTACATAGGTGCTGGGGCCACAGCAAACCCTCCCCCTCCAATTTTTTTGAGGAGAGGGACCCTTCATTGTTCAGAGGGCACTTGGCCCCACCCCCTGGATCTTTGCAACTTTGTGGGACATTGCACACATGATGTCAGAACATCATGACAGGCCCCCTCAATCATTTTGAGAAGCTAGTGTCTCTGAAAGTGTATATGGTATCCTAACATATGAGAGATATTAGCCTGAAGGGATTTCCAAAATATTTCTACAGTGGTACCTTGGGTTAAGAACTTAATTTGTTCCGGAGGTCTGTTCTTAACCTGAAACTGTTCTTAACCTGAGGTACCACTTTAGCTAATGGGGCCTCCCGCTGCCGCCGGAGCACGATTTCTGTTCTCATCCTGAAGGAAAGTTCTTAACCCGAGGTACTATTTCTGGGTTAGCGGAGTCTGTAACCTGAAGCGTCTGTAACGTGAAGCATCTGTAACCCAAAGTACCACTGTATTTGAGAACAATTCCTGGAAATATATATGTAATCTGTTTTGTTTAATCCACATCTAAATATTTATCTGACCCTAACTCGTGTATTTTATTCAACTTGTAATGTGTCAAATACCACTGATAGAGGGTTTTAGAATAGTTCTCCTTTAGGTCTGCTGAAATTATATTGGAATGGAAGTTGCCCCAAACCCAGTTCCATTGTTACCTGGTTAATCTCTTATCCAAATCTTATACCCATTTTCTCATAGATGTATTCTGCTTCTGATCCAAAGTTAACCAAATGTCATAGAATCTTGCAATTATGCCTTTTGCCATTTCTTGAAATCTTTAACTACCCAAGATTCTGGATTTAGAAATTTTAAATTGGAAACGTTAAAGGCAACAAACCCACAGATATCCTATTTTTAATTTCATGTTGTTGTTGTTTAGTCGTTTAGTCGTGTCCGACTCTTCGTGACCCCATGGACCAGAGCACGCCAGGCACTCCTGTCTTCCACTGCCTCTCGCAGTTTGGTCAGACTCATGTTTGTAGCTTCGAGAACACTGTCCAACCATCTCGTCCTCTGCCGTCCCCTTCTCCTTGTGCCCTCCATCTTTCCCAGCATCAGGGTCTTTTCCAGGGAGTCTTCTCTTCTCATGAGGTGGCCAAAGTATTGGAGCCTCAGCTTCAGGATCTGTCCTTCCAGTGAGCACTCAGGGCTGATTTCCTTCAGAATGGTGGATAGGTTTGATCTTCTTGCAGTCCATGGGACTCTCAAGAGTCTCCTCCAGCACCATAATTCAAAAGCATCAATTCTTCGGCGATCAGCCTTCTTTATGGTCCAGCTCTCACTTCCATACATCACTACTGGGAAAACCATGGCTTTAATTATACGTACTGTCAGGGAACTGCCATCAGTGCTGGAGGGAGAGAGCAAAAGCCAGAGGGATTCCAGAGAGCGTCCAGGGATCGGGAGAAGCAGCCCATCTTCTGGGGAAGAGAATCAGCGTAGCACCAGTGGAGAAGGGGGGCAGATGGGGGAAGTGGCGAGGCGGTCCCATGACTCCTTGCCTGGGACCAGCGGGGAGAGTAGGGGTCCTCCGTTGCCCATGCCCTCCTTGCGCAGAAGGCTTTCACGCAGAGAGAGTAGGAGGAGACTAGGCGTCAAAGAGCTTCTTTGCTGGAAGAAGTTTAAGAAATGCCCACTGACGGATTCTGCCAGCGATTGAGTCAGCCATGGGTGAGTGGCTGCCCGGACAGAAAAGGTTCACTTTGGCAACCCAGCCAGGTGTTTGCACCCAGCCGGGGAGATAAGCACCAGCTTACGCACGAGCAACCCCTAGAACCATTACACGGACCTTTGTTGGCAAGGTGATGTTTAATTTCATACCCAGTAGCTAACATTGAAGGAAGAATTTCAAATTTAGAGTCCTGATAGCTTTCTTTAAACCATAGGCGATATTTAAGCTTCCTCTGCCTCCAGTACCGCATTCAGCATTTTTACTGCTTTCTGTGGATGTACATAATTGACCAATTTGATCACTGGGCATAACATTTTGCCACTTAATCAATAAAGCAAGTCAAATGTTGGAGGGAGTGGGGAAATTGGGAAGGGGGCAGTGAAAATCACCGCAAGCTTTAATAGCACAGAAAGCCCTGACAGTAAACATGTCAGTTCCTGCTATTGACATTTTAAATAATGACAAGTACTGCCTGAACACCTCAAAGTCTCATTCCTCAGTGATTAGATGGAAGACCCAATCAGGTAATAATTTATACATACAGGATGCATAAACATAATCAGAAACAAACCTAGATAACAAAAATGCATCTTTAGTTCTAAGTTTAGCACAGTGTGATTTACAGCTGCTCACAAATGATCTAGTGCCAGTGACAAGTCCTAGACAAATAATTGGGTGAGACTGGCCCTACTTGAAGTCACTTCTATCTAGCAGGATTTTATTTTTATTTTTATTTTTTACAAATGTTCTTCTCAGATTTGGTAATGAGCTCCTCATGAAGTAGACTTCAGTTTTAAGGTCTTTTTTAGGGGCGGGGTGCAAAGTATTCCAATATTGCCTTTGAGGTCTGACACATAAGATTTCTGTATGCACTTTTAGTACAGTGGTACCTCGGGTTAAGAACTTAATTCGTTCCGGACCTCCGTTCTTAACCTGAAACTGTTCTTAACCTGAGGTACCACTTTAGCTAATGGGGCCTCCCACTGCCGACGTGCAATTTCTGTTCTCATCCCAAGGTAAAGTTCTTAACCAGAGGTACTATTTCTGGGTTAGCGGAGTACGTAACCTGAAGTGTCTCTAACCTGAAGCATCTGTAACCTGAGGTACCACTGTATAGGTTTGTTAGGTTGTATCCAATGGTGAAGGAGAGCACTTTTGCCCATGCAAAGCAGGGATTTGGTTTTTTTCTATCTACCCTACCTTCTGCATCCTCCTTCCCCACATAGTAAACCTCTCCCTGAGGACAGGCGCACCCTCCAGAATAGTGTGAGATATGGGGCAGAAGGCGCCCACCCTGTGGAATGCCCTCCCATCAGATGTTAAGGAAATAAACAATAAACCTGACTTTTAGAAGACATCTGAAGGCAGCTCTGTATAGGGAAATTTAACATGTTTACTATTTTTGATGTTTTAATTTGCTGGAAGCCACCCGGGGTGTCTGGGGCAACATTTAATTCCCCTTCCTCCATACTATAGAGACTACAGAGTCTCCACTATCAAGCCCTGGACTGTCAGTCACTTATGTTGGTGATCTGTATTGATACTGTATTAGCAGTAAGGTTTCAGAAGTTAGTGAATGCATCTGTGAGCAAGTCAGTCCTCTTCTCAAACCACATCACTGGAATGGGAAAAATACATATGTCTTCCTGGAACAAGTAATTGTTGAGTTCTGGGCATCACAAGTAACTACATGGGAGACTTGAAGTAATTTCACCTGCTTTGTGGGGAATTTCCATGTGAAACTAATGATTATCACACCAGCCTGCAACCTTCAACTCACCTTCATGAATGCCTAGTAACCAACTAAGTTAAAGAACAAAGAGGCCTGAAGCAAGAAAGTGGATTGGTGCAATGATTGATGATGTCACAAAGGCACTGCTTTTTACCTCAGTAACATGACCACACAGGAATGGGCAACAGCAGAGTAAGGACTCAGCTACATTAGGAAAGAAACAGTGATTTGGCTGCGCTATGAACATGCGTCACCAGATGGTGTCAGAGAGCAGAAGATTTCAAAATGTGATTTTCCATAGAGATTTTTCCCCCCTTTTGTTAAAACAATCTAATTTCTGACATTTCCCCCCTGTTTTTAGATCTATCCCCAAACTGCAAACAAGGGGAGAGTGATGTTGGGGGCCTATGGTAAGTTCCTCTGGAAGTGAACAGAGCGCTCAAAGAACGGTTGGGAGGGTGGCAGAAAGACTAAGAAGAGGAAAAACTGAGTCAAGCAGGCAAAGAAAGAAAGTTGGCACTGGCTCTAGAGCTGCAATATTTAGTTGATAAATCAGTAAATGGAATGAAACACCCGATTAACCAGACAGGACCCCAGCAGTATGTATAACATAAATGTGCATATAATAGAATCACAGCACAGTTCCTTTTTTATAATTTATCATCTTATATAATTGGTCAGCTACTGCCTACCTGAAGCCAGGTGGCCCCAATTAATAAAATGCTGACCCACCTCTTCAATGGGTGCTTGGAGCTGAGAGTATCACTCAACAAGTAGACTGAACTTCTGCACCAGGAAAGAAAGAAAAGAAAGAAACCCACCTGTGCCTCAACAGCCACAGCAGGCGCTGTAACCTTCCAACATTTCGACTTCAACCCCAAAGGCACACTCCTCCGTTGTCTCCCGAGACAGATGGATGCCAATTTATCAGCCTACAATATATATATGAGCATCCTATTCTCTTATGCATGCATACAAATCAACAAGCTATAAACGTCCATTAGTGCATACCTCAGCCATATGTTATGTTATTTTTATCTCTTTCAGTGTGAAAGTACTAAATAATTCTGTTTAAAAATTTCTTCATGTAACGTTCTATTACTAGCTCTCCTGTAATCAAACAGGGTTACTGAGCAGCCAAATTATATACATATTTCTATACATATCCCAATCCATTTAACTGGTTTTTTGCTAGTTAATCGGGTCCTCCCTTAAAGAGGGCACGTATTGCGGTGAGACCTGGACAACAGGCACCCTGTGTTGTGGGTGGGTTCAATTGGTAAGCCACAACACCCGATTGGTAGGCCCCTCGAAGCTGGGTACAATCTGGCCTCAAACGGTTTGAGGGACCTATTTATGCCCATGCACATGACCCAGCACTTCCTCTTGCAGCGCGTGCATTCGGAACACCCACCCACCTCTACCTATTTTTAGAGCCTGTTGTGCTTGACCTTGCTATGCTGTCGTGTGTCGTCCGTCGTTGGGACAGGGGCACGGCAGGAATTTCCCCCACTTGGCTGATTGGCTGGTGCCATTTGGGTTTCGCCTGCCATGTAGCAAATCATCACAACTTGTAAAGTTGCAGACAGGCTCTGGTTCAGGTGATAGGGATGGGAGAACGCTCTCGCCATCCCTGTGTGAAGGGTATTCCATTAAAGGAATCCAGGGACTTGATGGTTTGGTCAACCCCTGAGAGGGGGATATGCCCGTGCCTTAGTCCAGGGGGACATTTGGGTGGGGGGAGATACCCTGCTCCTGGCTTTCCACTTATTCAGGTGTTCACCCTTGGCTGACCTATGCTGGAACCCTGGGTCAGCACTACCTGGATGGCAGGGAGCTAGTCGAACCAGAGCCTATGCAACCAGTCACTTTCTGTAATCAATAAAGTTTTGGCCTAAAACCTGCCAAAAACCAAACCTAAACTTTGAATGAAGTGTGAATTTATTTAGGGGGGAGGTTTCTGGGTCTGAACACGCAAATAACGAAGTTTCTATTCTTTACTTCATGGTAGATGTGCACCATTTGAAAAAAAACAAACTCCTCACACTAGGTTAATTGAGTAAACTTAATATATTAATATAGTGTATTTTATGATAGACTTTATTGTTCATACAGTGTGTTGTTTACGCACTGTTGAACCATTTTGGTAAAACTTGAGGGGGGGGAGCTAAATTGTTTCATTTTAATCAAAGGCAAAATAAGACTAGAAATCCACCCGTAGGATTAATCTCAGTAAAATCCATTGTGTTGAGATTAAAATGCAGGGATACATTGCATTAACCCAGATGGTTAATAAAGCAGGGATACATGGAATTAACCCAGATGGTTAATAAACTTTGCACATTGCTTGGAATTAAGATAACAGCAAATGGCTTCTTGACTAGAAGACAAATTGTTTGTGAATTGTCAATGCTAGTGGTGTGCTAAAACTACTCACATATTTTTCCACAAACATTTTTGGCAGTTGTAAGAACACCCACCCCCTTCTTAATGATTTTTTGCAACACTCTGGGGGGAAAAACAAACAAACAAATGTTTTCTTGTTTCTTGTTTTTTGTGTTTTGTTTTTTACATTGTTAGCATTCTTTCCTTTGGCTTGTTCTCAGAGACATTATTAGGCTACATGGCATTGTGACACCCTAATGGGTTAGGATCGCATGTGTGATTTGCTTTCATTAGTGTTCACTTTCAACCTCTCTTATTTTCCCTGAATGACATTACCATGTAGTCCAATTTGATTGGGTATGTAGTGCCAGTTGCATGATACCTAACTGACTGAGATCACCACCCACTGACTAATTCAGCAAGGAGAAAGTTGCAGCAGCTGGAGGAAAAATATGACACTGACACAGCAGCTAGGGAGAGCAATAGTGTCAAATTGTGTTGAGAAAGGTGAGTACAGTAGTACCTTGGCTTAAGAACAGCTTAGTTTATGAACAACTTGGATTAAGAACGCTGCAAACTGGGAAGTAGGTGTTTTGGTTTGTGAACTTTGCCTTGGAATAAGAACATGTTTTGCTTCCTGTTGAGTGTGTTCCATTTGTAAATTGAGTCCCCTGCTGCTATTGGAAAGCATGCCTTGGTTTAAGAACAGACTTCCGGAATGGATTAAGTTCGTAAACCAAGGTACCACTGTACCTGTAAAGCGTAATTTCTAGCCCACCAAATTAGCTTCTTTTTAGAATGTTACAATTAAAACTGGGGAAGTTGCAGCTTAGTCCTCATCAGTTCATCATCGTTGGGTGGGCAGTGCCACTGACCACTGGTATTCAGACACACAAACACTGAATATTAAAAGCTTGTTAATAAGCTAATAAGCATGTTTAAATAATCTCTGTGTTATATGCTATGTCCTGGCAATACTAAAAATGATTAAATTCTCTTACTACCTGGGTACAATAATATGCATGCACAAAGGAGTGAACAAAGGGCATGTTGCACATACAATAAGCCAACTAAAAAATGATTAAAACATAAGCTTGAAATCACTTACTCTGCATTAGTATGATTAATGGAGCTGGTCTATTGGTAAGACATTGCAGCAGTCCTGAGAAATGGCACAATTACTTCTTTTGAATAGGAAAGTTAAAAGACTTGTTACTAAAGGGCAGTGAGTACCATTTGGCGGTTAATTAGCACTTCTAGTGAACCGCACCATTAAACACTGTAAACATAATTCCCAACCTGATCACTTTCTGACATCCCTATTGGTATGAAGTAAATTGAAATGAATGGCAATATTGATTGCTCCTCTGTTAATTAAAAACTGGCAATCATTCCTGAAATTTAAAAGGTGATTCACTGACCACTTATGTCAGCTTTAGTCGGAGTACAAGGTACCATAAGAGCCAAAGGGTTTGCCTTTTATCAACTTAACCTCGTAAGAGAACAACTCTGTAAAACCAGTGTAATAAATTAGCTATTGATAAAAGTAAGGGCTGTAGGACAGAGATAAAACAAATTTAGAGGAAAATATTAAGAGAATTCTTCCTGCAGTTTACTAATAAACAAACAAATCCCTATTTTGATTTTATATTTTTTACATTCCCAGTAATGGCTCTTCAGCTCTGGGAAAAAAAAATGATCTCCTAGTTTCCTTCCAGCAATATAATTCTATGGTTCTAAAAGAACCATAGAACTGATAGGTAAGCAGGACTTCTAAACTCAAGGGAAGACTAGCTCCAAGAAACAGATGTTAAAATCAACATTTCAAAATGCCAGAGTGAATTTTTGAAAATCCAGTCAATTCCAAATTCCTCCAACATTTCCAAAGAGCTGCCCCCATCTGCCTCAGCCTCTGAAATTCACTAGAAGCAAAACAGAAGCAAGAGAACACATGAGTGACCAAAAAGAAGGGGTGAAATGAAATTCAGCTGGAAAACCAGGGTTGAGAAGTAGAACTGACAGGGCTGGTACAAGTGATTAAGTTTCCTGAGCTGAGTGATGTCGCCTCCTCTTCCAGCTCACCACCCCCATTTCCTCTTCACTCCCTACTTACTTACATTTTACAAGTGATTTAATGGTGGTAGTCTCTCTGCCTCCCCTGCCTCCTTGCTTTGCTCTCAAAAACAGCCATGGGAGCCTTCCTCAGAGTGAGACATTCTGAGCAAGGTGGTCAGGACTGTGGATTGAATCCAGATTTTCCTCCCATCAGTAAGAGCATCCCTTGAATAGGATTATTCTGCCAATTTCTTCCTTCCCCTTCAACCCCGGCACCCTTTTATGGATACTGCCAGCTGAAAAGAGAACGGGAATTCAGCCAAAAGCACCTCTCTGCCAGCAAGATATCTCTGCCAGATCAAAAGTCTTCAATGGATGGAAGAACCCTTTCCACCTGCAGAAGGCAAAGGGTAGCTTCAACCCAGAAATATGAAAGCATTCACAATTTAGGTAGGGGAAGGCGACAGAGAATTCACTAACTTCTGATGCCGAATTAAGGACTGAACACAGGTCAAGTGATCATACATGTAAAATAAATTGCACTTTTCAAAATGTTCAGACCATTAACATCCAAATGATTCTTTTAAACAGCAAGAGACTATTTACTATTGAAAAGTGTTATCACTGAGTGAAATGTTGTTTAGTTAATAATCTGATTTTAACAGACAAATCAATTAAGCAAAGCATTTCAAATGTATTTTCATGTAGTCAAGGCCTCAAGAATCCAAGGAAAGTGTGAGATAATGGATAGCTATTAAAAATTGTAAGTTATTAAAAGGAAAAGCTATCTTATTTCCCCCCCCCCATTCTTTATAGGTAAAAGTTAAAGGTAATGGGACCCCTGACCATTAGGTCCAGTAATGGCCGACTCTGGGGTTGCAGCGCTCATCTCGCTTTATTGGCCGAGGGAGCCGGCGTTTGTCCGCAGACAGCTTCTGGGTCATGTGGCCAGCATGACTAAGCCGCTTCTGGCAAACCAGAGCAGTGCACGGAAATGCCGTTTACCTTCCGCTGGAGCGGTACCTATTTATTTTCTTGCACTTGACGTGCTTTCAAACTGCTAGGTTGCCAGGAGCAGGGACCGGGCAATGGGAGCTCACCCCATTGTGGGGATTCGAACCGCCAACCTTCTGATCGGCAAGTCCTAGGCTCTATGGTTTAACCCACAGCGCCACCCATGTCCCATAAAAAAGTTAAAGGTAACTATTCCCTATAAGAGGAAAACACAAGAATTAGAGAAGCCTTAAAAGTAAACATGTACCTTTAAGAGGCCTCTATTTTTCACATTTACCAAGATATTTTGACTAGCAGCAGGAACACAGTTACTTCATTTTACCTTTCTTGAGTTCAGGCTGCTCACAGGTAAATTTTTGTTTGGAAAGTTTGAAGAAAATCCATTCAGTCACTTTGGAAGTTAGCAGACCATGAAGGCTCAGATGGTATATATTTTGTGCTCTGATAGCTTAATCTAAACAGTTTTTGAAAATTCAAAAACAGGGAAGGAATGCTAAGTTAGGTAATACTCATACGAACAATTACTCCATGGGCTACAGACCATAATTCTCTTTCAGCTCTCCTCACAACATAAATGGAGGTAAAGCGATGCAAACAGACATGCAAATTACAATTTAACAGCAGTCCTATTTAAATAACACTTACCCTTGTTGCAATTGTGAGTGTATATACTCAAAGCGTGGACATTACAAAAGAGAAGATTCTTCTGCTTAAAAGTCTCTGGATATATAACACATTTTTCCTTTAAGAAGAGACCTTTTTTTTTTGAGGGGTGATGGACACAAAGGCACACTCAAGTAGATCATACTAAGCGTTGGCTTACAACCTATTCATACATGTTCAAGTGATGGTCTGCATGTGCTAATGAACCATCACAGAAATTAATCACCACAGAAATAACCTTAATTTCATTACACACACATTGTGTTCATTGGAACCAGTGCACACAATTCAGCAATCAACTCACACAATTCAGCATCATTAAGCTCCAATTCATACACTCCATGAGGCGTCACAGGGTAGAGGCACAGAACCCCTCCTTCCACCCCAGTATTCCATGCTCGATTTGTCTTCCTCTTCCCAATTGCCTGTTGCCATTGTTACCACCAATACTGAATTTGTTGCAGAATCTTGCTGCCAACACTATTGCCAGTTTCCCTCCGATTTAATTGATTCCGTTTTCTCTTTCCCCATTGTGTTGCCCCTGCTCTGCCCCAACTCCTCTGCGTTGACTTGGCTACTGATGCTTTCGGGTTTCAATGCTTCTCTAGCACAACTGTAGCAAAGAGGAAGGTATGTGGGGGAAAGCCAGCTTCATGTGCCTTCCTCTGCATTTAAACCAAATGTACCACAGCCTACCAAACAGCTATGTGAAGGGATGAGGGGAGTGCAACAGCAGTGGGGAAAAGCATATCTTCTCTTCCATCATAGCCAGCAATCTCTCTCTCTGTGAGAATGAGAATGTCCCCCAGCATACAGTGTCTGCTGGGATGCAGACCTCAACCACTGCATATGGCCCTTAGGGGCAAAAGGTTGCCTACTTTTCATGCACACAGTTCAGGGGTAAATAATGTAAACAGTACAAGGGTCAATATTTGGAACATTCTGTTGCAGCAGGGTTGCATAACCTCCCCCCCCCCCCGCCTGCCAAAGCAACTTCTGCCAGCAATCAATGATCTTCAGGAATTTGCCTGCTGTGTTAAGGTTGTGTGTGTGTGTGTGTGTGTCCGTCCTTTTGATGAGCTGGTGCTGTTGAGTGCCATTGTTGCATTGGTGAGAGGAGAGTGCTTTTGTCCATTCTTTCCAAACCAGCAAGATTATCAGGATGCATACCTCCCCCTCCACCTGTTCATCATTTTTGGTTTTGCCATCTGTTGAAAAATGGCCCCATCTCTAGTGGGCACAGTTTTTTGAATTAATAATCATTAATAATCATAATAATTTTTACTTATACCCCACCCATCTGGCCGGGCCTCCCCAGCCACTCTGGGTGTCTCCCAACAGAATTTTAAAAACACGATAAAACATCAAACATTAAAAACATCCCTAAACAGGGCTGTCTTCAGATGCCTTCTAAAAAGTCAGATAGTTGCTTATTTCCTTGACATCTAATGGGAGGGCATTCCACAGGGCAGGCGCCACTACTGAGAAGGCCCTCTGCCTGGTTCCCTGTAACCTCACTTCTCGCAGGGCCCTCGGAGCAGGACCTCAGTGTCCGGGCTGAACAATGGGGGTGGAGATGCTCCTTCATGTATTCTGGGCCAAGGCAGTTTATGTTGGCACCATTATTATAAAGTCTTAAAGAGGATTAAGGTACAGGAAGAAGCACTCCATCCTGTTTCCTCTCTAACAGGAATAAGAATGGTAGTACCAACCTTCTCATATTAGTGCTATGCCACAGAGTGTGGGACCGTGGAAGCTAGCCTACTGGGGCACACCTCCTACTCCCACCCAAGCATAAGCAACTTTTCTGTCCCACACCTTTCAACCTGCCCCTGTCTCACCAATTAGAAGCCTCGGTTTGTATTTGATAACAGGAATGCAAAAGTTCTGTATTTCTCTGAAACCCAGAAACACACACAAACCTACAGTTCCTATAGAAAGACTTGGAAGTTGCAATATACATAGAAGCCACCTTCCATTTTGTCCCAATCCTTCTCCCATTTTCACAAAAATAATTGCAAGTGAGCAAGGAAAAAACAGATAGCATAGAAAAATGTACTCTCTCTCTACCAATGTGCTTTCTTTGCAAATGGGGGGGGGGGGTCATAGTCTCATTACTGAGCAACCATGTGCAGAGAACAGTGGAGTGGAAGTTCAGCCAGCCAGAAGAATCTCTGAGGTGTACTTGCCTGGAGGCAGAGTCAGCATCCAAAGTTAGGTCGAGTCCTATCGTCGGGCAAACAGCAATCCATGTGGTCAGATGCTCCAGGGGTCAAGGAATCCAGTGATCAGGGGGTCAAGGATCAAAACGATCAGGAAGCAGCAAGGTAGGGCCAGGAAATACAAGTGTTGTTACCAGTATCTTGCAGCTGCTGGAAGCTCTGCTTAAGAAGGCTGGAGCCAGCTGGTACTCATCAGGGTCTTCTCCTCCTTGTCACTGAAGACTGATAAGCTGCAGGTGGAGTCACCCTGCCTTCTCCCCCTTCAGGCTGCTTTTCAACAGGTGAAGCTGACTCCTGGCCCATGGCAGGGTGGGACTCAAACAAGCAGCCACACCCTTCTCCTGGCTAGCTACACAGAATGTGTTTTGAGATGTGAGTGTGGCCGTAGGGCAGGCTTCCTCAACCTCGTCCCTCCAGATGTTTTTGGCCTACAACTCCCATGATCCCTAGCTAGCAGGACCAGTGATCAGGGATGATGGGAATTGTAGTCTCAAAACAGCTGGAGGGCTGAGTTTGAGGAAGCACGCTTTAGGGAAATGTACTGAACATGCTCTTCAAGGCGGCCCTATAAAGCCATCCCTGAGATTGCTGGAAAGGTCTCGTAACAACAGATGGAGTAGGAGCCTTTCCATGTAGGGCTGAATTTCAGCCAGCCTGATTTCTGCTTAGAGACACTTGGGAGAGACCTCTTTGCAATAGCTATACTTCTGGATTACAACTGGTTGCAGAGACTCAACCAGTCAGAGAACAACAGATCACCAGAAATGTTTTCAGAGCTGGTCAGACAGGAGAATAAAGTGTGTGTTGGAGAGGAAAGTATGTGTGGCTTTTATATTTTGGAGGGATTTCTTAAAGAACTGCTGAGCCGTTCTGGGGGGTGGGGTGGGTCTGCCACTGTAGTTCTAGCTCCAATGACAACATACAAAATATATTTAAAAGGACTGGGATGTGCACTTGCTTTTAAAACAGTTATGTTCTGCCTCCACTTCCCACTCTGGCTACATAGCTCCCTTCCTCAGTAATGAAATCCAGCTCTTCCCACGGTTGTCATCCTAAATTGCAGACTGTCAAACACTCTGAGGCCGCTTGCGATGTAACACACAATATAAATATCACACATTATTGAGAAAGTTGTACACATATTGCACTGGAGTTCTGATTATTCAGTTTCCTCCAAAACGGTGCCTCCTATCACAAGCTGATTTCAGCCCCTTATTTCAGATTCATCAAGCTATAAAGGAGTCATGTAGGTTTCTTTCTTGAACAGTAATTTCCACTGACAAGCATTTTCTAAGTGATAGAACATTTTGAAAAGGCAAATTAAACGAAACATACAGGAGTAAAAATTGTGTGATTTCCCAATCACAGTGTGAGGGGTACATGAAATGAAAAGGAAAAATGGGGAGGAAAAATTTTCAGTTATATGGCAAAGTATAAACAATGTGAAAATATGCAGAGAGGCTACAGAAATAGTACTTTATAAACATGACAATACAGTCAGAGATCACAGAGTAAGTGGGCTCAAAAATGAATGGCAAACTATCCACTCAGTCATTTCCACTGTTAGATCATCTTAATATTTTTTTTTATTAGATTTCTATAGTGCCCTTCATCTGAGGAGCACAGGGCAGTTTACAATATAAAAACAGAAGAATGCATAACATAGTAACAAACAAAAACAACAGCCCTCCCACACACAGTTTAAAAGGTTGTTTAATTAGCCAAAGGCCTGGAAGAAGATGAATGTTTTCGCCTGGCCCCTCAAGATATGTAACAAAGGCACCAGGCGAGCCTCCCCGGGGAGAGATTTTCACAAATGGGGAGCCACTGCAGAAAAGGCCTCTTATCATGTTGCCACCCCTCCAGACCTATCATGGAGGAGGTGCATAAAGAAGGGCCTCAGATTATGATCCGGGTTCATTACTGTTCAAGAAAGAAATCTCCATGACTCTATTATCACTTGATGAATCTGAAATAAGGGACTGACATCAGCTTGTGATAGGAGGTACTGTTTCGGTGGAAGCTGAATATTCAGAACTCCAGCTCAATATGTACCGTACTTTTCCGTCTATTAGATGCCCCCTGTGTATAAGACACCCCCATATTTTGGGGGACTCAGTTTTAACAAAACCAGGGGAGATGGCCCAAAGTTGTTGAGACTATCCCTACAAGCAGCTGTGAGCAGGAAACGCTCCCTAGATCATTTCCAGTGCACAGGTAGGGAGTGTTTCCTGTGCGCAGCAGCATTGGGGGAAGCTGCGCACTGCCAGCAGACGCCACCAGATCACTGCAGTATTGGGAGAAGCTGCGCACCACTAGCCAGCACCCCCAGATCGCTCCCTGTGCGCAGCGGCAACTCTCCCCTCATGCCACTATCCATGCATTAGACAACCCCAGTTTTTTGACATGATTTTTGTGTCAAAAAACCTCATCCAATACACGGGAAAATATGGTATGTACTTACATTGTACTTACATCGCAAGCAGCCTCAGGACATAACTGTTTCACACTCAGATATAACTAGGTTCAGTGCCTCTTGGTGACTAAACTATATAAAATGTTGACACTATCCATACAAGTTTAGTGGTCATGGGCACCTGGTGCAGTGGAATCTAGCCTAAATGAATCCCATTGTGCGCTTTCAGGTGGTTGATTGATTTTATCACCTCTATAGCAATTAATCCAGAATGCGGCAGCTAGACTGGTGACTGGGAGTGGCTGCCGGGACCACATAACACTGGTCCTGAGAGATCTGCATTGGCTCCCAGTACGTTTCTGAGCACAATTCAAAGTGTTGGTGCTGACCTTTAAAGCCCTAAACAGCCTTGGTCCAGTATACCTGAAGGAACGTCTCCACCCCCATCATTCAGCCTGGACACTGAGATCCAGTGCCGAGGGCCTTCTGGCGGTTCCCTCATTGAGAGAAGTGAGGTTACAGGGAACCAGACAGAGGGCCTTCTCGGTAGTGGCACCCGCCCTGTGGAACGTCCTCCCTTCAGATGTGAAGGAAATAAGCAGCTATCTTCTCTTCAAAAGACATCTGAAGGCAGCCCTGTTTAAAGAAGTTTGTAATATTTAATGCTGTATTGTTTTTAACACTTGATTGGAAGCCGCCCAGAGTGTCTGGGGAAACTCAGCCAGATGGGCGGGGGGGGGGAATAAATAAATTATTATTATTATTATTATTATTATTATTATTATTATTATTATTATTATTACAATGTTGCTTACCATTACTCCTCCAATGAGGATATCTGTTCAAGATGCTGTGTGATGGCCTTAAACTTTCAAAACAGTAAAGAGCCATAGGAGTGTCAAACGACGAGAAATGCCTTTAGCTCTGTATGAACATAAGGGGCTGGAGGTCCACCAAATTTCGCTATTAAAATTCTGCATGCTAAATTCCAAATACAAAACGTGGATTTTTCTAAATGTGAACAAGTTACTTCAGAACTCAAATTCTGCTGTTTTAGATCTCTTGATTTCTTCCAACTGTCAATTTAATGTCACATGATGAAAAAAATTGGCAGGTTACCAGTCAAAGGATTTCAGATGGAAAATACATGTCAGCTATTAAATACTATACAGTACTAAGGACCATTACATGTCAGTTATCATATGCAGGGAAATATGGTTGCATTCCATTTATCAAATATTATGACATATAATGATAACATATAAAAATGCAATATAAGGAAAGAAACCAGGTTAATTGGTTCTGCACATATCGTTGTTTCATCCACACACATTACAAGCAACATGGAATCTCTCTCCAGGGAAGTGGCTCCCATTCCATTGGGCATGTGAAGGAGACCTGTAGCAACAAGGAATCAGTAAAAGGATAGCAGCTTTCACAAAAGGCCAGGAGGAAAGGGGGCTACTCCCATATGAGTATCAGGAAGACCAAACTTGTCTAACAATTACCAATAGTGCTTCATAAAGCAGTTAAATCAAAGTCTAGAGCACTGCATCTACTCTGTTGCCAAAGAATAACTCAACTACAAAAAAAGAACCAGCTATGCATGACATTCATGTAGAAGTCACCAATAATCATTATGTATCTGTCACACAGGCAGCTAAATAATTAAAATCTGAATCTCAAATGTAAATATATTAATCATACACCTTTAAAAAATTACACATAGTTGATTTATTCTTCTGATGTCCTTTCAAATGCTGGTGTTCTGGGAAAGCTAATGAGCCGCGCTGGGTGCCTTAGCTTAGATTGTTTTCAAATTTCATAAAGTGAGATAATGCAAATAAGGAGTGGGTTTGCAGTGAGCCTTCCAAAGCCCCGATAAGGTGTTAATAAACCTTGGCAAATCCTGATTATAGCTGTCTTATTACACACTTTGTTCCAATTTCCACAGCATGGCTAAATCAAAGTAACTAACGTGCTAAAAAGTTGCATTTATATTGGATCACCTGAACAAGCGGTGATACATTGCAAAGCATGATACACAAAACGCGTGCTTTCCTCCCTGAAGCTCTTAACACCATGACAAATTTGCACGGCCGTTGTCGCTCCTTGTCTAATCTGTATTTCTTTTCCGAGAAACCTAAACCCTACAGAACACATTTTTTCAGTTTGACTTTTGATTATTATTTCTATTATTTAAACAGCCACCGGCAAATGAAAGTTTGTGAATCCTAGGAGTTCACAATCCTAGGAATGTGCTCCCCTAAGATACTATTGAGAAGGCTGAAATGGGACTCAACAGCTGGCTGTAGCAATTGTCAGAGATTGTCAAACGCCACAGCCAGATGGAAGCTTCCGGACTAATAGTTCATAGACTTCCATATCAGCCCTCCAACTATTCCATATCTCCCATTTCTCCGAGTCATCAGTACTCATTTCCAGTTTAAGTCCCTGCATCCAATGAACAAAAGGTACACATTAACAGGGAACAGAGAATTCCTTTTTACCCATCATGCTGGTTTTTTTTTTGTGTGTGTGTGAATGTAGTTGCTACCCTGCACACCCCAATACAACTACTCTATTTTACAGGAGAGGAAGAAGCCTCCAGAGATAGATTTCTCCTCTTTTGTTCTATTATAACACCTCTGGCATTTATCCTTGTCAGCTTTGTTTAAATTGTGAGACTCACAGTGCAATCCTGTACATACCTATTCCAAATTAAGCCCCACTGAATTTAATTAGATTCTGTTTCGGGTAAGTGTGTTATACGATTGCAGCATTAATTAATGTTCAGAAAGATATAACTCTTAACAGAGTGCTATTCAATTACAACTTTGTTTTTTTCTGAGGCAGCAAGCAGAGCCACCCTATCAAAACAAAATCAATAAAGTGAAACACAGAAAATCCGTTGTGATATTAATCCCAGTAAACACCAGAGAGCTAAACAATTTAAGTAAAATAATTCCTATGCCACTTAAGTGCTTTTATATGAAGTAACTCGCCTTTTCCATTCAGAAACAAACTCATATTTATGGAGATATAAAACTATTCATTGTAGTGCACTTTTCCAAGCATAAATGCTATTTAGATGCACTCCTCGCGTACCCATGGATAGTTCTTGTTCGATTTTTGGTGCTTGTGTTTGACCATTTTGCCTTAAATGTGCCAAATGTGAATATATGTACAGAGAGATGGCTGGCCGATGTTTGCAAGTGTGTGCATTTTTTAATCCATTCAGCAGACAGTGCAAGTCTCCCAGGTCAGTGCTTGGTCGGCTCCATTCCAATACTTATTTGCAGTTGAGTCTGCCTCTGCAGATAATGTGATGGCTGCAGAATGAGGCAGAAAAATGTGATTGGAATTGTAAGCCGGCAGCGGCAGTTGCTAAATCTGCTAAACAATACGAATTAGGAGAGGTTCTCTGAGCAATGTGGTTAGAATGACACAACTTTCTCTCCTGCCAGAAAATCCATGCCCAGCCTGAACCCCAGTGATCACAATGATGGGAATTACACAAATTATGTAAACATAACTGTTTGGTCAAGGGCAGTGTGTTGTGGACATAAACTCTATTCAACATAGGTGCACTGTGACAGTTTGTTCAAAATGGTGCTACCCATGTTGCATGCCCCATAGGGCAACACTGAAAAAGGAAACAAAAGGAATGTTCTTTCATAATGGGGGAGTTTGTGTCCAGACTGAAGAGGAAAATATTAATGGGGGAGAGGGGCAGACTTTAGTAATATAGCACCCTAAACAAGGATAAAATTTGGTGCACCCTAATATTTCTTATTTTCACAATTATTTTCTTCCATCTGCCCAGCCAACTCCTATTACGGCATGGACTCTTCCTATAAATGATTTTTGGCTTAGATCTCTACAAAAAATCATGCACATTAAACATAAATAGATTCATAAATTGCTTTCTAATGTACATTATTTATGTATTCACTGTTGTATAGCTGCCATTGTCCCAAAGGTTCCTCTTTGCGTTGCTTTTTTCTGAAGTGTTATTAGCTGATGTTGTTAATTGTTGGAGGTAAACTATAAACACTAAGGCTGTAATCCTAAACTAATCCCAATCAGAAGTAGGTCCCACTGAATTTGGAGCTTACTTACTGGGAAGTGGGATTAGTATTGCTACCTTAATTGTCTTCCTGCAGTGAGTGAATTATAAAAACATTATTCTTTTCACATGGATATTAGTTTGTTATATTTCAGCATGCGCACACACACACACACACACACACACACACACACACATATACAGAGGGCAATTTTCTGAAAACAACACACATTTATGAAAAGCAATGCTGCTTTTAATAAAAAGATTTAAAGGGTAAAGGTAAAGGGCCCCTGGCAGTTAAGTCCAGTCGCAGACGACTCTGGGGTTGCGACGCTCTTCTCACTTTACAGGCTGAGGGAGCCGGCGTTTGTCTGCAGACAGTTTTTCCGGGTCATGTGGCCAGCATGACTAAGCTGCTTCTGGTGCAACGGAACACTGAAACCAGAGCAGCGCATGGAAACGCCATTTACCTTCCCGTCGGAATGGTACCTACTTATCTACTTGCACTTTGGGGCATGCTTTTGAACTGCTAGGTTGGCAGGAGCTGGGACCGAGCAATGGGAGCTCACCCCTTTGCAGGGATTCAAACCAGCGACCTTCTGATTGGGAAGCCCAAGAGGCTCAGTGGTTTAGACCACAGCGCTACCCGCGTCGCTAAGAAAAGGACACATATGTGGTTAAATGGCAGAAGTAATTAGTCAAATCTGGGATACAAAGAGCAAAATATCAACAAGGTGCTACAATGCCCCTCCTTGCTATTGAGTGAGAGAAATGAGGCTGGACAGGAAATTTAAGCTGAACAGTGAAATCAAGCCAAATAGGCTGTGATCCTAATCCCATTTACCTGGCAGGAAGCCCTGCAGCATTCAGTGGAACTTATGACTGTGTAGACATGGTTAGGATTGCAGCCATAGATGGATTTGTTATGAGCCATTAGCCACTTCATTAACTTTGTCTTTAAGGTACCGCAAGACGCTTGGTTGGTTTCGCTGCCAAACACTAGAATGGCTACCCCGCTGGAAATTAATTAAAAAGGAACATGGCAGCATGGTATCTGATTTGTAAATACCTGTTGATCGCCGAGTCTACTGTGTGTGTCTACTGTGGATTACAGGATATATAAAAAGTATGTATATTTTTGCATCAGCAGACAACAAAATGGAAGAAAGATGATTGATTGGTATGGCGGGATATCCTAGGAACTCAACACCTAAGTCTTTTGATAGCTAATGATGCTCTAGTGCAAGCCTGAACTTTTATGACAAAACTCTTTCAGATTCACTGCAAGCTTGTATTTAATTTTTCTTGTAACTTGCTGCAAATTGCATTCCCTGTTCCTTCAGAATCATACCAGAAGGCTGTTCCGTGACATTCTTTCTCAGATGTGTCACCCTCATGAATATCTTGGGTGTTGTTTTTGTTTTCCTCTGCTTATATTTGCATAGTTTCCTTCCTTCTTTGTGTTCTTTGCCTGAGAAATATCTTTGGGGGCGTAGTCTCACCTCTCAGCAGAAAGTCATCTGTCAATGTCTTTCTGAAAAGGGGAAGATTTCAAGCAAATATCTGGTGGACTCACAGCCACTTGAGGAATGGATTGTTTTAGAGAGAAAGAGTTGACCTGGAGTTGAATGACTGGCTATTGTGGATAGAGCCACATATCATATTTAACAGGTAACGAGCTAACACCACAACACCACTTGCCATAGAATTCATGCCTACCTGTGATAGTGTTCCTGTCTGTCACTGCAAAAATGCCAGAACTTTGGGTTCAGCATTGCTATTCCATCTATTCCTCACTGTGTCAGCTAACTACTGCATCACTCCTGTTATGCATTTATAATTTCTTTTTTACCATGATCTCCCCTTGCTGGCTAATACTAGATTCCTTGAAGCAAGGTATTCATAGCAAATTCAATCCTGTGCACACACACACCATTTTTTACCCAAGAATCCCCAAATCACCACTTTCAGTGGACACCCTTGTAAGGCGTGTGTACTGACAGATTCGAAGATCTGGTGTCAGCTGTCAGCAGGTTCAGTGGGGGGTGGGGGAGCTTTAAAATAAACTGTGCACTTGCTACCATCAAGTTCAAGTCTCTTAATGCAAACATCCTAAAACTAGAGACTGAGAGACCTGTAAAACTCTTGCATTTGTTATTTCACTGGAATTTCTTCTGGAATGATGGCTAAGTAAAGCTATGTTTGGTTGTGTCCTGCTCACCTTGATGGGTCTACTGCCCACTCACTGATTCTCTCCATTATCCCATCTCACTTTCTCCTTCCATCACTATCAAACACGCAAAAGCCACTGCTACTCATTGAACTACAGTATTAGACTGCATAAGGCAACAGGGGCAAGGGAATATAGTTCCCTGCTAGTTCTATCACCTTACATGTGTGTCGTGAAAATTAAGAAGGCAAAGTGAAGGAAAATAAAGTTAGCTCTATGCCAGAAAAATGTTCGGGGCTATCGTGAAGGGCTGAAGACTGCAAGAGAAATACTGCCAATGGTCCACATCAGACAACATTTAAAGGTAGCAGCTGCAGCCAACACATGACAAAAAAATACCTATCTGCACTTTAAACTCCCTTTTTGAGAATTTCCTCTGACTTCCATTGAATTTAATGAATGTATCATCACACTTCTTAATATATATATAAGAGCCTTGTTGGATCGGAAAGGCATTCCCGTGGTACGCAACCAGATGCCTATAGAAACTCATAAGCAGAAAATGAACACAACAGCCCTCTCCTGCTTGTGATCCCCAGCGCCTGCCTAATACTGGAGGTAAGTACAATGAGTACTTAAAAGATCTGCACTGACTTCCAGCTTCCTTCTTAATCTATAAAGCCAGGGCTTTTTACCAGCCAGAACTCACTGGAACTCAGTTCTGGCACCTCTCAGGTAGGTGCCATTGCATTATAAGAGAACAGGGGAGGTGTTCATGGTGAGATCCGGCAACTCTTTTTCTAGAAAAATAGCACTGTATAAAGCCATAACTGGCTTAGGGCTAAGGTATCTGAAGGGCTGCTTCCTCCCATATGCCCAGCAATTATCTTTAAAGGAGGACCTGCTTTCAGGGATTAGGCAAGGGGACAGGGAGTAGGCGGGTGGTGATACCCTCTTTGTAGAATACCCTACTCGGCACCATTGTTATGACCTTTGTGGGTGTCCAGCAAACCTTGCTCTGCTTACCCTGCCTTTTCACATCAAGCTATATTAGTGCTGGCTCTTTACCTTGCTGATTATATATGTTAGGGGTGTAATTAGAAATGTATGTTTGGCGTTCATATTTGTAAGCTACCTTGAGTGCTATTTTAGTGGAAAAGCAGGCTATGCATTTTCTAAATAAACAACTGAGAATTCAATTCCACTTATTTCAATGGGCTCAAATGTACCTAACTGTGTTGGTAGTCAGGACTAAGTGAGCTCTGCACCCAAAAAAAAATGTGTGTGTGTGTGTGTGCATCCAAATTTCATTTACAAAACAAATCCAACATGTTTAATAAAGAAAAACAAGTCTAGTTGCAGACATCTACTGTATGTGGCAAAAACTAGGAAGTACTTGTTGTCTACGGAAAATAGGCTTCCAAAGGACACTTGCCAATCTCCTATCATGAATTAATTTGGCCAAACTCATGGCTTCAGCTTTTGACTGCATTCTGGTGCTACTAGACAGGCCAAGTCTACTCTCTGAAACACAAGTGACTGAATGCATAAGAAAAATAAAATAATTTCCTCAGCTGATAACAGAGATGACAGCATGAATGTTTTCTGTGGAATTGCTAGTTATAGTGTGGAGAGAACTTATGATTTATAAAGCAAAGGAAGAACACATTTCCCCCATGAGACAGTGGAGGCTAGAAACCAAAGGATTAATTCTACTGGGGCTCAAGGGAATGTGGAGTGTGAAATGGAGTTCAACAAACAAGACTGGGGAGAAACCAATGAGAAAAGAGAGGGACGGGGACGACAAAAACCATGCTATTCAATAAAACAGCTTAATGATCTACATAAAAGCTGAAATGACATAAAAATGTATTTAAGAAAGTAAAGAAAAATGAGGAAAGTCATGCATTATCTGTGTTACATTTCTTACTAGCACTTAAGAATAATTTGTGTTCACATAATGCTTCTCTGTACCACACCACACAGATATTCAATAATCCCTGCAACAAACCATTAAGGTCAATCAGGATTCATAGCCCCACACTGCAGATGAGACAGGGAACAAGGCCGGGATTGAGGCTGAAATGGCTTGCTCATGGCCACCATGTAAGTTCATGACACAGGTGAGGTTTGAAGTAGATGCCCACTCTCTTGGCCACTGTACTAAGCTACATCTACTTTCCATAAATAGGCTTCTTTGGGGACATTCTCAAACGTAAGGAAAAGACTGTGCTGCAATTTCAGGTATAACTTTGCAGCCCACATTAATTTGGCTTTCTTGTTTATGATAATCAAAGAACACACTGTGCAATATTTTCTAAGTGCTAGCACCCTCTAGTGTGTACCACTGCATGGCTAGTCTTAAGCATTTTAAACAATATTAGTGTGCCTTGGACATTTCTCCCATCTCCTATTTTGTCAGTTTTCAGGCTGTGTTTCCATGGAAGCTTATTACAGGTTCCTCAATGTGTAGATCAAGCTCCCCTGAAATACAGCTTGTGCACTGATAGTAGTGATCTTCCCCAGAAATGTGCATCTGAAGGAGAATGTTGGCTTCATTCTAGGACATGGGCCCAGCCAAAGGAGGGGGGCAGAGGGGGCAGCTGCCCCCCCATCAAGTAAATAAATAAAAATACTTAACTGACCAGTCACATCACAGATAGCTCGCCTTTGCTCCCCCAACATAAAACCGGACCCATGTCCTAAGATGCACTTTAATTCTCATGAATCAGTGATAAGGCCCAGGAAAATCTGCCCAGTGCACTTTAGAATGCACAGCAGAAACTTCAGCAAAAAAATTGTGGTATTAAACTTCTGCCTTTATTTATTTGTGTTTTATTAGGCCCTCCGATCAGACTACCTTAGGGGACAAAGCTCTGAAATGTCAGTTGTTAAGTTGTGGGTGAACATATCAGACGACACAGCAATTCTTCAAACAGCTCTTGTTTATTCACAGGCCAGAACGGAACTGAAGGGTTCAGTCAGCCTGCTTATATAGAGCTCCAGTACAATGTAACTGTAACAATTTTCTAAAACTATTCAATCACTGAACGTCACTTTCGATCCCTTATTTGCATAACTATCTACAGTATTCCCCTGCTGGCCCAGGGTGAGAACTTTAGTATATAACATCAGTGAATCTAACTTTTTTCTTCATTAATTCTATGAGTCATCGTGACCTGGAGTCCAGCTGTGACCAGGACATGGAAGTTAGAGTCACTACGGCAGGAGTTAGACCGGTCTCCTGACTTTGACCTTGATGCTGGTGATCAGGGGACCACTGAACCAAATTCCACCTGGGCCCATAAACAGGGCCAGTACCCTTACAGGCAACTTCCCCTGGGTCCAAGGGGCCAGGAGCCTCCCAAACTACGTTGCCAGCCCAACAGCAAAGGGAGCACTTCAGGTAGGGTTTAGCACTCCAGTCATGAACCTGCACAAGCTCAGGCTTGTACAGTTGCCTCTCTCATCCTTCTCTTCTGTGAGGAGGAGAGCAGAAGAGCCGGAGGCCTGTTTTCATGACACCAGTAACTTAGCATTGCACTCAAATTGGCTGTATATGTATTAAATTTACAAAGTAAAAGTGCATACTCATTATCTATTGGCAATTAATGCACGTATTAATCTCTACTAAGTGATCCCGTTAAACATTTTTTTCCAGAGGAAAACCAGTACTTTGCTTGATCAGGCCAAGATCTACTTAGTCCAGCATTTTTTTGCAAGAATCCCATAAAGAGGTAGCCATCCAAAATTTCATCAGTGGTCCACTGCTGTATGAGGTACTGCTCAATGACAATATTTAATGTTGCCCTGAAGGGAGGCTTCCTTTTCTAAAACACACAGAGCATCCTGCCACTTGTTCTCTCTTGCTCCTTCAACTTCTTGGTGCTGTCCATTGTGTCCTATTCCAGGTAAGGCCCAGCACAGCCAGAAGCTCCAACATATACAGATTTAGGGGTCAGATTTTGTTGTTACTGGATAAATATCTTCAAACCCCCAAAATAAACATAATGAGGGTGTGCCCTTACAGAGACGCTACTTTGCAAGGAAAAATAGGTTAGCCCCAGAAAGATGACAAGCAGGCATTTAGCATTCTTTGTTGTGCCATGGCAAGCTACGCAAGTAATATTTGGTTCATTGTTCTCTCACAATAAAATGAGTTTTGCTGCAGTAATTGGAAGAGTATTTTAAACTATCCTTGATTGCCACGTATTGTTGGAGGAACAATAAGCAGGTTAGCTTTGTTCAGCTACTATGACAGTGCTGGGTGAACCTCAAAAGCAGAATATTCCGCAAGTTTCAAAATATTTGGATTATTTCTTTTTCTTTCTTTTCTTTTTTTTACTCTTCAGACTGTTTCTGTCTGGAGACAGACAGTAGTGCTTCCCTGCCTTCAGAGTGTAGGTGACAGTATTGTTTGTACCATCACCTCGAGTAAAGAGGTTTTTTGGCATTTGTGGCACTGTAAAAACCTGTGAAGCCTATATAACTGGAGATTCTAACTGGATGAGAACAAAGAAAAGTTTATATATATCATGAATACTGATGACATTTGCCATACCTTAAAACCTAGTGTTTGTCCCCAACCTATATGATCCTATATAACCAGGGCTTGGGGGGAAGATGGTTCTAGCCTGTGGGCAAGACTGTGACCTCCCCCTTCCTCTGCAGGTCAACTTTGAAAGGTGGGTGGAACCACACACTAGTCAATCATGTGACATCACAATGACACCACAGTGCCCTGTTTTCCTTTTACTTCCTTTGAAATCAAACCATGTGGACAAAGGCACAGCATGTTGCAAACACGGGCAATCATATATTATGTCAGAGGTAGAGCATACAGGCGTGCGTTGGCCAAAATGGCTTCAAGGGCCCAATGGGGAGAGCTGGGAATTCCGCTGCTATACAAAGTTTCCTTCCCAGTGATGTCGTCTCTCTTTAATGTACATATTTCCATGGCTATATCTCTTCCGAAAGTATTTGCTTTGTAATTTCTGTTAATGGCTTTAATCTCCTTCTCTGTGATATGGTCCATTGTACCACTTAAGCTCATAACATACCCTTTAATGAATGTTGTGTATTGAAAATGCCATGGGAAGTAAAATGTGGCAGTGCAAGGTTAGAGGAGCATTTACTTAATGTACAATAAAAATATCATAAAAAACTTAATGGGATGAAACATGTTGAAATGACTACTATATGTTCAGCAATGTCATCTGATTTGAAATAATATAGTTGATATTAACAGAATTCTATTTGAGCTAGGAATTACTGCTGTACTTAAAGAAAGTTCCCCTACTGTGGTCCTAAATCCCACATAAACACAATAATTTTGGGCACAATCCAGCCACAGTTTAGCGAATTGAAACCCCATTGATTTGAATCAGAGAGAATTAAGCATGCACTTAAATCTTCTATTGAAATCAAAGAGATTTCAATGTGCTTAACTTTAATTGGATTGTTCTCCAAATTAGTTGGATTGTCCCCTCAGAAGCCTGCTGCAGGAAGTTTGGAAGGCACTTGAAAAATTAAATGAATTAACTCCATTGGGATTTGGATGCCATTGTCGTGACGGGTCCAAGTGAGTTGTCCAGTGCACCATCTAGTCTGGTATTATGGGATCAGTTTCGGCTCTTGAAGCCTGAGGATGTGGACATGGTTCTTGTGGTTGTTGGCCAACCACATGCCCTCCCAACCCTTGCCCACCATGGCTGCTTCAAACAAGCAAGATGGGGGTGTTTACCAGGGGGTCCAGAAAGCAGCAAATGCATCTTTCTGCATGGTAGTAAAATCAGCCATCATTAAAGCATCTATAGTGTGGCCACTTCTCAAAACCCTCACTCTGTATCCAGAGTTGCAAGCACTGACCTCAGCAGAGGTGAGGGCATCCTGAACAGTTCCATGCAGAACGCAGACTAAATACATCATGGGAGCAGAGCTCAGATGTTGTTTTAGCAGCAGACATCTCCAGACTACATCTTAGAGAGCAGCTGTTTCAGCAGCTAGCCCCACCTTTTCTGAAAGTAGCCTTATTAGCAGTCATTTACTGCTGGGGGAGAGTGAGAGACCCTAGTTTCACCAGGGCTTCTGAGCTACAGTCTTCTGCATCAGAAGAGGACAACACAGGAGAGTGGAGGTGAAGAGGCACCACAAGCTCGTCCTACTCTGAATCTTTGGCATCATCCCGTGAAGCCATTGAGAACAGTCATTAGGGGATTGGGGCTGAGGTATCACCAGCATAAAGATGACACCGATCTCTATTTCTCTGTTATATCTGTGCCAGGTGTAGCTGTACATCCTGGACCAGTGCTTAAATACCATGGGAGGCCGCTGGATGAGGGCCAATAAGATGGTGCTGACAAGATGGAGGACTACTAAGTATGTTGTTCCCGCGCTCAAATGGGTTGCCTGTTCTAGACAGAGCTGCACTCCTTCTGAAGGAATAGCAGCTATGTAACTGGTATTGCTCTGGCTTCCCCCTTTTTTTTTAAATTTTTTGGCCACAGAGGGTAGGAGCCAACTGAAGCACTAGCTATGGTTCTTCCTCCATCAACACAGCCTGGCCACAGAGCTGGTAACGTCAAAACTGGACTTCTGGAATATGTTCTATGAAGCTAGTTCAGCATGCCTATTATGTTAGGAAAATGTGAAAACTAAGTTCCGTGTTTTGTCTTAAATGGCATTGTTCTTAAGCACCACAGCTGATTTGCTTGTTTTGTATCCCGCACTAAGCTTAATCTCACTCATCACCCTCAGAACTGCTATAGTCGGGTCAGTTTTTTCCCCACCTTTTATATTTTCCCAGAATGCATGTATTTTGTCCTGGTTGAATTTCATTCTGATATTGACTGCACGACCCTCCACTCCGGGCATTTATGTGTCAACAGCTAGAGATTTGCAACCCCAAACCATTATTGTACCATCATCAAATGTGATGAGTACTATATACCCCCTCCGCAAAGCCATTTTCTAAGATAATGTCCAACAGCAGACTTGACCCTTCTGAAATTCAGTCCTGAGGTATAAAAACAGCTAACAGCTTACAAGAAGTAACAGTGTGCAGCATACAAACCCTATGGTTCCAGCCCACTGACTGCATTAAGTTGCCTGATGTGAACTAACCATTACTTTTTGGTGATTGTGGCAACAGAATTGGGCCAATTTTTTTGCTGCCCTCAGCAGCATGATAATCAGATTTCATTTTAAATATCTATGCAATGACAAGAACAGGACCTTTATTAAGTCTAAATGAATTCTTTATCCAAACAGACTAATTAATGCATCAATATTATCCTCAGTATCAGACTTCCTGGAAAAGAATTTGGCAAAGCTGTAGATTTCTATTTTTATTTCCTGTTTGAAAAGACTAGTCTTGCCCTTTCAGAAAACATGTTTTCTTAAAATATATTTTTTTTAAAGACTGTATTGGCATTACAATTTGGAAATGGAACATACGGCGAGTGTTAAAACTTCTCTTTTATCTCTGTACCACATCTGAAATAAATAGTGAAACACTGAATAACTGAATAACTTGATCACCCTTGATCTGCAGGTGATGAGCCATACTGATCCAGGATTGAAAGCACTTAATATTTAAAAATCTGTAAGTGATAAACAAAAATACAACACAAAACAATAAAAAACTGTAATAAAGACAGGTATTAGCAGAGATCTCTCATCTCGCTGCCAATGCTCAGTCTCTCATTGTTCAAGGTGGCTCTTCAAACCTCCAAAACATTTTTTTTATGAAGTTAGGTCACATGTTTAGCTGGTGCTAAACTCATTGGTTTAAATTCATATCTGGACGAATTCCAGAGAGGTGGGGAATGTCTGAGGAAAGAGAGTGCTGAAAACTTGGATGCTGAAACCTCCCCCTGATATATTTCCTAATGTCTTCTTTCTTCTGGTGGGCTCTGATACGAACAGTGAGATCATCTGGGAAAGAAAACCACTAAGGACAAGTGGATATGAAGAGCTATGCCAAGGATAGCCAATGTGGAAGCTTCCCATCATCCTTGGCTGTGGAAAGTACCATGTTGGCAGCCTCTCAGTTAAAAGGGGGATATACAGAGAGTTCCACTCTCCTCACCTGAAGTGTAGGTGGGTTCCACGAGGCAAGACAGTGATAACAGCAAGAATGTTTATTGAACTAACAGAACTTGACAGGGGCAAAGGAACTGCCTATATATATTTCTGAAGGCCTGGGCCACTCCCACTCTCAACGTGATTGGCTGCCTAAACTTCCAAGCTGTAAATCATGACTCAGAGTTTAAGGGTCAATACCAATAGCCCCAAACCTAATAATGCTACATGATTGGATATCACGTATCGAATCAGAAGGGGCACAGGTGGCGCTGTGGTCTAAACCACTGAGCCTCTTAGGCTTGCAGATCGAAAGGTCAGCGGTTCAAATCCCTGTGATGGAGTGAGCTCCTGTTGCTCTGTCCCAGCTCCTGCCAACCTAGCAGTTTGAAAACTCGCCAGTGCAAGTAGATAAATAGGTACTGCTGTGGCGGGAAGGTAAACAGCGTTTCCATGCACTCTGGCTTCCATCATGGTGTTCTGTTGCGCCATAAGCAGTTTAGTCCTGCTGGCCACATGACCTGGAAAGCTGTCTGTGGACAAATGTTGGCTCCCTTAGCCTGAAAGCAAGATGAGTGCCACAACCCCATAGTCACCTTCCACTGGACTTAACTGTCCAGGAGTCCTTTACCTTTTACCTTTTACCGAATCAGAACACAGGGGCTAAGAATCCTTAGCCTAGACTCAAGCTCAGAAAAACACAGGCCACTGAATACATAACATCACCCATTCTCTTTTGCCCTAAATGGCATACACCCTATTACCATCACCACCACCTACATTTTGGGGCAGATCCAGACTTAAACCAATGGGTCTGCATGTGTCACATGTTCGATCCTGTGAATTATTAAATGTTAGGCAATCAATGAATGTGCAAACACTGGAGCTAATTTTCCGAGCACTGAGAGTCAAATAATACACAAAGCTACTTGCATCACTTGTAGCTGCAGAAATCTGTTTAAAATAGTAAACAGCAGCTGCTGGGGAGTGGAGTGGGCAAGCAGGAGGGCTTTTCTTTAACCTTTGCACCTGTGACATGGACCTGAGAAAAATCACCATCCTGAAGCTGTTAGACTTTGGAAGGGAACTTCCTCTGGCATGAGTGGGAACTGAAAATAGCAGGGGGCGGCAGTGAGATAGTTGTCAGGACCATGGTGTGAAAGAAAATGTTGATCTCCTCCCATGTGTCATGTCCTAATCATGTCTGAGGTCCTTCAACAGCTGCTACGAACATTTTTAAAAAGATTCATGCAACTACTAGTGACATATTTAGCATAACATGTAATTTGGCCTTGAAATTTGTGGTCTTTTCCACAAATGAATAATCTGTGGAGAATGTGCTGAGTAAATGTACTTTCTGTGGAAGGATGGAGTTGGAAATGCTGAAGTATTTGGCATTTGGAGCCTCATTGCTGCCATATTATGACAGAAAATTGCTGTTCTTTTGCATTTTTGTGTTACGATGCAACACGATTTGCTTATCATTCTGCCTTGGGCACTGAAAACCAAGTCATTGCTAATGGAAATGTTGCACTTTATTCTGAGATGTTCACGCACCGGAATTGTTAGTAACAAATATGAGTCAACCCATCTAAAGTCATGACAAATGCATAATAATCTGAACAATATGAGGCTATTAATTTTTAAACATATTTTTGCTTTGGGTTCCTGAGGTTTTATACTATATATACACACCATATCCTTGGAATGATTTAAATCGCCCTGGATTGCACACAAATTGCTATTATAATTTCAAGCTGTTATCATGAGGATTAGAACAATACTCTAAGAAGCAGAAGTGGGAGTTTCAGGATTCTATGAACCAGGGAGTTCAAAACACTACAAGCATTTCATGTGGCTATATATAATAAAGGTCACACTTTCAGAGGGATTATCAAGAAGCGAGGAGGAAAAAATAATATATGGAAATATGAAAAACAGAATTTATTTGAAGTTGTGTTACAACCACAATACACCATTGATTATATTGAGTAACAAGCTGAAATATCAAAGTGATTTGGTAATAACAGTGCCTATATTTCTTTTTCTTATTAATATAGAAAATTACTCTGTTACAATTGGTTTAAAAAATAAAGGCTGCAATCCGATATCCATTTACATGGGAGGAATCTGTTTGAATTTGCTGAGGTCTGCTTATGGTAGGCATATATGGTATTCTGCTGTAAACATTAACAGTTGTATTATGTATACGCAACACTTAAAACACACACACACACAATTTTTAAAAGCACTTCACATGGCTTTGAAATTCATGCATTTCATTGTGTTTATTCTTGTGGTGATTTTAGAACTGTTTATATCATCTTTGTTGTCAGTGGCCAGGATACAGAGGGATAACTCAGTAAAGCATGAGACTCTTAATCTCAGGTTTGAACCCTGTGTTGGGTAAAAGATTCCTGCATTGCAGAGGGTTGGACTAGATGATCCTTGTGGTCCCTTCCAACTCTACAATACTATGAGTCTATGAGACTTCAGTGCAATCTATAAACAGTGCAAATGATGATGTATTTAATAAGTTCACTGGCCACTAGTTCTCAATTTTCCATCAACCTTGCATAAATTTCTTAAAACACAACCTTTGGGAGCAAAGTGCACAGAGGAGAATTTTCTTTACAGTGACAGTAACACCCAATTAAAATATTCCTCGGTTATGGAAATATAGCTCACTTTTGTCCAACTGAAGTTCATGTGTATGTATGTGTGCGTGTGCATGTATCCCTTCACACTTATCCAGCAGACTTTTACAGTGTAACAAGAGTCTCTGCGGTTTCACCCTCACTTTGATATTTAGCAATAATGTGAGTACATTTTAACAAGAAACAAAAAAAAAAAAACAAACACACCGTTTGGTACATTCTAGCAGCTGTTAGTTGTGATTTAAGTCCCTCTGAAATCGATGAAACAGTTAAATGCTTAAGTCCCTTTGATGTCAATACAATTTAGAGACAAAGCCACACAATTAGCAGCCTCTCCAGACGCATCCGCTGATGCATTGTGCTACTACATGTACAATAGTTGGGGAATGTGTGTGTGTGTGTGTAAGTGCAGGGAAGCACTCAAACATATATATAAACATTCAGCCTGTACTATTTTAGGCCCCACTGCAACCTACAATACAGCAATATTTTCTGGATTTTGCTTATTGTCTCGACACCACAAACCAATAACCAAGTAGTGCTGGTAACAGACCCCCCCCCCCATCCACAACTATGGCAGTGCAGAAAATACACATTTGTCCTCCGCCACTCTTAGGAGGAAATGCTCTGTCAGTTTGGATTTTAAACATGATTAAATTTCCCAGTAAAACTGACTCAGCAGAGGTGGGTTTTTTTATTGCTTTGAAATATAACAAACATTCCTATCATTGCCTTATTCTCTTTTTTTATCAGTTCAGATGCAGTGTTTGTGCTGGCAGCAAGAAACAGCCATATAATTTATTGCTGTAGCTGGCTAGATTCGTGCCAAAGAGGTCTACAGAGACACATTCCATAAGATTTGGGGCAAACAAAATTCAGAAGCAGACGCTTGCTCACCGTGTACCAACTTTCAGCTAACGTTTCCATATATGTTTCCACCATTTGGTGGACATACTCTTAGCATGACCTCAGGGGTGCGTGTATAGGCTGAATGAAATTGGTAGATCTGAAGGAAAAAAGAGGGGGGGTGCCATGTGTGTCGCCAGCGAGGGAGCTCCAAGAATCAGAGGAAGAAAGGATGAATGGATCGAGTCATATAAAGAGACGGACCAGAGAGAGGCAGAATTGGAAGAGTGAAGGCCACAAACCTTCACTTATTTCAATGGGAAATAAGGGCTGGGATTTACAGTAGGTCAAGGTTGTGGAAAAATTTAATGGTAAGGATAAGGGGTTTTGTTCCTCCTTTTGAAGAAAAGGTAAAGGTAGAGGAAACTTAAGAAATCTGCAAAACAGCACAGAGAGCTGTCTCTTTTCTCCCCACTTTAAAAGGCAACACCATCTCAATGTGCCAGCATTTGTTCGTGATATCTGTTACAACTTGGAAGTGCCTTTGCATCAAATATTAACAATAAAATGTTATAATTATGTCAGCTTGTGTTTATTTCTCAGTTTGCTTCCCTGAACTATTGCACCCGCCTTTCATACATGCCACTGTGCACATATTTATGATTCTACTACGCGTTTTCAAGGAGGATGTTTGTGAATGCAACAGGAGGTAAAAGAAAGGAAGAAGAAGAGGGATAAAACAGCTAAAAATGAAGCAGCTGTCATCCTAAGCAGCTAACAGGATCTTGGTATCTAATGTGTCCCTTCATACAAGCACAGTTCCTGTCGAGATTAATTTAATTACACCCCCAAACTTCTACTTTCATTATTTCTCTACATAATCACGTCTACAGAAAAGCAAAATAAATAAATGGAATGATTTGTTATAGAAGGGAACATCTGGCACCAGATCACATAGAGTCATTTCCAATTAACTGGAGGAATCAAATGCTACCTTAAGAACATATTGTTTTGTGAAATGGTTTTGCCATTGCCAAACTTGAAAACACCAGCCATGGCTACTGCATACATGAATATTCAGCAAACACATGCTTCTGAAAGCTTAGAGGTAATACGGGGATTATTGGATGTATTTGTGCGAATGCTAATTCATAATCAATCTTTAGTTTTAGTTAAAAAACAAAACCACCCAGAGTCCAGCTGAATCAGGCCATCAAGTTATCTTTCTTTGCCCCCTGCTATAGCCAGCCAATACCGATGGAGAGCTCACAAGTAGGTCTATTGTAAGCTAGTTCATACACTAACATTGGACAGCAAATGCTTCTCCACTGCTTGGCACTGCAATGTAATGTGTGCAGAATCTTTACCCACTTTTTTTTATGATGATGATGAGGAAGAATTCTATGAAGTGTGAACACATACAGTAAGTCATGTTGCAGGTATACAGTGGTACCTCAGGTTACATACGCTTCAGGTTACATACGCTTCAGGTTACAGCCTCCGCTAACGCAGAAATAGTACCTCGGGTTAAGAACTTTGCTTCAGGATGAGAACAGAAATCGCGTGGCAGCGGTGCGGCAGCAGTGGGAGGCCCCATTAGCTAAAGTGGTGCTTCAGGTTAAGAACAGTTTCAGGTTAAGTACGGACCTCCAGAACAAATTATGTACTTAACCCGAGGTACCACTGTACTGGGAATTCGGGAATGTTTGCTCTTCTTCAGTAGAATCGATGTAAAGGGAGCTCAGTGTGGTAACTCTGGACAGGCCTTGTGATTGGAAATGCCAATCAGTAATCACATAAACTCTCAAAAGGTCTCAAGTTCTAAAGTTCTTCTAATAAGGTTTATTTTCCCTTCTCAACTTTCTGAAATACAACTTGCGATCGTTGAGAAATAAGACTGTCAAGCTTTAAATATAAAAGGGAATTAATACTCTGTTGTCCACTGGCTAGTTGCCACTTTCCCCGCTACAAATCTACTGCCAGTAAATTAAATGCCACAAAACTGCTTATTATCTTTTTCTTTTCCTCAGCTCCTTTGGATGTGGTGTTTGCAGCTAATTTTCTCTCCATCACTAGCCTTCAAAATGGGGGAGGGGAGTAATTACATCGCAAAGCACCCAAATTCTGTTTTCCTTTGAATTAAAACGATATCTGAAGGCATCCAAGAGACCTGAACTGTGGTAGCTGACTCACCAGGAAGTCTTTGTCCCTATGCAAGAGGTGAAAATTGTTTTGTCTGGGTTTTCTTTTTCTTTCTTTTCTTTTTCTTTTTCTTTTTGGTGAGGAACATACTGCAGTTTGGAACTTGCTGCCAATATCAATCCAAATCACCATCACCATGGGCTTAAAAGAAGCAAACAAGAGTCTGGAATCCTTCTCACTCATATCATCAATTTAATCGGCCTCTATTCTGATTTCGAATAAGGCCAGATCACTTGAAGCCACCCGAAGGCAGGTTTAAAAATGCTCTCTGAAGGATCTGTCTCCAGATTGCATGTCATTCACGTGTAGCTTCAAAATCTCTCTCAAATCTCTCTCTTTGCTTTGTTGTGACTTGTGTCCAATCCACGTGGCAGGCTACTGCATTCAAACAACATACCACAAATCACCTTCATGTGTTGGTTGTTTCTTGTGGATTAGTCTGTACAAGTGAATTGCCTGACAGGCTCAGGATAAACATGGCGTATGAACCTATACTTCCAAGCAGAGCCTCACATGTGGTTAAGGCAGTTGATGGAATTGTAGTGGGTGAAAATCATGTGCCTACAATCATGGAGATTGTGGTTGCCACATGGGTAGGTCTCATATGGAGGTGTTGCTTCATATCATCAGTTCCCCAGTACAATCCTCACCCAGCTGCATATCGCTTGGTAGGCCTACTGAGTCCTGGGTTGAAATGGCATGAAAACTGTTACTTGCATGGTGCTGTGCAAGGCAGTGGGGGGCTAAGCTACCACAAGTCTAAGTCAAGGGTCTAATGGAAGAGAAATAACACATTGTTGCAGGAATGCTGAGGGATATATTTTATAAAGGGTTGGTGATACCAAAGCAGAAAGAGAACAATTCGGCTGGAGCAAAAATGATCCAATGTCCATCTAAACAGTGGTTGGGCTGTGAGAAATGGAAAGGTAGAAATATCCTGTGAAATCCACAACAGCAACGAGCCTCTGTACTTTTTTGGGTTAGCACCAGCCTTTGACGGCTGACCACACACTGCCAGCTGCAGGGCAATGGCCTGGATGTTAAAAAAAGGCTGGAGAAAGAGGCAAAAATCCACTCTGATTGGAACAGTCAGGGTCCCTTCTTCCTTTCATCAGGGCAATAGCTTGATTCTGAAAAAAGCTGTGCTGAGAAACAGGCTAAAATCCTCTTGGTGAGAATGAAATATGGCCCATTCTTGCATTCTCAATGAGCTGCGCACTGGGGCTCAGTTGAAACCACTCATCTCGCTTAATGTTCTTTTTGGAGAGTGTCACAAAGCACCCCTGAGTCTTAGCAATTTTTGGTGCTTGTTGCAAACACATTTGCATTGTTCTGTAGTGCTCTCCTCAATGCCATTTTTGTTTTTGCCCTCAGAGTCCTTGGCCTCATTTACTCCCGCTGCCCCGATTCTATTGGCTATGGCGACTCCTGTGAATCTGTAGAGAGTATCATAACACTATGCCCAATGTGATGATGTCATGGATGCCCATCCCATGGATCACCACAGCCAAATTAAATAATAGTAGGGGCATTTGAAGCAAAGAAGAAGGGGAAATTTTGCCAAGAAGCAGCAGCCTAGAAAAACAAAAGCATGCCAAATGGCATGGGAACAAGGCAAATGTTAAGCAATGTTTCTTTTTTGGGGCTTGGATGAATTGAATGTGGTACTTTCAAGGTTGAGCATTTCACATAACTCTAGCGCGTATCAGGAACATCATGATGGCTTGGCAGGCTTTGCCAGAGATCAGTATATTCTGCAGGAACAGGGACTCACAATATGGAAAACCCACAATGATTCAAATGCTTTACTGCCAAAAAGAAAAAAAAGTATTGAACCCATCTAGGCCCCTCAGGCAGATTCTGAGGTAACAGGTGGAGGTAGATAAACCACAGAGAAATCTTGCAATGACTTCCCCAATGTCAAATACTGGAGTCTAACTCATCTAACCACTATGGAATATCACTGTAACAGAGTACCCTGCTTCAGAACTATGTTACCCAGACTGCAAGCAATAGATAGAGGGAAATCAATGGTGGTATTCCACAAGCTGGACTGCTTCTGTCTTATAGGAATGTGCTACAGTGGCCAAAATGGATAAGGTCTCCATTTTGTCTCTCTTATTCTTCTTACTGAGTTCTTTACCAGTTCAAAGAGATCATGGCTGCTCCTCAAAAGATACACAGGAATAATGCAAGTGCTACATGTGTAGAATTGATCTGCATGAAACTTCTTCCTCAGAAAGGAGTTACTTCATTTACATGAACATTAAAGAGTTCTGCTTTAATTATTATTCTGCTTTCTTCTTTTTGGGCGATCCATTTATCTGTAACTTTTCCAAACAAAATCCATACACGACTTAAGTTGTGCATAAATATACACAGCCTCATTCACTGAGCTCAAAACGAGCATGTGCTGTGTTTCAATTTTCAGCATTTGTCCTTTCTTCTTTTACATTAAGCTATTATCTTCAATATTGTTCAACTCCCAAACCTTGAATTTCAATTGGAAATAAAAGAATGTAAAGCTGTTCATAGATAGAAGACAAATATTCAATAGGGAAGTACAATAGGTGCAATCACCTTCTCTGGAAAGTCCTACAATAGTGCAGAAGACAAAGAGTGGACCAAATTTTGTTCACAGTGATGCTGGTGTAAATTGGATTGTTTTTCACTGCAATAAGAGATTTAGATGCAGTAAAAGATTTAGATGGCTACAACAGATAGCTGCAGGATTAAAAAAAATATATTTTAAAAAACGTTTCACCCTCCACTGTCTAGTAAAATAAATGTAGCAGGAACTTCTCCTCTCACCCTATAACCTTCCGTGCTTAAGCTATCATTAACAAAGCACTTTACAAATTTAATAATTAGATTATGCAAACAGTATTACCTCAAAATTACATTATGCAAACAGTATTACCTCAAAAACTGTTTTGAGCATATATGGAGGATATCTTACAGTAGTTTTGAATGGCCTCAATATTGTTTGTTGGCAATGAGGCTTGAAGGCACAGACTAGTAGTAAACATTAACCCGAGTAATAAGCCATTGGTTGTTCTGACCTTCTGTTAAGCCACATGCTGACACCATTTTCTTTTCAAAGGGCAGAAACATTTAGCACTGCCCACTTCAAAAATCTACCTGCCGGGGGTGGGGGGTGGGGATGTAGGACACTGTGCTATGAATCTTATACTAAGCGCTGGAGCATTGATGGGGAGGACATAAAAACTACAAAATATTGTGAGAGTGTTTTGTTTGTAGAATAGCAATATGACCCCATGGGGGGCATACAAGTCTGTTTAGTCGACCCACCCACCCACACCTTCCAGCCAAATAGTCCATCAGTAAAATTGCCAATCATCTGACCAAAAGAAACACATTCACGTATCAAGGTTAAAACTAGTACCTGTGCTGAAACCTCTCCTTCAATCTCCTGAAAGGTGTATTTCTCCTGGAAAGCAGCTTACATTTTTCTGCTTCATCCACACCATGCTTTATAATTTTTAATTTTCATGGATGTGGGGTTTAGTTTACCTTATCATAGCAAAGTGGCCAGTTTCCTTTCCATTCAAACATGAATGGCCGCCCACACTTCCTGATCTGAAAAAGCCCCATGGGAGGATTTTGCTCATGACTTCTTCCTCTGCACTGTGACAGAAATGGGGGGGAGCTGGCAACCAAGCACCTGAGAGCAATGCACTTCCTTTTGCTGTTCGAAAATATTTCTGCAGTGGCATCCTTTTTAAAAAAAAAAAAAAAATGAACTAGGAACAGTTGCCAGGCAAATGACAAGCAGCCTTTCCTTTCTTACCGGAAAGCCCAAGCTTGAGAATGTCATGAGGTTTTTGGGGAATGTGTGCACCTGGGGGGCCTGCAGAGTGCAGACCACCAGAGAAATTATCTACAGAATGAAAGAAAGGACACTTGCAAACACCCCACAACCAGTTCAAAAAGAAAGGAATCACAACAGAAAACCCTCACCCCATCTATGAAAATTCCACCAAGAAGTGTCGACAGCCCCTTTGATAATTTTCAAATGCCATTTCTTTTCTCATCAATTGGCACAGAGTGATTATAAAAGTTGGGAGGGTAATTATTTAAGATGGCACAAACCAGGCCACGTCCCTTTTCTCATTTTTAAAACAAGAATTATGATTGAACCACATTTTAAACCAGGGCCGCAAACTTCTGAAGGCAAGCAAAATTGTTTTCTCAGCCTGTCTGTCCCCATTCTTTCATGCCCACATTCAAGTTACAGCCTGCAACATTCAATGGATGTCCTTAACATTGCATTGCAAATTTGGCCTATGGCACCAACATGAAAGTCAAGCCTTATTGGCTTACGACAGCAGCTGATTGGAACAGGCATTTTTTCCCCTTCCAAGATCTTCAAGCAAACATCTGTTTCCCTGACACCTGTGGATATTGAGAGTTTCCAATTATAACTCCCCTCTCTTTTACTTGGGATTAGAACATTAAAAGTATCTTTATTTCATTAAGAAAATGGGCACTGTTCCTTTCTGCCCAAATTAAATATGCTTCCATACGTGTTAGCAAACAACAGGATGTTGGGGGGGACGGACATGAAATTGTTATGAAATACATCTACAGTGGCATTTGAAAGATCAAAGCAGGAATTATTTACAGATTACTCTCAGCAGCAGAATGAACACCACCAATGGGATTAGTTGATTCTGCAACGTGACAGAAGAGACACACATTGAACCTCTCTTGCCTCCTCATAATCTCCTAATGAAGAATGGGCTTTAAACTCAACATTACAGTGACACTGATGAAGATTTAAGGGTGGTTCTTGCTAATCTATTTCTTATTCAATAAATCACTGAAACACTTAAACATCTGGGAGGCTTTCATTATTTCCCTCAATTTGCAAACAAAACACAAGGACAGAGTACCCATCTTATTGCAGAAGTCAACTAACTTATTTGTCTGGCTGAATTGCCTGAGTCACAAAGTATATTGTGCCCCTCTAAATCTTCGCATAGGAAAATGTAAACAGTCTATTTTAGACCCTTTGCTTATTTTACTTACCTAACGGTGCAATTCAGCTATTGGAAGCAGCTGCAGGCTGAACTATTTAAAGGTGCAGGAGCCCTACCATCCCTTTCATTTGGCAGGGGCAGATTTAGGGCTGTGCAAGCGATGATCATGAGGGACGCAGGTGGCGCTGTGGGTTAAACCACAGAGCCTAGGACTTGCCGATCAGAAGGTCGGCAGTTCGAATCCCCGCGACGGGGTGAGCTCCAGTTGCTCGGTCCCAGCTCCTGCCAACTTAGCAGTTCAAAAGCACATAAAAGTGCAAGTAGATAAATAGATACCGCTCCGGCAGGAAGGTAAACAGTGTTTCCGTGTGCTGCTCTGGTTCACCAGAAGTGGCTTAGTCATGCTGGCCACATGACCCAGAAGCTGTACACCGGCTCCCTCGGCCAATAAAGCAAGATGAACGCTGCAACCCCAGAGTCGGTCACGACTGGACCGCTTTACCTTTAAGCGACTGGACCGCTTTACCTTTAAGCGATGATCGTGCACTGGGTACTGAGCTGAGGGGGCACTGTCTCAAAGCTCAGTAAGCAAGGTGCTGGGCTTGGGGAAAGAGACATGAGGTCTCTGACAAGGTCCTACAGCCTCCTTCCCAAATCCTAGTTAGCACTATCCCAGCTTTGGGAAGGAGGTGGGAGGGTTTTAGGAGTCTGCCATAGCCCTTCCGCCTCCTTCCCAAAGCCAGATGCCTCCTTACCTGTGCAGGGTGGGTGGGGGTACCAAATTTTGGGCTCACACAGGGTGCCATAGCACCCAAGTCTGCCGCTGCCTTTGGCCATCCTACTAAATAGATGCTTATGATGAGAACACAAGCAGAACACATTAGATTACTTAAATAGGTGACTTCCTGCGTATCAGACTCTTCTTGCAGTGCCCTTGGTGAACATGTCCTGAGGAGCCACTAGACAAAGCAAGGTCTTTTTGGTGATAGCACCCAAGCTATGGAACTCTTTCTCTGCTGAGCTCTTATGGTCCCCCACCCACCAATTACTCTCATTCAGTTACCAGTTTGGCCTACCCAGCCTTTGGAGCATGACGGGGGTATCACTATTTGTATAATGTATTGCTGACCAACGTGTTGCATTAAACATGGTATTTTATGTTGTATTGTGGTTTTAACTTTGTTTTAATGTTGGATTATTTATTGTTAATGACTCTAGCCTCTCGTGAGAAGAAGGGTAATGTGTCAGAAATGAAATGAAACAATATAAAAATAATAATCTGGATAATGTTGGACTCTGTGAGTATGTAAAAGCTCTGCAACTCATCGACTCCTGGCAATGTTCAGTTTTTCTGAAAAAATGACAGGTGATTTGAAGTTCTCTTCATCACAAGATGAATTTAGGTTCAGCAGTAGCACTACAGAAGATTTCTGACGGCACATTCGACCAATGGACTTTTCACTCAGTCAAGAGAGACCACCGTGGGTTAGTCATTCCCTAAATCTCAATCACATCTTGCAGCCTTCACAGAGCAAAGGAAACAAATGATTTTTCGCCCCAGCACTGGGAAGAGATAGTTGGTTTGTCAGAGCCTGGACAGCAACCACCACCTCATTTCACACATAGCCCCAAAGACCTGTCAGGAGGTAATTACTGTTGGTCAATGCTTTCCTGTTTCTAACCCTCTGGCAGTATTTATCTGAAAACCCATTCTGCTAGTAAGTAATGGTTGTGCTAGAAACCTTTTTACACAGTTTGTTAGCTGTTACAGAAGGAACATTAGTCCACTAAGATATAAAGGGAACGGTTCACTAAAAGAAGAAGCCAGGGAACAATAATATCTGAAGAGATTGGGCTGGATTTGCAATCCTTCATTTTGAGCTCTTTTCTGTGATTGTACACCTCAGTCACAGGGAAAAGGGGAATTGATTTGGACCACTGCAGTTTCCCTTGACAGCATTATAGAAAAGCCAATCTGATTAGAATTAGTAAAATGTGGGTACAAGGCTCTGCAGTTTCTAAATTATGTCTGACTGTATCTAAAAAATTAACTGTCACATCTACAAGAATTTCACGTTGACATACCCTGTGTGAGAGTTATCATTACATCACAACTCAAATTTTCTCCCCACCCCCCTCACCTTTCCTATGATTTTGAAAAAGCAGGCCAAATTCACAGAGTAGTCAAGTCATAAAACAGGCACAGGCAAACTCGGCCCTCCAGATGTTTTGGGACTACAACTCCCATCATCCCTAGCTAGCAGGACCATTGGTCAGGGATGATGGGAGTTGTAGTCCCAAAAAATCTGGAGGGCTGAGTTTGCCATGCCTGTAATAAAACAACCTGACATATTAGGGCTCAGAGCAGGAGAAATGAATGAATCAGTGCCACAAACACCAAGTGACATGGCTCTGAAAGATAGTTATGGGCTCCAACATCCCATCTTCAGGATTGGGGTTCAGGATTGACCTTCCATGGACTTCTGATACAGCAGCATTTTCCACTTTGTATAGCTCCACCCAATGGCATGCTATCAGCCCATGGAGGTCCCCGCTGCATATAAATACTTCCACAGCAGGTTGCAGCCCACTGTTTCTCTGACCTGCAGCTTGATCCCTAAATCCTGTATCTTGTCCCACTGTAGCTGATGCCTTCCTGCCTTCTTGTGTTATTGCAAGTCTTTTGCCCATGCCTGCATTGTTATCTTTTCTCCACAGATGGATCCTCCACTTCTTTCTTCCTTGACACATTTGGGGCTAGTCCAGAAGGAACAAGGTGACTGACTGACTTGCCTCAACTTTGGCTCTGTCCTTTGCCTCTGACATATACATCAGGCTCTGATACCTTGCTCCTGTCTGCTGGTTCTGGCTCTTGAAACTGACTTGGGTCACAACCCCTTCCATAAATCCCAGCTGTAAGTTTGATTTAAAAAGGACGCTACATGACATGTAGATGAAAATCCACACTAACCATGTCCCTATACCTTTGCCATGGGAAACAAGGGCAGTCAACCCCTACTTGAGGGGCTGTCTGTCCTGGGGAGGACCTTAAGGTCCACAAATGACAACATTTTGGAGGTCCCAGGTCGCAAGGTGGTTAGATTGGTCTCAACTAGGGCCAGTATGGCCCTGACTTGGTGGAACGCTCTGTCACAAGAGACTAGGGCCCTGCGGGACTTGACATCTTTCCGCAGGGCCTGCAAGACAGAACTGTTCCACCTGGCCTTTGGTTTGGACTCAGTCTGACCCTTATGTTGCGCTCCTCTTATGGTCTTAATCTATCGGCTACTTTTAAAATGAGGCTGCATTTTCAATTGCATTTTAACCATTATTTTAAATTGGTCCCCCCCCATTATGTTTTTAAAAGGTAAAGGTAAAGGTACCCCTGCCCGTACAGGCCAGTCTTGACAGACTCTAGGGTTGTGTGCTCATCTCACTCTAGAGGCCGGGAGCCAGCGCTGTCCGCAGACACTTCCGGGTCACGTGGCCAGTGTGACAAGCTGCATCTGGCGAGCCAGCACAGCACACGGAACGCTGTTTACCTTCCCGCTGGTAAGCGGTCCCTATTTATCTACTTGCACCCGAGGGTGCTTTCGAACTCCTAGGTTGGCAGGCGCTGGGACCGAGTGACGGGAGCGCACCCCGCCGGGGGATTCGAACCGCCGACCTTTTGATCGGCAAGTCCTAGGCGCTGAGGCTTTAACCCACAGCGCCACCCACGTCCTATTATGTTTTTACTGTGATTTTATTGGTGTTAGCTGCCCTGAGCCCGGCTCTGGCCGGGGAGGGTGGGGTATAAATAATTTATTATTATTATTATTATTATTATTATTATTATTATTATTATTATTACCACCCCAGCAGTGCAGCAGCTGTGGCACATCCCCTCCCTGTACTGCTCTGATACACCAGAAGCTCTAAAACACCTGGGAAGTGTCCATAATATCTCCTTCCCACAATAACACTGCCATAATTTCTGGGAAAGGTGACAAGCCACCCTGGAGGAAATCTGGTGTTTCCTACAGAAATAAATTAGGGGGGGGGGAAACCCCTGAGAAATCTCTAAATATCTGCAACTCAACTCCAAAGATACATTATTATTGTTCATAGCCAACCTTGTATAATTCAGCTAGAAGAAAACATAGCTCTAGGATTCACAGGGACATGGTATAGGGATGTCTTTAAAAGTAGGTGTGGGAAACCTGTGTCCCTTCAGGGGTTGTTTCAAGACAGTTTCCACTATCCTTGATCATTGGTCATGTTGGCCAAGGCTAATGGGAATTGGGAGTCCAAAAGTCTGTGGAAGATCACAGGTTCCCCATTCCTACCTTAGAGAGTCCATGCCAATGACCAAACTACATCAGGATGAGCTGCTTCACCCCAGGATTATATGGCTGGCTGTATATCAGGTAGTAAGGAATGTCCAACCATACATCAAATGTGGATGTGTAGAAAAATGTGTGCTAAAATGGCCCATCTGTATGGGCTCATAATTGTACTCTTATTCCCTCAACAAGGACAGGCAATATGGCAATGGAGGTGAATAGTAGAAAAATTCTCTTCCTGCTCTACTGCTCTAGTTTGCCCCGCTTTATGCTCTCCCTGCAGATTTGAACAGCTTTGCAGAACCCAGCACTCAGAAGCATTTGCCAAAGTCCATTTGACTCAAGTTTAGGAAAGATTACATTTTTATCTTGTCAAGACCCTGTTTACATTGTCCTAAATAAATCTGAGGGGGAACAAAAAAATGTATATAGCAAGAAATCACAAGACAGGAACAAATTGGCTCTGGGAGCATCAAGGTTCAGTACATAAAGCGAAGAAAATCAGATTGAGAGAGCATATAACGAGGTCTCTGGCTAGAGAAGTGTACGGCTGCGAGATTCTATGGGCCATTGCAATTGTGATAAGAATGGACAACTAACTGGATAACACATTTTGCAAAGCTTATTCGTTTTCTGCTTCCACATAAAGTAACAGCAAATTGCCCCCACCCCTTATACAGCTCACTCCATTCTGAGACTTTTGACAACTCCCCCCTTCCAAACCTACTTCTATATTATTATATTTTTCACTGCACAAAATTAATACATTTGTTTGTTTTATATTGACCCCTCATGACCAGTTCTGTCGGCCGTTCCTGGTAGTGGCTCTCCACAACCTCAAACAGAGCTACCTGAGATCCCATATCTTCCAACGTTTTGCCGATGGAAACAGGGATGTGCCTATGCATGGTGGGTAGGGTCAGGGACAGAACATGGCCGTCCCAGCAACATATCTTGATGAGCAATGGTGGATTCAACACAATCCAGATGCAAATGCAACAAGCAGAAAGCAGGAACTAAAAGTCCATGTAAGCAAGGCAAAAGCCACCAGGAAAGGACAGTGACCACAAAGCAAATCAAGCTTGTGTTGCCCAAGAGTAAAGCCTCAGTATCACTCTTTAGAAATGAAGTACTGACACCAGGTCCATTGCTACCTAACTACAACCAAACCACACATACACTGCTTCTCTCTTCTTAATAATCCACTCGTTTCTTCCACTCTGCTTCAGAAAAAGTGTAATGTGTTTCACAACTTCCCTCACTCTCATTGCAGACAAATTTCAATTGTGAGTGAGCCAGTGTGGTGTAGTGGTTAAGAGCAGTAGATTCGTAATCTGGGGAACCGGGTTCACGTCTCTGCTCCTCCACATGCAGCTGCTGGGTGACCTTGGGCTAATCACACTTCTCTGAAGTCTCTCAGCCCCACTCACCTCACAGAGTGTTTGTTATGGGGGAGGAAGGGAAAGGAGAATGTTAGCCGCTTTGAGACTCCTTAAAGGGAGTGAAAGGCGGGATATCAAATCCAGACTCTTCTTCTTCATCATCATCTACACCCCACCCTAATTTGCGCAATGGAAAATAGAAAGATACCTCTGAGCATGTGCGCATAACATTTTTCTCATCAATGAATACTGCAGTCTCCTGCCTCCCCTTTATTTGATCCCAAACCAAGATGCCATGTGTTGTCAAGTTATTTGCACCTTAGGGAACAGGGTCGTCACAGGGCCTCGCTACACAACATGGCGAGAGTGAGGAGGGGCTGTAGTTCCGTGAAAGAGCACCTGCTTTGAATATAGATGCTCCCAGGTGAAATCCTGGACATTTCCAGTATAAAGAATCAGGAGATCTCATCCAGGTGGAGGGTTTAGTGTGGGATTGCCACACTTTACTTACTCACATTTTATGGGTGTGTGGGTGTGTGACATAAATATGATTAATAAATACACAGCTACACATGCTTTCTCTTTGGTTTCCTTTAGTAGATCTTTCCAACATTTTTGGTATGGAACAGAAGTGCAATCTCCTTCAGGTACAGACAAGAAGAATTGTGACTGAGGTAGGCGAATTGGTCGATCGACAACATGGTCTGTGGTCATTTCCTGTTCGCAGTGCCATTCTGCAACCTTTTGGCAACTATGTGTGTGTGTTTAATTACACTCTGTCAGCAATGAGCTTTTGCCAACTCTGAGATGCTACTGAGGAAAGAATCAGGGGGAAAGCTTTCAGCAGCTTTGTGTGTGGGCACCTTTCCAAAGGTGGATGATTTAGCAACATCCAGTCATTACTGTTCTACTTTTATCTTTTATCTGTAAGTGGAATAAAAGCTCTACTCCCGGGCTTCCAGAATCCAAATAACAATCTGAAGCCAAGTGAGTAATCCACCTTTCCCCAGCCCCAAATACTGGTGGGGCGAGGACAATTTTCACCGGGACCATGATGAGGGGAACGGGGGAGAATACTACCCCCCCTCACTGTGCCAACATTCATGTTTATCCCCCACCCCAATACAACTGGGGAGAGAGAAAAGGGTTTGAAGAGAAGGGTTGAAACCTACAAAGGAGGAAGATATCACAGGAAAAGAAATGACCAATCTATATAGTCCAAAGCCATCCTCTTTAGGTCAGAACAGGTGAACTCTGGGCAGGGATAGGATAGTCTGTCCATTTCAGTTACTCATTTTGCCATTGTTAACTTTAGATCTTCATATTTCCACATCAGTTTGCAGATTCTTTTTTTTTTTTAAAGTCCTCATGAAAGCTCACCACCATTTTAGTGCAAATTTCTCCTAATATTCACCTTTCTAATACAATTTTGCCTGGAAAGCATTTTTGGCAGCCCAAAGAGGTCTTGCTTCTCCCATAGCCACAGCACTGGATTCAGGTAGAAATCAAGCATTGCTCTGACCCCTGGCCTTGCCAGCCTGCCACTTTGCTTCCAGCTTCTAACACGCATAACTCAACTCTCAACTGTCTACTCTGGCCTTTGTCTTTCTAACTACCAGCGAGTTGTCAATAAGTCACTAGAATGAAATGTAAGATAAAGAAGTGGGGGAGGGAAGTGAAATAGCAGACTTAGTTTGAGGGTAACTTAACCTTCCACATTTTTTAATTTAACAAAAATACATTGACTCAAGGGATTGTTTTCATAATAGATGTAAATGTTCCTTTGCATTGCCATTACAATCCCTCCAGCAAAGATTAAATTCAGTCTGGGTATTTTGTTTTGTTTTGTTCTGTTATTTATGTAAAATCTAATATGCTCTATAATTTATTTTGTGGCTCTTTATCTCTTAGATGTTTTAAATAGCTGTGCTTGTTTGTCCATATATTATGCATTTTTTCATTAATTGTTGTTTTAAATCATTCTTATAGAAATTTATGAATCCAGTATAAGGTCACCTTAGACTATTGATCAGCTCCTATATATCTTAGGGAAAGCAGATTTTTTTGCCAGTCCTCAGACATATTTTTTCTAGGATGATTGGTCTGACATAATTGGATCATCTTTTAGGCTGATTAAATTAATGGGGTTTTTTTGTTCTTAATAGGGTCTCTTCTTTAAAGAAAATGAGCATATTAAATCATTTTGTTACGCTGAGTTTACATGAGTATAATCTGAATTTTTATTTTCTTGGAATCAGTGTTACCCCCTCTTCCAATCTAGTTCAGTTCCTGCACTCTGTTAACACACACGAGTTCCCACATTGAGATGAATTGGGAAGCCCTTCACTGGAGGAAGTGTGCAGTGCAATAGATTGCAATTTGACGTTGTTTTACACCTTTTTGTTTTCTCTTCCCCCCAACTGAATATTCCTCACTAGCCAATAGTAAAAGCATCTAATCTATATTGGAGAAAAAATGAGGGGGGTGGAGGGGGGGAACTACAGCTGTATTTCAAGTATGTGTGGTATTCAACTAACCTGTCCTGTCAGCACACAGATTACTGCTAGCACAATGGGACTTTCTGCCCTTCTCTTTCCTCCTGCATGCACCCCACACTAACCCCAAATCTGCTTTGAAAGGTTAGGTGAATCCCTAGAATAGATTTAGGGGACTTAATTGTTATATGATCAATAATTTCAGATCTGGGCATATCATAAAAATAGAAGTTTATGTAGAACTTTGGTCAGCAGCTTCTTAACAGTGCCTACTCTGCATCTTAGCAATGTGCAATGGGCCTATAAAGAGCGAGTAAATATAGCTGCTTCCTTAAAATCAAATGATTGAAGGGTGAAGTTATCCCTGAAATGAGGCTGCAACAAAATGTGGCAAAATTGGGATTGTCGGAAATATGAGATCCTTTCCTCAAAGATCTCAAGAACTGGACTGGGGGCCTTGTGTACATGTGTTGTATCAACTGAGCTGTGGCCTTTAAACTGCCCTCTTCTTGTTAAACTTGAGGGTCCTTCACCAAGATGGTTGGTGCTGTGGAGTTTGGTGTGCTGTGAGGGCAACTTCTGAAAAGGGAGGAGACTCTTGAGAGTCCCTTGGACTGCAAGAAGATCAAACCTATCCATTCTGAAGGAAATCAGCCCTTAGTGCTCACTGGAAGGACAGGTCCTGAAGCTGAGACTCCAATACTTTGACCACCTCATGAGAAGAGAAGACTCCCTGGAAAAGACCCTCGTGTTGGGAAAGATTCAGGGCCCAAAGGGACGTCCAAGGGGACAACAGAGGACAGGATGGTTGGACAGTGTTCTCAAAGTTACAAACATGAGTTTGACCAAACTGTGGGAGGCATTGGAAGACAGGAGTGCCTGGTGTGCTCTGGTCCATGGGGTCACGAAGAGTCGGACACGACTAAATGACTAAACAAAACAAAACAGGAGTCTGTGTGTTTCACTTGGAGCATGGGATTGATACGGATCATTGCTTGCCTTTGTTTTCAAAAATGGGGAGCAATGATTGCTTCTTTGTCCCTCAATCCTAGGTGTGTAACCTGATATACGTGGCACCAAGCAGAGTTTCAATCTGTAGTCCCCATTGTAGAAGGTGAGTTTAAAATTTCCTACAATGAACAGGAAGGTTGAAAGTGGGATTGTATGAACATTAAGTATTCACAATCCCTGCCCAGACCTTCTCCACCAGTCAATGTAAGGGTGACCTTACTGCCCAATGCTCTCTCCATGATTACAGTTTGAAGTACCTTGATCTGGAGAACTGACACCAAAAGCTTAAACCAAGAGAAAATTGGTATGAATTTAGGGATTTTTCCACAGGTAGAACATCTAAATGATTTTTGAATGAAGCCAAAAGAGTGAGTCTTGAGGAAACTAGTGACATTTCCAAGGATGGAAGCAAAGGGAACCAATATCCCCAAACTGCTTTAGCATATTTCCAATGAAGTGTCACAGAGGTGGCCTCCCCACATTCTGGCACATACCAAAAATTCTGCCCAATTTCTAAAACTTGAATAGTAAACTCATAAGGAGCACATATCACAGTGTTCTGCATTTTAAAGCAACACACTGTTCCACAGTCAAGGTGATAATGGCCCCCCCCCCCATTTTAGAGTTTGAGAGCAATGAGATACTTTTGTAATATGAACAATTTATATCTTAATGCATAAGTTGAGTAAGCTTGGTGTTTTGTGAGTTTTAGAGAGCAAATCTGAACAACTTATGACCCATTAATCTGAATTCAGCCTACCCACTAAATATTGCAGGGGCTTTGCAAGGCTGCTGTTTTAACAGTCCTGGGTAAGTGGCAAACCAGGGCCCTTTTCAGGTTGCTGTTTGGACTCAATGTGAACATGATTCATATATCACAATAAATCATTTTGAACGTACCGTGTGTTTGCACACAGTGCTGAAAAGGTCTCACTTTGCTCCTTCTCCACGCCTGCTGTCAAGCCAGTGTCTAACTTGTCATGGCATGCAAACCTGAACTTATATTTTTGTTTTTCTCCAGACAAATCATGAGCAGTAACTAATGTTTGTTCTTGGCTGACTACTCATGGTTTAAAGGGTAAAGGTAAAGGACCCCTGACAGTTAAGTCCAGTGGCAGACGACTCTGGGGTTGCAGTGCTCATCTCGCTTTACAGGCCGAGGGAGCCAGCATTTGTCCGCAGACAGTTTTTGCGGGTCATGTGACCAGCATGACTAAGCCTCTTCTGGCGAAACCAGAGCAGTGCACCAAAACGCTGTTTACCTTCCCGTCGGGGCGGTACCTATTTAGCTACTTGCACTTTTGGGTGTGCTTTCGAACTGCTAGGTTGGCAGAAGCTGGGACCAAGCAACAGGAGCTCACCCTGTCGCGGGGATTCAAACCGCTGACCTTCTGATCGGTAAACCCAAGAGGCTCAGTGGTTTAGACCACAGCGCCACCCACGTCAGTCATGGTTTGCTTGGGGAGAAACAAACCCTCAACCCAAGTTCAGATGCCACAACAAGCCAGACTCTGGTTTGTTCCAAAGCAGCAGCAGGAGGAGTGGCGCAAAATCGCTTGTTCACATTAAACCATAGTTTTTTAACTGTGGTTTAATTTGACACGGAAACTAGGCCAATAAATGACTGGCAGGCTACTTTCAACCTAGGTGGAATCTAGACACAAATAAAAAATGTTGTGGAAATGCTTTTTTTTTAAAAAAAAAAAAAGTGTTCAAATATCTATATATTGAATTTGCCATAAGCTCACAATCTTATCTAGTGTCACATTTGTATAATCCGCACAAAACATTATATTTGCAGCTGTATAGCTGAGTCTCTGGTGGGCCACAAACTGTGCAGGGTGGGGTTGCATATTATTTCTATTTTAAAAAACCAACAACAACTGTGGAATGTCACTTAAACTTTTGCTACTGTGTGTGCAATCAAATATTTACAGGCCATCTCATTTCAGAATGGCATTTGACATAACATCAAAAGTCTGTTCAAGTACGTAACAAAATCATTTTCACAAGTGACACTAAGAAGGCCTGTCAGTCTTCAACGCATCATTTGGGAACACTGGTAATGTTGGACAGAAAGCAAAGCGATTGAACTGAATGTATCTTCTAGCCTGTGGATATATTATATCTGAATTACAGATGTGGGAAATACAAAAAAACAAAACAAAACAATTTAAGCATCACTTGTGAATTTATAAGTACAAAGAATCCGTGCTATAAAGCTGAAGTATTATTCCATTCGACAGCAGAATAGAATGAGCTCCAAAAGGAAAGAAGATGAGTCCCAAGAGAAAAATTGGCTCAGAGAGGTTGGCTACAATTGCTGCCAGAGTTTCTGGATGAATGAACACTAATGCTACCTCTCCATCAGCCCCCCTGCCAGTAAATAATTTCTGTGATTCTGTGATTCTAAGTGCACAACATACCACCATTTTGACATAGTTCAGTTGCACATGAGGGGATTTCATGTGTCATCAAAACCAGTCAGAGGGGTTTTCTGCCATTTACTGCAGCAGCACTGGATTTAGGCAGTGCAGGCGAGGGGGCACATTAATCATCATCATCATCATCATCATCATCAACCAGTGGTCCTTTCGACTTCCAAAACATTCAGAAACCAAGGCGTGGCTTCCGATTGGCTGCAGGAAGCTCCTCGTCAATCAGAAGCTGCGTCAGACATTCAGGTTCCAAAGAACGTTTGCAAACCGGAACATTAACTTTCGGGTTTGTGGCGTTCGGGAGCCGAAACGTTCAACTCGCAAGGTGTTCGGGATCCAAGGTACAACTGGGAGGAGGAGGAGGAGAAGAAGACCTATATTTATATGGGTACCAATCAATTATCGTGAAAATAAGAAATTATGGGTGCAGGGATTTTGTCCTTGCTCAGGCAGCCAAAGGCTTACTTTTTTCCAGCACAGCTTCCATCAAGCTAGATGGCAACATGTCATTGATTCCATGTAAGTCTTTCACAGAATCAAGAGCAAAATTCTGAACAACTTTCAGGCAAGCAACTATTTAGGGTTAAAACCTTCAGAGGCAGATCATGGGAACAACTGCAATGAACAAGTGCATTGCACACCAGCTACTTTGGAACAGAAGTCCTTTAGATAGATTGTGCGTTCATCCATAAAATTGCACACAGAATATATATGGCAGCATAGCTAAATAATAACTAAAAGTCAGGACTGCTATGGGCTCAAACAAGATGACTTGCTGAGAAAATCAAACCAACTGCAACCAGATAGATAACAGCTACCTATTTCACAGCATTCTATTTCTCAAGAGAATGTGCAACTCACCTGAGAAATGCTGTTATTGTTATGGAATTTTTGACTTCCCTTGAAATTCTTTAAACTGTGTTTGCAGAGGAACCTTTAAATTTGTTTTGAATTTTGGAAATCTGGAGACAACCTGGATTGCAGAGCTTCCTAAGGGATCTGAAGGAAGGAAAATTTCTGAGAGGAAGGTCCTAACAAAGAAAGAATGGGCAGCCATTTAAGAGAGGAGAAGACTTTACAGAAGTTGGTGAAGTCATGGGCATGCAGGGAAATAAATCAATAAATCGGAAGACAGAAACACAGGGTAGGATAAGGACATGGAGGACATAAAAGGTAGTGACCAGTGCTATTTTTTCTTCTTAAAAAATGTTTAGGGGTACTCTCATTTTCCTACTCATATTGAAATACTGCCCCTCAATGAGGCCAAATTTAGACTCACAAAATATTTAGGGGTATGCATCCCCCTGCGTCCCCCCAGGAAAAAAAGCACTGGTAGTGACAATCAGCTCACTGGAAGGACAGATCCTGAAGCTGAGGCTCCAATACTTTGGCCACCTCATGAGAAGAGAAGACTTCCTGGAAAAGACCCTGATGTTGGGAAAGATGGAGGGCACAAGGAGAAGGGGACGACAGAGGACAAGATGGTTGGACAGTGTTCTCGAAGCTACCAGCATGAGTTTGACCAAACTGTGGGAGGCAGTGGAAGACAGGAGTGCCTGGCATGCTCTGGTCCATGGGGTCACGAAGAGTCGGACACGACTGGACGACTAAACAAAAGTGACAATCAACTTGCGCTGGACACGGCAGGAGGCAGAATCAGAGTCACATGATCTGAGCAATGGGGGGAAATGGGTAAACTTGGCAGCAGAGTTTTGGCCCTCTTTGGCTTTCCTGATCCTTCCAAGAGACAAATGACGGTGATAAACAATGGGAGCAGGAGCCTTTGGAAAGCTACCGTATCCTGGCTAGAACACTTTGCTGGAGTAACGACCCGATTCCTATAAATAAACAGGCAGCCTCGTTTGCAAATCAATATCAATGAGGGAAGAGAGGAATGGGTGGGTGTCACTAAGCACAAGCGCATCCCACTAGTCTGTTGATTTATTTGTTCCCTCGCAACCACTGACAGTGCTCATAGCTTCAGCGATGTGGTAAGCAGATGGGACGCAAGCGCTCACTTTTAATTACAAATCTCAGCACAGAAGCTTCAGTAGTTCCAGGAGATTTGTTTTTGGTCTAGCCTTGACAAATTTTTGGTCAAGGTGAATGAGATTGGCTGAACACCTTTGCGTAATAATGTTTTCACTGGGCCATTTCCTCCCTGTCAAGATTTATATACATGCTCTTATTTAATTCTAATTTTAGGTTAGCGATAGTAGGAACGCTAACATATCTCATTAAATGCTCGTACAATAGAATCTCAATCCATATTTTTCCCCTCCCTCAGAGGAATTCAATTAATGCAAAATTTACCTCCACGGTATCGAGCAGGGAGGAAAGGCATAAATTCCCCTTGTTATGAAACAATGAGTTTCATTTGTCAAAGTGTTGTAAGGTTGTATCCAGGCAGTAGCTTCCCCCAGCAGCTGTGGTGCTAACAAGAATAGGGGGAGGCACCTCAACCAAGCGGTATCAACCAGTTTATGAACAGTTTATGATCTGGACTGTCCTCTGATTTGGACTATTCATGCAAATCCATGGGGGGGGGGGTTAGATGCCACTGCAAATTTAGGTAAGCATCCTATCAGAGACTCCATGACTTGAACCAGAAACCTGTGGCCTGAGGCTGGAACTTAGTCTAGTGAGGTACTTGATACTGTGTGGTGTAGTGGTTAAGAGCGGTAGTCTTGCAATCTGGGGAACCGGGTTCGCATCTCCGCTCCTCCACATGCAGCTGCTGGGTGACCTTGGGCCAGTCACACTTCTCTGAAGTCTCTCAGCCCCACTCACCTCACAGAGTGTTTGTTGTGGGGGAGGAAGGGAAAGGAGAATGTTAGCCGCTTTGCGACTCCTTAGGGTAGTGATAAAGCGGGATATCAAATCCAAACTCTTCTTCTCTTCTTCTGTGTGGCTCAGACTACATAACTCTTATGGCACAAAAGGATGTGGATTGTGAATCATCATACCTTGCTCCTGACAGACAGTATTATTTACTCTTATTTATTCAATTTATATCCTGTCCCTCCTGCCAAAGAAGTTCAGGATGGAAGATATAGCAGTGATAAAACATTTTTTAAAAAAACCAACTAAGGACAGTTTTAAAAGTTTCTAAAACGTTTAAAAACCTTATCTCAACCAGTAGTCATTGGGTTACTAGGAACAGCATCTTTCAACCATCTCCTGCCTGGCTAAACCAGAATGTTTTACATTTCCCCTGAAAGTCAATAGTGAAGGAGACAGATGCATCTCCCACAAGAGGGCATTCCACAATGCAGAGCCACCACTGAAAAGCCCTCATAATGGTCGACATCCAACCCTAGTGGTAACACCATAAAAAAGGCCTCACCCTTTGATCATCAGGTCCAAGATGGCTGTTACTAGAGGAGGTGCTGTTTTAGGCACGTGCCCTAAGTCATTTAGGGGTTTATCTGCTAGTACTAACACCTTGAACTGGGCCCAGTAGCTCACCGGCTTGAGACTCCAGTGACAAGTGGGACTCCAGGACTACTCCCAGACTATGAACCTGTTCCTTCAGTGCAAGCCCTCCCAAGACAGATCATACAACATATTCTCAAACATGAGAACCACCCACCCGCAGTACTGGAGGGTGGAAAAATATAAATCACCCTTATAATAATAATAATAATAATAATAATAATAATAATAATAATAATATAATAATAATTTTTTATTTATACCCCGCCCTTCCTGGTTCAAAACCGGGCTCAGGGCAGCTAACAACAAATTTAAAACACTTTAAAACACTTAATTATAAGAGCAGCATAAAATACAGTCTAAAAACATGAATAACACTAAAATTCAAAAATCAATTACAGTGGTACCTCTGGTTAAGTACTTAATTCATTCTGGAGGTCCGCTCTTAACCTGAAACTGTTATTAACCTGAAGCACCACTTTAGCTAATGGGGCCTCCTGTTGGCGCTGCGGTGCCGGAGCACGATTTCTGTTCTCATCCTGAAGCAAAGTTTGTAACCCGAGGTACTATTTCTGGGTTAGCGGAGTCTGTAACCTGAAGCGTATGTAACCTGAAGCGTATGTAACCCGAGGTACCACTGTAGATAATCCCTAGGGCTAGCTGGCTGAATTGGGCCAGTGAGGAGGCCAGGGGGGAATTAGCTGTGGGGTAATTTTAAAAAGGATTGGCTGGATCCCTAGATCAAAAGTGTGGGGCTAAGCATACTCTCCAGCAAAAGAGACCCCCCCTGCCCCCAGAAGTGTATTAAAATCACAAAAGCAAGCAGCAGTATAGCATGGAGATTTAGGCTGTTAAAACTTCTAAATATCCTAACAGTGCCTCCCCATTTCTGCCCCTTTTACAATAAACAGACCTCACCATTAGTAACTTTAAATGCTTTACTTACAAAACTTAAGTCAGATTCATGTGTTATTCCATGCAGCAGAAAGAACACAGGTAGAAAATTTTGGGCTGCACAATGCAGAAAAATGATTCTAAGCACATTGTCTGAGCCTGCAGCCCCAGGTGAGAGGTCCATTACTCCCAGAGTTCACATGGTGAAAGAGAATGAACAAAGTAGGAACTTAACTTACTTTATTCCAGGTGAGGTAAGTAACCTTGCTGAGCCAAGCATACAGATCTATTGTCGTAATCCTTCATGCATCAAACTAGCCCCACCTTGTGAGTTATATTTGACTGCAATTTACCACAAGTCTTATCAAGATTAAGCCTTATTTTATTAGCCCCAATGTACCCCTTCACTGCTTCCAGACATGTCCACCACCTTCACAGTCTCACCTGACTTGATGAAATGGAGAAACAGAGCAGTATGCCATCAGCGGGGATTCAGTTGCATATTGATGTTAATATATTTTTTCCTCCCAGCCTGGCCTTCTGTCTAACACCTGGTCACCAGTACCACCTGCATGTCAGTCTCCAGTTTCCAGCTTCATCAGTTTCCTGATCCAGTTCATCCCCTAGTCCAGTCCTGCTCCATCTAAGGACCTCAGAAACCTTAGACTGAATTGGAGATTTAGGGATAGGCTCCCACAGTCTTTGCTTGGCTATGACATGAACTGGGTCTGGATGCTTATCTTTTGACACCCTATATTTAAAGTACTGAAGAATAAAAATCGGTAACTAGAGCAGACTTTGGATAAATGTCTCATGAGGACCAACCAGCAGTGTCTGGAAAGTAGTAATAATTCATAACTATATAGGGCATTTTAAATGTTCGCCCCACTTTGGCTTACATTATCTGTGTAACCCTTATTAAATTATTTTGGATGTGGCTGAGAAAATAGTAGCCAAGTCGTAAAACAATCTAACAGATTCAACAACATAAGATCTGAAGTGTTAGTGCACACCCAAAAGTATCCAACTTTTTCTGTGATGGAAATTGCACCTTGCACATCTTGATCTTTTCATATGACCTCAAATCATGCTCTTCTACCAGTGCTTCCCTATTTTCCATGATTTACCCAACACTTTCCCACTTTGAACTGTGCATGCACAAAACACAGAAACAAAATATCTGCATTTTCTTTAGAAAAAAAACCATTTCATATCAAGTTCTGAATAAAGCATTCAAACCAAACCACTCCTATACAGCATAACAAAATTAGCATAAAATAATTAATTCCATGTTGCATTTTAAATGGAAAATGTAGGTGTTCTTTGTGAAGATCTCAGAATCCCCTGGTGTTCTCCCACTATAATAAGAACATAAGAGTTTTATCTTGCCTCTCCCAGCAACTAGTTACAAAAGCCTAGAAGATTTCGGCTAACAATAAATAAAAAAAGTGGGAATATGTAACATCTGACTGAATATATATTTCCTAAGTTGTTGGATAATATATTGTCAAGGTTATAACAAAAACTGTATTTCAAAGTCAACATTTCATAATCCCCCCCCCCCCTCAGCATGCAACCCAGATATATGCCAATAGCATACACATAACCACATAGGAACCACCTTTTCAAATAATCATAAAATGGACATAGTTTTCTCTGGTATATGTTGAAAGGTACACTCAAGGAAAATAGTACACTTCTTACATTCTTATACTCTGCCAGTGTATATCTTTCATCTACAATGATCATATATATTTTATCACCTTTTGACAATACCTCTAAATCAATTTTTCCCCAGCCTCCTAAGTCTTGTAGGCTGCTATGAGACACAATGTGTAACTGAGTTTTTTATCCCCACAAGGAAAAGAAAATTGCATAGTCACACCAGAAGTGTGCTCTGAATGCAACAACAGGAGTCCAAACACTTGCTGCAGATCCTTAGAAAACAAATGTCAAAAACCCCTCTGACTTACACAATACGTTGTATAATTAAGCCCATTTCACCAAACTGGAAAAGGTGTGAAACAGTTTGGTGTTTATTTCAGAAACAACCCAGCACAAAGAACAAAAACAAGATGTTCCACTCCCACAAAGGAGGAATATTAAGCAGTAACAAGCTGATTAGCACTCTTGATTGTGGTCTTTAAACAAGCAACACTCTCAGCCACACATACCCTTCCCCTTTGCAAAAGTGAAGCAATAATACTTATCAGCCTGGATAGCTCAGTTGCTTAGAGCATGGTGCTGATAACCTCAAGGTTGAAAGTTCAATCCCTGTATGGGACAGCTGCATATTCCTGCATTGCAAATTGGTTCCTTCCAAATCTACAACTCTATGATTTCTACTATTTCATTACCTACTATAGGAAGGACTGCTGAACTGAGATGATATATGTGAACACTCTAAGCCAGAATGCAAATACTAACTATTTCCTCTACAAAAGCATCAGCTTTTAGATCAGCACGTACCTGTGGTTGCCATCTTAGCAATATACATATAAGTCATAAGAAGGAAGGAAGGAATCTCACTGGTAAGATAGCAATTATTGCTTGGGGGGGGGGTTAGATGCTTGTACTGAGTTTGAGAAACATTTCTACAAAAAACTAAGAGATAGGCTTTGAAGAGGTGCTGACTGGAATTCTGAAACAAGCGGTCCAGGGAGTCCTCAGCCCTGGAAAATGTTTGAGGCTGTTTTTATAGGTGCACTCAACTGACAGCTTTACAAATTACTGTGTGAGTCAGCGATAAAGAACCTGAGCAAAAGACCCCCACCAACTGACTTAACAGCTACAGTCCTGGCCAAGTATTCTCTTTTGTCTCTTTCTCTCTCTGTTCTCTTCTCTTTTGCTCTGCTGTTGAATTTATGCATACCCAGTGCAGAAGTCCCCACTGGCTTTTCAGCCTTGGACTCAAATGGTATTCATACATATACTGAACAGTGTAGTTTTGCTGGAGTTTATAGAATGTAAAAGTAAAAGGACCCCTATCTGTTAAGTCCAGTCGCGGAGGAGGAGGAGGAGTTTGGATTTGATATCCCGCTTTATCACTACCCTAAGGAGTCTCAAAGCGGCCAATAATCTCCTTTCCCTTCCTCTCCCACAACAAACACTCTGTGAGGTGAGTGAGGCTGAGAGACTTCAGAGAAATGTGACTGGCCCAAGGTCACCCAGCAGCTGCATGTGGAGGAGCGGTGAATCGAACCCGGTTCAGCAGATTACGAGTCCACCGCTCTTAACCACTACACCACACTGACTCTGGGGTTGCGGTGCTCATCTCGCTTTACTGGCCGAGGGAGCTGGCGTACAGCTTCCGGGTCATGTGGCCAGCATGACTAAGCTGTTTCTGGCGAACCAGAGCAGCACACGTAAACGCCGTTTACCTTCCTGCCGGAGTGGTCCCTATTTATCTTCTTGCACTTTGACGTGCTTTCGAACTGCTAGGTTGGCAGGAGCAGGGACTGAGCTCCCTGCCAAAAACTTTGGATTGGATTGCACATTCAGACTTTATGCTAACTTATGAGTCATGCCTATTAGGCTACACTCACCAAGAATGAATTGACACAACCATTTTCTATCATGATGTTACTTATAGGCAATCACCTCCTGCCAGTGATCTGAATGAAATCAGTTTGTTGGAATGTGTCAGAATGTTAAGCTGCAACCATCGCATATTCAGTAAGCATTTCTACGTATGTTGTTATTGTTTAGGTATCACAGGTATAGTTGTTGTTGTTGTTAATTTTTTTTTAAAAAAATCATTGCAAAGTTACAATATAAATTATACATATAAAACCCAAAAGAAAAAAGAAGAAAAACAAAGAAAAATAATAACAGTCACATACATAACAAAACATACATAGACTTTCACTTCCTTCCACTGTTTTGGGACTTCAAATTTTCAGTCTTCTTAATTGTGTTATATTTATATTGCTTCTAGTTTTATACCTATTACAACCATTTCTTCATTTCTTTGACCCTATAGAACTTCACTCATTACATACCGATATTTTCACTTCAGAACAATGTTTTTTCATGTACTCTTTTATGGAGTCCCATTCTTTTATTAATTTTTGTTCTAATTCTGTAAGGGAGAGCAGAAAGGATGCTTTTTAGATGCACTAGAAGGAAACTATGATCTATTTTGTTCTCCCATTTCAAATATTAATTTTCACATGCATATGCACATCACTGGCTGAAATAGTAGCCTGCATAACCAAATAGGGCATCTCACAGACAAAGCCATTAAGGCCAGTTGAAAGCCAAAGATTTCCTATTCAGAAATATTTATTAGTTGTTGAGATATCAAGTGATGCATGTGCATATATAAGCTAAGCATTCTTTGGGGAATCAAACTGCTTACTACTACCAGTTTTTCTCCTTATAAAGATGGCTGCTAGGAAAGTTGAGACTGGCACACTTTTTCAAAAAGGAACTGTGCTTATAGAACAAACACCTATAGGTTTTATACAAGCACTCTTCAAATATCCTTAAAACTTATGGGGGCTGTTTTTGGTACTCTACTCATGACTGGGATGGCAGCTGTGGTTCTGAACTCTCACATCCAACTTTAGGAGTCCAGTTGCCCAGTGGTCAGGAGTAGAATTACTACCAAATTTCAACGAAGGAGACATTTGAATCAAATTTGACAAGAAAATGTGGATGTTTCTACTCTAGCAAAGCACACATAGGATTGCAAGAGAAAGCAAAAGTGTGTTGTTGTTTTTTAGAACACTATCAAAATTCCCCAGAGCTAATTTGTGCATTCCTAAATGGCTACTGAAATTTGTCTTAAGCAAAAATCTAAGGTGAATTAAGAAATCCTGCTTGGACAAAACACCACTTGAATGTTAAAAAGTGATTTTTATTTTTTATTTTTTAAAAAGGAACTTTCAGTAAGACTAGCATCATTTCTTAGAAGGAAGACTCACAAATCCCTGACCAGGAGCTAGCAAACATAAAGGAGCCCCTATCAAAAGCCTTGGTGCCACAGCCAAGGGAGAACAGGCTCCATACAGATCTGCAACACAAGAGTTATATAGATAAATCAATGGTTTTGATAGAGCTTATTTCTCCACTTAAAGGTGGAGAGGTCAAAATCTCACTGAAACATCTTTATTCAAGAACATGGCTGCAAGAACTGGACTTTTGCCATGAAGCATTCAAAGCTGCAGTGATGATGATGATGATGATGATTAAAAAGTTCTTTGAAGGAATAAAGTAGTTTTGGAAACAAGTGGCAAAATATTTTCACAATCACACATGCAGCTGTGTCCCCATATTCCAATTTTTCTGGGGCTGCCAAGCAAGAAGCATGAACTCTGAAGCCAAAACATTTCATTTATATATATATTTTTAATGGTACTTGATGTCTGGTAAAACAAATAAAGGAACTAGAGGCTTCTTGAACTGGAGATCAGGGGAGAGAGAATCTTAAGCAACTGAGGGAATGGGGGATACCAGGATTGATTATTCAAGGTGCTTTTACAAAGAGTGTCCTTGGAACTCAAATGTCATTTGCACACACATTAATAAAGTGTAAAGCTTTTTAATCTGATTGCTTTGAGCTGAATGGGTGGGACTGTGCCAAACACACTGATCTCATCCACTGAATGTGGTCCACAGCACAGTGCAAGTCTATTAAAATTAAGTGACCCAAATTCAGTCAAAAAAGTTTCCAGAGCTATTCTTCAATTGCCCTATAGGAATTTATGTGCAGGATATAACACCTTATACAGCCAGCTATAAAATCAAAAACTGTTTCTAGGAGTTGAGAGGAATATAGTGTTTAACACAGAGACAATGAGGTTGGTAGCAAGTCTGACACAGAGCCCCTCTATGGAGTTTTGGATTCAGAGGACATCAGAAGGATTTAGAAGCCAGTTCAGACTTTGTGCTTTTGTCCTTACAGATCTAGCTCTGAACTTCCCCTCTATGTATACCCATTAAAGTCACATTTTGCTTGTTTCAAGGTACATATTCTTTCTCCTCCTGTAACTATATAGCAACTCCAAAATTGAGTTAAGGACATTCTTCTGTGGAGTGGAGTGATATGACCTTGGTGAAGTTGGCAGTGGCCATTCTTGTTTTTAGTATAGAAAACTTGTTTTGATAACCTTGCTGTAACACTAGAGCAGGGGTAGGCAACCTAAGGCCCGTGGGCTGGATGCGGCCCAATCACTTTCTTAATCCAGCCCGTGAATGGTCCAGGAATCAGCATGTTTTTATATGAGTAGAATGTGTTCTTTTATTTAAAATGCATCTCTGGATTATTTGCGGGGCCTGCCTGGTGTTTTTACATGAGTAGAATGTGTGCTTTTATTTAAAATGCATCGCTGGGTTATTTGTGGGGCATAGGAATTTGTTCATTTTTCCCCCAAAAAATAATCCGGCCCACTACATGGTCTGAGGGACGATGGACTGGCCCTCAGCTGAAAAAGGTTGCTGACCCCTAGACTAGAGGGAAAGCTCCAGAAATGGATATTCTTAAGCACAGAGAGGAAAATTTGATGATGAAAATGTACAAACTCTGCCTGTTACCAAATGAGGGTAGTCTTTGAACCACACTCCCTGAGCTACCATATGCCCCTTGGAAACCACAGAACTCCAGGATATATTCAAGAGGAAAAGTCTCGGGAATAAACCCTACACAAATGCTGAGTGAAGTTCCTAAGGCGGTTGGGTGGCATCTTGTACACCTACCCCTGGCAACTCCTCCAGCTAAGCTGTATGCTTTCCTGTGGACCACATCAGCAAGGCTGGGGGGATTTCTAATCTGGACAGCCCAGGACCTCCATACACACTGCCCAGACTTGTGTCCTGGAGAGGTCACTTCAGTGCTGCTAATGCATCAAAAACGATGCAAGAGAGAGCAGCTACGAGTTACCAGCCTCTGCACCTACAGCAGGTGCTGTGATTCTCCAGCGGCTAAACTTTGCTCTTTCGAGACAGATGGACGCCAACAATTTTTGATGCTTTACTACTATAGTATAATATGCATCAATTTAAGAAAACAAAATAAATGTACTAATCAGAAATAAATCAACAAATTGTTAAGTGCTGCCGGGTTTTCTACATAATATGAAATAAGTATGTGGGCAATGTGTGTGTGTGCATGGACAATGTATCTCTCAAGCTGATTGTGAAACAAATGCAAGGCATTGAAGCATGACTTTACCTTGCCAAGTCCATATCTAAGAGGACTTTCAAGCCACTGTTAATACGTACAGTCAATTCTTAGTTTTTGGAGTGCTCTTTTTGCCTTCTGATAAGACGTGCAAATGTCTCCTTTTCATACCACACAGTCCCCTAAAGGCCCATTGCCTCTGGCAAATGCTGTTAGCTCAACACATATCTGCTCTTCATCAGAGACTCTAGCCCAAAATTCACAATCTGAACGTGAAGCTGCAGGAATCTGGGGGCAGTAGACTGTTCTATTTGTCAAAAATCTACACACCTGAACAGAGAGAATCTTAAATACAGTTCATTTGGAATGCTGTCTATCTCTCCATCCATCCATCCAACTGAAGCTGTTTAGAGAACCTTGTGTTTCCGAAAGGTAGACCAACAAAATATCTGTCCAAGGAAAAGGAGCAGGTTTGCACAAGTGTGTTGCAGGTAGAAAAACTGTTTGTAATGAAGTGATAGAACAAGACCTTCTATCCCCAAGCAAAGCCAGGAGAAAAAAACAAAACGTTGAATGTTTAAATAAGAATTTTGAGAACTTTGAGTTTTGAGAATTTACATGTTAAATTTAAATTGATTAATGCAAATTAGGCACATTGAAAAGGGGATTGTAAGGAAAACAGTGGGGCCTAATTTGAATAGTAGAGTGCTTGGTATCTGGTGGGTGGGGCTTGTGTGCTTTGCTTCAGAATCAGCCCCTCCCTTCAGTGTGTGTTCAGTTCTGTTCAGTTAAGAATGTCCATTAAGAGGGACCAACTATCCTTGTTTCTTGCCTCAGACTTGCCTCCTGTTGCTGTATTTAGTTTCTCTCATTATGTTACTCTGTTACAATACAACCTTCTTTACTATTAAAGCTTAGTTTACATTTACATGAGCCACTTACTTTTCTCAAAGAAAATTTCATGGGTGTGCTGGCCTTGCCTGATGTCATTATGGGCATGGACACTGGTATCTGTTTAGCTGTAAGCACAAACCTTTAGTTTTTTTAATTAATTAATTAATAAATAAATACAAGTTTCTCAATCTACCAGCTTTGCCCAAAACAGCAGCCATGTGTATTTGTTTGTGTGTGTGTGTGTGTGTTTAAAAGCAGGCGAAGAAGAAGAAGAAGAAGAAGAAGAAGAAGAAGAAGAAGAAGAAGAAGAAGAAGAAGTTGTTGTTGTTCAACCACCTTGGAGGTCACCCCCGCCCAGAACTCAACAATTTTGGTTGAAATATGACATTTGAAATATGGCAACCCTATCGTCATCGAATAATAGAATTTCAGAGTTGGAAGGAACCCAAATCATCTAGTCCAGCCCCCTGTAATGCAGAAATTTGTCCCAGCATCCTCTTTTGAGGCAAGCCAGGATGCTAAGGCAGAAAGACAATATCCTTCCAATGCCTGACCCCAGCAGCTGGAATTTGGGGGTATACTGCCACTGTACATGAAAGCTCTACAGCTATTGTGTCCAACAGCAAGCATTGAAAGTCCTGTCTGCATCCATGACTTCTCTTAGCTCCTGGTAAATTTACTTTCACATATATCTGCATTTCAGACCACAGGTTAAAGCTGCGCAATCCCATATATATGACTAACTGCATGCAAATCTCTGTGATTTGTTTATAACTTCTACAGGAATGTAGATTATGGGCACAAGATCCACAGAAATTTACAAGACCAGTGGAAGGGAAGTATTGTGATGTTGCTGTTTGTTCCTATTAATTTCAGTGGAGCTCGCTGCAGAGAACTTCCTAGTCAATTGGACCCAGAGGGCATATTAGCAGGAGGTATTTACCACAAATCAATACTACCTTCAATGTATATTTCACATACCATGACTACACTGCGATAATACATCTACCCGAACCACTGTTAGTGTCACATAAATGTTACGAAGCAACACAAGCAACAGTAAAAGCATCACTGAAGGTTGGGGGTGAGAACTCACCTGCTTAGCCCCCAAGATCAATTGTGCTGCTCAAGTACTCAAGTTGATCTCATAAAACTTCAGTGGCAACAAAATTAATGAATTTAAAACAAACAAACAAAACCAAAGACGACTTGGCTAAGCTTCAGAAAATTCTGAGAAGTATGGTAATTGATTTACAGCAGAAATGTTCTATCTGCATTATAATTCATTGTTTGTTGCAAGCAACTTTGAGGAAAACTGAAGAAATATGGGGTCTATGATATGCTGACCAACAGTGGCCTGCAGTGTTTCAGACAGGAATTTCCTAAGACTTTTCACATGCAACACATGTATTCCAAAGCCATATTTCTCATCATGTCCCTGCCACAGCATCAGGGTATCTCACAGGGCAATTCTCCACCTTCTCTTTTGACCCCTTGCTACATTCTGTCTTTCACTCTCTCTGTGTGTGTTTCAATATGTTACATCCTATGGATATAAAGGTTAAATTGAAGCAAGTGACGTATCACATTCAGATTTGATGATGCCCTTCTGCATTTGTCTTTCACAGAACAATATTTGCCTAACAAGAAGAAATCTTATTGTACAATTACAGCAGCTTCTTGGTTGTGAGTCTTGGAAGACCTTCTCCCTGCCTTGCAGGCCTTTTTCACCTTGGTCTGAGAGGGTGGGGGCCTGACTGACTCCACCTACAAAAACATTCGGGTGGGGGGGACTGTTTTGGGGTTGTTGGGTTTTTTTAGGGGGGGTTGCTGCTGCTTTTGATGTTGGTTTTTGTATCTTTATTTTAGATCTCATTGGGATTTAGATGGAAATTGTTCACTGGGTTGCGTATTTGTAAATATTTTATTTATTGTTTATGACTGCTTTTGTCATGTTGTAGTTAGGCACTTTTTTCATGTTCTAAGCTGCCTTGAACATGGTTTGAACAGTGGAAAAATGGCATACAAATAACAAATATACAAATGTATGTTTGTATATTCTCCAGTGATAAACTTAATTTAAACATATATGAGTGCTTGCCCTTGATGAACATCCCTAAATGTATCTTCGGTTTTATCTGTAATAAAATGTAGCTTTTCTACCACTTCTGGGAATTGCTATTCTGTTTCCCATTGTCTACAATTTTGCTAGTTTAGGTTCTGTTAATAGATACCAAACCAGATTTTATTCTCAAAAATACAGGCTGGAGTCCTTTTGGAACCTGCCATCCTAAAATTAACTGATCTTAATCAAAATATCATCACCCAAAATGTGTTCCTCACAGAAACAGAGGCACAGCCACAGAAACATGCACTGTTAATTCAGCAGAAAAAAATCTACAATTTTACATCTATATAATTTGGCTATACTTATAACAAGCAAGCAGACAAGGCTTTCAGATATTTTTCATTTCATAGTTTTAGTAAGATGATTTCTACATTCGCTCTTAGAGTGTTAAATATTACATTATTTAGTGAAAGAATGTTGTATAATAGTCTAATTTCAGAAAAGCGATCTAACTGGAATTTGTTGCTGCTTCTTAGCAGATATGCTTCAATTGGGTAAAATAGCTTTAGGATATTGTTTTTAGGGAGGGAGAGAAAAAATGATTTTGTCACTTCTTTATTCCTGAGAAAGAAGACATCTGAGAGGAGCTCATGCACTTTAAGAGAGCTAGTTACCATTATTCCATATAGCACCCATTCATACTTAATTTAAGCAAGTGCTCATTTTCTATTATTCCATCCCATGCTATTGTTCTGAAACTGAATAATGTGACCAATCATTGAGTTTTTCTCATCCAACTTGAATGGGGCAATGGTCATTTCCCACCAGAAAACTATACAGCAGTGCTCCCTTTTCCTACAAATAATGCATATTATTTGATTATTTTCATCATCACTTGGACTCTTTTCACCTGATTCTTTCCTACGCGCAAAGCAAGGTGACAACTAGGAGGGAACAATCTATAAAGTCCCATTCATATGGTTTGATTGAGCATAAAAAAACAGCTCAACACTGCTGTGATATTGTATGGGGTGGTAGGGATGCCGACTTCTGACTAATAAGTGAGTATATATATAACTGAGATAGATAGATGATGATAGATAGGTAGATAGATAGATATAGATAGATAGATGATAGATAGAAAACTGAGTGATCTCACTTGCTGAATCATCACCTTGTCATGGTGAGTGGGCTTGAACGTTCCTATGACCCTTGTGAGTGAAGCTGTCAGGAATTCTCGTACAGTGGTACCTCAGGTTACAGACGCTTCAGGTTACAGATTCCGCTAACCCGGAAATAGTACCTCGGGTTAAGAACTTTGCTTCAGGATGAGAACAGAAATTGTGCGGCGGTGGCGCAGTGGCAGCGGGAGGCCCCAATAGCTAAAGTGGTACCTAAGGTTAAGAACAGTTTCAGGTTAAGAATGGCCCTCCAGAATGAATTAAGTTCTTAACCCAAGGTACCACTGTACTCCCAGCAGGGTCACCCAAGGTGGTAAGGTCAAAGGAAAAGAGCTAGACAAAGAATGATCCAAGAAGTCCTCCACGGCAGAACAGGCGAATGATAACAAGCAGTATGTTAGAACGGCTGTGAAGGCGGATGAAGGTTGCAGCAGATAAGAATCTACCAGTCATCGTGACTACTCATGCCATCGGAACAGAGCCTTACTGTGAAGACTGGGTGTTGGTCAGTGTGCACTGATTTACGCACATAAAACAAATTCACGCACAGGCATCTTCCAAAAACCCATCCCAAACCCCAAAATCCCAAATTGGCAAATCCACGCCGTGATCAATTACACTTGGCAAATCCACACCGTGATCAATTCCTGCCCGGAAACCAATGTCCCCACTGTGGAAGGACGTGTGGATCCAGAATTGGCCTCCACAGTCACTTATGGACTCATTGTTAAAACCGTGTTTATGGAATACAATCCTACTCGGCTACAAGTGATCGCCAAAGAAGAAGAAGATCTCTTCACAGAAAAATGGTTGTTATGAATCTTTAACATCTCCTAGAAACAAATTGCCTTTGAGCTTTCTACAACATATGGCAAAAAGTTGAACATCCCATAAATAGCTCTAGGATTCAGTTTTCATCTATTTTTCAGATTCTGCAATGCAAAACTAGTGCTACTGCATATTTGTTTAGTACTTCTACAGTTTTAGGGCAAGCAAGCACTCAGGTAATGAAATGCAAATGTGAGGTCATGTTTAAGAATTAATCATCCACTATTAATTAGTCATCTTAAGTATTCAGGTAAATGATTCTGAAATTGCACAAAATTATCCCTTGCTATAAATGATAAAGTCATTTCCCAAGTATTTACAATTTTATGCATATTTATATATTCTGTGACCACAGACTTTTCATAGTCCTTGATTTATCTTCACAGTGCATGCCAGGGAACTTATAAACTTTATCTTTGAAATGCAGGGTGTAATTGAAACATTTACCCAGCCTATTAAAATAAATCAATTTACATGTTTATCTACACATCTGCATTTTCTGAAATAAATAAAAAAAGGTGAAGAAGAATACTTACTGTAGTGATTCCAAGTTCAACATAACAGAACTGATTATTCTAACATCTGCAATGAGCAATGTGTAGTCCATGGATCAAATTAGGCCAGCCACACATCTTTCACTTGTTAAGCAAACAACATGGCCAGTTTTCAGTCATTTTTTTCACTAGGATGGGCAAGGTGAGAAACGGGGCCCCTCCCTTCCTTACTACAAAGAACATTAAATATCCCCAGATAGGCAGATTTCCTCTTTCAGCTCCAAAAAAAGTCACTGAATAGAAGTGTTTATTGAAGCATGAGAGCATGTGCCAATATATATGTAGAGAACTCAAAATACAAGTTATCTCAGCTGTGGCCACTATATAAACAACAATGAAAATCTCCAAATAATCATGATTGAGTTCCAGGAGTTTCATATTCTTCGGAAATAAATTCAATAATTATTCATGGATGGCAGCCATTAATCTTATTGCCTTGAATTTTATTTCAAGAAAATTGTAAATTGTAAATTGTGATTCTGCTACATACAACTAGGTTGTTACTCCAAAACTGTAATTCAAACGTGAAGAGTTTTCATTTCATAGCCAGGAAGCAGCAGACCATGCATTTCAATATATTTACCCCTTGCTATGAAATGAAGCCTCTTCACTTTTGGATTATAGTTGTTGGAGTAACAATGATCTAGAATGAATTCAGATCTCTAGATTTATGGATGCCACCCACAAAGTACTGTATTTTTCCATGTAAAACACGCCTCCATGTATAAGATGACCCCTATTTTGTGGGACTCCTGTTTAACAAATTAGTGAGCTTTTTGGGGGTGGGATTGCCCAGAGTTGTTGGGTTTTTGGGGGGCAGGGGTGCCAATTGCACCCCTCCCCAAAGCCACCAATCGTCTGCCCGCTCGCCGCCAGCAGCTGCCAATCCCACACCCAGCCAATCAACAGCAGCCCTTGCCGTCGCAGACACCAATCACCCGCAAAATCGCCACTGACAATCTCCTGCTCGCAGCTGCAACCAATCGCCAGTGTCCCCCCCTCAGCACTATCCGTATATAAGATGACCCCAAATTTTTAACATTCTTTCTTAATACAAATACCTTGTCTTATACACAGAAAAATATGGTAGTTCCTAATCATATGCTACAAGCCATCCAGGGAATCTGGATGTTCCCATATAGAATTTAAACTTTAAATCCTACAGCAGAAATACGAGGCTACTCACACATCGACATGATGTCACATGTTCTCAGCATCTGAACTGACATTTCATATGTGTCCAGGGGAGAGAGATTTTGTTTATAGGATTCCCAAATCACCAAGAATAGTAGTGCTACACTGTTTTACAAAGCACATGAGATTTATTTTGTCTTTAACAGAAATCAGTCTATGAAATGAATGCCATTGTTAAAAAAATAATAATACATTGATTCTATACTGGGCTTATTACTTTTTATTTAACAAAGACATCTTGATTCTGTTAATATATCTTGGTTAGTTGTCCAAAGTACAGACCTGCTATCCTTTTCATGCCTTAATGATCCATTTGCATGCAATATTAAAATTTCAAGTTGCATTAATAATGGATTCACTGTGCTTGTCCACATTATAATGAATTTTCAGAGAAGCAGGTTAATCTTGAGGTCTAGAAAGAGGGGGAGAGACTCTACCACCACCTCTAGGTATGTTGGGGAATTCTGCATTGGCCAGGAAACAAACCTGGGTCATCTGCTTGGAAGGCAGCTATGCTAACCACTATACCACTGATGCTGAAGAGAACAGGACATAAAATTGTTCAAAAAGAGAGCAAGCAGACAGAAAGAAGGGAAAACCCTGTCTCAGAAAAACAAAGACCAATGGCTAGGCTCTGAGGGAGCTCTAGATGACCCAGCCTATCCCACTGCTAGGCAGAACAGTTCTGGAGAGCAGGATGTCACCTATTCTTCTTGCTGATGGGGAGAAGATCATAGATCCTGCTGATTTGATCCAGAGGGAAGAGTTGTGCCAAGAGGAAGAACATCCTTCCAATGTGGCACCAAGAAAAATAATAGTCTGCCTCAAACACAATGGAGTCTGTTTACACATTGTGCTGCAAGACATCAAATGAATCTGGGTCAGGATCCCGCCCAGTGATATTACTGGTGTCCTTACTTTGAGCAGCTGACCTTCTTGTCACATCACAACCTACATTTCAAAGTCTCTTCAGTTTCAAAAGTTGTTTGTCACCTGACATGGAGAACTACTATTTGGGAAATGCAATCCCCCAAGCCCCTTGGGAATCTGATGCTAATTACACAGCACTTTGTATCCTGGAGTAAGGGACGCTGGTGGCGCTGTGGGTTAAACCACAGAGCCTACGACTTGCCGATCAGAAGGTCGGCGGTTCGAATCCCGGCAACGGGGTGAGCTCCTGTTGCTCGGTCCTTGCTCCTGCCAACCTAGCAGTTCAAAAGCACGTCAAAGTGCAAGTAGATAAATAGGTACCGCTCCAGCGGGAAGGTAAACTGCGTTTCCGTGCGCTGCTCTGGTTCACCAGAAGCAGCTTAGTCATGCTGGCCACATGACCCGGAAGCTGTACGCCGGCTCCCTCAGCCAATAAAGCGAGATGAGCACAGCAACCCCATAGTCGGTCACGACTGGACCTAATGGTCAGGGGTCCCTTTACCTTTACCTTTGTATCCTGGAGATGATCCCCCAAATATAGAGAAAGCAACTGATATAAATGTATTTGTGAGCCAACCCTAAGCTTTTTTCTGATTTCAGTGGGATGTGCATTCAAGTACCGAATTAATGCAAGGTCACACCAGCTCTGTTAATCAGGATTGTAACACGCCACACAGCAATCTTGTCGTGAATCATTAAGCTGGTAGAACACTTTCAGGGCCTTTCATAAATGTTCAACATATGACAGCAACAATAAGGGCAGAGTAATAATTCATTCGGGCACATGTACATAAATATTTAAATACAGGTTAACAGCAAGCACCATTTCAGAAACTCATTCATCCTTAGGAGGCACTGCGCATATGCAAAACACACACATAAAACAACAACAAAATCCCACCCAACCCCAACATGTCACATTTAATGGATGTATCTGCATCGACAAGATTGTTCAAATCTTCAGGGAAACAAAGGTTTCTCTTGAGCACATTTATTTGGAATTCCTTCCCCAAATTCGAAATTTATTTAGGGTTAATGATGGTGAAGGTAAAACATGGAATGAAATGAGGATGTTGGAATTCAAAGTTGGACACCACTTTATAAAAACTGGGAAATATGGTAATTCTGGATACTGTTTCCATCTTAAAAGTGACTGGGTAGGCATGCCGTCAATACTTTCATCTACTATTAGCATACAAAGTAAGAAAGGTATTCCAAGGGGGTCTAAGCAGCGCAGCAAGTCTTTAAATTCAGGGCCATTAATTTTCAGACAAATATTTGAAATTCAGCTGCACCTTTGTCTGCTCTCTCACAAGTATGTAGATGATTGATCGATAGATGATAGACAGATGATACAGTAGAAGAGAGAGAGAGATGATAAACAGATAGATGATAGATAGATGATAGATAGATAGATAGATAGATGATAGATAGATAGAGATGATAGATGATAGATAGATAGATAGATAGATGATAGATAGATGATAGATAGATAGATGATAGATAGATAGATAGATAGATAGATAGATAGATAGATAGATAGATGATAGATAGATAGATGATAGATAGATAGATAGATGATAGATGGTAGATAGATAGATGATAGTTAGATAGATAGATATAGATAGATGATAGACCAGGAAACTTACTATCTGCAGAACCACCAAACAAAGTTTTGCATGACAGTCAAGAGTAGGGGGTGGGAGCGGTATATCAACTTCAAGCTTGCATATTTTCCCTTCCTTGCCAAGTGTGTGTTGAGGGGAACAGAAGAGCTTTTGATCCCATGGGTCCAAAGTCTCTCTCAATCTGCCACTGAAAGGTTCCCTTTTCCTTCCTACTCTGTAGCACTTACAGGAGAGAAAGGTTTCTGTAACTGGAACACAGAGGCCTTTGGGAGTGGACTGCTTTCTCCACCCATGGAGAGAGAGTCCAACAACATCCTATGGGCCATCTCCCCATGATTGTAGAATTCTGATGTAAATCAGCCAAACATCACCATGTTCACTAACTGCTTGGGATGACTCAGTGAATAATTCAGAAACCAAGGAAAGATGGTGCCAAAGCAGCCACAGGTCAGGGGAACAAAGGTAGTGGACAGTTGACTAAAAGGTGAACTTTCCCAATGCAAGTGTTTTCAAGAAACATCCACACATACACATATGCACATGCATATACATACACATTCACATACACAGAGCACCACAAAAAAATTTGAAACCAGCCAACGTTCGATGCAGCCCCCAAAATAAAATTACTAAAGGAATGAAATTGACAAAGATGAAATGTACAATGAGTAACATTTGAAGTGAACTTTCAGGCAGGCTACATTAATAAAAACAAATGTCTCTCACGCTAAAATTAATCTCAGAATATTAATGTCAACAATTCCCTCGGTGTCTGAGCTTGCCTTTCAATTCTGACCCTTTAATATTTATATCATGTATCTCTTTACCCTAAGCAGTCTTCTGCCCTCACTGAGCTGCAACCTATTCATGTGATAAAACCACACACATCACATCATATACTCATGCTGAAACAAGATTTAATCGTTCAAGATTAATTTAGCGACCAGCATTATTAGATCTCCTACCATACATTCCATAGACACTCAAATATAACCTTGAAATGCTCCATTCAAAAGGATTAGAGCAGAATAAAATTGAAAATACGAATTTACATATGTTTGGATTAACTTTATTGTCTGCATCCCCCCCAAAAAACCAAAACCCCTAGAGAACCTAACAAAGCTAAATTCATCTGAGATGCTGCTTCAGCATAGTTACTGCTCTTGTACCAAATTTTCAAAAGCATCCATTATTTAATTGAGAATGCTAGAAAATATCTGGATTATTTAAGACATGGTTGTTCTTCACAAAACACATGGGGCTGTTACTCCTGCTTGCATTGTTCATCACCCCTCCCTACCTGTCACACCCCTTCCCTGCTTGCCTACTACACTCCTTTTATATCTCACCAACCTGCGTACCTGTCATGGTACTGCCAGAGAATGCAGGGGAGGAGCAGGAACAGGCAGAGGAGGGTGGGCAGGAAGTGGTGATTGAGGAAAGAGGGGAAAGCCAGGAGGCGGGAAGGCTCTCAGATGATGAACCAGAGCCTCAGCTCCAGACAGGAAGTTCTGGCACAGATAGTGAGACACTGCCTATTCCGTCTGCCAGGGAAAGGAGAGAGTTAAAGAGGGGGGGGGGAGAGAAGTATCACATGAAACTTCCCCGCCTTTTCTGTTGGAGGAGAAGCCAGCGTAGGCCACTCCCAGAATCTGAACCGGAGGATGCGCTGTCTGTACATATGTAAAATAAGGACTGTATATATATCTCTGAGTGAGCAAGGGTACTAATTGCAAAGAGCATTCACAAGCCATCACAGTACCACTCCCTAGACCTCTCCTTCCCACTTCATGAAACTAATAAGCCCCCTATTGACCCTCCCAACCTCATTTCTGAAGCCACTTTTCCCTTCTACCCCGCAGCCTCGCTTGGCACCAGTTTTCACATCCACCTTTTTCTGTAGCCTTCCCCCTTGTACACAGACCACCCCACAGTGGTCTCCTGGGTCATCTTTCTCCTCCCCCAACATGGCAACCCCTATCTCCCCCCAATATATGCTGATCAGGGTGATGAGGATGCCTTTCATCTGTGGACATACATATGGTTCACAGAATAAAGAACTAGGCCGTGCAAACCATTCCAAAGAAGAGTTGAGCTGAAATGTTAGGCATGTATGGCCACTGGGTTCAACTGGCATCATTCGTGAAGGACTCACTACATCTTTATGCAGGTGCAGCCTGTCAGTTTGCATTTCTTATTACAGAAAGTATTGATCTGAGGTATAGAGATCTTTCCTATTCTAATTGATTCAAGAGGGTTCTGGAGGCTTCTGTGTGTGAAAGAAACAAGCAGAAGGTTCATGATGGTTATTCCTTCAGAGAAGCTGAGTACAGCTGGCTTAAACTGGTTCTGTTATTTTTTTCTGTCAAGGTCATGCTGACTATAAAAGTAAGTGCAACTCGTACAGCACGTTGGCGACAAATATTCACACAGTTGTTCAAAAATTTATCAAATACGTGAGAAAGAGACAATTACTTACAAAACGCCATGAAAACTTACAAACTACCTAAAATAAAGTGAAGTTGCAATATCAGATTTTACTAGGTTCTTACAAATTCTTGACTCAGTTTTTCATTTTTGTTTTTTGTTTTTTAAATAAGTTCAAAAAGATTCAAGAAAAGGGTAAGTTCAACATTGTTCCAAGTAGCTGTGAGGTGCTGAGGAAGCAGTGTATGAGGTAATAAAGAAGACAGGATGTCAGTGTTCTATCCCCGTTTCACCCTAGCAGTCCATGCAGTTGAGAGGCTGCTGATTTGTTGGGGTTGGTGGATAGCACACTCCCTGAGAACAGTTTTCTGGGCTTCTTCAGTTGTCTTGTGCCATTGATGTGTTTACTAGTGCTAAATATCTTTGAAGAGACAATTTCTTGGCTTAAGCAAACAAGACTGAACAGCATGACTTTAAAAGTAAGGCCAGAAGGAGCCTGAGTTTCACTCTCTTTCTGTCTCTCTTTCCTTCCGGTGTGGTGTTCTGTTCTGTATCCTTAGTGTTAAGGTTTAATCTTATTATAAGTTATTGTAAGTTTAAGTTAAGTCTGCTGCAATTGGATTTCTTTTGGACAGTGCCAATCCTGAATGTATTGGATTTGTGACCATTATGCCCATTTGCCTTCAGTAGCAGTAAAGCTCTGCTGGATGAAATACAATTGCTTCTGGTCTATTTTGGGGGAATCCCACAATGTGTTTAAGTTTTTACTCTGCTAACTATACGTTCTGCTCTGGATCAATAATGAGCAGAATACATTACACAGCTCCTACCAGGCCCAGCACCACCAGTAGTATCACCATCAACAAAACTGTGGCCATTTCCTCATGCTGGCAGCTGGCAGAGACTTGGAGCAATGGCAGTGATCAAAGCTACAGGTCACATGCTGGAACTCCCTGTCTTCGCTACTTTATGTATGCCATCTGGGCATCTTGAGACAAAGTCATATGAACTCACAGGAAAAGGAGGCCCTATAGCTAAGGAAACAAACTTGGGACAGAGCCTAGGGTGCAAAAGGTTATCCCATCTACTCGCTCTCCTGCTTACATCCATACTACTGGATTTCAGAATGCTCAACCTCTATAGGCAACCATAGCCTGCTGCACATCTGCTTATAAACAACATCTTTACAGCTATCTAAAGATTTGCCCATGGAGTTTTCTTGGCAGGGATACTGGAGTGGCTTGCTGGTTCCTGCTCCAGGGCAAAGGCTAATAGAGTTCTGTCAAGAGAACAAGCTGGTCATCACAAACACGCTTTTCCAACAACACAAGAGACGACTCTACACATGGGCATCACCAGATGGGCAACATCGAAATCAGATTGATTATATTCTCTGCAGCCAAAGATGGAGAAGCTCTATACAGTCAGCAAAAACAAGACCTGGAGCTGAGTGTGGCTCAGATCATCAGCTTCTTATAGCAAAATTCAAGCTTAAACTGAAGAAAGTAGGAAAAACCACTGGGCCAGTAAGATACAATCTAAATCAAATCCCCTATGAATACACAGTGGAAGTGAAGAACAGGTTTAAGCATTTAGATTTGGTGGACAGAGTGCCTGAAGAACTATGGATGGAGGCCCGTAACATTATACAGGAGGCAGCAACGAAAACCATCCCAATGAAAAGGAAATGCAAGAAAGCGGGAGGCCCCATTAGCTAAAGTGCTACCTCAGTTTCAAGTTAAGACGTCCAGAATGAATTAAGATCTTAACCCGAGGTACCAATGTATAAGAATCACTAGTAATCCACAAATGTTTATTTTTGTTGCTATTGCATTGAGGAGCTTTCTTCATGAAATGTTTAAGACTTTCCACTTCACACGGTGATCTTCATTACATCAGTGCCTCAGGTCCATTCTCAGGTATTAAGCACCTCGTAGCATAATAATAATAAAGTTGGGAAAACCTAGTGAGAGGCTAATCATCATTCAAGCAGAAAAGCACATGGTGTCGCAAGGTGCAATATTTTAGAATCTGAGGCAAAAGGGAGTTGTGTTTAAATAAATAAATAAAACATTTTGCTGACAAGACACTTCAGACTGTTCAGAATCTCAACCCAAGTATTTCACATGTATTACATCTCCAGACACTGGGGAAAACACACTATCACATCTAAGCAAATCTAAAATTGGGGGAATGAAGCTTGCTTGCATTCTTGATTTTTAAATATTTAAGTTTTCCGTGAATTAAATTGACAAATTCACCTTTCACTGTAGCAACTTATAAGCAAACATCTCATAACATCAGATGAAGAAATATTTAGCTTTACCATAGAAATGGGAGTTTTATGAGATACTTGAAAGATTTTCTAGTCTTTTGGTTAACCTTCGATTATAGCTGCAGAAAATAATAATTTTCAGACTGCACAGTGTATTGAGTATGAGAGATATATAGATTTCAAACAGATTAATATACTCTTACTAGGAAACCTTTCTTCCAATTTTCCTTCAGTTTTTCTTTAATCAATTTCTTTCCTTTTTTCTTTTAACTTTTTGTTTAGTTTCAGACACAGGTGAACAGAGATACAAAATAGTTTATATATACATTCAATTTGTTGTAATGTTTGAAAAGCTTTAAAAATAGTTGAATAAGAATGGAACAACAACACATCCAAAGGTGCTGTGATCCAAACCATTTGCACTTCTGTGGTGGCTCCATTAAAATCATTGGAACCAAAATGGATTTGTCATTCTGTGTACACTCTCTTTTTAAAAAATAAAAATAAAATAAAGCTAAAAAAGAAGCATTACATACTTCATAGCACTTAACCTTCATCCAGAATATCAGTAGATATTCCACCAATTTCCTTAAATTCATTAAAATCACAATGCCACCGAAAGTTGAAAAACATGTTTAAAAGTTAAAAATATATAATGTCATTCTTAGACTATTCTTATTACGGTAATAAAATATCCTAAGGATGTATTGCTAGTTTTCTAGAATAAGGTAACAAATATGCCTCCTGATTAGGTGCTCTCCATCATCACACACACACACAGAGACCTAGGAGAAGAATTGCAATAAGAAGGTACAGTGCACACAGGATTGCATGGGACCTCCCATCTCCTAAATGAGAGGAGAAAATAAGAACCAAAAGTACGGTCCAGGTTCAAGTTCTGTGATGCTCCTAGATGGGGTGAAGCAACAGGAGAAGATCTGCTCATTGTAGACTGACTCTTGTATAATCCACTTCTACCCAGCTCTTTGTGATTTTATTGAACTCCTTGGTTGGATAACTGCATTGCTGAGATAGTCTACCTTGCATACAACGTGCTCCTGTTGTGCTGGACAGCTCCTCAGCCTCACCATTATGGTCGGAAATTTAGTCAAACCTGCTGTGGTTGTTGGGAATGGGACAATATTTCTTTTCTTCCATAAATAATAAAAACACATTTAATGCCTTGCTGAAAACCATCTCAAACACCATACTTTGTTCCTCCTGTGATTGTAATGGTGTGCAGGGGGTCCACAGATGCATAAATACTATGGAGTTAAGTAACCTGCTAGCTTCCATATGGCCAACATGATTGTCGAATTACTCCCTTCAGCATATTGCAAATGCACGGAGCCTTTAGAGAGATTACATACTTCCATTATTCAACTTCCCTTTCCAAAAGCTTTTTTTTGAATCAATCAAGATTCAGTAACAGAAGATTTTTGAACAAATTACTTCTTAATTCAGCCCAGACTTATACTCCTGCAGGGATCTGGAAAAATATCAGGATCATTAGCCCTAATAATTCCTGTAATAGCACTTTTCTCTGGGGATGGCCAAAGCAGCATGATAATTTAGTACATTACCCTTTAAACTTCACAGTCCTGCAGGGCTATTGCCTTTCCAACATGTGAATGCAAACCTCATGAATATTAGCAGGAGTTATGGATTTTAGAGGTGACTGGTTTGATAGCATGTAATGAAATATGGTCGCTAGAATGAAAAGAAATATAACTCAGCCTCTGATTTAACCACTTTCTTTTCAGCAAATCTGAAAGCCTACTCATAGGTGTATCCTTCAAGATCTGGAAGGAAGCCAACATATAGAGAAAATCGTATTAGAGATACTCAAAGAGCATTGGAAAACTAAGCTGGTTGAACTGATTTTAATACTTTACTCCAGTGGCTTTCAAACTCAGTTCTGGGGAGTCCTGTGGTTGGCTCAGAAGCTTATTGTTTGTCCCTCAATAAGACCACAAATAATGGAGGACAAGCTTTCCTTAAAGGTAGCTCAACAACAAATACTTATTTTTCCAAACAACTACAGAAGATTGGTGAATATATATTGTGTAATCTCGCTGTATACAAGTTGTACAAGTGACAACAAAGTATTTCAATTTCAGTATTCCAGGGCACACACTAGTTTGCACAGTGTAATGGACAATAAATACCACATGTGAACTAAGTATGCACCCCAGAAAAAACTCCGCAAACCTTTGTTATATGCACAAAGATTCTGTTGAAAGCATGTATGAGCTCTTTTGCAGGTGCTAAAAAGGAAATGGTTTCTTAAGGCAGAGCATTTTAAAAACGCTGCCTTCCACAAAGTATCTGGATGCTCACAACAGTTAGTTCTTGCTTATTTCTTATTCAGTCTTTTTTTCACTCACATATAAATACCTAACCATTTGCATTTTTTATTATGAAAATTTAGTCTGCATTCCATGTTCGCACCAAGCAGCCAATCGTAAATTAAATAAAGTGTTAAATACAAAGTGTAAAGCAGTGATGAACTACAATAATACTTCAATGTCACATTGGCTAAGGAACAAAAACTGAAAGAAGAGCAATTAAGATCACATTCCCTCGGTGTACAAATGTGGCATTACCTGAGCTCTGGCACTTGTGTTTTTGATTTTTCAAGTTACTAATAATCTATTTCATTTCAGAAGACAATGTGTGAAAATTAATAAATGACAATATTATCCCACAAGATAATAACGGTAATCAGATTTGCTGCCCAACAGTTACACCTGAATTGTAATTAGTTTCATCTCCAACAATTCTAAAGATTAAAAAAAGGATGGCAACAAATACTTGCTGCTGTAGATTAATAAGGAAGAACTGACATTGAGCTGCCATAATAAAATTAGTGGTGTGGTGTGGATGACTACTAGTTAATTAAATATATATTGTGGTGGTGGAGTTCTGCTACATGGCTCAGCTCACAGGGCACCCAGATCACACCTATAAAGCTCTGGTTTCTCTTCAGATTGTAAAAATCTTTCGCCTTTTACTACTAGGCTCAATACAAAGGTTGATTCCAAAGGCAACCTAGATTAGGGTGAGGAACCTTTCTCAGTCCTTCTGAGGATCCTTCTTGGGACCACATGGCAGTGGTGGATGGGGACAGAGACAAATAGAGGATGGAGCAACAGATAGGACACTGTCCATTGCAAAGTAGGCTACATTCTAGCCTTGTGAAATTCGGGGATTGCTACACACACACACCCCTCTTCATCCTTCGTTTAGGACAGGGGTTGGCAAAAATTTTTAGCCGTGGGCCACTCCACTGTCCCTCAGACCTTGTGGCGGGCTGGGGAAGCAGCACTGGGAGGCGGAGCTGGAAGAAGGGGGGGCAAGTAGTCCTCCTCCCCAGCCCCAGCCCCTGTGCTTACCTTCCCAGGGGCTGCTGCCGCCACCACTGCCACTGCTGCTGCTTCTCGTGGGTAGGCAGAGTGAGCTTGTCCGGTCCACTCTCTGGCCCACAGGAGCACCAGGGCAGCAGCGGCAACAACAGCGGAGGGAAGTTGAGCTGCATGAAAGGGCTGGCTCCGGGGAGGGGCTGCTTAAAATGGTGCTCAGCCAGCTCAGCCCAACCCCCTTCTTTCTCTAGGCAGGGAGGGGAGAAGCCAGGAGGAGGTAGGGAGGAGGCCCCGCCACAGTGTGTGTGAGGGAGTGGGGGGGGTGGAACAGCGCAGGGAGGGAAATGGTGCATCCCAAATAAACAGAATCCCCATGCCGATCCATGGACAATCCGCAGGCCAGACCCTGAAGGCAATTGGGCCTGATCCGACTTGCAGGCCTTAGTTTGCTGACCCCTGATTTAGGAAATCAAGTGATATCATCCCTGTTCAACAACAGCTTCCAGTCATGCTGAAGAGGACACGGAGCACTGCCAGTAAATGATTTTCCAAATGAGAGTTCACACAACCAATATAGAAAGGCATGAGGGCCACATTTGGCCCCTGGTCTGAGTTTCCCCACCTCTGTTTAGATTATCAGGTGTAACACATTTCAGATAACTAATATTTCTGAGGCATATTCACATGAAACTCTTTTCTGATCTCTATCCCTTGAAGTTCACACTTCAAGCCATCTCTCTTAATTCCTTATACCCCTTTTCCCCAAATCACAATTAACAGTTCCCTACAGTCCCATGTCCTCCATCCAGGTTTTCATGGAATACTAATGCTCCTCAAAAGACAGTATCAATTCATCTATCAGTGCAGTACTCTTCAAGTACATACACACCAGCTTAACTAAGACAACATGAAATCTAGCTCCTTGTCAACTTCAGAACAGAAATACTACAGTTAAATACTTGTTTTAGCTTTGCAGACCTCATCACTCGATTCAGATGAAATATTAAAAAGGGATGCTGAGTCATTTAGGCCTTACCCAACACGACATACACACCTCTGACTAACAGCATATTACACAGAGCTTTTAGTACAGACCGGAAGAGACCCAACTCAGACTCCATGACACAAGTGTGGAAATTGTATTTCCCAGATACGCCAGTGTCACCTCATATCTCTCACACATCTGCAAATGAGTGCTTTTCAGAAAAGTTCCTAAGACTGCAAACTAGTATTTTTATTTTTTTACAAGAATTACAACAAGAAACTGGTTCCAGAAAGAATGTACTAACCTCGTTGATAAAAGTTTGTGCTCCTCTTGGACTCAGAAGTAAGATCGCTCTTCGTAACGTATCTCGATAGCGATTCAACTCTTCTGTTTTCATAGTAGTGAAAAGGCTGGCAAAAACCCTGCTGATGTTCCTGTCTACTTTTTGTAAAGATACATCAAGTCCTAGCTTTGAAGCTTGGTCCAGAAATCCTTGTAGACCACGGATATCTGCCAAAGAGAAACACAAATTATGTTCTTGGTGTTTTAAAGCTAGGAGCAAGGAGAAAAAGCAATGACAAAGGCCAACATGCAAAGAGATGCCTTGCAGGGGCTAGTGGCAGCCCAGTGGAATTTTATTTGAATAAATTACTTGTATGCCGTATCAAAACCTACCCTTGAAAGTCTCCATATACAAAGACAACCCAAGGCATTATGGTGCTCAAGGTACAAAACCCAAAAATATGCCTTTACCCAGTGCTATTTTTCTAGAAAAAGAGGTGCCAGAACTCATCATGAATGCCTCCCTTGTTCTTCTTTAATGGCAATGGCGCCCACCTGAGAGGTGCCAGAACTGAGTTCCAGCTGAAAAAAGCCCTGCCTTTGCCTTTTCTGTAGTGCCAGACCTGATGCCATTGGGCATGGAGGAATGTCTGGGTTCCCAGAACTACAGCTTGTTAGCTCTATGTATTCTAGCCATCATGTTTTGAGTTAACAATTGGCTTTCCCCGCTCCCCCGCAAAAGGTAGACAGCCTTGTCTTCAGCTGTGTGCTATCAGTGTGCTTTGCCAAGTTAATTTCATCTCACTGAACGTTTCCTGTGAACAGAGTGGTGCCCTTTACTTACATTTCCTGGAGATATGTTAAATGCGGCAAATGCATGATATCATGGAACTATTTCCATGCAACCCACAGTGACTTCCATCAAGGTCAGTCTGCAAGCTGCCTGTGAGAACCAAACCTGAGACTCTGACAAAGCCTGATTTCACAATATTAAGTTTGTTTGTTTGCTTGCTTGTTTGTTTAAATGCTTTAGGATTTGGGAACAGTGGCAAAACACAACGGTACCCTACTGTTAGTGCCAACGTTGATGGTTTGAATTTGAAAGTGCCTTGATCAAAGCAGTGTGCAGGACTACTTGCAAACATCTTCATCTGTGTCCAGCCGTGGGTATTTTTGCACAATAGAAATACACTGAGATCATTAGATTTCCCCCCTTGTATCTAACATTGTCAACACATACTAAATATGGGTAACTTGATATTTTTGCTCAATAATATGAGAGGTTTAACAAAGTTATAAGAGGAACTTCCTTACCCTGAGAGCTGCTGCACATGTGACCCATGCCATAGAGATACAACTGTGAATGCCATTTCCATCCTCACCCTAACATTCAATATTCCTCATTACAGCACCAACTGCCTTCATTAGGACATTTGTATACTGTTGTGCAATGACACTTATTTGTTTGGAATAGATCAGGGGTCAGCAAACTTTTTCAGCAGGGGGCTGGTCCACTGTCCCTCAGACCTTGTGGGAGGCCGGACTATATTTTGAAAAAAAGAGAAAAAAAGAACAAATTCCTATGCCCCACAGATAACCCAGAGATGTATTTTAAATAAAAGCACACATTCTACTCATGTAAAAACACGCTGATTCCCGGACCGTCTGTGGGCTGGATTTAGAAGGTGATTGGGCCGGATCCGGCCCCCGGGCCTTAGTTTGCCTACCCATGAAATACATCAGGGATGTCCAACAAGTCGATCGCGATCTACTGGTAGATCCCCATGAGGTTTTGGTAGATTGTGGTCGATCTCTGGCTCCTGTTCCTTAGCGTCGCTAAAACTGACTCCGGCCCCGCCCTCCATTGCTGTTTGATCTCTGGAAGGGAAGACAGAGCTTTCTCTGTGCTGCTGTTTTCATCCATAATGATCTTTTTGTGAGTGACTTTACCCCTTTGTCCTTTGCCTTTAACCCCCCCCCCCAAATGGAAGTCCCCCCCCAAGCTTTTTTCTTTAACCCCTAAAAAAACCGGGGCTTTTCTCCTCCCTAAAAAAAGTCCAACAACTTCGAGCTGACCCAGTTTTTATTCTGAAAGTAGATCGCAGTCTCTTGAGAGTTGGCCATCCCTGGAATAGATCATAGTGTGCCCTGAAGTTCCTCCATATTTAAAGCAGCCATACAAGGTAAATTACCAATATTCCCTTTGGGGGGGAGCAATAACAGAGGCTAAGGGGTGGTGATTAGTAAAAGACCACCGAGTAAGTCCAGAATCCACCCTTGAGCCAAAGAACTTAGTGTAAATGTGTGAATGTGCTTCCCTCTATTTTAGCATCACAAAACTTCTGTTAAGATGAGAGATGTTTAGATGTGGGTCTCTACAGGCCAAATCCGACCACACTCTTAGTCTCATTGAAATGAATGTAGTATGAAGTGTCAGGAACTTTAGATTTTTAAAATCTAATTGTTTAGAAACAGCAAAAAGAGAAATATTATTATATAGTATATGTGGTGTGTGTGTGATTATATTCAGAATTATCATGGCTTGGATTCATACTTTGTAATGTATAACTAAGTCTGGATTCAACCTACTGCTTGCCATACACATTCAAATAATAATCACAATGATAAGGATGCAAGTTACTCAATAAAATATTTTATTGATGCTGTCATCTTGGTGTTTGGCTTCTGCAAATTCAGATTCTCTGATCCCTTGCTATCTTTATTCTTTTATGGCTCTATAGTATATGACTTACAGTGACAAAGTAGTAGTTGTTGTTTTTAATACTGTCTGGTTCTTCATGTTAATGCAGAGCTTGACAAATAGACAATCCTCCTTTTGGGTTGACTAACGTTACATTTTACCAGCATCTAAAGCTGTTTTGGAAAAAGGAACATTATTTGCAGTGGATGATGAATGAGGATGCTATTGCTTTAGGATGAATTATATTCTCCACAAGCTCACTGAGCAACCAGATAGGAAAGCAAAAGTATTCAGAAAGTTTGAATGAAAAATTGGAACCGTGGTATGTGTGTAGTGGGAACGAAAGTGTTTTGTCTTGAATAGTGACTAGATGTTGCATATCATGTATGGCAGGCAAGCACTGAAAATATTTTTAATTAAAAAACACACACATTCCTGCTCCAATCCCAGCTACAAGTTGGAAGTCACTGCCAATAATTTCTATGGGCTTTGGATTCAAAGGACTCACTTAGAATCAGATTCCAATGGGTTTCCACGGTTCTCCTTTAAGCATACTACCAAAAAGACTTTTAGGTTGATAGAATAGTGTACCTGAGGAAATATGGCAGGTATAATGCAGAGCACCTTCACCCATTGTGGGACTCATTTCAAGATGTGCCAGGCCACATACTGTCAAGAATGAATGACAGGTTTGTCTCTCACCATAGTTTGTTCTCAAGTTCAAAACTTTATTTCTCCGCATAACTGGCAAACAGTCACTTATATGGGAGAATGTAGAGAGCTGTATCTGAGGACAGGATTAGGCGAGGGACTCAAACTTGCTTCCTCCCTCTAGTGTCTCCTGCCGTTAAGAATCACACTCACTCTGGTCTACAAAGCCCCACTATTTGATAGATATACTTAACCGTATCCTTGCTTAGGGATGCTTAAGTAATTCTATTTCTGTGAATTTCAAAGCTTACTGACCTGATCAGCATCTCCCAGACAAATGTGCAGATCAAAATGTATTAATCCTTTGGATTTTGCACTTCTCCAAAATTGGCGACCCAGGCTCAGTGCAAAATAAGAAAGAATAAAAGGCACGCCCAAATGCATACTCTGAGATAAAAGGCATGCATAGATATATAATTTGTGATAAATTTCATAATAATGAAATATTTCAACACAAAGGACTTGAACACATATTTCTGTGTGGCAAATTAATGTGGAAACAGGACAAGACTTCTAAATGAACACTTGTAACACTGATGCGAATCAGAAATAGAATGATCTGCCCATCTCTATCCTCAGTTTTGTTTTGTGGTCACACTAGAATGTGTTGGGATATTTTAGAAAGGAAACAAAATGTTGGGAGCCGGTTGCATGATTTTGATTTAAATAACCATTCTCCAGTGCTCACATTGGACAAAGGCATGTGTTCCTTCCTTCCAGGAGGAGGAGGAGCTGGGAACATTAAGGACCAGACATTTAAAAGGTGTTGTTTGCAGACATATGTGGTGAAGCCACATGTGGTGAAGTCAAAGTGTGGCTACAGACACAGGATCACTCATCCCTCCCTGCATAACTGATCATACTAATCACGAATCACTTTTGCAAAGGAATGATTTAATGGTGGTACTAAATTTCCTACTGAAACCATTCTTCACATTAGGCGTGGTGTGGGAAGTCCAGTTATTTCAGAGTCTCCTGTGACAATAAGTCAATTGACGTTGGAAAGGAGAGAGGCAGGCATATAATCTCCAGAGCTACTTATACTCCTGCCATCAAAGTAAATGGAAAGGGGAGTGTGTATTTGGGTGCTAAGATGTGGGAAGAATGACTTTGGATGCAGGTGAGAGGGCTGATGAGATAAGCGGGAGTGGGACAGCACTCTTTTAAATCTATGGATTCACTAAATAGCTCCCCCCCTTTACCCCATTTGGGAAAGAGGGAGAAATGATGAGTAGCCAATATAAGGAGAACCTATCTCTCCTTCATGTACCCACTCAATGGTCAGTTTTTGCCATTATGTCTCCTTTGTACATGTTTGTATTGTACCCAGTACCAGTATTTTTACAATGGGAGCCCACCCTTTCACTTGTTGTTTTCTAATCTTCTTTCTCCCATCTTCCTTTTTCATTAAATTATTTTGTTTCAACTCCTGCCATCTTCCAAAGAACTCTCATTTATGGCTGTTTCATTTAATGCATGTGCTTTTCAGTTGACAAATTAACACTGCGTGTACAATGAAATGTCTGCCTTGGCATTAAATACAGTGGGTTTTGTGTGTGTGTGTGTGTGTGTGTGTGTGTGTGTGTGTGAAATCTGTTTATATTGCTACTTTTCTGAGTCTCACTTGTGAAAAGACATTTCCCACATACTTCGTCCTTGGTGGAATCATCAGCACGGATCAATCTTTCTCAGTACACATTAGATTTCCTTGTTCCACCACTTCACTGCTTCTGTATTTACCTTTACCTATTATCTCATAACACTTTATCTTATTGGCATTTATAGTTAGTCAAAGTGGACAACACCAATTTTCCAAGCTAGCGAAGAGTATCATTATGCCTGCCGGTTATATGCTGTGATTTGCCTAAGCTAAGGAGCTTAACTTTAGATCACTGTGCCTTCCGACTCATATAACACACCTATAGATTAAGGACATAATTTTAAAAAACCCAAAAAGCTATGGTAATTGTATTGCTACCAGACAAAGGCAAAGTTTGACAACAACAACAAAGTTTGCTTCATTTCCCACAGATTAACATGAGTCTCTCATTAATGGGAGTCTTGGAAAATTCTAGTCAGAAATACCACAGCTTGTGACTTTGATAATTTTTTTGTTCTGTGAAGAGGTTTAAACAGTTACTGAAAACAATAAACATCCCTAATCCATATTCTTCATTTAATTCCATCAAAAATTAAATTTGCTTAAGAATAGATCCGCTATTGCCTTTTACCATTCGCCTTTAACTTGCTACACTGATTTAATGTCTTAATTTACAGTTTATGAGTTTCCTGTTTCCCTGGTTGTGTTAACATGGAACACTAAACCATGGGGAATTCCTTGAGACTAAGCAAAGCCTTGGTCTCATTCACTCCCTTCTCCTCCCATGACAAGTTTCAGTTTCATTTTTAAAACATCTCAGCTTAGTGTTATGTATGAAGGAACAGCTCAGTTTTTAAACAAGTTAAACAACACCATGGGTTATGGGCTGACTTGTTTAACTAACCACTGCTGCCTAGAGGCTGATACAGTCCAATAATACCCATAGGTCAGGGGTGTCAAACTCAAATTCATCGGGGGGCCGCATCAGCAGTTTGGTCACCCTCAAAGGGCCGGTTGTTCAGGCAGCCGTTGGATCTGTCACATCACAGGATGGCATGTGCTCAATATAAAAACAAATGGAGGTTTCCTGAATGCATGTAAAGTGGAGGTTTCCTGTGTAGAACGGCCGGCGCCGCTAGAGGGCAGACGTTCTCTGGCTTGTAGGCTGCCGTGCATGCGCTGAAGAGGCGGCTTTCTTGTGTCAAAAAAAAAAGCGAGAATAAAAGGTGAAGGCTGGCAGCCGCCGGCGGCTACACGGGCCACATGACGAGGTCTGGTTGGCTGGATTCGGCCCGCGGGCCTTGTGTTTGACACCCGTGCCATAGGTGGAATCTATACATAAAATATACATATAAAAAACGTTCTGAAAATGCTTTTTCTTTAAACCTTTTTTCAAAAAACATTGAATTTCCCATAAGGCTCACAATCGCCATTTGGTGTCACATTATATATTGCACTTTAAACACACTTAAAATGTTTTATTCACAGCTCTATAGCTGACTAGCCCTGCACTCATTGAGTCACTGGCCATATTGCCTTGACCAAAGGAAAAAGTTTGACCACTGTGAAGGAAATGGACTGCTATAAAAAGTGAAAATCCTGTTCTGTGTTTGGGGATTATGAAGCTAGTTTGTGGCTTGACTCATGGCTTTGCCTATGGGGGGGGGGGAGGATAACTTGGAAGGTGTCAAAAATTAATTAGGTGAAGATAAACTATGTACAGTACACCCAGGACAGAGAAAATTGTTGCCTTTGAGGCTTTTGGAATGTGTGCAGATTGGAATGTAAATCAAAGGTAAGCCCAGCCTATAATTAGTCAGGGACTTCTTTTACATTTGGCATTCAGATCAGGACAATCTCACACATCATTCTGGAGGATGAGATCTGCCTAAGTCAGAGGTTTTCAACCTTTTTCAGTCCACGGCTCCCTTGACCAACTGCATTCTTTCTGTGGCACCCCCATGGGGCTCAGGAGCCCAGTTATAGCACCCCTTACCTGCAGAGCCGGCAGCCTCTCACCCCTTTTTGTACACCCTCAGCCTCCTCTCCCCTCTCCTTGGGAGTCCTCTGGGCAGCCGCTGCTGCCACCCCTGGTCTCTGAGCCGCCCCCACCCCAAAGAGAAGTGTCTCCTCACACTGCCCCACAGTGGCTAAGACTTGTCTGTCCATTCCCAGCAGCAAGGGCTGGCAGACTGGCTGGTTGGGCTCCCTCACCCACTTGTTTGTTTACTCCTGAGGCTGCCTCAGCTCCTTGCAACCAGCAGCCCCTGACCAGCCCCAGAGGCTCCATTCACCTGCAGAGCTTGTAGCCAGGGCTGCTGCAACAAACAGCTGTGCAAGTCTTTGGGAGGCAGAGACGCAAGAGGGCATCAGAGGAGGGAGGGAAGGAAAGAGGGACAGAGGCCAGTGCTGCCCAAGGCACCCCCACCAGACCCATCATCCCTTTTCCATCGGCAGGAAACCGGAAGTCGTAACCACTCTTATGTTTAAATCTTTTTCATAAGAACAACCTTGCTTATTCTTTCAGCCACATTCACTTTTGCTTACAAAACCTTGGTGCTCTCCATTTACAGTGGTACCTCAGGTTACATACGCTTCAGGTTACATACGCTTCAGGTTACAGACTCCACTAACCCAGAAACAGTGCTTCAGGATAAGAACAGAAATTTTGCTCCGGCAGTGTGGCAGCAGTAGGAGGCCCCATTAGCTAAAGTGGTGCTTCAGGTTAAGAACAGCTTCAGGTTAAGAACGGACATCCGGAATGAATTAAGTACTTAATCCGAGGTACCACTGTACATACCCTCCATTTACATACCATTAGATACACATCTAAGTGCCAAGTTCCGTGCTAGCTTGTACGGTTCTCGAGGAGATACCAGGAGTTTCAGGCTGTTTAATGAACAGCAGCCTGAGAGGAAAGAAAACCTTTCACCTAGAAGCAGCAATAAGGTAACATGAAGCATGGGCAGCAGAACCAGACACTCTGTTTGGCTGGCACCCCAGCTTCCCCTCACAGACCATAACAATCACAGATTACATTTCTTTATTTTGAATGCCAGACCTTCCAAGTGTCCCTGTTTTCCAGGGACAGCCTGGATTTACAGATGCAGTCCCAGTTTCTGATTTGATCCCAGAATGTCCCACTTTTCCTTTGGGCACCCCTATTTTCATCTCAGAAAAGTTGGAGGGTATGAAATGCTCCTCTTGGGGCAGTTATACTCAAGCCTCTCTTGCACTACAGTTTGGGGCGCTTTGTGGGGGGGGTTTTTCCTGCTTTGATACCTGCCTGTATGTCTCTACTTCTCTTCTTGGCCTTGTGTTTTTTAATCATACTTCCTCTAAGCAATCTTAAACTCGGAAGAGTTTAAGTTTGCTTAAAGAAAGTAAGATTTTTTTAAAAGTCTACCCAAAGAGCTGCTTTTTGCACACATTACTGATTTGTTTACACTTTCCTGGGTTTCTCTTTTTCCATTCCCAACACCTTCCAATAATGGCCTCTGCTATGTTTTGCGCCATTTTTTACAGGCTGCATGTGAAAGCTTTAAAAGACATTAACACTATCATCACACATTAACAGGCTTTAACATACCCTACGTGTCATTCTGAATCACAGTACAGACCATGAAACAGGCTATTGGTGCTGCACGTCTAGACTGATGCTACATGGATTATATTAATTGCAAGCCTTCTGGGCTCGCTGAAGAGACCAAGGAACACAACCCTCCCACAACCCACCACCATCCTCAAAATACACGAACAGTATTTCAATGGGTGTACCTTTGATTACAGCATGGTCGGCCAATTGGTGCCAAAGAAGGACAGAACTTTCTTTATGTATGCAACAACAGCAGCAAGAATTCTCATTGCAAAGTATTGGAAGACACAAGAGCTACCCACCCTGGAAGAGTGGCAGATGAAGCTGATGGACTATATGGAATTGGCGGAAATGACTGGCAGAATCCGAGACCTGGGAGAAGAGTTGGTGGAAGAAGACTGGAAGAAATTTAAAGACTATCTTTGGAAATACTGTAAAATTAATGAATGTTAAAATTATGCTTGGATTGGTAATAAGTGGTAACTAGTGACAAAAGTTAATAAGATTATGTAAAAAAAATGTATTGATAAATGGTTGAAAATATTGGGGTATAATATGTTATGACACAAAGTTAAGATATTTGAAAAAGGGTAAGAATTTGCTGAATTAAGTATGTAAATGGGAACACAAAAGGGGGGAGGTGTGAGGAGGTCAAGGATACAAGCATATGACTTTGAGGATATTGAGAAAAATGGATTTGTTTTATCTTTTTAATTTCTTTTTTTTCTTAATTAGCTGTTTTTTGTGTATTTTGTGCGTTTTCTTTTTTGTATTGTCTATTTTTATCTGTGGTTTCTTTTTTTTTATTCTGTAAATTTTTACTTTTTTCTTTTGTAAAACTCTAATAAAAATTTATTAAAAAAAAAAAAAAGATTACAGTATCTTGTGATTAGTATAGTACAGGAGAACCTATATACCGGTATGTAGTACCTTTGGCCCTGAAGATGTTACTGGGCTACAACTCCTATTATTCCTTACCATTGGACATGCTGGCTAGGGTTGGCGAAAGTTGGTGTGATGGGATGATGAGCTGCTTGTGCGCGAAATTCTTAGTCCCTCAGAGTTTGGCTAAGTCCACAAACCTCTGTCTGTAACGGAGCTCCTTAAGCATGGCTCCGTCAGTCGCTGGTAGCATCCGACAGTGGGCGTTTACGGAATTTCCTCCAGCATAAAAGCTCCTTAACGGAAACGCGCCTTCTGGACTCTCGGCGCGACAGTTTCCGGCGAGGAGTGGGTGTCCCTATAGGAGGTCCTGAAACCTCCCCACTGTTTTCGCTGGAAGTGTCTCTGAGCCATCCCTCCGACTCACTTTCCCTTGGAGCTCCTTCTCTCCCCCTGCTGGTTCCCTCCTCAGCTGATAAGTCTCTCCCAACCTCTGTGAGCCCTTTCACCTCCTGTTCTTCCGATGACAGTTCCCTGACACTTGGAGTCCAACAAAATCTGGAGGACCAAATACCACTTGCCCCTGGTGTATTATATCCCCTTTATTATGACTAACTAAAAAGTCCAAACAACTACAAAATGGAGCGTTGCTGTAATTCATAATGGCCAGCAAAATCTGTTCATTTTACTTCTAATTTCTTTTCATTTCTGCTTAACTTTCAGCCTGATGAAGAATTTTGAGGAAACCAAAAGTTTGGTCAGTTCCTTGTAATTTGTTGGTGCTGAACTTTATAATAAAGGTATTGAATTGCTACTCTAACTTTTGGATTTGTTTGTTTGTTTGTTTGTTTTTGTAGTAGGCCAGTATGGCTCCCTGCAATTTTATATTTCCCTCCTGTGACAAAGTTATGATCACTTTTAACCATAGGATCTAATGTATATTACAGATTATCTAGTTTAACCCTCTTCTCAATGCTGGTTTCATAAGAAAGGATGCAACTACATCATCCCTGAGAGAACAGTAAAGCCTTTCTCCTTGATTTGGGCATTCACTGGGTAAGATTCAGCAGGTGATGAAGGAGTAGCATTTATTTGAGAATTTAGTTTTTAAGTCCTTTGATTTTAACTGTGGTTCCACACCTACAAGGGCCCAAGAGAAATTCTATTATGTAAGTGAATAAACACATATCCCCAATGTCAAAAGAAAAAAGACCTCATCTTTTCACTTTGTTGAATCCCTGCTGCTGCCCACCCTAGTACCTTGTTTCTTGAGGTTGAAATTTTTCACTTTCTTGTCTTAGAGGGCAAATGAAACACAAATACTTAAACAGAAGAAATAAGGACAATGCCTTGGCTCCTCCTCCTAAACACTTCACCACATGCCTTCTTCAGCCCAGATGCTGTAATCAGCATGCAAATAAGATAACTTCAGATGACCAGAAAGGTTCTCAGGAAGCCATAGACAGGTAAATGTCATTTTGTTCAAGGAAATGTCCTTTTGTTCAGGGTAATATCATTTGTATGAGTGGAAATGAGCATTTTGTTCATAAGCTCCTCCTCCCCACGAAACAAGGAAACTGCAAGTAGGTAGTAGCCCAGTTTTGCCATTCTCAATATAGCCACATTTCCTGTTTCTGTATCAACATCTGAATTTTCGCTTCTGAATGAAGACTATTCTCTTCAAGACAGTCCCTAAAATCAGTCAGCTACACTTCCACAAATAACAGCTCACATGGCTGGTCTACCCACATAAACAGTGTAACATCAACACAGCCTATTCACTCAAAATCTTTCCTTTCCTTCTGTGAAGTGGAAAATCTCAACTTGCAATTTTCCAGTTCAGGGGAGAGGAGCCACAATCTCATGCGAGTTCATTGCTCTGACATTACACTACTCACATGAGTTTTATTTTGGTCTGGGGCGGGGGCAGTGGAAGTTTCTTTTGACAAGAAGTCTGATTCTCAGACTGAGGAGCAGTTTTGGAACCAAATGCATGAACAGGTGGGGCTAATTATTGGCCTATGATGAGAGATGCCCTGGTCATTTTTTTGGAGACCATTTCAGTATTTTTAGCACATACAACTTACTCTCGTTGAATTTAAAGTAAGTCTGGAAGCAAAATTTGTTCCAGAAATGGAAATGAGGGACATGACTAAGAAGAGTCTGCTAGCATGGTCTTCTGAAAACCACCAGGCAGAAAATGCTGTGAATGTCTTCCACTTCAGAGCCAAGGCAGAAAGAGGTATTTAGGGAAACCTCTGTGTCTATGTACCACACATAGCTTCTGTGAGCTTGTTAGTATTGCCTTGTCCAAAGCCCAAATGGACAGCTTAACAGAATCAATTTTAATACAGTATTTGAAGCAAATGCATCAATAATTATCTTCACAAAACAATGGTCCTTGAGAGAATCAAAGGAATTCCTATACTTCTCAAAGCAACCTAGACAGGGCAGGGGCATAGACCCAACATGGACGTTTTCACTTCAAAAGCTAATTTTTTCACAGGAGCAATGGGACTAAGATCACAGAAAAAAGGGTGTACAAATTAAGCTTCAAGCTCTAGCATCTCATACTGTGTGCTCACAAAATTCAATCACATATGCAAACTGCTTTTGCCAAGTTATATTTTGTATATTTCCTGATGTTCTTTCTTCTATGTGGGGGCAGCAAGAGCTTGCTTCTCTCAATTGACCCCTGGAGACTATTATCCCATTAATTGCTTTACAAAATCAAACTTTCTGACTGGTGCTACAGCCTTTCAAGTGCGGTGCCAAAGCTTTTCATATGGCAACTTGCTTGGAACATTTCCATTTAAAACCGCTTTTAAATGGAAATGTATATTGCAAACTTGGTGGCGGGATGCTTTGGCTCTCAGGAAAAAAATTCTAAATTATCCTTTCGACTGTCAGTCATTTCCTGAGAATTAAAGCAACTCCAGCAATAAAAGAACAGCACTATATTCCACAGTCACTCAAAAGTACTTTCAAGGTAGGCCAAATAAATCAGCCAAGGGCACCATCAAGCCAAATTTAAACTTCCAATGATTTAAATGGAAGAGAAAAAAATCAACCGAACCTAAAAATGCTTAATTCTGCACCCCAGCTTTTTAAGGCAATGCTGAGGCATGGTTCCCTAAATTTCAGAAAACCAATGTATACTTTTTATGTAAGTTGTTTATGTTTAAAAGAAAAAGAACTACATGTTCTCGCAAGTGGCTATGCCCTATGTTTCTCCATAAAGAATAGTTCTGGGCATGTCTGTCAGCTGGTAAAAGGCAAGGCAGGAAGACCAGCACTGAACAGTTAGTCACGCAGAGAAGCACAGGGCAACCTCTTGTCTAGCTGAAGGCTTTGGGATCACAGGGATTATGTTACATTATTCTTCATGGTGCTGAGACCAGTGGTCCATATAATTCAGCATCGCCTATGCTGTCTGGAAGGATGGAGGTCACTGTGGCCACAAGCTGCACCCCAGGCTCCACACTTTCCTTTAAAAGTCTCACAAGCCATTCAGGGACTTGAAACAAACTCATGTAGAATGGGGTCAAGCCCACTCCTTTAATGACCCATAAACATTTGTGGCAACCACTCAAAGACAGGCATAGACAAACTCTGCCCTCCAGATGTTTTGGGACTACAGCTCCCATCATCCCTAGCTAACAGGACCAGTGGTCATGAATGATGGGAGTTGTAGTCCCAAAACATCTGGAGGGCAGAGTTTGCCTATGCCTGCTCAAAGATGTACGAGTTCCAGATGTGGGTACAAACCCACTTGTCTATTCACAGAGCCAGAGTGTTTGTCATCTGGACTTTCACTCAAAGCACAAAGAACAAATCCATTAAGTCACTTATGCATCCACTATGCTCCTTAGCTCCACACCCCATTCCTTAGCTGAGTCCTATGGTTGCCATATGTCTGCTTATTCTAGAACAAATCCTCTTTTTCATGGGTATGTAAAATGAGAGTTGCCATAGCAATCCATTGTTAAAAGCTGAAGCTGGCAAATGTTTCCTCTTTTCTGCTCTTCAAAAAATGGTAATCCCACTTAGCTCGGTTGGTAGAGCATGAGGCTTATAATCTAAGGGTCATGGGTTTGAACCCCACGTTGGGCAAAAGAGTCTGCATTGCAGGGGATTGGGTTAAATGAACTTGGATGTCTCTTCCAACTCTACAATCCTACTACTGGGTAATATCCAAAACCACTCTTAAGATATTTTGTGGGTTTGTGTTTTGAAACAATGAAAAAGAGCAGTATTAATAGCCAAGCAAGTTACGTTCCTTATCCCGCTAATCACCAAAAGCATAGATTTATATTAAGAAATATTTGAAGACTACTACAGGCAATTGTTGAATCATCTGTTGTTATCATTCCTGAAATAGCTGATACGGTCTGAAAGCAGGGACCTCCCAAAACACCCAGCAGAAAAGAACAACATCAAAACTACCCTTAAGGCTACAATAACCCTTTCACATTTAGCACAAAAGGGCAACCACAGGTCCCCTGCTGGATTTTAGTATTCTATATTCAAATGCATAAAGGAAACTATTTCAGGAAATTAATTACCATAAAAAATCAAGCAGACATAGACCAAACTCAATGCAGGAGAGGGATTCCCTGAAGAACTATTTCCATTCAACACACCCATTTAATTTTCCACACTGCCATAATTGCACCATTTCCAAAGTAATAAATCATCCAGTCTGAATATAATAGCTTTTCGTCTCCCCACCTTCTTCCATAGCTGCTACTAATCCATGAAAATATGTTTCAAGGACACTCGATACGGTAAGGGCAATGTTCACCCATTCCTGAGAATTATCAGTTTGGCATCCTTACACCAGAACCTCAAAAGTCTTGCGCTTTCCTGGAAATGCATGATGAAAGGAGGGGGAGGGATCAGCGGTAAGCTTTCCCAGTCTCTTACAGCAACATCATAGGCCTCTTCATCTCAAGAAATGAATGGGGGAGCACAACTGCTGGCTTCTGCTACCAACTGCCTCTCAAACCAAAACTTAGTGGCAGTTCTGATCACCACATCTCAAGAAGGATGCTGTAGAGTCAGAAACAGTGGAAAGGGCAAGGGGTTGGAGCAGCTCTCTGAAGTGAAGATGTTATAAAATTTAGGGCTTTCTTAGTTGGGGGAGGAGGAGAGCCATGTGAGGTATGATAGAGGTATATAAAATTATGCATGGTGCCAAGAATGTGGATAGATGGAGGTTCTCCTTCCTCTCTCATAATACTACAATCTGAGAAAACCCAAGCAATCTATATATTGGAAGTTTCAGCATAGGCAAATGGAATTACTCCTTGTCATGAACTGGCAGGATGACAGGTAAGAAGGAGAGGATCCCAGCGAGGGGTGTAGCAGGGACTGGGACACACCTGGTCAAGATGGGGATGGGGAAGGAAGTACTCACAGGGTGACAGAGGATGGCAAGTGGATGAGGGTCAATGCACAGGAACCAGAGCAGCAGGACCCATCACTAGAGGGGCTCCTGTCTCCACAAACACAGGGGGCTCTGAGGTATAGGGGGCAATGGGAGGGGAGCTTTAGGAGGCTGAGGCAGGCAAGGGCCCACAGCCCAGCTCCCTAGCTGGCCAGGTGGGGCTCACTAGTTCTGGGTGGAATTGTGTGATTCCGCAGCTGGAGTAGACTTGGAACAGGTGAGGGTCATATGCCTCGTCAAGCCCAGATGTTGCAATCAGGATGCAAAAAGGGAAGCAGAGCTGAGAGTGTGTGCTGCTCAACTTCCCATGTTGTTGACCTTGCCTTGGATGCTCCTAGACCTCTATGGGACTGTGGTTCAGGTTTGACTCTGGACTGCTGAAATTCAGACTTTGCTACTTGGACTGTATTATTTGATTGGGGGGGGGGGGTCAGCCAAACTGCAGGAACCAGTGGTGCTGAAGAGTATCAAAGAAAGATGAATAATACTCAGATAAAATGAATAGAGGTGGGGGTAATTATTACTTAAAACCCATGAATCAAAGCTAGAAAACATTTGGTGGGACCCAAAAATAAACCACCCTTGCAGATGAAAAATGTAATAAATTATAGCACATAAACTACTTGCCTCAACATTTATGAAATGCTTGCTATCTAAAGTTGTGCTTTAACACTGCTGTTGCTTACTGCCACAACCACAAGTATCCTTGAGTAAGAATCCCTGAATTCATAAAAATTGCTCTTCCTCTTCTAATGAGCATTTTTTTTTACTACCAGCAAGTTCTATTATGTACTATGCCCTTTATAAAAGTGCATTCAGCAGTTTTAAAGGATGCAAAATCAATTACAACACAAAAGTTATACCCAGGCCACACTGTAATGTTTTCTGTTGAGAAACAGATGGTTAAAGAGGTACCCACACTTAAGCTGCCTATTCTGTTTATGGGCTATTATATTTCGAGAGCTCTGCCTATAACAAACAGAAAACGTACTATGGACTGAGTTAATCTGTATTGTCTATCAATAGAGCGTGAATAAACTTCAGTTTCAAAAATGTACTTGTGGGAAAGGATGTGTCTGCCTACAACCAGAAAAATTTTATTTTTAAAAACAGAACTCCTAGACACAACTTACGTTGCAAAAATATATTGCAGTATGTTGTTTTATTTGTTGTTTGCACCCTGAAAATGGAAAGTGCCACTTAGAAAAAGAAGGGGTTCCAATAGCTAAAAAACAGTCCACCTGCAATAGCTCAGTCAGTAGAGCATGAAGCTCTTAATCTCGGGGTTGTGAGTTTGAGCCCTGCATTGGGGAAAAGATTCCTGCATTGCACAGGGGTTAGACTAGATTACCCTCATGGTCCCTTCCAACTCTACAATTCTACGATTCATTTTCCCATTCCAACTTTGATAATTAAAGCAACTCAGACACTCACAGTTATTCTGTGAGTGATCACTTTAAGTTCCTTGATGTATTACTCGTTTTGCCACACCTGTGTGGGACAGCTAGACTGCAGTTTCCAAGATGGCAGCCTTAACTCACAGAAAACTCCTTGTGAGACAAAACTAAAATGCATCATGCACATCAGGAACTGAATGCCACCAACTTTAATTAACAACCACTAATTGCAACATGAATCAGAAGGGCCTGCAGTCATTGCTGCATCAAGTTACGCTTTCATGGTGACTTAGCTTCTAGACCCTTCCTGTTGGTCAGCAACCCCATCTTGATAACAAGCTTGTGCCAGAATAAGCTCCTGCAGTAGCATTTTGATCACTGCTAAAATTCTGCTGGTGAAAGTGTCCAAAGAGATTTAGTCTCTAAGGTAATTTCATCATGTAGACCAAAATCCTGAAATGGTACAGTTGCTGAGTATCAACACTGAACATATATTGTAATGCTGTATCCAGGGGCGGTCTGAGAAGTTTTGGCACTGTAGCTAAACACACCCCTGTTGTCCCCATGATGAGTGAGGCATGAGGTTTGGCATGAGCTTCTCCTTGAAGAAAACCCCTTGCCATGCCCCACCCCCCTGTGGGGCAAGGTGGAGGAAGATTCAGCAAGGGCTTATCCTCAAGGAAAACCCTTGTGTAACCCTGTCCCTCTGCCAGGCTGCAGGGAGTGGGACGTGATATACGGCAAAGGGCTTCTCTTTGAGGAAAAGCCCTTACATGGTCTTGCTGCCAGGAGGGTGAGGGAGAGACTTGAAATTCCAAAGATGGCACGCTGAAGCTCTGGCCAGTAAAAAGGTAAAGGACCCCTAGACGGTTAAGTCCAGTCAAAGGCGACTATGGGGTTGCAGCGCTCATCTCACTTTCAGGCCAAGGGAGCTGGCATTTGTCCACAGACAGCTTTCCTGGTCATGTGGCCAGCAGGACTAAACTGCTTCTGGCGCAACGGAACCCCATGACGGAAACTAAAGCACATGGAAATGCCATTTACCTTCTCACCACAGCGGTACCTATTTATCTACTTGCACTGGCGTGCTTTCAAATAGCTAGGTTGGCAGGAGCTGGGACAGAGCAATGGGAGCTCACCCCGTCGCAGGGATTTGGACCGCCGACCTTCTGATCGGCTCATTGGTTCAGATCACAGCGCTGCTGCTGTGAGGAACGAGGAGGAAGCTGGAGCCTGCTCAGTGCACCTGCGCCATCCTGCCCCCTCTCCCTGCGACCCACCTCGTCAATGTCCTGACAGGCCAGACAGGCCACCATAGTGCTGGTGCAACTGCATGTGGCCACAATGGGGGCTACGGAGGCAGATCCAGCCTCCAAGATGCATGCCATGGCATCACCACCACTGCAGCAGCAGCAGAAATGGATGCATTCTTTGGAAGCTGCCGCTTCTGTGGATCATGCTGCCCAAAGTAGGCTGCCCTGGCTGTATCCAGTAAGGAATGCTTCCAGTCCTAGGAAGTTTCCATGAGTCCTATTTAAAGTAAGTGGCAATAAGGTTCTAAAACACATATAGGTACATTCAACCCTTGCTGAGTGCTCCTGGAATGTCTTAGGAATCGGGTGCCATTTGGGGACCAATTAATTATCCTCACTTGGACACACATTCATGGTGAGGGAGGCTTTTTAAAGCTAAGAAGTCCTTTTGTCTTCAAATTATGTGGCCCCGGAGAAAACTGTTCAGAGATAGGTTATTTTTAGAATAGTTTCCCAGAATTTAGAAGGAAACGGCAGCATGTAAATAGCAGAGATGTAAACTAATTTGTACGAGATGGACATACAAGTAGAGTTAGCGTCCATTAGCTCAGAGACTGAAAGATTAAAAGAATCAACTAAAAGGTACAGAAAGGACTATGAGTTCCTTTGAATGGCTATAGCCTGTGAAAGAATTAAGCTGATGCTTAACCTCCGTTACAAGAGTAAAGACACTGATGGCCAACAAACCAGATGTTGGAGTAAACAAATTGGCTTGTGCACTAAGAATAACTAGTCAGATTACATCTGTCAAATTTAGGCAGGAATTGGCTTGGTTTATAGCAGACTGGATGGCATGCAATAAATTGCTTATAGGCTGTCAAGTTCAGAAGGTGCAAAGGGAGAGAAAAATCCTGCTCCTTATCTATCTTAACACACACACACACACACACACACACACACACAAACGAACACACCAAAAAAGAATTCACGTTATATTGACCACTTTGTGGACTGCTGTTCAGATAATGAGAGGAAGAAAGTGGCTGTTTCAAATGACAGTGCTATTATGAATAAAGCAAGGATGGAAAGAAACTAAGAGAGGAAGTGGTGGTTTTAAATAATGGCAGAGGTTTCAGCAGAGTGAGTTGTTGTTGTTGTTTAGTCGTTTAGTCTGGTCCGACTCTCGAAGAATTGATGCTTTTGAATTATGGTGCTGGAGGAGACTCTTGAAAGTCTCATGGGCTGCAAGAAGATCAAACCTCTCCATTCTTAAGGAAATTAGCCCTGAGTGCTCACTGGAAGGACAGATCCTGAAGCTGAGGCTCCAATACTTTGGCCACCTCATGAGAAGAGAAGACTCCCTGGAAAAGACCCTGATGTTGGGAAAGATGGAGGGCACAAGGAGAAGGGGACGACAGAGGACGAGATGGTTGGATAGTGTTCTCGAAGCTACCAGTATGAGTTTGACCAAACTGCAGAGTGAGTAGGGGATGACAAACATGGGTGAGAAGTGGAGTTTAAAACAAGGTTTGCTTTTGGGTGTTCTTTGTTGAACCAATCTCTGCTATTTCTCCTTGTTTAAACTGGTTTGTTTGTTTGTTTGTTTGTTTGTTTGTTTGTTTGGTGTTGTTGTTTTATATAAAAAAGCAGCTCATTGGTAGCTCTCCATCCCTGCTTTACTCAAGCCTCTGTTGTTCTTTATACCATCATTCCCCCCTCAGTGTTACTCCACCCACACTTCATTCAAACGTCTACTATTGTTTAAAACTGCCACTTTCTTCCTTTCAGCATTTCTTCCTTCTCGTTGTCATCAAACATTTCCCTCTTCCAGTTCTCACCTGCCTCATGTGAGAGAGATAAAGGAAGTGGATCTCTCAAATATCCCATAGTACCTTCACACAATCACACAGTTCACTCCTGGTACCAGGTGTTATCTTCAACGTGAAATTCCACATTGGATGTAGCAATTTAGAACAGAAATTTTATCACCAAGCACACACTAATAAATGTACGCCCTCCATCATCTGACCTTAACCTTCTCTTAACTGTCAGGCTTTCTCCTGAGATTCTAGTCATCATAAAGATACAGTTACATGCATCGTTGTGGGGTATGTGTGCAAAGGGGGCTGCAGAATAGAAGACACGGAGAAGCCTTGGAAATGGGGGTGTGGAAGGGAGAGTTGGAGAAAAAAGGGGTGAAGGTGGGGCACAGAGGGAGTTGCAAAAATGGAGAGTAGGAGGCATGGGGTGAAGATGAAAGCTGGGTTATGAAAGGATATGCAGAATAGGAGTGGATGACTGGGCGGAAGGTGAAAATAGTGCTTAGCAGTTGCAATGTGTGTGAGGAGGAAGATAAGGGATATCATCAAGTGTGCACAAAATGAGGAAGGGGAGGCATGAGAATGGGAGTGAAGGTAAAAATGGGTAAAAAGTAGGGCTTTGGAGCAGAAGGGAGAGGTGGCTTCAGAAAAGGGTGGAAAAGTGAAGAGCATGTTTAGTAGCTGTATGCAGTGGGAAGAAGCAGCTCTAGGGGATTAAAATGGGGAAAATTGCAGGGGTGGTGTGTGAGCAGGGGCACAGGCTCCTTTTTAAATGGCAGTCCACTTTGCGAAATTTAGGAAAGAGCATGTATTATGAAAACAAAAATCTTTCCTTGCTAAATCTAATGGAAACTCCAACTATAAAAGCAATATAAGGAAAGAGAGTTATTCTCCCTCTGTGTGTGCATATTTTCTTAGGCTGGAAAGCCTTTTAAAAGGTCACGCTGATTCAGCTAAGTCTCCCCCAAGTGACATTATAAGAGCCGCACGTCTCTTGTGTTTACACTGGGTATCAGTATCAGTAATAGACACTCTGTAATTGCAAACAACATTGTTGTTGGTTTAATATGTTTCTCAGAGAAAATTTCCTGACCTTCAGAGAGTTTGGAAACATGCATGGTAAAACTAAAGCTAGGTATTCCACAGAAAACAATGGGTTTGCCAACCCTGGATAATGCCACTGGCTCCAAAGTGATGAAAGAGGGTGCAATTTTAGGGGTGGGGAGAGAAGTCCCAGGTAAATGAGGAGTGTTTCAATTTCTTTCTGATCACCACTTTCCCCCTTAAACTCCATTTCTCTCTTTCCCCTTGCCTTATTTGAAGATTTCGTTTTACATTCCCCAGCATTTACTGCTTCCAGCCTTGCTCTCCCTCTGTAAATGGAATGAAATGACATTTTAGCTGTAGCTTGCCTTGAGTCCCTGTCAGGGAAAAAGGTGGGATGTAGTAGTAGTAGTAGTAGTAGTAGTAGTAGTAGTAGTAATAATAATAGTGGAAACTGAGAGAATAATCAGGAACATACCAGAGAGTAAATCCTATTGAACTCAGTAGGGCTTAGTTCTGAGTAAATATGCTTAGGATTCCAGTGTAAGGCTCCATAATCTTTACCCAGTTACTTGGGTGTAAGCTCCATTGAATACAGTGGGACTTACTTCTGAATAGACATGTAAAGGCTTGCAGCGTAAAATTTACAATAAAGGAATAAACACTGCACACAATTCCTAAAAACGGCTGACTGCTGAAACATTGCAATTAAAGAATTTAACGTGGATTGGTTACATTTTCTTTCAAAATTACTAAATTACTCCACACAGTGTCATAGAGAACAGAGCATTAAACATCACGAAATAAGACAATCCTGTGTGTTGCATGAAATAAACTCATTTCTAAACTTTCTGGCCTACAGATGTACTTCCACACCTCATTTCTCTTGACAGTTCCTCACTAGCACTGAAGATGTTGAACTGGAGAGCATATTGCCAACCACATATTATTGCTCTCTGCCAAAAGTACATGCTTAGAGCTGCATCTAGTTACAGAAACTAACCTTGGTCCTTGGAAACATTCCAATATTTCTATGCTGCTGGGTGCTATCAACGAGAGGTGTACCGAAAAGCTCTGCTAGCCAGGAGAGTTGGTGGAGTGATTGTGGCTTAGGAGTGCAACATGTAAAAAGTCCCTGGTTCAAATCTTACTTGTAACTTGTAAAATTAGGGGAGTTGAAAAGGGAAACATCTCATCACTAAATCAAAATACTGTTAATGTCTTCTTCCAGATGTACCACCATATCTTGCCCTAGTTAGTACCTCGTAGTAGTCTTTAAGATTTTTTTTTCAAAGCCTCTAAGCTCACAGAGAGCCCATCTCTCTGCATAAAGGCAAAGAATGAGATCATCAATACATGGCATTGAATCTGACTGCAGGACTGCAACCATGGATAGCTCAACTGGTTAAAGCATGGTGCTGATAATGTCAGGGTCGCAGGTTCAGTCCCCACATGGGACAGTTGCATCTTCCTGCATTGCAGGAGGTTGAACTATATGATCCTCACGTTCCCTTCCAACTTTACAATTCTATGATTCTATGATTGGAAGCTCCCCTTAAGTAGTTTGCCCTTAATGACACTAGGGAAGGTGCTTAATGTGAGTCCAGAGAGGAGCTTTGAGAAGCTGGGCTGGTCCCTGACATATACAGTGACAGAATAAGGAAGAGGCAAGAAGAACACGGGTAAATGTCAACAAATGCAGGTTGGGCTTGTTTGGCCACTTCTTAAAATGAGCTCTAGAACTTTCATTCTTGCCTCTTCCTTACTTCTGATGCCTTGTCTATTATCTAAACGTCAGTTTTAACTTGCTTGGTGTAGGGATCAGCCTTATTTGGTATGTTGAAGCATATGTAAGAACAATATATTCATTGGGGGGGGGGAGGGAGTCAGTGATTTCCCAGGGCTGTGTCATGCGATAAACGCGACATCTGAAAGCAGCCTAACAGCAACAAGGAGAAATAATTTAAGAAGGAGAAAGCGTTCTGAAATATTGCACTGAAATATTGGCATGCATATGTCCCTGACACAAACAGGTGGAAATGGAAGAAGCGAAGTCTCTTAACGGCTGTCGGAGACGCTCTGGCAAGGAACACCATGGAAATACAAATAAGAAAACCAGAAGGAAGAAGAAAAGGAAGGTCTAGTTCAGATACTTAGTGGCTCCATTATGATTGTCTTTAGACGAACACAAAGTTGTTGACAGCCTTGTGGCAAACATTAAGCCAAAGTAGCACCCATGTCAACAGTCAAGGGTGAAATGGGACCATAAAATACTCTGCTAAACAAACAAACAAAAAAACCAAATGTACTTTTCTTTTGTGGCTGTTCATAAACGTTCCAGTCGTGACGGTCAGTGCCATTTTGTTCTTCCCACATTGCACTGCAGTTTATCGGATAGCTTTGTTGCTGGAAGACAGCAAAAGTGACCCCATTGCCTAGGCAACTGTGTGACACTCTATTGTTTTGGCACTGTGCTGCAGCACAGCTCTGGAAGAAAAGAAAAATAGCATAAGGGACACTAGGCCATGCTTCCTGTCTCACCACGCTGTGCTCCAGGATTGTGCCAGAAGAAAGATAAATGCTGAACACACAATGGGTGAATTTTGTAGGCCCCACAAAGCAAGGATGGAGGAGTCTGACTTTGGACCTTGTGTGAACAAGGCTGAAAGGTCAACTTTCCACCCGTGACCTAACAAGAATCATGTGGAGGTAGTCATGGTATGAAATGGTGCCTCCACACTGGGGCTCCATACTCAGCCACTCTGATTCCCATGACTGCAGCAACTCAGGAAAAGGTCACGATTGTCATCCAAATCACATAGGATTCATGTGGAGAAACCCTTTCATACAACTGGTGTCTTTACATGTCATTAATGGTCATTCATAAATCTGCAGGCCACTGTGTGAAAGCTATTGTGCATCTTAATTGGGAAATATGATCTTAGCATTTCCCCCCCAGATCCAGCAAAAAGGACAAAAAGTGGAGTGTCTAAATTAATAGCAACAACCCTATAGCTTAATTTTCCCAACTATTCTCCACAAGAAAGGTGAAGCCTTCCTATTAGCGGTTAAAAAAAAGCAAAAAAAAAAAAGCAGTATTGCTCACCTGGGAAATGTACATTCCAAATCTTTCCAAGACCACAACTTGCATTTAATCAGCCTCTTTTCCCCTGAGTATGAGAGCAGAGCAAAAGTGCAGAATATTTTAAAGTTTTACTGGAAGAGCAAAGTTGGGATGAATGCTTGTGAAGACAAATAATGAATAAATATGCCTCATCTATCACAAGGGCTATGCAAATGGCTGTGCATTTTCTCAAAGAAGAGTATCATCAAAAGCAAACCTTTTTGGAGATCAAAGCTTCCTTTAGATAATTCCGCTGTACCATCCTTGAACTGTGAGCCTGAGCCGAAAAATATGAAGGGGGTTGGGAAAAGGTATTCTTGACATTATGAACTGCCATTTGCTTTCGAAGCAAGGGGATATTTTAAAAGGAAAACAATATAGCACTGATGAGCTGCATATCCTTAAGAGCAGTACATTTTCATGATTATGAAAGCAAACGATTTTGTACTATGAATCCTATCAACTCCAGGACAAGGCAGTATTTGGAGAAACTAGAAAACATGGTGCATATAAATGAATTTTTTGGCTGAAGTGTATACGTACAACCCTGTGGCTGAATTCTGGGGGCTCTGATGTGTACACTGAACTCTGTGCCCTATTGTTTTCAAATATCAGATAGCAAGGAAGAAGAAGAAGAAGAAGAAGAAGAAGAAGAAGAAGAAGAAGAAGAAGAAGAAGAAGAGTTTGGATTTGATATCCTGCTTTATCACTACCCGAAGGAGTCTCAAAGCGGCTAACATTCTTCTTTCCCTTCCTCCCCCACAACAAACACTCTGTGAGGTGAGTGGGGCTGAGAGACTTCAGAGAAGCGTGACTAGCCCAAGGTCACCCAGCAGCTGCATTTGGAGGAGTGGAGACGCGAACCCGGTTCCCCAGATTACGAGTCTACCGCTCTTAACCACTACACCAAACTGGCTCTCTTAAGGAAGACTTACAACAACTGATGCGCATTTTTCCCCAAAAAAGAAAATGAAGGAAAACCAAAATGGTGACCGTTGGGTTTCCTGTGCAGAATGAAAAATGAACCATTGTTACCTCAACCAAAGGTTCAGTTTGGGGGTATGATGCTACTGCAGACTGTATTTTTCTTTCATTCATTTGCTTAAGAGAATGTCCTTTAAGACACACTGTCTGTATAGGGAAAGCTTTCATGTATGAAATTCCTGCCCCAGGCACACTGAAGAAAATCTGGAAATTCCATGCACAACTTGGATGTGCAAGTGCTATGTATATGTGCGCTCAGTGCTACAGTAGTACCTCGGGTTAAGTAGTTAATTCATTCCGGAGGTCCGTTCTTAACCTGAAACTGTTCTTAACCTGAAGCACCACTTTAGCTAATGGGGCCTCCCGCTGCTGCCGTGCCGCCAAAGCACGATTTCTGTTCTCATCCTGAAGCAAAGTTCTTAACCTGAGGTACTATTTCTGGGTTAGCGGAATCTGTAACCTGAAGCATCTGTAACCTGAAGCATATGTAACCCAAGGTACCACTGTATTTTTCTAGAAAAAGCACTCATCATGAAAGCCTCCCTTGTTCTCCTAGAATAAGGTTACCAGACGTCCCCGTTTCCCAAGGACAGTTCGTGGATTTACTAATCAATCCCCTGACAAATTCCTATCATTCCTACTGAAGTTGAAAAGTGTCCCCGGATTCATTGAAAAAAATCTGGTAACCTTGGACCTAGAATGGCGATGGCCGCCACCTGAGAGCTGTCAAAACTGAGTTCCAGTGAGTTCCGGCTGGGGGGGAAAGCCCTGTGTCCACTTCTATGTGTTCACACACAAGAACAACTACATTATAGTCCCTGCATTGACAGAACAGCAAAATCAGCCAGCGATAACATTCACTATGTAAACTACATGGGGGGGGGTGCATAATATTTACATACCGAGTTATTTCAAGTAACACGCTAAATCAGATCAAATTAAATTGTTACATTTTCCACTCTTCGTGGACTTTAAAGAAAACCCAGTAAAACATCTCCCCTAGAAGTTCTCGATTAAGAAGAGTTTAATAGAATGCCTACACCATTGCTCAGGAATAAAAATCACTTCATTAAGTACTTGGAATTACATAAATTACACCAACCAGCAAATTTACATAATGATCGAAATTTGCATTTTGCATGGTGTGATAATAATGGGTTTAGAGAGTAATTGTTCACAAACTTTTGCTCAGTCCAAATCTTCAATATTGTTGTGAGGAAAACTTGATGGATGTCTTCTACGATTATCTCTCCCCCCCCCTTTTAATCTAGCTATGTCTCTTAGTCCCATTGCAATATATAGTTAGTTTGATTTGTAATTCCCTTCAGCCAAAAGCACACAAATGTTCAAAAACTGAAAGGTAAACAGGATATCCATCAGAAATATTATACTTTCCAAATTTACCATACATTAGAATTTCCATTTTTTAAATGTGACAAATTCTAGACACCAGGACATGTACTCAAAACAGCCAAGTGTCATATGGGTCCCTGAAGACCAACATTTTGTGTGTGTGTGATTTAAGTTTTCATGGATGGGCACTCGCTTCAGCAGATGTATTTAATAGTGTGGGTTCTAGCCGATGAAGCTTATGCCACAGTAAACCTGCTAGACTTTAAGGCAGCCTTTCCCAGCCAGGAGCTCTTCAGAAGTTTTGAATTATAACTCCCATCATCCCAGAGCATTGGCTGTAATGGCTGGGGTTGATGGAAAATGTAGCCCAAAAGTCTGGAAGGCACCAGATTGAGGAAGGCAGCTTAAAGGTGTCACAATATATTCTGCAGTGCTGAAATGTGAATTTAAGTATGTAGGTTGGGATGGAATCACCAAAAGCTATACAGTGGTAAAGGTAAAGGGACCCCTGACCATTAGGTCCAGTCATGACCGACTCTGGGGTTGGGGCGCTCATCTCGCTTTATTGGCCGAGGGAGCCAGCGTACAGCTTCTGGGTCATGTGGCCAGCATGACTAAGCCACTTCTGGCGAACCAGAGCAGTGCACAGAAACACCGTTTACCTTCCCTCCAGAGCGGTACCTATTTATCTACTTGCACTTTGACGTCATTTTGAACTGCTAGGTTGGCAGGAGAAACAGTGGTACCTCCGGTTAAATACTTAATTCGTTCCGGAGGTCGGTTCTTAACCTGAAACTGTTCTTAACTTGAAGCACCACTTTAGCTTATGGGGCCTCCTGCCACCGCCACGCCGCCGAAGCACGATTTCTGTTCTCATCCTGAAGCAAAGTTCTTAACGTGAGGTACTATTTCTGGATTAGTGGAGTCTGTAACCTGAAGCGTATGTAACCTGAAGCGTATGTAACTCGAGGTACCACTGTATTGCAGGCTTCCTCAAACAGCCCTCCAGATGTTTTTGGCCTACAACTCCCATGATCCCTAGCTAGCAGGGAACCCAGTGGTCAGGGATGGTAGGAATTGTAGTCTCAAAACATCTGGAGGGGCAAGTTTGAGGAAGCCTGCTATATTGGGTACATCTAGACACAGGAAAAAACCACTATAAATAAATCATAAATTAGATCGTTACAGTATAACAAAAGAAAAAAAAATCTCTATGGAAAATTGTCTTTTAAAATTTCCTGCTCTCTGGCGCCATCTGGTGTTGCTCATTCAAACTGCTGTTTCTTTACCAATGTAGCTGAGTCCATTATTTACTATCAGTGAAATGCCTGACATTATATAGAGTAAAATGGGTGTGTTCTTTGGAGGAAAAAAAATAAAAGCTTTTAAATTCCAAGGATCTTGGGAAGCGTGTAGTGCACCCTTGTGCTCAATGCACCATGTCACTTTGCATCCCACACCCCATCACTGAGGGTCAAGGCCACATAGTCTTAGGAGTGAAAGGCAGATATACCTTTCCACAATACAGTCAAACCTCCCGAACGGCTCCATTTTGGAACTTTTGGCTCCCAAACGCCAAAAACCCAGAAGTAAATGTTCCAGTCTTCAAACATTTTTCAGAAGCTGAACGTCCAACGCGGCTTCCGCTTGAGCGCGGGAAGCTCTTGCAACCAATTGGAAGCCACACCTTGGTTGTCAAAAGTTTTAGAAGCCGAACGGGCTTCCAGAACGGATTACATATGACAACCGAGGTTTGACTGTAGTATTCTTAAGTATTGTACTTTCCCCCCCACAGGGGTTCACTCCAATGGGAGAATGTTACAGGTATATTCACAATACCATTGAAGTGGAAACTCAACCTACCCCATTTCTTCTGTTTTCATCACTGAGAATCAAACACTTTTCTCCATAGTCTTGTCCCCTTCTCCATTCAGGAGCAATTCGTGGTGGTATTAGTGCAACAAACAGTTGTGAAGTGGCTTGTGTATATGTAGACTGATTTTGCTGAACTACATTTGGAAGATATGTTTAATATTTAACATGCGAACCTCAGCAGATTAGTTATATCACCTTTATATCGTGAAGTCCTATGGTTCTAAGACATACTACCTCCTTCATCCTTTCCTGTCAACCTGACAACAAGAAAGATCAAAAAAATAGCTTGGTCTTCATCTCTGAATAGTTAAAGGCATGGGCAAATGGAACCTTTACTAGAGAAAGGCCAGCAGATTATAATGGAGGAAAATGCCAGCCTTACATAAAAAGATCCTTTTTGAGTTCTTCTCTTGTCTCTGACATCAATTTGTAGCCAATTGTGTAGCAGTCGGCCTGCATTTCAAATACTGAAATGTCATTCTTAGAAGTACTGCGGCCCTCTGTAGATGGTTATTTCAGCAAACAGGCACTCTAATTCAGAATGGTAGTGAGAGGAGTGTGGCACAACTTTTGCTTTGTCAGTCAAAAGCAAGATGTTGTGGTGTTACACTTTCCATGCATGAAATTAAATCCGCATGGAATTAATAGTACTTTATTCAAGCCAGAATGCCTCAGACTTGTCTCTGTCAGGAGGGGTAGGCTGTGCGATTCTGCAGTCAGAAATTGAAAGGGTAGGGGAATGTGTGGTGGAGGGTGAGTGTGAAACGGGAACCAGTTCACAAGGTCCTGTCAGGAGACAAATATGTCCTCGAGCTTCACGAGTTCCATCAAGTCCACATTGAAACTAAATTGAAATACTTTATAGTTACTTGTACAACTTGTATACAGTGAGATTACACGAGCACCCCCACTCAGCTCTCTTAGTCTTAATTCCCCTTGTTTAGTGACGCACACCCACCAAACCCAAAAGTCAGTTGCCCTGTTGTTATCTTTTCATTCAGCAGCCTAACAGCCCACAGATAAAAGCTATTCTTTACCCTGTTGGTGTGAATAATCATGCTTCTATATCTTCTGCCTGATGGCAGGAGATCAAGAAAGTGCCGGCCAGGGTGTGAATCATCCCTGAGAATTTTCTTCACTCTCCTGAGGCAATGTTCTTCCACTATTTAATCCAGCGGATTCACGGGACAGCCCATAATACCTTGTGCTGTATTCACCACCCTCTGTAGGCACTTCCTATCAAATGATGTCAAACCAGCGTACCACACCATGATGCAGCATGAAAGTACACTTTCTATTGTTGACCGATAGAAGATCATCAAATGTTGATTGACATCATTCTTCCACAATGCTCTTAGGAGATGGAGTCTCTGTTGGGCTTTCTTAACCACCTGGGTTGTATTTATTTTCCAAGTAAGGTCTTCACTGAGATAAACTCCTAGGAATTTAAAGGAAGAGACTCTCTCCACACAGCCCTCCCCGATGTACAGCGGGGCTAGTTGTCCTCTCTTCCTCCGAAAGTCCAATACCATCTCCTTTGTCTAACATCTCTGACAACTTCACTTCCTGTACTGGGATATACATTATGTCCACTCACTCCTGCATGAGACAGATGTGAAACTAGTGGGCATTAATCTGGGCCCTAAGGTAGACAATGTTCTGCATGGGCTTCAGTTCACACTTTTCCAAATTCACCTCAAATCCATGTGTCCTGAGCCAGGATAGTGGGACCTGGACTTCTCTTCTGTGCTGTCCCCTCAACAGGGCCTTGATGAGAATGTCATCAAGACATGAATGGAACCTGCACCCACAGGGTCCTGTGATGAGCCATCAGGGTTCTTAAGAAACTGATGAAAACCCTGGGGTCAGAGGTGAGGACAGAGATGAGGGGGAGAGCTCTGTGCTGGTAACACTGGCTGCCATACCAGAAATCCTGTGGCTCCAGTTGAATGGGTTATGAAGATACGCTTCCAACAGTTCTCTTGATGCCATCCAGTCACCTTGATCAATAGATTTGGTGATCGCCTTCAGAGCTTCCATTTTGAACCATTTGTACTCCATCAACTGGTGGTCCAAATTTTACCGAGTATCCTCATTATTTTTCAGGGCAAGGAATATAATGGAGGAAGCCCAAGTTCGTTTCTTCAAGGCTACAACCAATAGCACAGCTCTGAAGGTTAGCAATGGCTTTATGGCTTTGTCTAGTTTCTTGGAGCCTGGAAATATCAGGAACTTCACACTTGGCACTCTGGAAAACTCTAAAGAGGAAACTCTTTATATCGCCCACTTCTCTGTTGTCATTCTAATCCATTCAGGGGCCAAACAATGAAGCCCGTCCCCAGCATCACCCCTTACAGCACGGGGTTCCTGCTCCAGTGGTACCTTGGGTTAATTAGTTAATTCATTCCAGAGGTCTCTTCTTAACCTGAAACTGTTCTTAACCTGAAGCACCACTTTAGCTAATGGGGCTCCTGCTGCCACCGTGCTGCTGGAGCACGATTTCTGTTCTCATCCTGAAGCAAAGTTCTTAACCCGAGGTACTATTTCTGGGTTAGAGGAGTCTGTAACCTGGAGCGTATGTAACCTGAAGCATATGTAACCCGAGGTACCACTGTATTTTGATGTCAACATAGTGATGGGGGGTAGTTTCACTATCATCAATGACAGTGGTGGACGTTGGGGTCTCAAATTTCAGCAGCTCCCTGTATAACACAAAAATTTGGCACCGCTTGCCTCTTGCCTTCCATTTTACATCACAGTTGTGGCACCCTCAAGGCTCTGCGCCCAGTGTGAACAAGCCAGTTTCACTCCCCTAAATATGCCTCTGGTGATGATTCTTGTTCTGGGCACCCCTCCTGTAAAACTAGACTCATGCAGCACAGACTACAGGCTGTTGTTACTAAAGAGTCTTGGGGCAACTGCCAAATTTATCACGGCAAAAGTAGACTAGAGGCCTCGTGCATACAAATTTGCTGATATAAATACACATGGGGGAGCTTGAAATTGTAAGCACTGATCTCAGAGGGAAATGAAATGCAGAAAGCACAGGCAGTTGCAATTATATGATTAACAGCGGCCATTCATAAAGAATGTGTAGATGTTAGCACAAACATCTCGACATTGGTCTGCTAATTAATATTGGTTTTGCAATTAGAAACCCTGGGAAAGCAGGCTGTACCCCAGTGGTAGAACATCTGCTTTGCATGCAGAAGCTTTCAGGTTCAATTGCAGGTGTCGTCAGGTATGGCTGCAAATGATTCCTACCTTAAACACTGCCAGTTCAATGTAGAAAACTCTTAAGTTAGATACAGGTTGTGTGGTGGTAGCTTTCCATGTTCCTAGCCCATTTCCCCAATACAAGCCACATGCGACAGAACGGAATCTCTTGACAGCTGTAATTCACTGGTTTTCTGTTGCAGTCTCCCTCAATGGGATGGATATCTTTAGCAGTGATTAGCTGCTAATCCATTTTAATCATTCTGGCATTAGAAGTTAAACACGGTGCCTTCATTAGTGGAGGGAAAATGAGTAACGTTATGAAGCGATGGAAAATACAAAAAAAAAAAAATCAGGAAATGTGACAAGATCAAAAGGAAAGCATTCCAGTTTACTTGGACCTCAGAAAGCTTTGCAGATTTAGACATGAGTACTGAAAAGTGAACAGAATTATAATTTGTTTTGGAAATGCAAGCTTATCCAAAATTCCATTCATAATAAAAAGTTATTCATTAGAGATCAGAGTGCTTAATACCATGCCACAGGATAGTCACAAAAACGGGACTTTCCTCAGGTAATAGAAATTGATTGTAAGTTATTTTTCATTACTGTTTTATGTATTTGTTGTTCTAGCCTGCTCTGGGGTTCTAGGATAAAATATAGAATATTAAGTTTAATAAATAAATAAAGCCTCAAGGGAGAAATAGCTTGATTCATTTGCTATACATCTAAATATGGGATCGGCAAAAATAGAAGCAGCAGCCTGCTCTGGTTATTAAGCTATGATTCATCTTTTGTAAGGTCTTTTGGGATGTTTGGTTTACATGCTCAACAAGTGAGTCAATCCCTTGCAGTTCTATTTTTTTAATCTATGTTCAGTAAACATTTTACACATATTTGTTTTAATGCTTTCATTTCTGTGTTGTTTTTTTTATTTTAGTGAAATTAATTCAATCAATTAATGCAGCCCATCAAATGTCATGTTAAAAAAAAATCAACACTGTTTAGAAGGTAAATTATGTAAAGTAATGGTTAAAATGCTAATGAAAAGATACCAGCAAATATGATTAGCACTCCAAACAAGATCCTGGCAGATTCAATCCCAACATAATCATGTCACCTCTGTGGAAGGAATACAAATGAGATGTTCAGGAAGGAGACAGTTGGAGAAAAACAGTATTTTAAAATATTATATCAACTCTGCTTCTGGTACATCATGGCCGCTACGAACCATTGCCCACAATGCACCGACCCACAATAAATCAGACCTCTAATTCACCAGTCATAATCCATCATGAGAGAGCCAGACAGGAGAAATTGTGTTGTATTGCACAGTACACGCCTTTCTGAGATCTATAGCTCCTTGGCGATCTGGGAAATTTAACAGCTACACGATGTGCTGAAGTAACGATGCTTTTAAATAGCAGCTAATCAGAGCAAACAAATAATTGTTTCCAAACCTAAGATGCAGAAGAGACAATGGTTGTTTAGGAATTGGAAAGTAAAACTGCTACCCAGCAATAGTGTTGAATGTCATTCTATGAAACAGATAACCCTGGATTTTTTTTTTAAAAAAACACCAAAGCAGCAGAGATACAAAAAAAACCACAACCTTCATATGAATATTAATTAATGTGGCATTCTGGCTGATCAATTTAGTCTCCAACCTGTTGAAAAGACTGCTAACTATACTACAATTACTATACTACAAGTCATCATGCTAAAATGTCTCACATCATCAGTAACACTGAAGAGAAAGTGTAAACAGAAGGTCACATACTCATTTTAGCAATGTTCAGGAAAAGGGAGAGGAATCCTTCAAGGATTTCCTCTAAGGAAAGGAAATCCTATCACTAGGGGGAAACCACCAGAGGATCTTTCTCCTACTCTTTCTGTATGGATGTGTATGGATGGAAGAGGCAGCAGTCTGAACCTCAATGCAATTTTCCCAGGTCATTTAAGGACCTAGATTTCATTGCACACAAAAGTTATAGAAAATGTGCATGCATTTGTGTGTATGTGCACACTGTACAGGGTGAGTCTTTTAAAAGAGGCGCCGTGGAACATGTGTACTCTGTATCCACGGGGCCTCTTTTAAAGGACTCACCCTATATGTAGATGTATAGGATGCTGTTTCATTGTAAATGTACATCAAAAGGTGTGAGGAATATGCACAAACTTCTGAAAAAAATGCTTTGAGGAAGCAGACAACATACAGAGACAGCAAAAATATTTTTGTTTTTTAAAAAAGCATTACATATCCTGTTATCAGGTGATTGACGGGTGGGTGGGTGGGTGGATTGACAGTTGGCCTGCCTGCCAGATCCACTTACAAACCATTGGCCTAAGGCCACCTAGTGAGTTCATGACCAAAATGAAATTTGAATTGGCTCGTGTTCTTAGCTACTATTCCAAACTAGCACTAGATGTAAGAAGCCAAACATGATTCGTAAAGCTAGATGTGTAAGCCCTACAACACAATATTGAAGTATATTATTACAGTACTTCAGAATACCCCCTTCCATCCCTTCTAGTTTCTCACACACAAACCCGCTGACCAGAAATTGTCAAGAGGTTGTACCTAGTGATGGAGAATATTCTCGAGAATGAGATTCAGAAAGTCCTTCTATGTTTTCTTAGCTCTGATAAGTTGGAACAGGAGTAAGAGAGATAATTTACTTTCAGGGCCTTAAGTTGGTAGTTACACCCCTCTCAACCTCACAGGGATTCTATATCAAGAGGACCGGCATTTAACTGTTATCATCTTCCACACCTCTGTAAACTGGCAATATGAAAGCAAAGATGGGAACAATCCAGAATTATAGCAAGTTCATGCAGATTTTCAATATCTAAGTGGTATGTAGATGCATCTCATTTTGTGTGTGAATAAACAGCATCTTTTAAAAAAACAAAACGCAAGGAAGGCACAAAACTGTATTCTTTAAACAAAGACAGCGGACTTCTGAGGAATATGAACTAAAAATTAAAGAGGGAAAATTAAATTCACTCCTGTTCTCTTTTTGTAACAGTGATTTTCAGTTCAGTTCAAAATTATTTCAAACTTATGAGGGGCAAGAGAAAGTGTGGACAGCTTATGTCCCCTGTTTTCACTCATCTGCAATATTTGAAATGCAAGTTTTCATCCATTTAATAGCTCACTCATCCCTCCATGCAGAAATTTATGGATACCACCCCTTTTTCCAAGTTTGGTGAGGGTGGAGGTGGAGACTGTTCAAACCCACCTTACCTGAACTGCATTGGGCTCTAACCAACCAAGCTTACCAACAGAAATTGGCTTTCTTTACTTTGAAACAGGGATCAAAGGTTGGTTATGCAAATGAGGATTAATTGGTTGTTATCAGGGTGTACCTAGCCTCTATTAATGTTACTACCCACTTCAGGCATGTGCAAAGTCTGCTTCAGATATCTGGCCCTCTTTGAAAAAAGTTTGGGCACCCCTGAATTCTACTTGATATATTGCCTCCTCATCTTCCCTTTCCCCTTCCTCTTTCCTCTCTCCTGTCATTCTCTCCACTCACATGATCATATCTTTATAGTAACCAGCAATTTTCTGCATCCTGTTGCTCAACTGTGAACCTGCCCACCAACTGGTTGCTTTAAAACACAAGCCACAATTTGGGACTTGCAATTCCAGTTCGCCCTAAGTAGATCTGTTAGGTCTCAGATGAAATAAATCTCCAGGCCATTTGTCTGATTGCCTTCACATCGCCAGCTTGCCCAGTTGGCCATGCTCCCTGGCCCATCCCACATAATTGTGACATCACCAGGTACTGATTTGTGACATCACTAAGTCAGCCTCAGGCTTTGGAAGACTGAGATGTGGCAACTGTAGCCCTGTCATCCTCCATACTCACATCAGGGCTTCAGTAGAATCATTTCCTTCCATCCTGTGCAACTGAGTCCACAGCAGATTTTGAATCTGTTACCTGGGGGACATCGAGTGAGGAATTTGCCTTGTCACCAGCCATGGGAATCTGGCTGTGAGGTATGTTGAATGTTGGTTACTCATTGACCAGCTGAGGTGGGAGCTGGGTACATGTCTGCCTATGTGTGTACATGAGTGTATATGAGAGAGTGTGGGGTGAGCACACCCATTGTTGAACCTAAGACTAAAAGAGGACATGTCTCATGGTGCTGGGGGGGGAGGATTTTATTTTTAAAACAGCCCAATGTGTTTTGACCAGTGCATATTTAAAGGCTTTTTTCAGGGAGTTGCAAAACAGCTAGTAGAGATCTCTTTTGGATACATTTCCCATTAACTGGGTCGCCAGTTAATGTTAATGCAGTTAACGTGTAATGCAATGAATAAAGAAGCAATTTGATATGATCCACTCTTCCACATCTGTAATTTCTCCGTTCAGTTTGAACCACACTAATTTTAATAGAAAATTTTGAGTCAGAAAATTGAGATAATGGTAAGTGTGCTTAATGTGCTTTTAACAGATTCAGTCGTGTTCAGTATCTGCTGCAAAGCTTTCTTTTTCTCAAAATAATTGACAATGTCTGGAATTTATGAGATGCCATCGTAGAGTTAGAAGGAACCACAAAGATCATCTAAGTCCAATTCCCTTCAGGTCCTCATAGCTTCCTGTCCAGCTCCACACATCACAGCTTCACCAATAGTCCATGTTCTTTATAAATTGATATAGCAAATGTTGAAATTAGTTTATGTATGTTTGAGGCAGCCAGCATGGTGTATTCCATATACTACAATGGACTACAATGCCGTACTTTCCTGACCATGTTGACTGGGAGTTGATTTTAAGCTACCTTCAATCATAGAATCGAAGAGTTGGAAGGGACCTGCAGGTCATTGAGTCCACCCCCCTGCAGTGCAGGAATGTGCAGCTATCCCATATGGGGATCAAACCTGCAACCTTGGTGTTGTCAGCACCATGCTCTAGCCCAGGGGTAGGCAACCTAAGGCCTGGGGGCCGGATGCGGGCCAATCGCCTTCTCAAGCTGGCCTACGGACGGTCTGGGAATCAGTGTGTTTCTACATGAGTTGAATGTGTGCTTTTATTTAAAATGCATCTCTGGGTTATTTGTGGGGCATAGGAATTCGTTCTTTTTTTTCTTCAAAATATAGGCTGGCCTACCACATGGTCTGAAGGACGGTGGACCAGCCCACAGCTGAAAAAGGTTGCTGACTCCTGCTCTAGCCAGCTGAGCTATCCAGGAAGATGGTTTCCTTTACTTACCCCTGCCTTCTTATAACACAAAGGCTGCATCCTTTTGTTTCTGGCCTCCTTCTAGTTTGGAATTTTTACATTTGTTAAACACACCTTCTCCTAAGGACTTGGTGCAGCACATATATCCCGTTTGATCACGAGCTCCAGACATGCATAGAGCACTCAACTGCATGACAGTGTCCATGCAGTTTTGTTCCATGTTTGCCTTCCTCCTCATCTTGCTCCATAATCTGATGAGCCCCAGGATAGGAAGACGGCCTGTGAGGTTTATAATCTTATACATTAAACAGAATTGCATTACTTTTGTACTTTAAAAAATGCAAGGTTTTGGGGGCAACAGCTGAATTCTCTTTGTGTGTGCACGCCCGTGCACACACACACACACACACACACACACACACTCCTAACCTGATTTTATCAAAATGCTCACTTTACATCCCTGTAAAGCTAAGACACAGTGTTTCATTGCGAGAGACATTTGCAGCCAACACAGTTCAGCAGGCAATTTATTCGATTTCATATTTCTTTTAGCTGGACTATCCCATTTCTGATGTGTGTACTGAAGTTCAACCTCTTAGAAAAATACACCTACTGTATCTTCATTTATTTGTATAGCCTGTCATCAGGGCATAAAAACAAAGTTCACTCAGGAGACACACAAGAACAGAAGGAAGCCGAAAGGGTAACCTTTGTGAGATGAATTTATTTTTTGAAAATGGATGGGGAATTGGGGAGGGAGGGAATACTAAAGTAGCATGATTCACTCTCTAGCATTCACATTAAGATTTATTCAATTACCGCAGCAGCGTAACAGAGCCAGGATAGCATGTGAATGCTGGGTGGGTCAGTATGACCCTCAATTCTAAAATCAAGACTATACCCTTATGAGAGAATTATCAGAAAGAAATTGGTGCCTTGAAAGAGAGACCTAATGTCTTTATAATATCTGCACATTTCTTTAACAATGAGGACATCACATATCTTGCGATAAATTCAAAGCCTTGAAGAATATGCTAGGAATAGACTTTGAACTCTGAAATTTCAGTGGTGCCCTGCGTGGACCCAAAATTCAGGGGGACCTCACCTCTCACCTTCTCTTCTGCTCACACAGTACATCATAGTTGTGACACTATGTGACGCCCCCTAGACTCAGCACCCAGTGTGGCAGAACCAGTCACGCTGCCCTAAATTCGCCTCTGAATACACTCTATTTGGGATCACGTGTGTGAAATTAGGCACGAACTATACCTGTTTCCAAATCTACTTCAGTAGCTTGTCTTAGCCTCACAGACATTGTAAGCAATATATAAAGGGGTAGTTCTAGAAGAGTACCATGCTAGTGCTCTTCTCATTTTCCCTTTCATGTTTCCAATCAAAATTTGCAGGTGAGTGGGATCACAGATGCCAGCCCCATTTCATTGTTGTTGTTGTTTAGTCATTTAGTTGTGTCTGACTCTTCGTGACCCCATGGACCAGAGCATGCCAGGCACTCCTGTCTTCCACTGCCTCCTGCATTTTGGTCAAACTCATGTTGGTAGCTTCGAGAACACTGTCCAACCACCTCGTCCTCTGTCGTCCCCTTCTTCTTGTGCCCTCAATCTTTCCCAGCATCAGGGTCTTTTCCAGGGAGTCTTCTCTTCTCATGAGGTGGCCAAAGTATTGGAGCCTCAGCTTCACAATCTGTCCTTCCAGTGAGCACTCAGGGCTGATTTCCTTAAGAATGGAGAGGTTTGATCTTCTTGCAGTCCATTGGAGTCTCGAGAGTCTCCTCCAGCACCATAATTCAAAAGCATCAATTCTTTGGCGATCAGCCTTCTTTATGGTCCAGCTCTCACTTCCATACATCACTACTGGGAAAACCATAGCTTTAACTATACGGACCTTTGTTGGCAAGGTGATGTCTCTGCTTTTTAAGATGCTGTCTAGGCTTGTCATTGCTTTTCTCCCAAGAAGCAGGGATCTTTTCATTACCATTTCATTACCTCTATGCATTAGGCAGAATGTTAATTGCAGGTGCTGCACATATACAACTGTGTGCACATATATGCATACAGCTTTGCATACTTCTGGTATCATAACTGTGCTTAGCTTCCCATTTATATATGTAGGCCCTATACAGGTTTTCAACCTTTTTGAATCCAGGACTTCCTTGGCCAACCACATTCTTTCTGAAACTCCCCTGTGGAAGCCACTTACACTGGGGTTCCATTACAGGATGCACATAAGTGGGGATTTCCCTGTTCCGCCCCTTTTCGGCACCATTTTTGACTCATGTTTAACTGGGAATGCATGTATCCTCTGAATGTTCCTCAGAGAGAAAAAGCTCATGCAGGGAGATACGGGCTGCAAGTTAATGAAAGAACAGCCCCTGGGGCTCCCCTGAACGTTCCTCAAGTCTCCCCAGGGAGCCACAGCACACTGGCCGAAAACCAATGCTATGCACACAAGGGTGTGGGTGTGTGCATGTGTGTTATGCTCTGCTCAAAGGCAGAAGCCTGAGGCAGTGCCAGCAGACAAGGGAGATTGGAGGCAGGGCCAGACGGTACTATCCCACTTCCCTCTATGATTTACTGAACATGTAGAGGGGGATGTGAGAAGAGGCCACAATACAAAAGTATGATCAATTTCACCTTGTGGAAATTGAAAATGCTATTTGCTATATTGAGGGGGCTGTATGCTACAGTCACAGAATATACAGCCTTCAAAATTACATTTTGAGACAGTAAAGTTCTGTGAATCAATGGGGCATCTCTGCTGCTTGTCACACACCCCTTTTAAAGGTAGAGGAGTATTTCCTCAGAGGGTGGTGCAACAGGAGAGCTTACAACCTCATAAGAGGCTGGAAATAATGCCTAGAAAATACCAAGTTAGGTCCATCTGAACCTTTTCCTCCAATGACCTACCATGGAGGAGAGAGGGAACTGGGTGGACTCCTTGGGACAGAAATGAAGCAAGGAGAAAAGAAATAAATATGGATGTTTTGACATTTCAATTAAGGCCAAATGAGTCTAGCAATTCTGTACCTGCTTTTGTGTGTGAGAGGTTTGTTTTTGTTTTTCATGGCACTAATGGTAGCTTCTGGTAGGAGGGTGATTTAGATCAGGGCAAGAGCAAGCAAAGAAAGGATTTCAAGCACCACTTCTGTGTCCTTCAAAGCAGTGACACTTGAGATCCTAATCATGTGTCTACTTTGACCTTAAATGTTCATTAGATTTGGAGTTTATTAGGTTCCTGTCTAAATAATCAAAAAACTATCTGGAAAGTTAATCTAGCAATGATGAGGAAATGGGTCATGAAAAGGACATCAAAGGTCATTTAGTCAACTCCCCTAGGCCAATGCAGGAAAGCCATTACTGGACTTTTCCTGATAAATGACCATCCAGGGTCCACTTAAACACCCTCCGTGAAGGAGAATCCACTATCTACTAAGGAAGTCTGTTCCATTATCAAATAATTTGTACCATCAGGAAGTTCTTCCTAACATTCATTCGTAATCCTCTCTATTACAGGAACTCACTGGTTTGGGTCCTATCCTCTGCATCAACATAAATTTGCTCCAGACATGAAAATGGCTATCATATTACCTTTTAATCATCTTTTGTCCAGGGCGAGCCTAGCCAGCTCCATTAGTCCTTCCTAATAGGAGCTGAGCTTATGCCACTTGCCATCATTGTTACCTTCATTTGGGTACAGTCTCCCAGGTGTAGCCTGATCAAAGCAGAAAGGGGTGGTCCAAAATTGCTTCTTATGAGCCAGACAATATGCTGTTGGATGCAGCCTAGGATTTTAGCTGCAGCACTACATGGCTGACTCACAGTTAATTCGTGATATGCTAAGACCACTGCTTTCTGAAGAGCTGAAATCAACAGAGACATGCAGTCATTCCTTTATTCACACCTTGAGCTGATCCACAAAACCAAAACAACCACATAAGACCTGCCTTGTGTTAGAAGACACAATTTGAAGGTTGAATAGAATGCTGGATGAGACAAGTCTGATAGGACTTATGCTTTCATATGACAATAAAAAGTAAAGGTACCCTTGCCCGTACGGGCCAGTCTTGCCAGACTCTAGGGTTGTGCGCTCATCTCACTCTATAGGCCGGGAGCCAGCGCTGTCCGCAGACACTTCCGGGTCATGTGGCCAGCGTGACAAGCTGCATCTGGTGAGCCAGCGCAGCACACGGAATGCTGTTTACCTTCCCACTGGTAAGCGGTCCCTATTTATCTACTTGCACCCGGGGGTGCTTTCAAACTGCTAGGTTGGCAGGCGCTGGGACTGAACGACGGGAGCGCACCCCGCCGCGGGGATTTGAACCGCCGACCTTTCAATCGGCAAGTCCTAGGCGCTGAGGCTTTAACCCACAGCGCCACCCGCGTCCCTCATATGTTGGTTTCTTCCCTGGTAAAATAGTTTTGGGTACTCCCATATGACAATAGGAGTACCCAAAACTATTTTACCAGGGAAGAAACCAACCATGTTGCTAAAGAGGTCATCAGAACTGATAAAGACCAACCTCGAATTTCACATCAGTACAATGGAGAAAGGTGGGAGGGATGCTCACTTTTAGTGCTTTAGCTCAGAATAATTTCAGCCTTAAAGGTTAAGATTCAATACACCGTACAACGAGTTCCATGTATTCAATGTGTGTGTGAGAGAGAGAGTTCTTAAAAAGCTGACTCCTGTGCAATACACCAACCCACTTTTGGAACATGTGAGAGGGATGCCGTTTATGACAGGGAAAGATGTTTACTGTTCAGAAAAGGGGGGAAAACATTCCAATGGACATATTGAAGCCCCTCAGCACGCTTTGGATCATGGCCAAGCTTAACTGAATAGGGGAGGGAAATGGTGGAATCTATGAAACAGCACCATAAGTGTCTTTCCTGCAAACAGAGTAAGGTGTACCCAAAAATCTATTGAAAAGGACCTTACACTCCCTTTTGTAAAAGTAGCGTAACAGTATCTTTGGAGCAAACTGCACAGTTGAACCTGCTTGCATATTTGTTGAAAAGTGGCACTGTCTCACTCTCAGACTCTTAACAGTCAGCCTCAAGAGGATATCTCAGTGGTTAAAGAACAATGCTCATGCTTTGACAGATAGGAAGAAGCTTTAGAAAACTTCACTTAAGCATTCCCAAATCAGGGAGGCATATATCTAGAAAAAGAGGTGTTGGAACTCACCATGAATGCCTCCCTTGTTCTCTTAGAATGGCAATAGCACCCACTGGAGAGGTGCCGGAACTTAGTTCCGGCTGAATATATGTTTGTCTGGCTGAATATGTTTATACACACTATAAACATGACAATTTTACAATTTAACTAAGCCAAGGGATCTCAAATGAAGCTCTCCCCATCCCCCACCCCTGCAGAACATGGCATCTGCATCCCCATTGTAAGATTCTATACAAGACTTCAGACAACCATCTTGGAAGACAGAGGAGTGATTGATTATATGCATAATAAGCGCCGACATCTGAATGCCTAGACTGAAGGGACTTTGCACAAAGCAGCCCAGCTTCTTGTTCAAAAGACAAAGCCCATCAAATGCATAAGAAAACATCTCTGATCAGCTCAGTACATTTGCAAAACGGGCTCTTTGATTTGTCCGCCTCTAGGCCAGAGACCATTCATTCCAACACAAGAGATATCGCACACAGAGGTGGCCCTTGCTGGATCAGGAAATGTGGGCACAGGCTAGATGCCCTGGGCACCTCCGTTGCCCTGAATCTTTGGACATGAGGTATTGAATGTGGGCCCTGTTTGCACTGCATGGTGTGAACCACCAATCACTGTGTCAGGCTACACAAGCCTTGTTGGGCACGGCTATATCTGGATGGGAGCCAGAGTGTTTTGAAATAAAAGTGAACAGCGGCAGAACAAAGGAGGACACCTTTACATATCAAAGGTGTTTTGTGTTTTTAAAAGGGAGAGCCATTCATTACTCTCAACAACATCCTGGTGCACTCCCAAACCTCTTGCTTTTGCTAATGGCACTGGTGAATGGGCAATGAGAGGACTTAGCCGTGTTTTCTGAATTTGTGTTATAGCAACCCATTGTCACAGCAAATAGAGTTCTGCCATCTTTCAGCTCCCTTTACTATAAAGGGCTTGGTATGGATCTCAGCAAAAACTTATGGCAATTTCGATTTGCAGCTTACCACTTATAATAAGTACATTGGCTGGGAAGATTACAAGATCCCCTTTCCAAAGTCAAATTAACATTTGATTTTTATTTTTTTTAAAAAAAAAGATCATTTGGAATGAATTAGTTCTTTCCATAAATATGTTTGTGATACCACTTTGTGATAGTTACCTGTTTGAGAGGGGGCTCCCATGCCTTTTATTTGTAATATTTACTAACCTAACATCTACTCTGACAGCTGAAAAACAAAAGCTTTCATTCTTATTACAGCTCATTCTCTTTGGCAGATATTTCTCCCTCCCTGACCTCTCCAAATACACATTGGGCTTGAAATGAATGGTTTTCTTTGATTCCTTTTCTCCAGAGCAATGCAGCAGTATTTGATTGTTTTTTAAGGGATCAAGCTGCTTTTTCTATTGAGTAGCACCATCTAAACTTATGGCTTCAAAGGAAATAATATTTTAAAAAAAATGGCACTAAGTCCCTGTGCTGTTTCACTCCCACTGGCAAGATGAGATACATTATAACATCACAACTGCACAATGCACATTTGCATTTCAAGTTCCACTAGCTGTTGGCTCTACCTCCAATCTAAAAAGTACTCCGGCATGCCAGAAAATATGCTACAGTTCAAGATTTTGGATAGATCCTTAAAAAAAGTCCAGCCCAATCAACACTGCTGATCTTTATTTGGTGGTCATCTCAGCTATATATGCATCCTTCATATGTCAGACATAACAAATCACTAATATTGTGAATATATGAATGGAATTTCTGAGCTAGATCAACTGTAGAAAAGTTTCTCCTCTTCTCACGCCACTCCACGCATCCCCCACAATATTTCTCTCTCAGTTCTGACTGAATACCGCCCTGCTATTCTATGCTTTGGCCTCAGGGCTGTTCATGTATTACCTCTCTGTGACTGTACCATCAAGTGATGACTGGCAGAGCTGTATGTGTGAACTTTCATATCAGTTCATGACATCTGAAATGCAGTGTTTTTCAATGTATTGAGTCCACCTATTTAATTACTTGTCATCAGGTGCAGATAAATCTAGATATACATAAATGTGAGTACTGGCCTCAGAGAAAACCATTTATAAGCAAAGCTCCCAATTTACTGCCACCAGAAAAAGCCATAGCATTAAAAATACTATTGTTGATGAGACTCAATATATATATTGGGGGTAATTCCCAAATTAAACCTCAAATATCTACAGATTGACTATTAAAAGTAGACTGTAAACAGAAACTAGTGAGGTAGTGAAATATTACTTCTGGACCCCAAAATTTAAATGTACTTATCATATTTATGTTCCAGCTTTCTTCAACAACAAATAATGAGGTCTTCTAATTTACTTGCATAGACCACTGGAGACTACAGTGATTTAAAAGAAGCCTAGAATTGACTTCACAAATTTGACTAAAGCAAAATTTGAGGACATTTTGAAGTGTCTTCTTCAAACAAATCATCCAAAGGAATTCTGAGGTAAGTTCACAGAAGCCCAATAATATTAGAAAAGCTTGCTGGGGACAGACAGTATGGAATCTGTATACCTCCAAGTTGTCATGGAATTCCATCCTGAGTAAAAACTGAGGTAAATGAGGAAGGTTCTTCATAAGTGAAACATCTACAGAAATTTTGAATAGACCCCGACAGAATTTCAGTACAGCCTGCAAAAAATCACAGGTTCACACATCTGTTCCACTAACAGTACCTTCTCTTAATAGGCTACCTCTCAGGGCTAAACTAGCCATGTTTTGGGAGATCCAATCAACAGGATTCTTCCAATTTGATAGAAGAAGATTATTTTTTTTAAAAAAAAATGGCAGGAGTGTGTCTATAATTCAGATCAGGGCCATAGTGCTGTGGGAAAGAGGAGCTGAGTCCCTCCCCCCCATCCTTTACCCCTACTGTAATTTGCCTCCATCCAAGCTTCTATTTGCTCCACAAACATCTTTTCCCCAGCCATATTTTCCAATTTTCAATGCTTCCCCTTGGTTGCTTTTATCTTTAGAGAATAATCTTGGCTTTTAGACTTGAAGGTGGTCTTCTCATCTGCATTTTCCTAAACAGTGATGGGATTGCTCAGACAAGGGGAGCAAGAACTGTCCAGGAATCGATTCACGCTGTACGTCACAAGCATATCTGCTACATGTATATTAGTACTCGTGCTGACAGATAAATAAACTGTGAAGGGGAAGTACATGCTTGCAAACATCTTGTGGGTATGCAGTGGTTAGGCATAGCTCCTAAGCACAGTCGCTACCTGTTCATCGCAGGTTTGCCTCCCCTCAATGTGAGGGGTTGTCCACACCAAGTGCTACTGTGAACATAGCTAACACACTCACTGCATAAAGTGTGCGTGTCAAAAATTGCAAAGTTACTCAGCTTTAGAGACAGCCACCTTGAAGAAGTAAAGGGAATCCCAAGGAAAAGCTTGCTTGAGGCTTGTGGATTGAGCAAAATCCGAACATTTACATACTTGTCTCTGGCTAATGTTCTTTGAATTCTCTTGACAGCACGATTATACATATTCTATATATTTTAAAATTCGGAAATATCACAGAACAGATCATTTCTACTTTAAACAACATTAAACTTGCCCTTGTCATTTCAGCTCGGAGTTTTAAATTCAGCACCATCATTAAGTCCATCTTCAAAGTCAAGGTAACTGGATTTTCTTTCAATAGATTGCTCTAGAGAAATCCTTTTCATTTTAATGGAAAGATGAAAGCTAACCTAAAAGCATCTTCTTGCACAATATTCTAATAGCAAATATATCTGCTTTTAAAAGGATGATATTCAATTCAGTGGTCTATATCTACCACTGGATTTTGGCCTTTAAAACACATTGATTTTTTCCCCCTACTGACTTTCACAGTGCAAATGTCATTGTTAGATATAGCATTTGAACCAAGTAATGGATTCATAAACTGGATATAGTGGGGTGTTTTTTTTTCAGATTTTACCTTGGTCTCTCACTCTAATAACAACCTAACAACATTTTGGAGGAAACATCCACCTTTTAGTTTAAGTTACTGGATAGTTTTAAAACAGATAGTATTTGATTTTTTTATTTTTAATTTTTGGAAAGTGAGGCTGATGGTTGCTCCAGTACTAAGACAGAGAACCTATAACCAGCACATAAATATTTCATTTTTCAAAGGAAGATTTGACCAGTAATGGCATAATTATTTCAATTTGAGAAGTAACTGAAATCTTCATGTTTATGTGATGGGACAAGAAGACACACACTCTTATCAAAATGGCAACTTATAGACTAATTCCAAGTCAATGAATATGGTAGAGGACATCCTTCCATATAGAAGACTTCTCAGAGAAACTATGAGAAGGATCCACCTACCCAGACTTGTCCACAGAAGTTCTTCCCCTTGCTCAACAACATTTTCCTCTCTTCATCTCCTTCCCCATGTCCCCTAAAACTGGAATGCTTGTGCAAATGAATTCCACCCAATGTAATCTCTCACAACATACAGGAGCAAAAGGGGCAATCTTAAATATATACCTCCACTCATTCCATTGGAGAACATACATGATAGTGCAAAATAGAGGGCAACCCTATCATGAAGGACAATTGTAAGGGGTGCCTACCACACAATATTTACTGTGACAGCCATTGAAGACAGAAATTCATCTTGCTTTTACAAATTCTCCTTCACTGGTTGCTATGATCAGTCAAACAGTATTGATGGTGCCAATTAATTTCATGACATATGTTAATGTTGCATGCCACCCCAATCCCAGAGTGGTGTGAGATTCCAGAGGTCCCAGGAGCTTACCCAGGGTTCATATTTCCTTTTGGAAATGACTGTGGGGGTCTTTATGATATATGGTTTATTTACACATATATGCCTTCTGAGCCTGCAATGGAGGGGTTCACAGCAGTTCATGTCTCCGCTCCTCCACATGCAGCTGCTGGGTGACCTTGGGCCAGTCACACTTCTTTGAAGTCTCTCAGCCCCACTCACCTCACAGAGTGTTTGTTGTGGGGGAGGAAGGGAAAGGAGATTGTTAGCCGCTTTGAGACTCCTGAAGGGGAGTGAAAGGCAGGATATCAAATCCAAACTCTTCTTCTTCTTCTTCTTAACACCCCAAAAGGGTCCTATTTCTCCCATAGCCACAGCCTTGGATTCAAGCAGAAATCAAACATTGCTCTGACACTCTCTCCAGTTTGCTGCTTTTCCTCTCACTCACATCACTGCCACTCAAAACTCTGGCTTTTTCTCTTGACAAAGGAGACACCACCCATTTGCCATCTCACACTGAGCCCCTTAATCCCCCATCACCTCACCAGGAAGTCCAGGAATTAAAAGGCTTGATTAGATTTTAACACTTGCTGGATCTGGGGATTAGAGGGGTCTGGCATGCAGTTTAACACCCACAAAAAACTCATAACATTATTTTGAGATTTCCACTAGTAAAGACGAACATACAAAAAAGGGGGAAAGATCTGATTACCAAGCAATCAAAGATAGAACTATTTCTGCCTCTTGCTTCATGCTGTGGAACATTAGACTATTGGACTGCCTACTGAGCTACATTTGCACCACTGGCATGGGGTAGACTGTAGCAGGCCTCACTGAAGGATGAAATGCCCATTTATCACAATATAATAATATAGTTAAATGTGCTACAGTAGAATAACTATTTTGAATTCTGCTTGAAGATTTTCAATAAAACTATTGACTGGACTGAAGCGAGACTGTTAACAGCCATACTTGAATTCAAAGTTGGAGCAGAGGCGTAGGTGGTACCCGGTGCACAAAATTTCTTGTCAAGCCCCCCCCCCCCATTGATTCTTTTTTTTTTTTTTTTGCCAGCAAAAATGGTTTTACGTTATTTCATATTTTCTTACAAAGGAATAATAATAAGTAATAATAATAATAATAATAATAATAATAATAATAATAAACTTTTATTTATATCCCGCCCTTCCCGGCTGAAGTCGGGCTCAGGGCGGCTAACATCAGATACATAACATTGGTATAAAATCAAACAATAATTAAATTACCTCCTAAAAGCATGTCAAAATCAAATTAAAGTCTAATTAGATGGCTTTCCGCAGGGTTAGGGTTGGGGACAGTAAGTGCTCCACTGAATTGAAATTTCAGCCTTCATAACATGGGAAAACAGCCAAGTAAACAGCTATTTTCGTGGAGGACGGTCAAGATATTAACTGATATGCATGAAATTTCATATATAGCTATATAATCCCTAGTGTAGTAAGATAAGACCTTTGGAGCAGGCATTTTCAAAAACAAGTTTTTAACGAACTGCCCTAGTAGGGCAGTAATTGTTCCTTGATAATTTGTCATCTCCCTCCATGATGGAACCTGTGGCAGACCACCTCCTCCCCACCCTTTCTATGCCCCTGAGCTGGAGTATGAATTCTCCAATTGAGGGCCCCTAAGGTCAGTTGAAAAGGGACACGGGTGGTGCTGGGGGGTAAACCACTGAGCCTAGGGCTTGCCAATTAGAAGGTCAGTGGTTTGAATCCCTGCGACGGGGTGAGCTTCTGTTGCTTCCGTCCCAGCTCCTGCCAACCTAGCAGTTTGAAAGCACGTCAAAGTGCTTTCGGTGGGAAGGTGGGAAGGTAAATGGCATTTCCATGCGCTGCTCTGGTTTCGCCAGAAGCGGCTTAGACATGCTGGCCACATGACCCGGAAAACCCGTCTGCAGACAAACGTCGGCTCCCTCGGCCAGTAAAGTGAGATGAGCGCCGCAACCCCAGAGTCGTTCACGACTGGAATTAACGCTCAAGGGTCCTTTATCTTTACCTTTTAGGTCAGTTGCTCTCACAGTCAGGATGTTCTGTTCTATTGAACAGGCAAAAGGTCAAGTCCCCACTGTTTGTATCATACCTGGTCAACCCAGAGACCTCATACATCCTGCCTGGACTGACGAGGTTGCATGCTCCTACTCCAGTTTCCACTTGACTAAGGTCTGGGCACCCACGTACTCAGACAACTCGCTAGTCCTAGCTTTAGGCTCCTGTGTTTCTGGATTACACCCCCTCAAACATTAAGAGGCATTTACATATTGCCATGTGCAATGATTTGTAAGTTTCAGGGTTGGATAAGTTAAATCATCTCAGACAAGGACTACATCCCCAAGAAAGGAGTCGCTAGTCAACTTTCACAAAGGGATTCTCATCCACAATAATGCAGTGAAATAATTAGCCTCCCCTTTCTGAAAAATATACCAAAATTTCTTTAAAGCAAATGAAGTGTGAAGGAAACCCAATTACAGGGAGCTGAACATGCAACAAGACCTGAACATGCAACAAGAAATGACAGGGGACATCCTGCGCAACAGGCATCACGCTCTGTGCATTCAGTCAAATGATGGGGCCAGTTAATTCTATTATCACATTAAACACCAGTTTTAATAATATAATTCCTTTGGCTCATTAAGATATCTTTATTACTCTATGAACACAGTTCTTGTTAGATTTTAATCGTCTGTGGAATTACATTCCAGGACACCATAAAAATCCAACTGATGGTAGGTCCAACTCAAGCCCATAACCCAAATTTCTACTGAGACTGTCATCAGCTTTGTGGGAAAGGCTAGGCTGAATTTTCATGAGCTTCAGTTTTCATACTGAAATCTGCATTTTCAACATGTGGTGATGTTTTTGTTGAGCAGTATATAAATGGTGCAAAAATCAAAATTGTTTCACTATTGCTTGTCCAAGCACAAAGAGCCACGCATATGCTGTGGCAAAAGCTCCAAAAGGGCCATTTCTAGGGCTTGAAAAACTGGGCTTAGTTTATAAAAATTCTCCCTTAAGCTTTCTTCCGATATGTATCCTGTATCAACCACACCTCTGCTCTATCCACCAATCTCACCCACAGTAACAGGATTGCAATAACAACAGAACTGAAACAGGGTTTCTGAATTCTTTTAGCCCCAAAATGGAAACAACAATGGAAGTACCAACGAAATAAGAATGGCAGATGAAAATGATGGACTTTGCGGAACTGGTGAAGCTGACAGGAAAAATCCAAAACCAGCATGATCAAGTATTCCAAAAAGATTGGGCTAAATTTATATGACATTTGAAAGATCATCGTAAGCAATTAACACCACTAGTAGGGTTGACTGAAAATTTGTAATGAGAAATTTTCTTCCTTTTTATATTTATTTAAATTTTGAGATATTTCGTAATGAGTTTAATTGGAAAACGTATAAAATGCTACGACATAAAGGTTAACTTTGACAGCCATAAGGCGGGAGGGAAGGAAATCGATAGGCTCTAAAGAGCCAGAGAGGTAAAGTGGATAATAATGGTGTGATTGTATATTGTTAAATGAAAAATTAATAAAAGTTATATATATTTTTTAAAAAAGAACTGAAACAGGGTGGATAGTTTCTACCAAGCCCTCATGATATGTGGTCTTTTCATTTCCCTAATGAAGGTGTGGAAGTTGTTTTTCTTTTGGGAACTAGTTACCTTACAATACAGGCTGAGACTTCAGAAAAAGAAGATCAAGTCCAAATCCCATCTTTTTTGGAAGAAGAAAACTAGCAATATGTGATTTTTTTGTTTTGTTTTTTTTTCTCTCCCATGGTTTAGATTACAGAACTGAGAGAGTGACAAACAGATTCATTCCATGGTTCAGTTCTCTTGAGCATTCTCCATGAATTTTCAACATAACTTTTGCTTCCTCAGATTTGGCACCCTTCTCCTTCTCCTTTTTTCTTTTTGCATCACCCAGTTTTCTTAATTTGTTTAATGTATTGCTTGCCATGAAATATCACAAAGAAATTAACATAAAAATATTTATAATAAAAACATGGTTGGCATCCATCTATCTCGGGAGACTATGGAAGAGTGCCCCCTTTGCGGGTGAAGTCAAACTGTTGGAGAGTTACAGCGCTTGCTGTGGGTGTAGAGAATGATATGGGAGAGAATTTTTGGGTTGCAGCTGGGGCAGATGAAGGCGTCCAGTTGTGCTGCTGCAGATGCACAATGACATTTCTTCTTTCTGCACTCTTCCCAGAGGTCTTTCCTCCTCTGGTCATAGACTGAAATGAGAATCTCCCCTTGTTAAAATGTGGCATCCACCCAAATTTATCAGGTTCCAACAGAGAAGTGATTCTCTGTTTACTTCTTCCTTTGGTTATTCCTACTTTTAATTTATTGTACCTCCATGGCATCCTAGATTTCATCTCCTCTAATATAACTGAAGTGAGGAGGTTGCTCTTTTTTCTTTTTTAAGTCTGGCAGTGTAGTGCACAGTGAAACATAGACAACAAGCAGCACAAGCAATGATCAATCATACAAGTATCAGTGACACATGCTGTCATCCACTTGGCAAAAAATGAGACATCAGCAGCAGGCAAACAAAGTGTCAAAGCATTGCACACAATTCTGGAAAAGCCAAACATTTGTCTTTCTTCAAATACGTACAGTATCCCACTTCCAAGCTGATATTCCCATAGCAGTTTATAGCTAAACATTAGTTACAGAATACTAAATGCAGGTGGAGACTCTACTAAACTCAATAATATCAGCTTCTTCGAATTAACACTGATAATAAGAGCAATCAATTGCTTAAGCAGAAATGATAGCAATAACAGCTGGTTCCAAAATAAAGTCAGGACTCATCCGTAGTATCTATGCAATATTACATTGAGGTCCAGCGCCGAGGGCCTTCGGATGGTTCCCTCACTGTGAGAAGCGAAGCTACAGGGAACCAGGCAGAAGGCCTTCTCGGTAGTGGCACCCACCCTGTGGAATGCCCTCCCATCAGGTATCAAGGAAATAAACTACTATCTGACTTTTAGATGACATCTGAAGGCAGCCCTGTTGTGAATGGGCAGTAAAATAGCAAAAGTAATAATATACAGTGGTACCTCGGGTTACAGATGCTTCAGGTTACAGACTCCAGGTTACAGACTCCGCTAAGCCAGAAATAGTACCTCGGGTTAAGAACTTTGCTTCAGGATGAGAACATAAATTCTGCTTCGGCAGCGCGGCGGCAGTGGGAGGCCCCATTAGCTAAAGTGGTACCTCAGGTTAAGAACAGTTTCAGGTTAAGAACGGACCTCCAGAACGAATTAAGTTCTTAACCAGAGGTACCACTGTAATGTTAGAAAGTGTAACATGAGTGTAAAAAACAATCTTAATTTCACATGTATGCTCATGGATGATAACTGGTGATGACTGACCAAAAACAAGACCTTGGGATCCTAATGGATAGCTCAGTGAAGATGTCAATCCAGTGTGGCAGTTGTGAAAAAGGCAGATTTCATGCTCTCTCTCCACGGTCAAAAGCAGTAACGCTTCTGTATCCCAGTTACTGGAAACCGCAAGAGGTTTATGGTTTCCCACAGGCATCTGTTTGGTCACTGTGACAGGATGCTGAACTAGATTGACCATTGCACTGATCCTGCAGGCTCTTCTTATTTACAAGACTCTAGCAGGTCACATGAACAACTGTATAACAACACATCAAAAGGAGGGACAACATAAAGTAACCGGAAATCGTGGGTATTCCTGATGAAAAAGGGACAGTTGAAGTTGAAACTGGGTGAATATTTGTATGTTTTGGAAATAATTTGCTCCGTTCCAAATTATTCCAGGGCTTTCTGAATGGACCATTGCTATTATTCATGCTTGCTTTTCCAAGATCCAAGCATGCATTAAACTGAAGGGGGTCATAGTTGGCATAATTTCTATTTATTAGTAGGCTGTTTCTGTACAAAACTCAAAACCAAAATCAGGCGCAAATTGAATCAGAACCTATTGCCCATAAAAGAGAAATATCTATTTTGCACAGTCTTTGTGAGCCATTTGGTGGGCTGCTAACAATGTTAGGAAGAGCCAGCAGGGATTAAGAAAGCAGATACTATGTAAAATGCCTGCTCTGAAACAAATTATAAATTGAGTTCTGCTAATGCATTTCAGCCCTGACTTACAATAATACCTCCAGCTATTTCATTTCCATCAATAGGCATTGGCAACATTCTGTAAAGAACTTTATAAAGAACATTTATAAAACCTTAAATAAAAGATCCCACAATACATGCATTGGGCGAAATGTTTAAAACGTGCACTGACTTTTTAGGAATGTGTCCAACTTTTACGAAAGCCTAGGGCCTACAGAAAATATCAGAGGAACCTGAAATTAGCTTTTCCAGATGTTAGGCTATTCCTCTGTCAGTTGGCCTTGTGGTTTTGTGAAACAGGACACAAATGGTTCAAAGAGATGATACCAAAACTGCATTCACACAACATTGTATTCTAGAACCAATGGAGACTAAGCGATTGCAGTTGTTTTACATAGTCCATACACAATCTGAATCTACTACATATTATTTTGCCAACGGAAATTGCTTCTTGAGAAACTGAGTTCATTCTGAAAAGAAAAGCTCATTACCCATTATTCTGGTGGCCCCATTAATGGAGGGAGGGTATCAACATCTATCCAAGGATGCCATAGGTGGATATGTACCAAATTCACAATCACTACTCCCGTCTTCATTCACCTGGGGCATGTGCAGGGAGGAAAAGGCATGGATAACATATTCAAGGGGGGAGGGGTTGCAAACATGTGTCAAGGAACTACACCAACTCTTATGGATGGTGGGCTCTTGAATCAATCTAGTTTGAAAGCAGCATGTTGAGGATGACCATGAATTATTTCAAATCGAGAAGAACTATGCTTTTGTGCTACAAACAGGTTAGTGTGTATGCAGCTGGAGTATTGTTCATCTAACGTTTTCTATAATGAATGATGCTGTGCTGGAACCAGTAGCATTTCAGACACAGCTCTCTTAACATGTTGCACAATGAATAATCTGAAGTCTTGTGCCATTGCACCACCCCCAAACAACAAGATGGCACCTTCACGAGTTGCTTATGTTTCATCTAAGCCATGATTTGATTGAATCTCAACTCCTTTCCTTTAAAAATAAATAAATATGCAGACTGTCCTTTACACTGCCTTATCAAACCCAACCTCTGTCAAGCATAGAGGGAATATTTTGGACAGCCTCACCCTGCAAATCCCATAGACCTGGAGAAACGTAGAGTTAAACAGGAACAAAGTTATAGGGTACAGAAATACAAGAATTCCGAAGTGACCCAAAGTTTTGTGGGGGATCTGATCCAACTCAGGGGCAAGGGGGTTATTGTTAAATTGCTTCGTTCTTTGCCTCATTATTCTTCTCCAGAGTTCATGCACACCCACACCCACCCACAAAATATGTATAAAAATAGTTGCTTTTTTAAAAAAAGAAGTCAACATTTGTGACTCTAATTCTGGTTTATTTTTATCTTTCCAATGACATCAGAGTGCCATCTGTTGCATACTCATGTAAGGAAGATTAGAGATTAATAGCCCTATTCTCAAAATATATTTGAAGACATCCATTTTCCTCCCCTATCAGCATGCGACAATAAGTATGTAGGCATTCCCAGTGTGACAAAGGATGGCTATTTTTGGGTAAAAAGATGAATGGTGATCAAAGTAGTTTGAGAGGATCACCCACTGTAAGATTGCTCTCATTTTCATGTAAACGTCGGTCTGAGAGCCATTATCCCAACCCCATTATGTGGATGTGAGAAGTAGTGAGGAAAAAACGGTAAAATTAAAATGACTCAGAGTGAGAGAAAGCTCTCAAGACAGTATGGAAGTGTACAATTGGGTGGTTCATGGAGAAAATTCTGAGTGGGAGAGTCTCTCAGGTAGACTGCATGAGTCAGCCAAATGTGGGCATCACAAATGGAGCTAGGGAGATTGTCACTGACAGAGATCACACATGGCATTCCTGCTGAAATTTGAATTACTTTAGCAACTGAATGTGCAATTAAGCAAGATCAATAGTCAACTGAACATTTCATGTAACAGAACTGGAATTGGTGCCACTGTGGTTCCACAAGGGCCCTCAGTGAAAAGAAAAGAGAAGAAAAAGCCATAGCCAGGCTGACAGATACACAAATTGGTTCTTTTGGTTCAGCCCCTGAATTAGCCAATAGACCAAAGTATATCTCACAAATCAGCCTTACAAGTAAGTATTTCAGAGAAGATTGCCCCCACCTTGTTCTAATTTCTGAGCCTTGCCTTCACCCGCTTTCATTCTGCTGCTACCACCAAAGACAATTCTCTAAAGCCCAATTCAGATTTCCACCTAGGCCGCATATCCCTTTCCCTCCCTTTTTTTAGTCAAAAAGGGGGATCACCCAGAACATACAGTATATTAGGAGTGGGGAGGGGAATCAAGCTTACAGGATCTACTTTGCTGTTTTGGGAACCCCGTTCCACCAACTGGAGCTGGGTGCAGAAGTCAAATGCTTTGAATTCAAGAATTCCAAGCCCAGTAATTTGTTTTAACTACCAGAAGTGAAGTGAACTTATCTCCCTCCATTTCAGCAGTACAATTTGAGAGTGCTGGATGTTAATGCTATTATTACACAGCTGTGAGTCAGAAATGCCTGCTAAGCTACGTCAGGTCACCCAGAGATCCAGCAGAACGTCCCAATCCATCTTCTGCAAAGCAGGGGATGGTTGGCTTCTACAAGATGAAACATTGATAAATGCCTGAACGGGAGTTGAATTTCAAAATAATGTGACTACAGCCAGCCTTCTCATACCAGAATAAAGTGAATCATTGTGCAGGTTGTGTACCAGGATTAAATATCATACTGGCACATTCATGATATGTCATGGAAGGCATAATAAGAAAAGGTGGTGGAAGTAAAAGCTTAAATCAGTAAATGATGTAGAGTCACCCAATAAGTGATTCAGCTAAATTATCTGTCGGAGAAAAATAGCTCTGTGCGCCTCGTGTCAGTGAGAAACTTTCAGTTAATGCTGTGCCATGATGAACAGTACATAATATTTAGCTAATTAAAACCAGAAGAGAGTTGGGGTTAGATAGTTCACTGTATTATAAAGATGTGGCACAATTTATTTAAAGACCCATGAGACGGTTCCGGATGGCACTGCTACCTGCACCATGAAAGGGAAGGGAAGCAAGCAAACCAGCAAAACCATCCTCTTCTTGTTAACTTTAAAGTTTAATCTGTGTTTGTTTAAATTTCTGTGTGCCACCTGGAGTCCAGGTTCTAAGGGGTTCTAAGAGGAAAGTGTGATATAAAGAAAATTATAATACAATAATAACTGTGCTATTTAACACTTTCCAGGGTGCTGGCTCTCTTACAAAGTGCTCCAACCCTTTCTCTCTCTCTTGCAGCTCCTCAACTCCAACTTTTCAGATTCCTAACTAAGCAAACTTCTGACTAGCCCACTCTATTTTCTAGCTTATTTTCTAGCTTATTTGCACTCCTCCCTGACAACCTTTTAGCCAATTAGGAGGAAGGTAGAGTATTACTCTATCTTTCTTTTTCACATTTGAACATAGACCTTGACTCCCTGTGAGCAATTTCCTGAGCAAAACAACCCCTTGTACTTTTAACTCTCATGGGAACCTTTGACCATCCTACGCTTTAAAGCAAAAAGCAACCATTTTAGAAACCATGTTTTACAACCAAATACCCAACACAAAATGGGTGGAAGTTCTCTTCCTTCACACGTGTGTTTTCAAAGATTACAAATGGTTTGACATGTGCTATACATGGAATAAACCCTCCCCCCATTCCTGGTTTAAATAAGATCATGTAGAATATGTATCCCTCAATTCTCCCTTCTGAGGTGATCAACTTTCTAATAATTTCTCTAGTCTTCATGTTCAGACACTTAGGCTTGTCTGTGTTTCTGTATTTCAGTTTTCGTGAAACTTCAACTCTAAGAGTTTGGTTTTTAACCATCTAGATTTCCAACAGACTGGACTGTCCATACAATTTACCAGGTTAAAAGGTAGCAACCCTACAGAACCAGAGTCTACACATCTGCAGAAACTGCTTTCCATTGGCAAATTTCTTATGCCTTTCAAAAGAGCGATGACCTTTGAGCTTTGAAAGAAGCTTCAGATAAAAACCGCAGTCTCGATGAAATCTAACCACATGTAAGCTAGGCCTTCTTGTAGTCTTTTACTTTCACACACAATATATTTTATTCGGTTTAGAGGCCATTTATAAAGAAAATGTGGCTTACACAGGATTTGCGGAGTTGCCTCCTGCTAAGTTCCTTGTAGCAGAGAGAAAGTGAGAATGTCCTTTCACTTTCCTGTCACGTTATTCAGTGCTTTATTCCAGCACAGTGCTTAGTACCAGCAGAACTTATCCCTTCTTTCCAGCTTCAAAACAAAAAGGATGTTTTTTTGGAGGGGTTGGTATTCACTCAGATTATCACATGTAGTTCAGAACTGGGCAACTTGGCTTTATATAACAGATAAGGCTGAAGCAGTAAAAGCCGTTTGTACAGATTCTTGTACCTACCGATATCTTTCAACTATCTCCATAAGGAACAGAAAGAGTGTGCCTTCTCTTTTGTCCAAGTCTGTCTGTATATCTACTTTCAATCAGAACTCTCCAGAACTCTGAAGGTCTATTGGAAGAATAGTATAAAACTACAAAATCATTTCCAGTTAAATCACTAGACGGCAGGTGTGGGGATCCTTTGGCCCTCCAAATGTTGTTGCACTCCTGTCTTTTCTGGCTATTGGAGCTGAAGGGAGTTGCAGTTCAGCAACATCTGGGTGGCCAAAGGTTCCCCAAACCTGCTATGCAGCAAGGGAAGAGCAGCCATATATGTTCAGCAAAACATATGCAGCAACATCTTGGTGCAGCAGAACATAGAGCAAGGCCACCGAGAGAACCCAGCAGCAGCTGTAGAATCTGAGGGAAAGGCAAACTTTACAAAACAAAGGACATAGTTCTCATATTTACAAAGATAGACTGAAAACAATAACTTAGTGTTGTGTAGGGAGCTTTGGGGCCCAGTGTATGCACTAATTTCCACATGGAAAAGGATAGCCTACACTCTATAGAAACTCTGTTCCCTTCTATGTGGTGTTTGCAGCCAAAATCACAGATACAGTCGTACCTTGGATCTCAAACGCCTTGATTCCCGAACAAAACAGCTCCCAAACGATCAAAACCTGGAAGTGAGTGTTCCAGTTTGTGAACCATTTTTGGAAGCCGAACATCTGGCATGGCTTCCGATTGGCTGCAGGAACTTCCTGAAGCCAACCAGAAGTGGCGCTTTGGTTTCCAAACATTTTGGAAGTTGAATGGATTTCCGAAATAGATTCTGTTCAACTTTCAAGGTACAAAATACAGATAAGAAAATGACTAGTACACAGCGAGTTCTTGAACTTCACAAAGAAACCCTCTCTGTGTGGTCACTTCCTTTCCCTCCTCTAGGCAGGAACTATGTACCATATGAGACAATCCTTTATATTTTCTTCTGCCTGTGAGGAGACTCTCTTTCCACCATGCCTCTAAGCTGACCAGCTGTGCATGGCCATGGTTCCTGCTTTCAGCCATGTTAGCTAAGACTACCAACTTTTATTAAACTGTAAGTATTTTTCTGTGTGTACTTTTGCTGTATATGCTGCCTGCATTGAAATGTAAGTAAGCCCTTTTTCTGTTTATCTTACTAAAAATGTGTGGTTCATTCTCTGCAATGGGGGTGGAGGTCAACAGACCACCAATTAAAAGGATAAAAATGTATAACTGTCCAATTCTTAAGTTTTAATACACTGTGAAACTTGTAAGTGCTTTACTCTGCTAAAATGGATTCACAGCCCATTTTTCTTTTTGTATTTCTCCCACACACATAGGATAAGAGGTTTAGATCTAAATCTACAGATTTAATCCTCAATCCATTTCCCACATTCTAGATATACACCACCCTATGGTATTCTGTAGGGTGTAATATCACAAGCAGAATCTCCCCCCCCCAAAAAAAAATGTTACATTCTATACAGCAGCAGAGGAAAAGGGAAAGAGAGAAATGTGACATTTTCAGCAAGGTGAAAAGGGGGAAGTTGAACTCCTCAAATGGTAAAAATTTCCAGTTCTCTAGAATGGATTACCACCATCACCCAGCTCACCCCTATCCATGTAAAACATAATCATGGCCCAATAAGCAATGTTTTGTCAGACCAGGAACAAGCCTTGTGCCCATACACTTTCTCCTCTCCTCTCCCCTCCTTAAATATCCAGCTATGGAAAAGATAGACGCCGGTGGCGCTATGGGTTAAACCACAGAGCCTAGAACTTGCCATGTCAAGTGCAAGTAGATAAATAGGTACTGCTCCAGTGGGAAGGTAAACGGCGTTTCCGTGCGCTGCTCTGGTTCGCCAGAAGTGGCTTAGTCATGCTGGCCACATGACCCGGAAGCTGTACGCCGGCTCCCTTGGCCAATAAAGTGAGATGAGTGCCGCAACCCCAGAGTCGGTCACAACTGGACCTAATGGTCAGGGGTCCCTTTACCTTTATGGAAAAGATAACCTAGTATTTTAAACCACATCTCCATGTCACACTCCATGTCACACCCAACTAGTTCTCCCTTCAAACTAAGGTCAGAGAGGTGAGGGGCAAGCACATGGGCACTTGATTTGTTCTGGTCCAATAAGCCATGGTCTATGAGATCAAGAAATTGAGATCAGAACCACACCAGTGAGGGCTGTTCATGTGACGACAAGAATAGCTTGTGAATGAAAAAAATAAAAACATTTTTAATGCACTATATACAGCTCATCAAAAAGCTGTAACAGTAGATCCAAGCTATAATTCCATTTTCCGGTAAATACACTTATTTCACCTAATTCAGCAAGGCTGTTATCACAACAGGATTGGCAGGAAAGCAATAAAAGTACAAAATAATACAATCATTTTTGCACCCATGGTAGCCAAAAACGATTCGTCTTTCTACAAAGCTGCTTCAGGCTTCTGTTCAAGACTCTTCTTCTAACTGCTAAAGATAGTGATTATAAAGTCTTTGCCTTGTACCTAAAGTCTTTAATAGGCCTTCATTCCATCTTTGCTTGCTTTCTCTACTTCCAAAAATCATTTTTCTTAGTCTTTGTGCCATCTGATGATTGTTGACATGTGAAAACTCTTGACAAAGGAAAGGCAGAGAAACTACCAATTTGTTTCACCGTCAAAGAACTCAAATAGTAACAAATATCAATTGCATTCTGCCTGCCTGGCCTAATGTTCAAAGGCTATATATATCTCCTGTTCTCCATAACTCTATCTAGACCCTGTTGCCTTTACTTACAATGTCTTATCAACAATAACATGTTGATAACTAAAAAGAAAACAAGAAATGACAAAGCCTGTTTCAGGTTGTAATGGAGTTACTCTTCACCTATCAATTGCATCATTCAGAAATAAACAGTCAGAATCTAGAAGAATAGCTGACATTTGTCCATTCAAAAATATTTGTGGCATGGTGCCCTAGAATCCACAATACCACAATTCGTACACAAATAAAATCTCATTCTGCCAACTTCAACACCTCAGAAGAAGGAACAGTGAGTTTGCAACCCTGCAGTCCTCTCTAATAATTCAGGCGGCAGAGGTTGAGCACCAATAGCTCTTTCCTGACCATGTGCCCAACAATTTTGGGCTGCTTACAGACCTTCCAAGTGTCCCTATTTTCTAGGGACAGTCCTGGATTTACAGAAGCCATCCTTGGTTCTGATTTGATCCTGGAATATCCCACTTTCCCTTAGGAAGTCCCTATTTTCATCAGATAGATGTTGGAGGCTATGGTAGGATGTCCTTATTTTCCTTGCAGAAATGTTGGAGGGTATGGAGTTATGTGACCTGTCAGCCAAGGAGATAAGTAACTTTACAACCTTTAGGAGACATCTGAAGACAGCCTTGTATAGGGAAGTTTTTAAAAAATATTTAATGTTTCATTATGTTTTTATATAAGCTGGAAGCTGCCCAGAGTGACTGGGGCAACCCCTATTTTCATTGGAGAAATGTTGGAGGGTATGTGCTTACCCTGCATACCTGCCAACATTTTCACCCCCAAAATCAGGACATGGGGGGGGGACACAACAAGGAGGGAGCCAGTCTAGTATCTTTAGGAAGGGAGTATCAAATTTTGGGAGCAGCCCTCCCCCTTCCACATTCCCACCAAACATGCCTGTGAAAGCAATAGGACTCCAGTCATTACACATATTTCCTGTTTGGTATCTGAAGAAGTGTGCATGCACACGAAAGCTCATACCAAGAACTAACTTAGTTGGTCTTTAAGGTGCTACTGGAAGGGAAAAAAAATTTTGTTTTGACATATTTCCTGGAAAGACTATTTCATGTAAACTTTTCTGATGTGTTGGAATGGAATGTCCCACAATAACTCTCAATCAGAAGACACATTACATTCAAAAACTTAGTTTTAAAAAATCATTGTTTTCATCATAGTTTGAAACACACCAGTGTAGACAATTCACAGTAGTGGTCTTCCAAGCAATTGTATTTGCATCTACTGGTAATATTTTTTTTTATAAAAAAAATCTCTATGGGATATTTGTTTCTGAATATATTTTTACAATACAGCTGAATTATAGTTGTGCCGAGTTTTGTAAAGCTGATCATTCTTACTTTTGGAAAGCACAGTTTGGCACCGAGTTCCCCTGCTTGCCTACATTGTTTTGTTTTATGGATGGTTGCAACTGGGAGCAGGGGGAGATAAAGGGGGAGGGAGAAGAAACATTTCACATTACAATAACTGTACTCTGATTTCAGTGCAAGACATAGAAATTCCAGTGACTTAAAGTTTCTATTCAGTACCCTGCATGTGGTTATTCCAAAGGAGGGACAGAAGGTTCCATTGATAAGACTCAGGAAATAGGATAGTTCTTGCATTTACAATACACAAGATCACATACTGGGCTTTGTTACCATACATGGCTCCCCAGAGTTATGCATGGTAGGTAACTTCTGAGGAAGATCCACCATGCAATATAAATTCAACAGTGATTATGGACACTCCACTGAGCTAAGTTTTGATGGGTTTTGCTATTTCCCTCAGAAAAAGAAACAAGAAAAACATAGACAGCATGCTTTGTACAAGGCTGTAACACTACTAAATAGATAAAATTACTGAATCTTAAACAAGAATCTCCAAAATAAATTAATAGAACATATTCTTCCAAAGTTCGTCCGTAAGAAAAATGCTCCCATTGACTGTATGTAATTTCAGGCTAGATCAGACCATGGTTTCAAGGCTGGTTCAAGGTAGTTTTCTGCCTGGGGCAAAGAAGCAAATGTCACATGACCAGTAGCCCATGCTGGACAAGTTACTTTGACATCAGGAGAGAAACTGTGCTGGAACCATCAGGAGTCCAGCTTTCCCACCTGCCTTGACCTCCCACCCCCAAACTGTATGCGACCCTTAGGAGGAGCGGCTGCCTATGTTTCTCCCCTATTAGGCATAGGCCTTGCATGTTAGTTAAATAAACATGAGTACCATCTATTAAATGTTTTCTCCACAATATGAGCAAATATTTCATTACTGTCTGTTGAGGTTAATGGATTCCGATGGATTTCTTAGGGGGGACTTCTTGGCTGGTATGGTTGGTGCTTCTGTCAAAGCTCTAGTTGCTCCCTAGAATGGAGAGGCAACTCATGCAGATGATACAATCATTCCAGCGGCCCTCTTCTGCTACTTCATATACACTTGAGCTGGCAGTAGCACAGGTAAAGAAAAACACATATTGATGCCAATGAAACATAGGTCTACTCACTGTGGCAGTCATAAAACTGAAGTAATGAACCTTTTCCACTGTTGTGTCCTTATCCAGAATAAGTTGTGCCCCCCCCCAGGTGTATGGGGCCTTTTAAAATCTGACTGAAATGGAGTAGCTTTGTTGTTGTTTAGTCGTTTAGTCGTGTCCAACTCTTCGTGACCCCATGGACCAGAGCACGCCAGGCACTCCTGTCTTCCACTGCCTCCCGCAGTTTGGTCAGACTCATGTTTGTAGATTTGAGAACACTGTCCAACCATCTCGTCCTCTGTCGTCCCCTTCTTCTTATGCCCTCAATCTTTCCCAACATCAGGGTCTTTTCCAGGGAGTCTTCTCTTCTCATGTGGTGGCCAAAGTTCTGGAGCCTCAGCTTCAGGATCTGTCCTTCCTTCCAGTGAGCACTCAGGGCTGATTTCCTTAAGAATGGAGAGGTTTGATCTTCTTGCAGTCCACGGGACTCTCAAGAGTCTCCTCCAGCACCATAGTTCAAAAGCATCAATTCTTTGGCGATCAGCCTTCTTTATGGTCCAGCTCTCACTTCCATACATCACTACTGGGAAAACCATAGCTTTAACTATACGGACCTTTGTTGGCAAGGTGATCAAAGGAGTAGCTTTGACTTCACAATTAATGTGGTGTCATTGGTTACGGGTGTCCAGAGCACTACCTGGTCCAATTTTGTTGGGTGACTTTCACCTATTGGAGCCTGAGCATGTGAACAAAGGTCTTGGTAGAGTCTGGACAACATTTCTATGCTCAACCCTTCCCATTCATGTTTTATTAAATCTAGCAGACAGAGGATGTCCATCTGGGTCCAAGAGGTTGTAAATGCCTAATTGCGAGGGAAACAGTCCTAGCCTCTTGAAAACAATCCATAATTTGATTGCTCCTAAAGAAGCCTAGCCTGGACCCACATCATGTTAACTATAGTCCAGTACTGATGGCAGCAGCATTCCATGATGATGCAAAAAATGTATATAGCTGAGCCCAATATTTCACATTAGTTCAAAAAAGGGGGAAAATATTTAACACCTAGAATAAGAAATTGAGGATTAATGCAGACAAATACATGGAAACCTGAGGATTATTTTTCTGGTTTAAAACAATGCCTAATGAATCACATTAAACTAATGAAATATTTATTCATTCAGAAGTTCTCAAAATATTATGCAAACATTATTCAAATGAATATTTACTGTGTAAGAGCAGAGTAATTTGATACTTGAAGTTCAGAAGTTACATTCATTGTCTCAGCATACTAGCCACTGATGCCCCCAACAGCTTTGCCGACTGCACCCCAGCAGTCTTACCTGGTAGCAGACATTGAACAAGTTGCTTGGCTCTCATTTCTGAGAGAAAATTCTGGAAAATTTAATGTGGCAGCGAGCTGGCACCAATGGGAGCCAAGCACTCAAACTAATATTTGATGGACTTTGTTATTCCCATATGAAAAAGAATTAAGCAGAGAGAGCAATACATTGTTACAAGTTTTCCTCACACCCAAAAAGCAACTGGACCTATTTCTTTTGCACTTAACGTACCCATGCAATAAATCCTCTGGACAAAGTTATGCAAAGGCATTCCACTCAAAGTCCGTCAAATAGCCAAGGCAAAGAGCTCATTTGGGTTGAACTGGGAATTTCAGCTACTCTCAAGGGGCTGAAACAGGAGAAGAGGAAAAAGGCGAGAGCTGAGGTAGATCAGTGACAGGAGAGAAGAAGGGTCTGGAGCCTCACTAACAGACATATTCCCTCACACCATGACATTCCAGGCCTTTATCTAGTACCGCTAGCAACAAACAAGAAATCCAAGAAGAACCACAGCTGCAAAATTCTGTCAATGACAAATATATTATCTCCCACAGGAAATTATACTACATTTTGCTTCTTGAGTTTTGTTTCTGATGACACTTCAAATTTAACGAGAGTCTTTCAAGAATTAACCATGCAGAAAGCATATCATATCCATTGTCACCATCCAATAACGTCTCTGTAATGCACTGTGGCTACTGTTCGTATCATAGCTATGCCAACACAACTCCAGCCTCTCTTCTCTCTCTGGCAATATATCTTAGGAGACAGAATGCAATCTGCCATCTCTTTGGATGGGAGCTGTTGCTGTCAAATCACTCCTTAAAAATTCATAACTGACCAAACAAAATGCTGATGCCTGGTCCAAAGTGATGACTTGATTTTGCACCTTATTATTTTTGTCCCATCACAGCCATGACTCGGTGCCAATCAATTCAGGTCAGCCAAAGGTTATTAATAATTTTGCTCTTTTACAAGTTCCCAGGCAAGGGGCAAGAAACAAGGATATAAAAATCACTGATATATTATAATTTACATTTTTAAGAGAGTTTAAAGCAACCAATAAAACCAGCAAGGGGGAAAAAATATTGATCACATTTGCCAAATAAGTTTGTCTTTAATATTTCCCCATTTTCTTCTTTTAATTTTTACAGTTTTAAAAATCTGGTATTAATTGTAAAAACTATGAATGCAATTGGGCAAATGGGCTTCACATTTTAAATCTCTCCCTCCACATACCCTAAAAATATCATTGACATCTTACTTCACTTATTTATTTAAAATAGTTGAAGAGCCAAGCCATCACAAAGCAATGTCAGATAATTGTGCAATTCCAAGGAGAAAGCTAACACGCTTAAGAAAGGCAGCAGCGAGATCCTCTCAAAAGTCTACACTAAAGGTGCCAAGTGTAAGTCAATTGGAAGAAACTTCCATAACTGTGGAGCCACAGCCGATAAGACCCTGTATCTCATGCCTGCCAACAAAACTAATTTTCTTGGGGAGAAATAAGGATGATATGTTTCTGGATAATATGTTTTGTTTTAATTTTGAATAAAAAAGTTATTTTTTAAAAAAAGAACTTCGGTTCAGGATGAGAACAGAAATTGTGCTCCGGCGGCACGGCAGCAGCAGGAGGCCCCATTAGCTAAAGTGGTACCTCAGGTTAAGAACAGTTTCAGGTTAAGAACGGACCTCCAAGAACTCATAACCCACCTACTTTCAGCAGCCAGAAACACCATAACCAGACACTGGAGAGACCTGTCAGGAGTAAGCATGGACCAATGGTACCAAATAGTATGGGAAACAGCCCTACTAGAAAAATTAACTAATAAACTGAAACTGACACGGGGACAAATAGAAGAAGACACCTTCACCCCGGTATGGCTCCCCTTTATCACATACACAGCCCAACAGGACAACGACAATAATCCACCAACAGCATACAAATCAATATGGCTAACCTGATCCAAAACACCCACCCACCTCACTCACACACGAAAACAAAGATCACCACAGCCAATCACAAACAAACAATCACACCCTAGGCCAACCCCAACCTCTCTCACCACCAAAGGAACACAAGTGAACAACACAAGCACGCTGACACCAAACTCTACATACATTAAGCATAACAGAAACACCGCTACCCGACCCCACCCCATCCATCTCCCCTCCCTCCACCCCCTTTCTTTTTTCTTCTTTTTTTCTTTTTTCTCTCCCTAATGCCTCATCAAATGAAACAGATTTGTAAAAATGTTACATGGAAGAAAAAAAAAATACGAGGCATTACACTTACACTGTAAAACAAGAAAACCCTTAATAAAATATTAAAAAAAAAAAAAAGAACGGACCTCCAGAACAAATTAAGTCCTTAACCCGAGGTACCACTGTAATATTCATGATTTAATAAGAAAAAAACAACACATCTATAAGCCAGCACTCTGAATTCAAGTAATGCAAATGGCCCTTGAGCATTTCTCTATGGGAGGCTACCTCTGCAGTTCAACACATCAAAAGGACATGAAGTAACTGTCCCTCCCTGGCAGCCTTTGCACCCCTATTTGCCTTCCCCCTTTTGCCAGAACAAAGGGGAAATCGTGTCAAAGCTTACAGGGAAAACTTATTTTCATTAACTCATTAACAGAAAATGAACCTAATCACCTTATTCTTGTAACTTTTGATGTCAGAAAAAGAGTAAGGAAATCTTTTGCTTCTGTCAAGTTCATGAAAAGCAAGAACAATAGCAGCATATCTTTTACTTAGGCTTCCTAATGCAGTATATAACTAATAATCTTGCATGCAAGAAAATAATGCTGGGTTCGTATCGATTAGAACTAGATAAAGCATTATTAGCCAAAATTAATTCGAAAAAATAATTCCATGGTAAGGTAATAATCACTTTAAAAAGAGAGAGAGAGAGAGAGGAATTTTCTTCTTCTTCTGACAGACACTATATTATGGCTTCTGGAAGAAAGGTTGTGTCATGATGATCTAGGGGGATTAAGTTTCAACTGAAATATAATCAGCGGAAGACAGGGACGGGAAAGCCATGAAATACAATGACCTGTCAAATATATAATAAAGTAATTCCTTAAAATAACCAAAATGTTGTCAACACATGTAGAAAATCTGTTTCTTCTGAAAATGTACATTTTGGAATTATCCATTTAATCTCACTTCATTACCCACAAGAGGTAACAAAGAAGGTAAGAGACATTTTAATTGGCTTTATAATTATAAAACATTCTGCCTCAGGCTATAACATTATGGCTTTTGTTGCATACTTCTAAGAGTCCACCCCTTCTCATGTAAAATAATTAATGACAACAAGAATAATTATCCATGCATTCAGTCACCAATATTAATCTTCCCATGTGGCCTTTTCAAAGGTCACCCAGTTATATACAGCACTCACATTACATTTCTGCTGGCAGGATGCCCACAAAATGATAGCAACGCATATTGAAATGTGGACTAGAGGTGGGTTGGTCTTTTCATAATATTCAGAAGGGTTTTTCTCCTTTTTTATTCATAAGCCTGAAATACATGACCCTACCTTGTCAAAGTGCACACTGTGTTAGTCAGTTGTCTCTCTGGCCAAATTCACCTTTGTCAGCTCAGAATTTTCCAACACACAGAGGGAAAGGGCAGTAGAAGACGATTGGCCCACTGATTGCTGATGTCACAATCACCTTAACTCTAGATATATTCTTTACTGTTGCCTTCATGGAGGAATAGGGAACTTGGGGGTCTTGGTTGGACAAGTTATTACAGTGGTAAGCTGGAAAACAGGTAGGCTGCATGGGCTGACATGCCAGTAACTGGCAGTGGTCAATTTGGGAGTAGTTCATTGTTTACCCAAGTAAGGAGTTGCTCTGTTGAAGAACCAGGCCTGAGGATTTGTAGGATGTGGTTGAGCTTCACCAACTTTTTGTGTCATCCAGAATCTGGCATGGCACTATCTACAGTGCTATCAACACAACACAATCTGGCCATCAACACTGGTGGTGCTGAAGCACTCAGAGAGAACAGGCCAACAAGCAATAGGGGTAATGCAGATAATAAAGCATCTGACACTTTATAGATCCACACAGAAATGTATCAGAAGCTATCTATATTGGATTGGGGGCAGGCAATTGGTGGCCCAGGGTACGGAGAGGCAGAACAACACACAATACACTCATTCTAGAGTACTATAGCAACTCCAGACAAATAGCTTTCAAGACTCAAGATTGGAGAAAGTGATGGAACAGAGAAAAGGCCAGAATCAAAGAAAGTTAGCAGGCAACAAAGAGATCGGAAAGACAGATAGATTTTAGAAATAATGCATTGAAATACCATGCTGAGCAGAAATGGACAGCGATATCAGATAAAGTTCAAAGAGATATTTGAAACCAAAATTGTAGCCAGTTAAAGGACAAGCTGTGAAAGCAGGACATGTCTAGCTTTGAGGAAAAACACCCTAAGCCATCTTAATCAAATTACTTCCTGGCTGGTACCTTTGTATTTTTCCCAAAGAGTGATGAGGCATGGTTGATCATCAATGGTTTTAGAGTAGCTTGTGTTCCTTACTTACAAAGATGCAAAGTATGAGTACTGGCATTAATGTAACCTTTCTATTGGGAAGAGCTTTTGTCAGAAAGATAAATGCTCTCTTGTCCCAACTGCTCATTGTAGGTGTGAGTTGTTAGGATGATATGATCCTATGCCACTGGGATATTTGTGAATATGAGAACCAAACCATGTGAGATGGATCATCACGCAGATCTTAACCCATCCGTCACTGCCATAGGTAGGTGACAACTGAGTGAGGAAGACATACACGATGGGCCTCAGCAACATGTTTTGGGTATTCACATGCATCATGCAGTCCTGTCGGGAACCAAAACTTGTGCCATTAAAGGTTTGTGTCAAGGCCCTCTCTCACGCACACACAAATGGACACCATGGGTGGCATTCAATTAAGCCTTACCCAGATAGACCCATTGAAATTAATGAACATGGCAAAGTTAGGTCCATTAATTTAAAAGGATCTACAAGTGAAACTTAGTTAAATACTATCCCATAGCTATACTTGAATATAAAGTACTGTATAGAAAGATTACCTGCCGTTAAGAGTGCTGCATATACAAACTGGTTGAGATTTAGGTAAACGATATGTGGGGAAATGAATTTGAAAATGACAGCGTTGTGGAAAACTGTGTGTCCTTGGACTCATTATATTAAGTACTCAGAATACAGTGCTAGCTGTTTCAATAATGTAAATGTCTGAGGATGCACTGTTCCAATGCCCACCTATGCATAGATATTTATAGCAGCATTAGCATAACTACTGAGCAATACAGAGCACAGAAGCAAGTCTGAACACTATTTGTTGTGTCAGTCTCATTTCCATCCAGAAGAATGAATGTCTTTCATGTTTACACCGGGGTAAATCGTTCCAGTGGAGCTAATATATACTGGCGGATATAAAAATGGCATAAGAAAGCTCAGGCCAGGCGCTTTTGTTTGCTTACATAATATGCACTGACTGAGCCAAATATGCAATATCATCACGAAATCAAAGAATACATTTGTCTTATTTATCAGGAATGTGCCCTACCATTTTCCTTAGATGCACGGCAATTCATTCAATTCCTGTCTGAAGCAAGCTACTCTAGTATCTTTAAACCTTGTCTCTATAGCTCAGGTTTCCTCAACCTCGGCCCTCCAGATGTTTTTGGCCTACAACTCCCATGATCCCTAGCTAGCAGGACCAGTGGTCAGGGATGATGGGAATTGTAGTCTCAAAACATCTGGAGAGCCAAGGTTGAGGAAGCCCATTATAGCCATTTCATATATTTCCTACTTAGCAAGGAAATACCAGGCAGGAAGAACCAGATGCACAAATATAAGATGGGAGACACCTGGCTTGCCAGTAGTACATGTGAAAAGGATCTAAATGCATATTTAAATAGGAATTTTCATGCAGATTAAAAAAACCAAAAGATTAATTTGGAAACAATACTAAAGGGAATTACAAACAGATCTGAAAGAGACACAATCTGGAAACAGACTGATACATCCTCTCTATTAGGAAAGAGTAATGGCAACCCTAAATCTAAATATTATGCCCTTTCCTTCAGACAGCTTTGAAAGACTTTGTGTAGAGAGGTAAATTCCTAGAATCCTACACACGAACGCCTGTGCCAATTATTGCCCTTTTTTCCATCAGGGCTTGGCTAAACCCAAGTGTTGTAGAAAATGGCTGATGTTTGTTCATCTTGGAAAATTTGGAGGGAAAGAGACTCTTGGAGTTCCTGCAGAGCACAAAGCTGGCTGATCAACAACTGTTTTGCTCATTCTGCTTACTGTAAGATCCAGGATTTAAAAACCAGCAGAGCAGTGATCTGTGCATGAAGCAGCAAGCTAAGCCTGACTTGGAGGAATCCATGCTCTGTCGTTGTTATTTCAGACATTTGATATGCACAAATTACATAATAGGATAATCAGATGCAATCTGGCTTCTAACCCTGTTTGCAACAATTGCATCTTATCTTTAAAGGTTTCTTTTTCAAAGCTCTATTTATAAACCCTGAGCACCAGCATCATAATCAGTTTTATATCCAAAACACTACATCTAAAGAGGCAAACATGGACCGTTCACAGCATCCCCTTTCTCTAATCTCTGTGCTATTGAGAGCATCTGAAATGGATTCTGTACAGACAAGTTTTATCCACGGCGTGGCTTTGGTCAACGTCACAGCCCATGGGCTGTATGAAGTATGCCAGGCAGGGGCTGGGGAAAACAAAACAAAACAAAAACACCATGGGATTTATTAGATGGAGCTGCAGTACAAGAGTGGAATAGCATATACAGCCCAGTGTCTGCAGATTTGACACACTTGCTTTAACTAGGTGCTACAGTTTAAGCTTAATTGATGTTTTTTTAAGCTTAATCGATGCTTACAGTTTAATTGATGCTTTTGTATTATGGGGCTGGAGGAGACTCTTGAGAGTCCCATGGACTGCAAGAAGATCAAATTTATCCATTCTTAAGGAAATCAGCCCTGAGTCCTCACTGGAAGGACAGATCCTGAAGCTGAGGCTCCAATACTTTTGGCCACCTCATGAGAAGAGAAGACTCCCTGGAAAAGACCCTGATGCTGGGAAAGATGGAGGGAACAAGGAGAAGGGGACGACAGAGGACGAGATGGTTGGACAGTGTTCTCGAAGCTACCAGCATGAGTTTGACCAAACTGCGGGAGGCAGTGGAAGACAGGTCCATGGGGTCATGAAGAGTCGGACACGACTAAACAACAACAACAGTTTAAGCAGGTAAATAAAGCAATATACGTTTTAATTATAATGACAGAGGACGGAACCCATGGGTGCCACTTTGGCCCAGCAAATGGAGAGGAAGGAAGGCAACTTTTACCAAGATTAATTCTGCCTCCTCCCATAGCTCCAAGTGACCCCTGAAAATTAGCAAAGAGAGTTAGTGAATGCCTCTACTAGAGCAAATGCCCTCGGGGCGGACTTTGGTCTTTCAAATTTCAGTGGCGCCGTGTGTGAAGCCAAAAGTCACCAACCCCCCTCCCCAAACCTCTTGCCTTCCATTCTGCTCAATTCACTACATCATGGTTGTGACGCCCTTCAGCGCCTCCTAGGCTCAGCACCCAGTGTGGCAGAACCAGTCATGCTGCTCTAAATTAGTCTCTGAGGCCCTTCCGTGGGTGTATTCTATGCTGATAGCAGGAAGTCAAGAGGGTGGCAGAGCCAAAAGCTGAGGCTTTTCTGCTCCCATGAGAAGGGTCTTGTGTTTGGCAATCTTACACTTAGACTGCGCTATGGAGGTGAACTTATTTGCCCATTTTTCAGGGACGTGGCTGAACTGAGCGCAGGGGAAGAGTCAGGCTCAGAAAATTAACAAGGAAAGACAGAGGCTGACTCTGCAGACAAGAGCTCACTACCAGAGCTGGGAAAGGGGAGCCTGACCTGACCCCCATTTCACAAAGAAGTCACAGACACAGATAGCTCCCAAGAAATGGGAGAGTTAGAAGGCAGTCAGAGGGTTGCTAGGCAACCAGCAGAGAGACACTGGACAGAGAAACAAAATAAAAAAAATCCTTCCAGTAGCACCTTAGAGATCAGCTAAGTTTGTTATTGGTATGAGCTTTTGTGTGCATGCACACTTCTTCAAATACACTGAAACAGAAGTCACCACACCCTTATATATAGTGAGAGGGTGGGGAGGGGTATTATTCAGAAGGGTGGTGGCAGTGGGTGATTGGCTGATAGGTGTGGTAAACCTGTTGACGACTGTTAATGACTGCAATTAGTCTTGCAGGAAAAAGCAAGGGGTGAGATGGCTAAAAATAGCTTTATCATGTATAATGAGATTAGAATCCAATTCAGACCAGGTCTCCCCATGGTTTTAAGTTTGGTAATAAGTTACAATTCAGCAACTTCTCTTTCCATTCTATTTCTGAAATTCTTTTGTAATATGACAGCTACTTGGAGATCTTGTATAGAATGTCCTGGGAGATTGAAGTGTTCTCCTACTGGATTCCTGTGCTCCTGCACTGTATGGAGCCAGGATACCACTTTGACAGTGCAGTGTTGGAGAACAAGCAGCTCACCCTCATGTTGCCACGGTAACCAGACAATGCTCCCTTTTGTTTCACACTGAACTATGAGGGTGAGTTCTGTGATACAGGGTAGAAAAAAATTGGGGTGGGGTGGGGAGATCCACTACTGTTCCTTTTTCCACATAGTATTTTCCACTTTTAGAAAGGTGAAAATAATTAAGTTGCATTGCTAGTCCCACTTACGGTGAAGTAAGCCCCACTGAATTCAATCTGAGAAGACATGGTGAGGATTGCACTGTTAGTAACAGAATGAATAGATTCATTACCACAAGTCACATTGGGCAACTGGGAGGGGCACACTGCTAGCCAAATCTAAAATCAAAGTTGCAATTATTATTTTTAGATGACTATTCCTTTAAAAAAAAACCCTCAACTTATTCATGCCATGTCTACTCAGAAGTCCTGTTGAATTTAACTGGGTTTACCTCCAGGGAAATGAGGCTAGGATTGCAGCCTTAGCATGTTAGCAGCTTTCAGATCATGATCATGTTTACTTGATTGGAAGGATGTTGAGTTTGTCTGTTGCTTTTAGAATTAGTCTATGATCCTTTAGTTCTTGTTTTTAATCTTATGCATATTTTGTACTGCAAAGGTTTTTTTGTTTCTTAAGTCACCTTCAATTCCCCCACTTAAATCTAAGTAATGAAGGGGGAGTATATGCTTCTGAGTTGCCTGTCATGCCTTAGAACATTTTTGAGCAAAATACTTTCAAAAATAAAATAAAATCCCAGTATAGCTTTGCATTTGTTTGAATGCAACATTTAAACCACACTGCTTATTGATTCCACTTCCCTTGACAAATACTTCAGTTCATTTACTTTTGACTATTGGAAAAACTTTTCAGTTTTCCAACTCAGACATTTAAACTAGATATATAAGCCAAAAATTTAAGCCATACTGTTTATTGATTCTGTTCCCCTTGGCAAATACTGCAGTTCAACTACTTTTGACTATTGGGAAAACCTTTCAGGTATTATACAGCGCAGAAAAGTGAAGTGACATACTTTTAATTTTTTTGTTTACCAAATTTGCATCAAACAAAACATAGTAAATCCCATCTCAATTGATTTAGGGCATTGGGGGGGGGGAATGAATTTGACATTTGCAAGAAAACACCCATCACTGAGACAGTTTTGTTGTCCTTGTATCTACCCAGTTTCCTGGGTAACATAGGGGTATGCTCTGTCTCTTGGTCTAATGTGGACAATGTTATTTCATACAGCCTCAGGGATTATGCCAAATCTGTAGTTAAATCTGATTGGCTCTGTTTCACCGTGACATTATCTCAGTGTTCCCTGTTTGGCTATTTGGCTGGGTTCACATAGCAAGGGAGACACAAAAAGTGTATGAACAGGGGTAGACAGAAGAAACAAAGTGTCTACAAATGGTGCCTAGGTCTTCCTCATTGGAAAAAAATCATCACAGTCCTGTCAAAGTGTTCCATGAGTAGATGTCCCGTGATTCAGAAAAACAGTTCTGGAGGAAACTAAACCAGTAACATTTTATTGCATCATTGTAAAAGTTCACAGAGTTCCTATGTTACGCCATCCAGTATGCTGTATAAAGCTTGCAGCAGCAAAGATTATGCACATATTGTGTCACAGTACTTATGCTGAAAAATGTACACTTAGGTTTTATTTCATCCAATTCTTTTCCGGGATGTGAACATAACAACTGAATACCACAAAGAACGCACTGCAGAGAAATGGGCTAGAGTTATGTTATTTATTTATTTTGAAACATCAGGTAGAAATTAAATTGGCAGAATGCCACTTTGCAAGTTGAAAATTCATTCCAGTCCCTTTATGGCATGGCTTCTCCAGAGCTTTCCAAAGGTAACTTTTAATCATTAATGATTAACTGGCAGACCCAGAGCTGTTGTCCTGCCACGTCTTTCAAAATACATGAGACTTTTACAAAAGCATGACTAGGAGCTGCCTAACTGAAGCCAACACCCACAATGGATGGTTCCAGTGAAAAGGGGCAAAGCAGAGAGTTTATTGGGCTTCATTGTGTATCTTGAAAACCCCTGAACCCTAAGAGAGCAGCTAAGTGCAGTCTAGGGCCTCTCCAGCCTGGTGTCTTATTGTGGGTCTATTTTGCACCATATTCTTGACACAAAACTAAGGCATTAGTGGTGGGTTTATTCTGCTTTAGTTTGTTCTGCAAAGTTTCCTCAAAGCAATCACATTATTGCTGTCTGGAGGGGTTACAGGGCAACAAAAGGGGAACAAAAATAGAACACTTGTGGTACTAAAAGCTATGGGATTTCAGCACGACGCTATGGGCTATGGATTGATTTGAAATGAAGCAGTTGGACCACACCAAAATGCTTACAGGCTCAAAGAGTATTGGAAGTGGGGTCAGACATGACTGCCTCAGTAGTATCACGAGGACATATGGAGAGGCCTTTGCTGAGCAATTTTGCATTATGGATGCTCATTCCTTAGATCCCTCTTGAAGTACAGAAAGGAATCCGCTTATGCCGCAAAAGCCCCTGAAATTTGTAGGCCAGTTTGAAGCCTCTAGATTGGCTAATCCTGGCTTTCTGCCCTTGCCAACTGAGCAGTATATTCTGCCTACTAGACTTCAAGTGCCAGCTTCAGCACTCAGTTCTACCAGCAGCGATATGCATTTAGTTTTAGCCATAACTCCATTCTTAAGTAAATCAGCCCTGAGTGCTCACTGGAAGGACAGATCATGAAGCTGAGGCTCCAATACTTTGGCCACCTCATGAGAAGAGAAGACTCCCTGGAAAAGACCCTGATGTTGGGAAAGATGGAGGGCACAAGAAGAAGGGGACGACAGAGGACAAGATGTTTGGATAGTGTTCTCGAAGCTACCAGCATGAGTTTGATCAAACTGCGGGAGGCAGTGGAAGACAGAAGTGCCTGGTGTGCTGTGGTCCATGGGGTCATGAAGAGTCGGACATGACTAAACGACTAAACAACAACAACAAAACACAAAAAAGCACAAGTCATTTAGTTTTAGTCTAACCATGGCCTCAGAGTTGGCTGCCAGGAGGCTGTGATGCAAAACTATGTAGGAGCTTCTGCCAGAAGGTGAGCAGCAGAAGGAGAAGGATTAGGAAACAATCACAGCATCCCTTGCTGGCCAACGAGCATTAAAACCCACCAAGCAGTACTTACATGTAGAGGAAAACCCTGCCGTAAGGTTTCATTCAGTGCTGTCCCATCTTGCCAGTACCCAGTCAGGGCCATTGTGAGATGGGTTCTGTGAACACTGTTATTATAGGGAACCATTGCCTTAACTGCACACTGCTGCCAATTCTGGATGCAGAGTAGCTGGCAGATCTCTCTCCATGCCCCCCTTCAGTATTTGCTTCCCAGTCCTCACTCATTTTAATTTTATTCTGTTCCATTCTCTGATTCTTAGCTTTAACTAGGTGTTGTACATCATGGTGGTTGGGTTTTGCCCCTTTTAATAATCAACTGAATCATCTCCCATCTCTGTCTATTCACCTTTGTGCATCCCCTACCCCTTTTTTCCCCTAATCCTTCCCCAACAGTTGATATTCATTCCTGAAGGCTAAACTGTTAGGATTCCTGTTCCATGACTGCAGTCATGGGATTTTTGTCTATCACATGGCATGTATGTTTTGACTCCACAAAGTGGGAAGTGATGGAGACAGGATGTTTGTGTTACTGTGTTCTGTGAAGTGAGACTATTGTCCTTTGTTCTTTCTCTTTGCTGTCTGATGCTAGAGAGAGAGGGAGCCATGTTGCAGTGCTCTGTGTGTGTTTATATGTAAATAAAGTAGATTAGCCAAAATGCTGAGTTGCTGAGGTCTGTCACGCAAGCTGCAAACACTCTGCAGATCCCTAAGTGCGCCGATGTCTGTTGGCATCGGTCGCTGTGATGTTCGGGCTGAAGAAAGCTTTTGAAGCTCCCGAACGACCGACCGGGAGGGAGATAACATGCCAGTCAGGCATGTGTCTCTGCCAGGGTCCTACTCAAGTATAGGACAAGCTCCTGACATAAACTTCCACTGCTGCGGCTCACCAAGCTATCCTGTGAATTGTGGGGTGGGGCCAAACCCAGGGTGAGCATTGCACCCCACATATACTCTCTCAGTTCCTCCTCCTTATATGCTGCATGCTCCCTGACTGACTCCTCTCTCACATTCAACTGTTCATGTACCCAACACTTGCCCTCCAGTCTCTCACTCTCCTAACATGCTCCCTATGTGGCACATGCTGAAATGTTATGCCCCACCTTCTCTGTGGTTCCCTCCTGTTCTTCTCATCACCCAGAGCCTGCTAGACTGCCTATCAACCTGTGCCCCCCCCTCTAGGAGACCTTGGAAGTTGTTGGCCTGCCTCAAGTTATCCTCACCTCTTGTGGTGCCAAGAGTACCCTGTGGAGTACTCACAGGGAGAAGCAGCCCTCCTATGGATGTGGGTGCTTGTCTACTATTGCTCCTCCTTCCCCTTGCCAGCTGTGTCTCTGCCCATGTGCTGCTGCCCATTTCAGTAAGAGAAGCAATATTCATCACCCTGACCTTCCACTGCCATTGCCCAATATTGGGAAGAGAGACTGAGCCCACATGCTCTTGCCCACTGAGAGATACAGTGAAAAAACTGGCCATTGTGACCTCATGTTCATGCTGCCCAATTGAAGGAGAGAGATCAGGCATTGTGACCTTTTACTTATGATGCCTGCCTGAGGAAGTAAGACTGGCCACTGTGACCTCAGGCAGATCATGTCAGTATCTGCCACTGTGTCCACATATTGCTGACCACTTTTGCACCCCAAACTTTTTGCACTTTCATAAGAAAGGTACCTTTTGCACTCCAAACTGGAAAGGAGTTTCTTAATTTTCTGTCTTATTCTCTTATCCTTTCAAATGCAAGTTTCACTTTTCCTGGCTTGCAGCCTCCATTGTCCACCAATATTTTATTTTAGGTGATTGCTCTGTAGCTTCTGTATGCAAATACAGTGGTACCTCGGGTTAAGTACTTAATTCGTTCCAGAGGTCCGTTCTTAACCTGAAACTGTTCTTAACCTGAAGCACCACTTTAGCTAATGGGGCCTCCTGCTGCTGCTGCGCCGCCGGAGCACGATTTCTGTTCTCATGCTGAAGCAAAGTTCTTAACCTGAAGCACTATTTCTGGGTTAGCGGAGTGTGTAACCTGAAGCGCATGTAACCTGAAGCATCTGTAACCCGAGGTACCGCTATAATAGATAAAATTTGAAATTTGCACTTATCCAGATTATGCAATGCAATGCAGTTCTCCAACCAATGTTTACAAAAATGCATATATTAGAGGAGTATGTGCCTAAAAATGACGGTATTTGTGAAAATAACATACACGTCTTCCACATTTCTGCAGCAAATTGTGATCTATTTAAGAAAGAATCATTGTGAAATTTCATCAGCATTTCAGTATGAATTTATCCTATTAAACACATTTTTATATGGAGTTTTGGCCCATGTAAGCACTTTTGAAAGTATTCTTTCCTGATATGCTTATATGTACATTTTCTCCTTTTGTAGAAAGAAGACATGTGAAGTATTAGCTAATTATTCACACAAGCCGTAGTTTAATGAGAGAAAGCGATTCCCATGAAGGATGAACCTTCTCCAGGTGCCCAGAGGTTATGGTGTAAAACAATCAATATTCTAAGCTGAGAAACATTAGTTTCACCTGAAGCTGCACAGCCCCTATGTTCGTGATGTGGCTGCTTTATCAGTAGTGAAGTACCATGAAACGGAAGAAATTATACTTCTTGAAGATTTCATAATTATTGTGCTTTTAATGGAATGAAGGGAGCAAAAACAAGTTTCCAATTATTTTCAGATGCCCTACGGAGAAGAAAGAAGTAGCCGCACTATCTCCAATCCCCCTTTATTATAGTCATTATTTCTTTGCAAGGATGTACAACTTTTGTCAACTACCCTAATAATGACATGAAACACTAAACATTACTGAGTGGGGAAAGCTCTTTCTGCTTTCCAAAGGTTATCAAAAGTGCTGAGAAGGGAAGAATAGCAGAGTGATTTGCTTCCCCCCGCCCTTTTTTTTATAGAAAACGCAGGTAAAATGCTTCCCAAATTGTTTCTCCATTATTACAATGATGTGCAATGAAACCTTTTGAAAGGTGCAAGTCCTTGAAAGGAGCATACATGCATAATTACCAATAATATTCTGCCAGCCCATATCTTTCAAAAGTTTTAAATGCCGTATTTAATTTTTATCTCCCCGTTTAAGGCTGGACGTATGTTCAGCCCTTTAAAAGCAGCTCAGTTTCACCTTGAGGCAGGAACTGCCCTTCTCTGTACTCTACCACTGCTTCCAGACTGGGCTTACCATGAATTCCTAAGTGTGCATAACATTACAGCCTTAAACTCTTAATTTATTCTCAAGAGTTGCCTGTCTTTAACCGCTCCTTGTGATCCATCTTAAATCAGCCACATGATCTTTCATTGTATCTCTTACTACTATCCTAATATCACTTAGACCCCCTCACGTTTCCTGGAGTCATTAATGCTTCCTCAGTGCTGCCTCCCACAATCGACTGGGTATATGTAAAGCAGGAACAGGGAACCTGTGGCTTTCCAGATGTTGCTGGACCACAACTACCATCATCCTTGATCACTGACCATTCTGGCTGGGGCTGATGGGACCTGACATCCAACAGCATCTGTAGGGTCACACATTCACCATCCTTAATGTCATAGCTTCTGTGTCTGTTTGGGAGGCAAGATGCAAAAATGGGTAGGGTTCTTCCACCTTTACTAATGGTGTAGTTTTACATGACAAGTCTCCTTGGCACACAGATTTGTGTGAGATATATATCCACGGCTCACTTCTATAAAGCAGAGTGCTCAACACACAAGCCTGGTAGACCTTCATCTTGGTATTGGACGTTAGTATCTGTCAGCTGCGTTCCATTGCTGACAGAGGAGAGAGCGTGGAGAGACAGGAGGTAATTAGGCAGGAATGTGGAACGAGGGAGGAGCAGCTTAGTTGCAGTAATAATAATAATAATAATAATAATAATAATAATAATAATGATAATAATTGTTATTTATACTCCGCCCTCCCCAGCCAAGGCTGGGCTCAGGGCGGCTAACAAGCAATAATAAAAACAAGTTGAATGAATACAACTTAAAAACAAGATTAAAATACAACAGTTAAAATATTGAAACATTAAAATACTAAAATGCAGCCTCATCACAGGAGGAGAAAGGAAAAAGAAAAAAGAAAGAGGGGGAGGGAATCAAATTGGCTCCAAGCCAAAGGCCAGGTGGAACAACTCTGTCTTACAGGCCCTGCGGAAAGAAATCAGATCCTGCAGGGCCCTGGTCTCATGAGGCAGAGCGTTCCACCAGGCCGGAGCCAGAGTTGAAAAGGCCCTGGCTCTGGTTGAAGCTAATCTAACTTCCTTAGGGCCCAGGACCTCTAGGGTGTTGCTATTTATGGACCTTGAGGCTCTCCGTGGGGCATACCAGGAGAGGCGGTCCCGTAGGTACGAGGGTAGAAGCCTGAGCTCCAAGAACAAGGAGAAGGAAGGGGGGAGTTCAAGGGAGAAGACACATCCCAAGATGTATAAGCACACAAGAATTAATGAGAGGCGTGAACAGGAAAGGAAGCGAAAGTGGGGCTTTAAATGTGGGAAGAGGAAGGGGCGGAACTCAGGCTCGGCAACAGCTAATTTGGAAGCAGACGCTGAGTGATTGAGCTCTAGAGTGATTTGTGTTTTTGAGCAATAAACCTGAGTTAATTATTGCCGGAGTTGTCTCGCTTCTGTGGGAGAGACCCAACAATCACAGTATCACATTCTCCCATGCCCTTTTGGCGAGGCGAGCCATTTACATAGCTGCCTTGCCAGCTCAGCATCGATGGAGAGCTCGCTGGTTATGGTGGAACCCAGGTAGACAAAATTGTCTACCACCCTCAAGCATGTGATCACCAATGCTGATGTGTGGAATGCTGGTGACTGAGAAGACCTGCCCTGCAAGACCCACCAACCAAACACCTTATAAAAGGTACAGCATGAAGCTCCAGCTGATCTTAACAGTCTTCTCCTTTTTTGTAAAATAAATAAATAAATGGATGAAAAACAATTTGTTGCCTGATTGAGGACATCTTTTTAATTGATCAAAAGAGACTTTATCATTTAACTAAATTTTATAGTACTAGTATTGAGTTTTGAGTTGCGTGCACATATTCCCAGGTTTCCAATTTCAATTCTCTAAACCACATTATTAACCAATATCCAAATGCTAATTTTTATTAGCATTTGCCTATAAAATATACAAGCCAAGGCACTTCAAATCCCTCCTTGGGAACTTTCAGTTTGAGGCAATCTTTAAAAAGGTGGGCCAGAAACAACACATCCTAATAAGCCGACACACTCACTATTTTCTGCAGAAACCTACTTTTCCAAAAGGCGCTCAATTATACTACAGGTCATGAATGTGATTACATTTTAATAAATTAACTATCAGCCAGGTCCTTGAAGACTCTCAGGTGCAGCAGCCCAATTTGAAAAAAGACAGCAAAAATTATAAGAAGAAACCAATTTTGCCATTTCTGTCCAGCAGAGAATAAATTATATTTCCCCTAAGTGCTTCTTTGTTATTTGGAGTTTCAGCACTTGAATATGTATTGATATTAAACAGCAGACATATAATTAGTTTTGTTTTTGCAATGTAAACAACTAGCACTTTGCACACATACATAATGACAATAACGACCAATTAATTTCCTTCACTGTCCTCTGGTCGAAAGTGTCACAACAGCATTCTATGCCAAACATGCCCTCAGGTAGTCAGAAAATGTCAGATCTGCCTATAAAAAGCACTGGGTGATCATTTCATATCAATACAACAAAGTGGTGTTTTTTCTAAGTACAATGTGGATCAGAGTGTGCGTACTTAAAACCACATTTTGATAAGATGATTTGGCTGGCATGTTGGTTCGCAATGGTCATTCTAGAAAACTACCCAAAGGTAGTAATTTTGACCTTCAAAAACCCATAACAGCCAGGTCCTGAGTACCTTAGGCAGTCTGTTTAAAGCTTCTGATACCTGAGGCAGACATTTCAAATTATAATTGAAAGCACGCTGCACCTGAGCACATGCTTCACAATGCCCACACTGAGATGCAGCAAAATCAGCCACCTTTTTAAAAAGCTTACCTATTGCATCTCTGTTGGAACAGCTGCACTGAGCATGCTTCCTGACAGAAGTCAGAACCACAGCAGTCATCCTCACTAGGGACCTCCACTGGGCGATTCGGATGCATTATCTACACCAGGCATAATCAGATCACTGAATCACTCCTTATTTGAGAATACAGTAGAATTAAGTGCTCTAACTAGAAGCAGGCACCCAAAAAAGAAGAAGAAGAAGAAGCCCAGCGCACTAGTGATTTTCTCAAGTCATAGTAGTAAACTTTGGCACATAGATTAGGAACAAATGCCATATGGAGTGCCTTATCCCATATAAATTTCCCCATACCCTTAGATCAGCAAGGGAGGCCCTGCTGTAGGTGTTGGCCTTTTTCCAACTAAGGTTGCTAGGAGTGCAAACAAGGGTTAATTGGTTGTGGCACCCACATTCTGCAATTCTTATGCTTTATATATTGTGTGTGTGTGTGTGTGTGTGTGTGTGTGTGTGTGTGTGTTTATTGCTTCAATCCTATCCACTGGAAAATGATTCATTTTGTACTGTATCACTCACACTGGCAGAAAGGGGACAGGCTCAAAACCAGGATCATTCTTGTCTTGGCAGTGGTAATAATTGTTGTGTAAATCAATCCTTGATACAGCACTTCCTTATTGCTGCACCAGTCTAGCACGAACTCCTCCTTCACATCAATGATGATTCCATGTGCAGAGAGAGAGGAGTGCATACTGTGGATTCAGGACAAGGGTGAAACAAGACTTTATTTCACCCAGGTCAAAGACCCAGTTTGGCACACGCATGCGCACACGCACACACACATTTGTGTACACACACACACACTGGCTGGGAGCCTCAGTGGCATCCCTCTGGGGGCTTCATCTGGGGCAAAAAAACCCAGCTAGTCCCACCCCCCACCCCCCACCCCCCGTAGCTACAGCACTGATTCAGGACACAATCTTGCATACTTTGGAGGTATGGGAGATGGGAGAACTACAGAAGTATGCAACTGTGAAAGTTAATCACAGACATACCATTAGTGACCCATGCTTACATTAAATATCTGCTATATTTGTTTGCAAACAGAAAGGCTGCATGCTTCTTGGCCTGATCCCCCCCCCCAATAGTCTTTGGATTCATTTACAGTGGTACCTCAGGTTAAGTACTTAATTTTTTCCGGAGGTCCGTTCTTAAACTGAAACTGTTCTTAACCTGAAGCACCACTTTAGCTAATGGGGCCTCCTGCTGCCGCTGCGCCGCCGGAGCATGATTTCTGTTCTCATCCTGAAGCAAAGTTCTTAACCTGAAGCACTATTTCTGGGTTAGTGGAGTCTGTAAGCTGAAGTGTATGTAACCTGAGGTACCACTGTATTTAGAAAGGTAGTGGGATTTTAATGTTTTATACTTAGGACTATTGCTATTTTTCTAGAAAAAGAGGTACCAGAACTCACCATGAATGGGGCCCACATGAGAGGCGCTGGAAGTAAGTTCAGGAGTGTTCTGGCTGAAAAAAAAAGCCCTGCTTAGGAAAGTAATAACCGCTCCCCGCTTAAAATGGGGGGCACCCTTTGCGTGGATGCGCGCAGCCCCTAGATCTGGAGCGGCTCCATCAGCATAGGCTTGGCTTTGCCTTCCCTCAGGTGGGATACCTGGAGGTCTCCGCCTACTTCAGTCAGTTGTCCAATCCCACCTGGGGGAAGCGTTGCCAAGGAGACCAGGCCAGGTAGGGGAGGGATTACCTGCCCACACAATAGAGGGAGGATCTTACCTGAGAATCCTCACTTGGCTCCAGAGCTTCTCCCACCCTACCCACCCTCAGTTAATGTCTTATTTTGCAGGTTAACTTTTCTTCACAGGTTTTGCAGGTTAACTTTTCTTCACAGGTATGCGGGCGCTGCTATGTAAAGGGCCGGAAAGGAATTTCCCTGCATTGGCAGGTTTTGCCTTTCCCGTAGCAAAACGTCACAACTTTGGCGGTATCAGGCCTTGGGCGGAATCCTTTAGTCCATCTTCCTCTTTGCGGCGGCGATACCAGGGTTCTCCGTTAAAGGGGTTTCTGAAGGGAGGCTTTGACCGTATGCCGAAAGGTCATCATTGCTCTCCCCTGCGGTGGCGACGTAACAGGGGCGGCTATCTCTGCTTGAACATATGTTCTCCAGAGCCGGCCCATCCCCCACACACACACACTGGGTAACTCTGATGCTCCCTAGGTCCCCGGCTGGGGACTGGGGAGGGAGAACGCCCAATGCCTGAGCCAAGGTCTACCCACATTTGAAATTTAATAAAGTTGTGGCCAATTTAATCCCATAGCACGTTGTCTTGAGTCGTTATTCCACATGACAGGGGGGACCGCTCGGGATCTGGGGACTCCGCCTGTCCACGCAATGCATATAGCTGACCCTCACAGATTACTACATTTGGAGGGTTGTGTGCGTTCTGTATCAGGGACTGCGTCCTCCCATGTGAACCACTCCAGTCTCTAACTTCTCACACATTTAATGAATATAGGGGGATATGAAACCAATTCTGGAGTAGCCCCATATTAAGTCAATTCCAACTCCTCCTAAATTAACATTGCTCACTGTAATCTAGGGGGCTATTCAACTAAATTTTACTTAGTCATGTTTCTTTGTTTCAATGTGTCTGCCCTGAATTAAACTTAGCTGGAAGCTACCCTGTACTGTTAACAAGCAAGGGCTTATTGGAAGGAAGAGCTACACAGATCAAAATGTTACTGTTTAAAATGAATTTACATTGGCAACAAACACACTTTTAAAACAACTCTAATTCTTAAAAGACAGAGGAAAGACAGCATTCTTTCCTGCCCGCGTTAACCCTGCCACATTGTTTATTTTTTTACTGCTGCATTGAAGTTGCTGACTTGGTGAAATTAAGTCTCTTTATCATCTTTATTATGTGCGTTAAACCCATAAAGACAAGCATACAAATCTTCCTGCTAACTTTGTACTCTTTGCTCTTGACACCAGAATTTAGAGTTAATGAGAGTAGTTCCAGTCACAGCAAGCCTTTAAAAAAAGAAAAGAAGACGCCACCCAGGACAATTTTGGAATCAAAGGCTAGAAATGGAATTGGAAGAACAAACCACTTCCAAGAACCTGCACATATGCTAGGCCCAGAAACCAATTGGCCACAATTTTACTTTTCTAAACACCCATTGGCAAGCTTCAGGGTAGAGGGTAGTCAGAAAGCCCCAAGTCCAAATTTCACTTCTGCCATGAAATCAGCAAGTGGCTTTAGAGAAGCCACTCTCGAAAATGGAGACAATAATTCTGAAACATGATAATATATGCCAAGTATTTGAAAACCCTACAACTCCTTGTAGATGCTGTCTTTTAATTGTTGAAAAATGATCATAATTCTAATGAAAATTCAAGGAAAACCTCTCTACACGTTAGGCCAAACTCTGTTGCTCAGTAGCATAGCATGGGTTGCCAGCACCTAGGGCCACTTGGGTGGGGGGAGAGTGTGCATGTTGGAGTGTGCATGTGCACTGAACTACCTAATGGTGTCTATGTCACCCAGGAGATTGCAGCTGCAGAGATAAGAAAACAACAGTCACTCCATTGTCTGGAGAGATTAATTCCTGGTTTGCATGGAAAAACCATTTTCAGTGGAGCCCAGTGATGGAAGCACGCAGCTGTATTGAGGCAGCACTGGGTGTTGAAATTTTGCACCCCCTAACAATTTTGTGCCTGGGGCAACCACCCCTGTGCCCCCACATGCTATGCCACTGCTGTTGCCCTAGTCACAATTCAAATTAAAGCAACAGGGGGCTAGCTTGGGCACTGCCCAAAGATGTGCAGTTTCTGAGGAAACCTCTATACACACTGTGCTTATAGCTATTGTGTGACTCTTCTTTTTTTATCCTTATTTTGAACATTTATACTGCCTGGGATAATGAAATAGGTAAGGCATGTTTAATCACCATGCTATAGATCCTGCAATGTAAGTCCTGGGCAAATGGAACAGAGAGTGTCTCTGTATGGAGTGTGTGTGTCTTTCTCGCTCTCAGGACTATGTTTTTTTAATGCTCCACATAGGTACAGAAGAAGAAATTATACATATCACATGCACAGCATAGATTATGCTCAAGAGTGATTTAAACAAGGGAGGGGGGAGAGAAATCCAGGGTTTTTTTAAGAGCAGGAGCAATGACATTCTCTGCCAGAGGGTAACTGATGGATTCTCCTTGCTCTGACAAGTGAGTTAGGTGATAACAGGACTTTCAAGTTTTACCGTTGTTTGTGACAGATTAGCACAGAGGAACTCATATTCTATTCCTGCCAGCTGATCCTGATAAACTGGGCATTACACTATGTATTGCTGTGGAGAGTGAGAGCGAGAGAACAAGAGAGATGGGGGGGGGGGGAGAGATGGATAGATCAACGTATCTCCTTGCATTCTGGACTCCCCTTCATGGCATGGCTAGAGGTGCTGTCATGGTGAACTCCTGCACTTCAGAATTTACCAGCACATCACTGATGGTCAGGCGTCAGCCTTTCAGAATCAATTTGCAGGGGTAGGTGCTTAATTAACTAACACCTGAGATCCACCAACCAAAGACAGGTGTGAAATAGTGGCAGAGCTGCTGGGACCAGATATAAAATGAGGGCGTGGGTGGAGGGGGCAAAGCCAGTTACCAAATTGTCCCCCAAGACTGCAATGACCCGTATATAAATGTACAAATGTATCTCTGAGTTATTGCCCAATTTAGCTGTTGCTTTTATTAAACAGTAGGGAGCCAGACGTGGAGGGAGGGGACATGGGTGGTGCTGTGTTCTAAACCACTGAGCCTCTTGGGCTTGCTGATCAGAAGGTTGGTGGTTTGAATCCCCGCAATGGGGTGAGCTCCCATTGCTCTGTCCCAACTCCTGCCAACCTAGCAGTTCGAAAGCATGCCAAAAAGTGCAAGTAGATAAATAGGTACTGCTCCGGCGGGAAGGTAAACGGTGTTTCCGTGCGCTGCTCTGGTTCGCCAGAAGCGGCTTAGTCATACTGGCCACATGACTCAGAAAAACTGTCTGTGGACAAATGCTGGCTCCCTCAGCCTGTAAAGTGAGATGAGCGCCACAACCCCAGAGTCATCTGTGACTGGACTTAACTGTCAGGGGTCCTTTTCCTTTACCTTTAGGGAGCCAGAAATGCTTGTTAATCTATTGAAAATCATACTAATCTGGGGTTTATCCGCACATATTTTGCCCTGCTTTTTCCAGTCAGAAGTCTGCCCTTTAATGCTCTGTGTACAAGTGGGTCCCATCCCCCACCTGAGCTTTCCCCACAAAAACCCGCTCTTTAAAGCTGAATCAGAGCAAATGTCAGTTCAAGTTTTCCATGGATTGACTTTTGCTCTGATTGAGCTTCAAAGAGTAAGTTCCAGGACAAAAAAGGGGTGCTCAGACAAAAAGCTTTAAATTGTCCAGAAAGAACAGAGGAAAGGTAAGTATAGGTAAACCCCACCCTGATGTAAAAACATATGTTGGGGGAGGGCATCCTATACTGTGGTTAGATTAGTCTCACACTGCTTTTCACATTGCACTAGATTTAAGCAAGTTGTTAGGATTTGGAATTAACATCTCTGCAGGAAACCCCACAACTTTTCCGTTACCTGAAATATATATGAAGAAGACACTGATTCGCAGTATTAAAAAGCCACACATTTGTAGAACAAGAGAAGATTAAAGGCAAGTATAATCATGCCTCTTATCTACAGGACCCTGCTGTTGTTACAATGTAGTAATTTGAAAAATAGACTGGGGTTTGTTCAACTCCATAATGACTGAGGTCATCTTTACAATCTGTGGGCCAAAATGCCTACAGCACTTAGATCAGCAGGAGTCCTATTGATTTGCAATGAGTTTACCTTCTAGAGGCTCACCGCATTTTGTTGGAATGTACTCTGGAATTAAATAATTAAAAGGTGTCTCTCTCTATCTTTAGTTCTCCTACCCCAGTCATCATAGTCTGTATCTCACTCCATTTTGCTTTCCAGATCTATAAGCACAGATCTCATTTTTATGCTGAGTGGCTGAAGAAGAGGCTTCTTTTCATGACTTCAGAAACCACATCAAGCAAATCTGGGTGGGACTACAACCCTAATAGTTCCATGCCTGACTACCACTCTGCAGCTGCAGTAGAACATCCAGCTCACAGCTGTATTATTGCTATGGTACATAAATAAAGGCATCTAATTTCTCTTCCAGAGAGGGGGAAAACAGTAAATGCTGGAGGTTAGTTGCATTAAGAACAATGTACATCCCTTGCACTCTCCTCCTAATCTCAGCAGAACAAAATAATTCCAGCTAAACAGGAGGTAGCCCTTTTAAAGAATGTCCATTCCTACATATACTTCTCTTGATTTTGCTACACTTGATGACTGAAGGTTGAAGATGTGAGCCGATCCCATTAATGGTGATGTCAGAGGACTGAAAAGTTCTGCCTGTGGTGCTGTATGTGCCACAGTGCACTCACACATGTAAGTCACCAGCCCTCAGAAATTCAGATGCACACAAAGCACATTGGCAAAAATGGACCAGCAGTGAAATGCCTATCATGATGAGGAATGGGACACATGCGGCGCATGGGCCTGTACAATGCAGGGACTCCTCCGGGGGGGGGGGGGGGGGGGTACAGAGTATCTCTGTTAGGAGTCCAGTTCACATGACTGCAGCATTATCCCGATGTGCAGTGATTTATTGCTATTATTTCCTCCATCGGTGTTGATGGCACCCAACCACTTTAGAGGGAGAAAGTAAAGCGTACACTTGGGGACATCACTTGGGAGCAGCTAAATCTGCTCCTATGACTTAAAGACAAGTTTGGGTCCCTCCCAATAGTGTCCTAGGCTGGAGTTTACAATGTCTCACAGAGCTCAGTGAAAAGCATTGAGAAAAGAGTCAGGCCTCCCTCCTCTGAACTAGTGGTGTAGTGTGGAGAGGGCCACAGGGGCCGTTGCCCTGGGTGCAAAATTGTTAGGGGCGCAAAAAACACCCAGTGCTGCCTCAATACAGCTGTGTGCTTCTGTCGCTGGGCTCTGTTGGAAATGGCTTCTCCATGCTAACCAGGAAGTGACCTCTCCAGACAACAGAACGACTCTTCTTTTCTCATCTAGGTGGCTGCAATCTCCTGGGTGACACAGGCGCCATTAGGCAATTGAATGTGCATGTGTATTCCATCTGTTTCCCTCCCTCCTCCCCCACACTCCGCATGGCCCCAGGCACTGGGAACCCACTGCTCTGAACACCAGTTGCGGAGATTCCCAGATGGGCAGAGTTGCACGCATGTCCATAGGTACCAGGACGGCCACTGTGAGATCAGGACACTGGACTAGATGGTCCATTGGTCTGATTCAGCAGACTCTTCTTGTGTTCTGATTTGCATAACTCTGCCCTGGGTTCTATTTCCATGTTAAATGGAGAGTCACAAACATAAAAACAATACAGCCTGAATTCAGGCAACTGCTCATTTTAGTATATTTTCCCGGCAATTAGACTTAATTCATTTACTCACGTTGTATGGAGAAGTAATGTAGTGCTTCAATTTAAAACTAATGCTGCAATAATGCTGTTCATATTAGAATACTCCCCACTGAAACTCAGTCACGCAGACTGCGTTTCCAGTGGGCTTGAATATTGCAGCATTCAAATCAGGAAGCAGTTTGATAGAAGGAGAAGCACCGTCCATGCAGAAGACTGTCACTTGCAGAATAACTTATATTCAGAAAGTTCCTTTTAAACAAATACATAAAGCTCTAAGGCGTTCTAAAGTGCAGTTTTGAATCATAGGAGAGTTGAAAGGGAGCACTGACTAACAGCAGTGGGTTCCAGGGAAGGGAGACTTTAATATGGCAGGAAGAACTCAACAGGGCCATGGGGTCCTACATAAATGAGAGAGACTCCTGGACTGGGAAAGCTGTCCCCTTTTTTGAAGAAAGGTCGTAGCTCAGTGTTGGAACACCTTCTTTGTTTGAAAAAGGTCCCTGGTTCAAACTCTGACTGGCATCTCCAGTAGGAACCTGAGAGTTTGGATTTGATATCCCGTTTTATCACTACCATGAAGGAGTCTCAAAATGGCTAACATTCTTCTTTCCCTTCCTCCCCCACAACAAACACTCTGTGAGGTGAGTGGGGCTGAGAGACTTCAGAGAAGTGTGACTAGCCCAAGGTCACCCAGCAGCTGCATGTGGAGGAGTGGAGACGCGAACCTGGTTCCCCAGATTACGAGTCTACTGCTCTTAACCACTACACCACACTGGCTCTCCTGACTTGGTATAAGACAACTTCATAAATGCCTAAATTGTAGCGCTATGGGTCTCACAGTTCTTTATGAAATCTCTGTGTGCCCACCCAAAATCACGTTAGCAATCACAAGAAAGGCTTTCAGCTTAGAAATCCCAGAGGCCTTGGCCCAAGACCAAAAAGAATCATCACAACAGAAAGGAGAAGATTAGTTCACACTGTGTCAGGCCAGATGGTCTTCCTCCTAGGCTGGTAGCCTGAATTGTGGTCATAAAGGGAACCAGGATGGAATTTTTTATTGTCATACTCATATTGACTATACAGCAGCCCTTACTCAGACAGTTCTGCTCGTCTCTAGAGTCTTCTTCAGCCTTGGGTACCCAGATGCTGTTAGACTTCAAGTCCCACCACCCCTGACCATTGGCTATGCCAGCTAGGGCTGATGAGACTTGTAGTCCAACAACATCTGGGGACTCAAGATGCTAGAAGATATGACCAAGAGATGGGAAATTCACCATGGATATGTCAATTCCCTTGTTTAATACATTAAACCAGCTTTGAGTTTTCCTTCTACATATTATGGCAAATGACATAGCTACTTCTTCTTTCTTTCTTTTTAAAAAAAGCCAAGCAAAAGCTGCTTGAATGTGTTTGTGTATACCATATTAAAAATTTGCAAATGAAGCAGACTGCGATAGTCTATTCACACCAAGTAGCTGCTCAGCCAGATTCCCAACAAGTGTAAATCAACATGAGCGTGAAGTCAATGGAGTGACACTGATTTAGAACACCAAAAGTTATGGGCCGTTGACTTCAATGGGACAACCCCGGTATGAAATGCTATGCAGCATAAGTGAGGACATAAAACAGCGGCTCTCTGTATTTCACCTATTACGTTTTTATTACAACTGCATAGGCTAAGTAAATGTATTAAATTTATGTGTGTTTAATCTGTGTAACAGGGAATGAAAGGACAGCTTTTATTTTGATCCTTTTCTGATCACACACCTGAAATCATGGGGTCTTGTTTATCATAAATCTTAAGATTTGCAAAAGAGCATTGTTATGCCTCCAGAATGCTTTGCAATGGCTAGGGGAGGCCTGTACTTTCATTTTGTTTACGGTCGTACCTTGGTTTTCTAACAGCCTAGTTCTCGAACGTTTTGGCTCCTGAATGCTGCAAACCCGGAAGTGAGTGTTCCAGTTTGCAAACTATTTTTGGAAGCTGAATGTCTGACGGGGCTTCTGCGGCTTCTGATTGGCTACAGGAGCTTCCTGCAGCCAATCAGAAGCCACATTTTGGTTTTTGAATGTTTTGGAAGTTGAACGGACTTCCGGAACAGATTCCGTTTGACTTCCAAGGTACGACTATATTATATTTATGTGCCACGTTTCCCCTGAAGAGGTCAAGGTTCCTTTTATTCTCAAAACACCCCTGAGAGGTAAGTTAGGATTGAGAGTCAGGGTTTGGCCTAAATCAAGATCACCCAGTGAATTTCATAGCTGAGTGGAGAGCTGAATCCTGGTCTCCCAGGTTGTTGTCGTTATACACACCATCTGTTGGCCATCACCAAGTAGCACCATACTGGTTCTCAGAAATAACACAGAGGATTGACAAGTGGTTAATTACCCATCTGGTCTATGACTGGGCCTGAGCCTACTTAGCTTCAACAAGGTAGAGATGACATGAACCATCAAACCATACCTGAGTTTGAAGTTACAACATGTGGCTGCCACGCCCCCCAAAAAGCCAAGTACAGTTCACAATCCTCCTAGGCATTTGGAGTCTCATTTCCCCAAATGGGTACAAAATTACCTAAAACTATTCCTCTAACTAGTGTCAATTCATACCCCGAGTGCTCTCCTACAATAAGGGTTTCGTTATGGGGTTTCAAGTCCCTTCCTGTTGTCTCTGTGTGTGGTTTTTCTTTTGTTTTAATTTGAGGGCTCTATTAAAAAGACATTAGTGTCATTTAGACTCCAATTAAAGTGAATGGGGGGAAACAACCCCAACGGAGGGAAAACTTTCATTTAACAATGCAATAATTACTTTATCTTAATACAGCAGTTAAGATAAGGTGCAGCTTACTGTTCAATAAGATTTTCTTATTCATACTAACAAGAATAAAGAATAAGGAGGAAATGCATGAGCAAAGTATCAGGAGTGTGTTATATTTGGGGTCATTGACGATCTTTAGAAATTAACATTTAATTCTTATAGATAAGCTGTATAGACCTACCCTTGCACTTAAAACAATTTCTTATATTTACATTAAATTTGCACAAATTATTATAAAACTACTTGTAGTTTTTGTAGTTTTTACTCCAGTGTTTGATAGGATTGGCCATGTGGGTTAAACTAAGAAACAGAAATATTGATAAAATGTTATTTTCTCTTATAAGAATGTCATATACAGACTCAAGAGTCAAGCATGACTGGAAAGTCAAGTCTGTAGGGTAATCCTACCAGGGGAGTTTGAAAAGTTTGTCTGCTGGTTCCCTACCTATTTAAACTTGAAATAATAAAGTTGAGGATTAATGCTTCCTTTCCAGCCTCAGACTTGTTTAGAAAAATGTCTCTGTCAATGTACATGTTGCTGATATGGTTGCATTTTTCATGGTTGAAACATCTTTCGAAAGCTTTTGGCACTATGGCTTGATGTCACCTATGTCAAAGCAAAGGTAAGGACTGCTGAAACATGTCCTTTGTGCTACGAAAGAACAGGTGATGGACAAAACTTGGGACAGATTCAGATCTTCAATTACCAAGAAGTCTGGTTCTCTGGAAAAAGCACATAGAAACATTATTTAGTTGCTACCGTGCAGAAAATACTGAGATCCTCCCCGACAGTTTTGGAAGAAGGAACAAAAGAGGAAATATCAACAGCTCAGCAATTTTGATTTTTGTAGCTAAAAGTTTTCAAACAATTACCATACGCAGCAGAAGTCTGAGCCTCATTGTGATTTAAAAAACTAGAACCTACAGAGCATGTTCTTAAAATCTTTGCTAAGTCTGCTACTTGGTACCCCAGCAGCTCACATAAGGACAGGTTAGCTTAATGCCTTTTGATTTATGTATTTTGTTAGCCGTCTTTATGCATTATTCCAAGTTGCTCCAAATGGAGGATAATGGGCTTCCAGAAATGTTTTATGGAGCAGGCAAAGTCTCGTAGTCAGCACAGTTGGCTGAAACAGTATGAAAACAAAATATTGAAGCATGGTATACGCTTTTGGGACTTGGAAGCTGATCAGACTCCAAGATTTATCAGAAATAAGTGAGGATGTGTTCAGATGAGATATGGATTTGATACAGGAGTCACCATTTTCACCATATATAATTCGGGTTGTCACAGGCTGTGGAATCTTGTTCTCATGATTTACATAACTTGAGTCCAACACCCTGCCACTATTTGCATGGGTGTGTCGGGGGGAGATATTGACTCCAGCCCACTCCAGCCCCTTCCACTCTTTCAGAATGGCATGTGGGGTGGGAGACAAGAGTCACCACTATGAGCAGGTGGACCTTCTGCTCATACAAGTAGAAGTTTAGAGCCAAACCAGGATTTGGATGTTTCAAGAAGTGGCAGAGAGATATCTCTAGATTTGTCTGGCAGGGCAAGAAGCCCAGAATAAAATTTAAAATACTAACTGATGCTAAAGAAAGAGGCGGATTTGCCCTGCCAGACCTGAAACTTTATTATGAATCGGCCGCATTTTGTTGGCTGAAAGAATGGCTGCTTCTTGAGAACACAGACATTTTGGACTTAGAAGGTTTCAATAACGTTTTTGGGTGGCATGCATATTTGTGGTACAACAAGGTTAAAGCTCATAAAGCATTCAAAAACCATATTGTCAGGAAAGCATTGTTTAATGTTTGGCTAAGATATAAAGACTTACTGGAGAATAAAACCCCAAGGTGGTTGTCACCAATGGAAGCAAAGGCACTGAAAAAGTCCAATATGGAGGCCAAATGGCCGAAATATTGGGAAATATTGGAACAAGAAGGAGATAAATTGAAATTGCAGAGTTTTGAGAAACTAAAAGATAAGGTGCGAGATTGGCTGCATTATTTTCAAATAAGAGAGGCCTATAATTTGGATAAAAAAATAGGTTTCCAGGTGGAAAAATCAAAATTGGAAACTGAATTGTTAGAACCCAAAACTAAAACACTTTCAAGAATGTATAACTTGCTGCTAAAATGGAACACGCAGGATGAAACAGTTAAATCTGCTATGATTAAATGGGCACAAGATGTTGGTCATAACATCATGTTTGCTGACTGGGAACAGTTGTGGACCACAGGTATGAAATTTACGGCATGTAATGCCCTAAGAGAGAATATTATGAAAATGATATACAGGTGGTACATGACACCAGTCAAGCTTGCAAAAATCTATCATTTGCCCGATAATAAATGTTGGAAGTGTAAAGAAAATGAAGGAACATTCTTTCACCTTTGGTGGACGTGCCCAAAGATTAAGGCTTTCTGGGAGATGATTTATAACGAAATGAAAAAAGTATTTAAATATACATTCCTTAAGAAGCCAGAGGCCTTTCTCTTGGGCATGGTCGGCCAATTGGTGCCAAAGAAGGACAGAACTTTCTTTATGTATGCAACAACAGCAGCAAGAATTCTCATCGCAAAGTATTGGAAGACACAAGAGCTACCCACCCTGGAAGAGTGGCAGATGAAGCTGATGGATTATATGGAATTGGCGGAAATGACTGGCAGAATCCGAGACCTGGGAGAAGAGTTGGTGGAAGAAGACTGGAAGAAATTTAAAGACTATCTTCGGAAATACTGTAAAATTAATGAATGTTAAAATTATGCTTGGATTGGTAATAAGTGGTAACTAGTGACAAAAGTTAATAAGATTATGTAAAAAATGTACGGATAAATGGTTGAAAATATTGAGGTATAATATGTTATGACACAAAGTTAAGATATTTGAAAAAGGGTAAGAATTTGCTGAATTAAGTATGTAAATGGGAACACAAAAGGGGGGAGGGGGGAGGAGGTCAAGGATACAAGCATATGACTGTGAGGATATAGAGAAAAATGGATTTGTTTTATCTTTTTAACTTCTTTTTTTCTTAATTAGCTGTTTTTTGTGTATTTTGTGTGTTTTCTTTTTTTTTGTATTGTCTATTTTTATTTGTGGTTTCTCTTTTTTTATTCTGTAAATTTTTACTTTTTTCTTTTGTAAAACTTTAATAAAAATTTATTTAAAAAAAAAAAACACAAACCAGGATTTGGAAGGGTGATTCACCTGTGCTATATACTGTATATACTCGAGTATAAGCTGACTTTTCCAGCACATTTTTTATGCTGAAAAAGCCCCCTTCGGCTTATACTCGAATGAGAGTCCTTTCGGGCTGCTCCTTCCTCTTCCTCCACCTTTGCTGCTGTCAGCAGAGGAGGAACGAGCAGCCCAAATCAGCCCTTTCAGGCTGCTTGTGCTTCCTCCGCCGCTGCCGCCACCAGCCTCTGCCTCTCAGCAGCACCCCAGGTAGGCAGGGGGACGGAGGGGCTGGGGGAGAGAGAGAAGCCCCCTCTGCCGTGTGCGCATGTGCGCACACACACACACACTCCGGGCTATCAGGAGGTTTGTGGTGTGGTGAACCGGCTTATACTCGAGTCAATAAGTTTTCCCAGTTTTTTGTGCTAAAATTAGGTGCCTCGGCTTATATTTGGGTCAGCTTATACTCGAGTATATATGGTAGGTAATAAAGGATCGGTCCCATTATTTATTGTTTCCCTCCACGTATATCAAAGGAATACATACTTATGGCTGACTAATTATCCCAAAGTGTCAATTCAAATGATTTATCTAAAATGTTTCTGACCCCGCCCCAATCTCTCTCTCTGGCAATCAATTTTTGTTGCTTAGTGAGTAGCCGGATTTGAGATGGTTGCATGGAATTTCATCCAACCATGTTAAATGAGTCAGACATTTTAATGCTGTCTGATGGGGTTTTCGTGTTATTTTGGTTGATTTTATTAAGTGTATCTTTTCATTATGTAACCACTTTGTTTATTATGTAACCAGGCAGAGGGCCTTTTCAGTAGTTGCACCCGCCCTGTGGAACGCCCTCCCAGCAGATGTCAAACAGATAAACAGCTATGTGAAGGCAGCTCTGTTCAGATAAACAGCTATCTGAAGGCAGCTCTGTTCAGGGAAGTTTTTATTGGTTGATGTTGTACAGTGGTACCTCGGGTTACGCATTTTCAGGTCACGGACCGTGGGAAACCCAGAAGTAACGGAAAGGGTTACTTCCGGGTTTTGCCGCTCGCGCAGAAGTGCTAAATTGTGCTTTGCACATGTGCAGAAGCACCTAATCACGTCACGTCCGCAACCCGAGCTTCCACTGTATTATGTTTTTTACTATTTTTGGTTGGGAGCCACCCAGAGTGGCTGGGGCAACCCAGTCAGATGGACAGCGTATAAATTAATTTAGTTATTGTTGTTGTTGTTGTTATTATTATTTAACTGGCCAGTGAAGAACATACAATTGTGTGTGTGTGTGTGTGTGTGTGTGTGTGTGATGTTTTAATGGCAAAAGATTATGTCTCCAAGATTCCCTATAGCACTCTTTATGGTTGTTATTAATGTGGTGTTGCGATAGCCATCCTGGTTGTGCTGTACAATAAACCGATGCCTAGCTAAAATCATTTTTTAAACTGGGCCAGACTGAGGACTCAGCTGTAGCTGGCACTCGGCACTTGAAAAGCTTTTATTGATTAAGGTTAGTATACACTCCAACCCACCCAAAATCTCTGACAGGGGACTTAACACAGAGGCATCAGGAACTGTGCTGGGTATCCTGTAAGATTCTTGTTGGCTTTCAGTTTGTTTGATTTAATCAAGAAACAGAAGTTAATGAAGTGATAGTGGGAAGGCAAGCAGCTGCAGCATTGGGGCTTGAGGTTTAAATATAAATTACATAAGGTTTGCCCAGCAGCACTACTGCAAGGATTCTGGAAGCTCCTGGGCCTATATTTTGTGTGACACACAAGCCAGTAATTCTCTCACACCATTCCCAACCTCCTCAGATACCTTACAGGGGCGCCATCTCACCCTTAGGATTGTGGGTGCCCACTGATGCTGTTAGTTTCTGTTTGCCACTGAGCAGTGTTCTTGGAGTCACAGGACTCTGTTTACATTCCAGGGATTCCATACTGTTGGAAGTCTCACGGAGGCAGGAGACGGATGTTTACTAGTTTCCTGTTCCTTTGTTTCAGTTGCTCTCTGCTTTCATAGAGAGAGGATGTATATTTCTTTGCTGTCTGTGTAGTAAGAAATAAAGCATAGCAATGTAGCCATAAATCTCATCACTTCCACGTGTTTTGGGTTCTCTGCTGAATGGAATGTGCCTGAGGCCTCATCAAAGGCTCAGGTTGTTAATTATTCTTCGGGGGCAATTCTGGAGGAAAATGAGCTTTATCAGCTTGGCTGAGCGGAGATCCCGACAGATGCAACGCGGACGTGCGACGTCACACACACACTATGTTCAGGCGTGTGCATGTGATGTCAAGCGTTCGCACTGTGGTGGAAATGGTGACTCCTCTTCTTCCTCCTATCTGCAGCCAGTGAGGCACCCTTTTCCATGGGAAGAGGCTTGGACTTGGAGACAGAGAGACTCTTGGGGTGTGGAGGCCCCAGCAAATGCCCTCTGTGTAGATTATAGGGATAATGACTAAATAAAGGACCAAACATACAAAGGGCACTGAGCTGATGATCGCTGCCTTATAACCAGGCCAAAGTTTGCTTTTCTGCCCCCTTTCAAGCACAATTTTTGCTTAATCGTTCCATGAAATGACATGATTACTATTCTACTATAGCTGCTTTTTTTTGCCATTTGCCATTTTGTACATTACCTTTCGCCCTCTCACCCCTCCCCAGATGAACCGCAGAGGATGTATAATTTCACCTTTTGTACACTGGTTTGCTGCTGTTATTATTTTTCAGCTCTCACATATTCAAAATAAGTGTGCTGGATATCCATCTCCACAGAGTTCATTACACTCTTTAAAAGATCAACGTGTATTTTTCAGAATAAACTGAATTATGATCTTACATTTGAAGGCAATTAACATTGTCATTTCCTGGTTCCTGAGTGTTAAGTAAATTGTTCTGTCTAATAACACTGCAGTTCTGAATTTAAACTAACCCAGATAATATCCCTCTTCTCTGAAAGTGTATTTATAGTGCATGCTAATACAGATGATGATGCCTTTGAGATGTGTCCCTCTGCATCGGAATTTTATAAAGGGTTTTATTAATAGGTTTAGGGGATCCAGTGAGGAGCCAGTCAAATCTATGTGTCCAGAGGCTAGTTCTTTAACGATGGAAGCAGCAGTGATGCCACTCCAGTAATGTTAACGTCAAAAAGGTGGGAGGCAACTGATAGTGTAGGTTACTTCCCACACCAGCGTGTTCCATTCCCAATGACAACACTGGCACGGGGCGTTGTCTGTTTCTCTCTCTTTCTAACATTACTTGAGTGACATGGGCGGAGGGCCAAGGGAAGACATAAGCAACAACGATGCCATTTCTGTAATGTGAAAACTGATTCGGTATTGCTATCAAAATGACTCTACACCAGGGTTTCCCACACTCGGACTACAACTCCCATCATCCTATGCTGGGCCCGGGGGTGATCCGAGAAACACGGTCCAGGACCGGTCCAGAATCCGAAGGTTCCGCTAGGAGTCAGTCCGACAGAGCCAAGGCAGGACACGAGGCAGGAAACCAGGCAAAGGCAAGGGCAAGGACAGGATCTCAGGCAGGATCTGGCATGCAGCAATGTTACTCCCACAACCTGGGGTGGGGTCCGATAGCCTTTTATCTTTGTTGGGGTAACAGACGGTCCTGATCCCCCGGCGACTCACCTCCCTGTTTCGCCCGGAGGTGAGCACTCCTCCTGCGAGTACTCAGGTCTCTCCTTCTCTCAGACCTTAGTCTCTGCAGCTCGGGAGACGTTGGTGGGTTACTAGACCCAGGGGCCACCTCAGCCTCCCCTGACCGAACCAGTAGTGGAGCAGCTGTAAGTGATGGCCCAGCTGAAGGCAACAAGGTAATCCCCGCATCTGGAGCCAGGGCAGGCTCAGACCCCTGACTTGGCCCAGCTGGTGTTTGTTGCAGGGGAACCTGTACAGACTGGGACTCTTCAGGATCAGGCCCCAGACTTGGTTCAGATGACGCCTGAGGCAAAGGATCCGGTGCAGACTGAGACTCCTCTGGTTCCAAGTCCAAGCCCGAGTCCCGGGCTATCACACATCCCTAGCTAGCAGGACCAGCGGTCAGAGATGATGGGAATGGTAGCCCAAAGACCCAAGTTTGGGAAACTCTGCTGTACACAGTTCTTGCCCCACTCATTAAGTTAGGGTAGCGACCTCCTTTTTCAGGAGAAAAGAGTGGTCTTGTTTTACCTCGGACCCATCCCCTGTGAAGTTGTAGGTGGGCCAACCCAGGAAATACAAACTAGAGAACTGCAAGGCATAGAATCTTAGAATTGTAGAGTTGGAAGGAGCCCTGTGGGTCATCTAGTCCAATGTAATCTTGGGCAAATGTGAAAGCAACCAATAACCAGTGAAGTGCAGTGAGAAAGGGGTCTCTTCATTGCTAACAGCAAACAAACTTGAACCAGAAGCTCTGTTGGTGTAAAGAAAAGTGCTTCCTTGTTGATGCAGTGGCTCTCCCTATATTTTCCCTCATTTGGTCATAGTTGGGTAGAATTGCCTCAGGTAGACAGCTCACTGGTCCTGATATCCCCATGTGGACATGGCCTTGGTCCTTTGGGCATCTGAGGTAGAAACTGAATCCACACTTCCTACCACCACTGGCAGCAGATCTCCAGGGTTTCAGTCAGTCCTCCCTGGACTGAACCTGGGACCTTTTGCATGCAAAGAATGGACTCCCCCATTGAGCTACAGTCCCCACTCCCAAATGTGATTTCTTCTTCACATTTCTACCCAGCCTTCCTTCAAGAAACCAAGACATTGTACATAGTGTCTTCACAACAACCAGTGTGGTGTAGTGGTTAAGAGCGGTAGTCTCCTAATCTGGGGAACCGGGTTCGTGTCTCTGCTCCTCCACATGCAGCTGCTGGGTGACCTTGGGCCAGTCACACTTCTTTGAAGTCTCTCAGCCCCACTCACCTCACAGAGTGTTTGTTGTGGGGGAGGAAGGGAAAGGAGAATGTTAGCCGCTTTGAGACTCCTTAAAGGGAGTGAAAGGCGGGATATCAAATCCAAACACTTCTTCTTCTTCTTCTTCTGAGATAACAGGCTGAAAAACATTGAGTGTCCGAAATTCATGTTGTGACTACACATTCAAACTCAGGTCTCTCTGGTTCATGTCTAATATTTTAACAACTATACCACATTTCCTTCAGCAATATTCAGAGCTGAAGTACTGTGCTCTACAACGAGAGGGAGGAAATTTCTCATATATATGTCGGGAGTTTATAACTCAGTCTTTGCTTGTATGTTTCCAGTCAATCACAAAAAAGGTACATACTGGAATCAATTTATCTGTAACATTTTCACTGGGATTTCGCCTAATTCAATTACATTTTTAATGTTATGTGAGCATTGCTAAATAAAAATACTAACAGGAATGAGAAAATCCACATTTAAATTAAGTAACCTAATTACGCAGAGTGCTGTTGCGGTTACAAGTAACTGGGAATAGAAACAAAATGCATAATACCATTTGCACAATGGCTTCCGGATCAAATTTGTTCAATTAGAAGTCAGAAGAATTTTTTTAAAAAAAGAAAACTGACAGCATAACAAAACTCAACACGGAACGGGGGCGTGGGGAGAAGGGTTCTTTTTCCATTTCCAGACAGCTACAAATGCATTAAAGAAAAAACCGAGGCAAAAGCTTACGGTAAAGCTATGAGAATGTGTCAGAAATAAAGGTTTAAAATCATGTTGTTGCCCTGATTAGTATTCCACCCAAGACCTATATATAAGTGTGTAGGAAGAAAACGAAAGAAGGCTACAGTTAAATGATCTAGGGGAATCCACTGAAACTAACCAAGTGTAGGCTAGGGATGGGGAAGTGATTCAGTTTTCTTTGCATTTTTAGCATGAACCTACCTAATTTGCACATCCCAGAACAATATGCAAACTGAAACACAGGAGCCCTTCAAAATTCACACAAATTTTATGATGCAGTTCCCCAACCCCCCAAAAAAGGTGTCGATGAATGCATATACAGTCGTACCTCAGAAGTCGAACGCCTTGCCAGTTGAACGTTTTGGCTCCCAAACATCGCAAATCCAGAAGTGATTGTTCCGGTTTGCGAACATTCTTTGGAACCCAAATGTCTGCCACGGCTTCTGATTGGCTGCAGGAGCTTCCTGCAGCCAATCGGAAGCTGCACCTTGGTTCCCGAACGTTTTGGAAGTCGAACAGACTTCCGAAATGGATTCCATTTGACTTCCAAGGTATCACTGTACTAGCAGAAAGTATGCACAAAAATGTTTATATTAGTTTATATATGTCAGGCACATCCAACTCCCAAGAGAAGGAGGAGGAGGAGGAGGAGGAGAAGAAGAAGAAGAAGAAGAAGAAGAAGAAGAAGAAGAAGAAGAAGAAGAAGAAGAAGAAGAGGAGGAGGAGGAGGAGGAGGAGGAGGAGGAGGAGGAGGAGGAGGAGTTTGGATTTGATATCCCGCTTTATCACTACCCGAAGGAGTCTCAAAGCGGCTAACATTCTCCTTTCCCTTCCTCCCCCACAACAAACACTCTGTGAATTGAGTGGGGCTGAGAGACTTCAAAGAAGTGTGACTAGCCCAAGGTCACCCAGCAGCTGCATTTGGAGGAGTGGAGACGTGAACCCGGTTCCCCAGATTACGAGTCTACCGCTCTTAACCACTACACCACACTGGTAGAATGCCATCTACTCACAGTATAAAAATACTGTGATCAACCCATGGGGGGGGGGAGGCAAAGTTGTTGAACGTTTTTAAGGTAGATCATGATCAACCTGTCGGACATGCCTGATATATGTGATGCTGAGGGAAACTGCTTGCAAACGTGTAGCTAATAGGCAAATTTGCTAAGAAAAATGTGTACATTAGAAGAATTGTGCAGTAAAATGTTGACAATTTTTCATTTTTAATATATTTTTATATTGCAAATTTATGTGGACATGTGGCAAACTGATGCTTGGAAAAGTGAGAAAAGCTGTCTTTCCCTATTGTGGACCTAACTGAGTGCCTAGACAGAAGACCACTGGCACTCCTATGTAGCTAACATGCTCTGTGCTTTCTAAAAGGAAGAGAGGGTTAGAAAAACAAATGAATATCTGAGGTGCTGACATTAAGCATACCAGCTCCCAGCAAAACATCCTGTACTAGTAGCGAATACATAACGCCTACCTCTGCAATGTGACATGGGAGATCAATAGCTGATCTTGAGGTGATATAGTAAATAGGAGTAATATGATTGTGCACCAAACCTCTGGATTCCACTACCTAGTTTACCATATTCCATCATATACTTCCTATTTTGCACTACACTGAAACTCCTGTGTGAACTTCTGCAAAGATCCAATATCTCATATTCTAGACAAATAATTAAGGAACTACTGGCAGATGGCAAGTTTTTAGTAGTTACTAGGCAACAGGGACCAAGCTCTACAAATCCAGAGAAACAGTCATATTTTAACTTCACATAATACCACAGCATTCCCATTTGCAACACACATTTAAAACTCCATTGTTTTTTCTCAACATTCCACACAGCCTCACCTATCAGTTTTCATCCGGAAGTTTGTTTCCCTGGGTTTTGGAAAGTTTGATCAGAATTGAATTTGCACTGTTGCAGGAAAGCATTTACGTAGAAATGCTGTACCGTATACTAAGGTGGTCCATTCCAGTATCAGTGTATTAACTTGAATATTGTATTGTACAAAAACAGTATACCAGGTGATCCAAGATGCAGTCCAAAGATGGCATAATGCAAGTCAAGCTTTGTCGTGTAATATGTCTTCGTGCCACAAGTAGAGGTGTGTGTGTGTGTGTGTGTGTGTGTGTGTGTGTATAACACCAGACTGCTCCTAAACAAAGCTTGGCATGTATGATGCTTGAAGAATAATTTATCAGAGGAAAATGAAGAAATACAATTTGATGACCAATGGGACTGTGTGCTTCCTTGAAATATAAAATTTTCCAATATTTATCTAACTGATCTAACCACATATTAACTCAATACACGGATGTCTTGATGCCCAGAGAGCCTTATCATCCTTCAACCTGCCTAACATTTTACAAACATCCACAGCACAATCCTATAATATGCATCTACTCAGATGTAACTCTCTTACTCCCAGGTTAGCTGGTACAGAACGGAAACCTTACAAAGAAATATCATGATATCCCTGTTCCTCTCAAACATCTTTAAAATAAAGACATATTTTATACTTTCTATCGACCTTAATATTTTCTCTCTTCTTGTCTGCCTCTTCCCTCAGCCATTTCTTACTTCACCAATGACTGATTTTTCCTATAGAAATGGGGATTAATTCAATAGAGTGGTTTGGCATGATTATTCAACATAGAAAAATAATCTACTCTCCAAACATTTCTGTTGCAATCAGTAGGGACTAGGGCCACAATCTTATGCTCATTTCCTAAGAACTTCATTGAATTCAGTTGGATTCACTTCTGAATATAAAGCATTCAAAGGACTGGATTTCTATGCCCCACTGAAATTAATGGAACAGAAGTAAATCAGAACTGGAACATGTTCTACTATTTTATGAGGCATTCTCATATCTTATTTTTTTTTTGCAAAATTGGATCCAGTGCCTAATATGAAATGGTGGCTTTCATATTTCCCTTCACTTTAAGTTGGTATAGGGCCATAATGCCTACAAAACTAGTTTTAATTCACAAACTTGCCATTTAAATGCATCTTTGCATTTCCTAAAAATGGATCCACTTTGGTTTTAAAAGGTTCTCTGCCCCTCCACCCCACTCTTAATTATACTGAAGCTTTGCCACAGAGTAGAACAAAAGCATAATGTTGGCAAAATTAGGCACTTTGTTATCTGTTTACTATATATAAAACATGTTTCTCTCAGCTCTAAATGCTCTCTTCATCTGCTTATTCAATAGTTCCTTCACAATGCGGTAAAATGCAAACACAAATACATGCAGTTCATTATTTCCAAACAAAGTGTTTGTGCAGATTTAAAAAAAAATAAAAATGCAGTTTATATTTTTAGCAGAATTTAATGATTATAAGTTTGAGTTTTAACAGTACTGTATTTTAATTGTATGTGAAATGTTCCCCCCGCCCACACTTAAATAAGAATACAAGTATTTTAAATGAAATAAATACACAAAAATAAACCAAAACAATTGTCAGTTGCTTGTCCAAGGTCACCACACCACAAACAAAATTAAAAAATTAAGTAAGGGTGTATGTTAGCTATTTTAGTTAGTGCAAAACAAAAACAAATCATCTTTATCAGAGGGTCTCAGATAGGCTTCCAGGGACAGCAGTAGGGTATCCACTATTGCTGCTACAAACAGACTTCTTTGAGCCCAACCGCAAGCATGTATGTGGCCTTAAGAATATATGTTGTGCCCCTTTCTGTTGTGATTTGTTCACTACACTCCCCAACAACAGCAACCAGGTTTTCTGCAGCGTGCAAAACTTAGAACCCCCTTTTCAGATATGTTTCCAAAGTATCAGTGCTCTAGAAATTACATGTCATGAGTAATGCAAGACTTGTTGTCATTCAGAAAACAGCAGAAGGTGCCAAGGGGGCTTTTCACACCCAGTTCCTATACCGTAATGCTGGTCCTGAATGGGGTAACTGTGCCCCTGAAGGACGAGGTGCAGCCTGGGAGTCATTTTGGACTCACAGCTGTCCATGGAGGCGCAAGTCAATTCTGTGTCCAAGGCAGCTGTTTACCAGCTCCATCTGGTACGCAGGCTGAGACCCTACCTGCCTGCGGACTGTCTCGCCAGAGTGGTGCATGTTCTAGTTATCTCCCGCTTGGACTACTGCAATGCACTCTATGTGGCGCTACCTTTGAAGATGACCCGGAAACTGCAACTAATCCAGAACGCGGCAGCTAGACTGGTGACAGGGAGCGGCCGCCGAGACCACATAACTTGAAAGACCTACATTGGCTCCCAGTACGTTTCTAAGCACAATTCAAAGTGTTGGTGCTGACCTTTAAAGCCCTAAATGGCCTCGGTCCAGTAGACCTGAAGGAGCTTCTCCACCCCCATTGTTCTGCACAGACACTGAGGTCCAGTGCCAAGGGCCTTCTGGTGGTTCCCTCACTGCAAGAAGCCAAGTTACAGGGAACCAGGCAGGGGGCCTTCTTGGTAGTGGCACCCGCCCTGTGGAACGCCCTCCCACCAGATGTCAAAGACAAACTACCAGACTTTTAGAAGACATCTGTTTAGGGAAGCTTTTAATGTTTAACAGACGGTTATATTTTAATATTTTGTTGAAAGCCACCCAGAGTGGCTGGGGAAACCCAGCCAGATGGGCAGGGTATAAATAAGTTGTTGTTGTTGTTGTTGTTGTTGTTGTTGTTGTTGTTGTTGTTCATCCTAAATCAGATTAATAAAATGCCTAGTTAAGTGTTGATTGTTAAGAAACATCACTTCTTCATTGGCAGCCATATCTTTTTCTCTCCCAGTTGCTCATTGTAGCAGAAACATCTACAGGGCGACCTTTCTCATCCACTTGACCCCACATTTGCAAATATCACAAGTCCAAAATTGACTGACTATGTCTTCCAAAGCAAAATTATGCTACTAGAGTATACTTTCAAAACATATGGCCTAAGATGGGTGAGTCAGATATCAGCTTCCAACACCATCTTTCTAAGGGGCGCATCTACCATGGAGAAGAAACTGCAAATAAGGGGCTCAAATCTCCTTATGAGAGCAGGTTCATGATAGCATGCATGTGGTTTTTATTCCCAGCCCCACTTCACTATTTGCTTTCCACCTTCCAGGCCTTGAGTGCTTTGATCCTGATGAGGACATCTGTCTTCTTTCCATGCCTAACTTTCAGAGTGAGCTCTGGGATTCTACCTTTGTCTGGCTTTGACATCTGTTTGACATGTATCTCACACACATCCAGCCCCGTGCCCAGATCTTTCCTAAGCTTGTACTTGCATATGGTAAGGTCCCTTTCACACATGGGCACAGTGATGTACCTCAAGTAAAAGTGAATGGTGCAACCATGTGGGAGGAGTCAATCATCTGCCTCTTTCTAACCCATCGGTCACAATGATTGGTTGCATCAACCATAAGAGGGAAGCAGTTCCCCTGCTCTGCTTTTGGGGAGCCAGCAAATACGCTAATTTGCCTTACAGACTGCATTCCTGATCTGGATTGGGGGAACTCTGTATCTGCTATTCACATTGAAAGAGAACCTCCCTTTTGTGCTAATGGAAGCTTTTCTTCCAGCATGGAGGAGAGGGGCAGGTTAAAGTCTCATGGGTTCAGATTTGGATTTCTCCCTCTCTGTGCCCACTACTCACTTTTTTAAAGCCACAACCTAAAATTGCTCATTATTACATGAACACCGTCTCATTTAGTTTGGACCTCAGGTCAGAAGTTTCTGCTCTCCAAACACTTCAGCATGGCAGCAGAGATCAAGTCTGAAGTTTCACGCCAGAAATAAATTCTTCATGTGGACTGTACCTATGACACAGAGGAAATGCTAATCCTATCATGTGAGGAATAGGTTGCAATGATATCTAGTCCAGAAAGGAGAAGTAGGGGAAATGCTGTAAAGAAATAAATTACACATGTGGCAATACGGAAAATTAATTTTTAAAGCAAGCAACACGGAGACTTGAAAAGAAGCAGATCACAGAGGACTGGTTTAGGAACTCTTGTTGTGTACTGCCTTGCATACAGTATATGAACCCTGCCAATCAGTGTCAACAGTTTATTAATATTTTACTGAAAAATTGTGAGATGAATCAAACTTCAGCTGTCTTGATAAGGTGTTGCTAAGCAACTTGTAGTCTGGCTGAAAATTAGTTTTCACAGCAACCTTTCACTCAAAAGAAAGAAAAAAAGCAAGAAAAAACTGTGTCCATTCAACACGTTTTCCCCGTTGGTTACACAAAAAACCCAAAGTATCATACCAAAACATGTCTTTGGTCTATTTTCTTCAGCGGAAAGAGAGGATACAGAACATTCAAAGAAATGGAGACTCAGGGGATGTTTCTGAAATGATTCATTGCACTTACCGTAATCGCTGTCATAGAACACTATAAATTTCTGCCATCGCAATTCGGTGACTAGCTTCAGCATAACATCATTGAGGCGAACAGGCGGCCTGGCTGCTAGCGTGTATTCGTCCTCCTCAAGGCTAGGATTTAGGTGGCAAGCTGTCCGTGGGGACCCTCCTGTGTTGCGCTGTACGAAGAGGTGGGGGATGTGCATGGCATCTGTCAAAGACTGCAGGGCGTTGGCAGAAGCACATCCGGTGGAGGTGACTAAGGCTAATATCCCCAGGGTCATCAGGTCACAGGCTGAGGAGGAAAAAAAAACAGGTAGATGAAAATCTAGAAAGCTGGGAATATGCAGAGTTGGCGAAAATGACTAATAAGATTAGACATCAAAAAGTAACAAAGTTCGAAAAGGAGTAGAATAAATTTGTTGTATATATACGGAATAATTGTAGAAGTTTAAAAACTGTAGCAGGATTAACTTAAATCTTGTGATGTGGGTGGAGGGTCAATAAGAATCTGTAGGAGTAGGTGTGAAATGTGTGAAAGCCGAAGCAGGGAAGGAAGGAAGTCTGAGCGCGACAAAGCACAGTGTAAATAAGAAAACACTAAGATGCTGGATGCAAGAGTTTAAGTGGACTTTGTTTTTGGAAATTTGACTTATGTTCTTCTTTGAGTTTGCTTTTGAAAACTTAACAAAAAGTATTTTAAAAAAGAAAGAAGAGAAAATCTAGAAATCTGTGGCCAAGTCATGTCTACTGAAAAAGTGAACCTGCTGAGGCACAGAGGTTTTTCAGCCAGAATTCACAGGAACTTAGTTCCATCACTTCTCAGGTGGACACCATTGCCATTATAAAAGAACAAGGAAGGCATTCATGGTGAGTTCTGGCATCTTTTTTCTAGAAAAATAGCACTGCATAGAGGGCACATGCTGCTTTTCAGAAGTGAAATTAATATTGGCAAATACTAGACATCTGACCATTTCTCTTCACCAACTTTGAATGTGATATTTTGAATGCACTGTTTAGTTTTACATTCTGAATATGTACATTCTGCCTCAAAAGTCGGGTGCTTTAGGTTTGTTTAAATGTTTTGGCAAATATCACACATGAAATCTGATTTCCTATCAGCTGTCAGTCGACAGCTGCATATAAACTATCAAACACTCTCAGATACTAAATACAACTGTTTTGTAGCCATGTTATTATCACTTATAAAATGCCATTACATATCATTTATTAAATACTACCATGACATCAACTATTGGCAAATATCATATAATGAAATCAGTTATCAAGGAATATCATATACAAATCTAAAAATATTCAATAACCAACCAGCAAATTTGCAGATAAAATTTGGCCTCAACCGCCTTAGAGTATTATTTTTTTTGAAGCTAATTCATTTCACTTGTAATGTTCTGTTGTTAAACTTAAGCCAATCTATTCAGCAGACTATTTAAAAGACCTATGCAATTTGTTTTCCGAACTTTGTATGAAACAACAGTGGCTGATCTAGGGTGGGCTGGATTTACCAGCAAGCAAACTAGAAATGTGCCCAAGTTTCAAGAGGTCTCAAAATATCTAGAGAATAAATGGTTGTATACAACATAGTCAGGGCCATATTTACCTGGAGAGTGCAAGGGGTGCGGGGCACCTGAGCACCGAATTCTGGGGGGCACCAAATGTATACCTACTGTATACCGGTCCCTTTCGATCGGTGGCAGTGAAAAGCAATGGAACGCAAGTCCCTGCCCCCCTCCTCTATTACTCCTTAGCGCCAAATATTCCTGATGAGTCAGGAAACAAAAGTAGTTTTTTCCTCTGCGTCATTTTTACAGGTAAGTGATTACTTCCACCCCAAATAAAGCTCAATAACTTTGAGTTCGCTCCCCTAAAAAAAGGTCAAAAACTTTGGCTTCCCCCCTCCCCTAAAAAACTCAATAAATGTTAATTTGGGGGGGCTAAACTAAATTTGGGGGCGCTGGGCGGATCTTTGCACCCCAGCGGTGTATATGCTAAAGACGGCCCTGAACATAGTGCTAAGTTAAAGACACTTAGTGTTATATTTATTCTGCTGGTGAAATATTTTACATCAACAAAACAAGATTGTACAAGAGAATGCACAAGTAGGTTGCTGATAACTTTGTTGCACAATGATTTCACAATCTGTTGACGAGGGAGACCAAGGTTCTCAAATCCCTGCTCAGCTCTGAATCTCAATGGGTGGCCTTGGGCCAGTCACCGAGACACTGTCTTATCTACTTCACATAATTATTGTGAGGATTATGGGCCACCAATACTGCAGGGCCTCCTTGGAGGAATAGCAGGGCAAAAATGTAATATACCGTAAATATATACATTTGTAATATACAGTACAGAAGAAGCCCTTGATGGTGGATTGGATTTTTGTGATTATCTCCTGGAAGCTGCTATTTTATTTCCCCCAAATGTGACACTGTAACATTCTGAGACACTCTGGAGGAGTGGAGATAGAAGCCAACAGAAAATGGTCTCCATTGGCTGGCAGCTGCCATTTTCTCAGAATGCCCTGGAATGACACAAGCAGTGTACACAGAGGGAGACTAACATGACAAAATAAATGATAGAATTTCTATGGCTGGAGACAACCACCAAGAGGACCTCCACTGCTGCCAGAGAAAGTTATCCCCCCTCCCAGACACTTATGAATGAGTGATGAAAGGGATAATGGAAATGAATCCTAATTGGAACCGATCAATTCAATGTTTTGCTCATTATAAAATGTATGCACACCCCAGTATTAAGAGGCTGTGCTGGGCTTTGCATTCCTTTAAAAAGGAATGTCCTCCAAGCATGTCTAGAATGCAGCATGGAGAACTCAATCTTGAGCATTAAACAACAACACCATGTATGACACTTAAAAATCTGAAAAAGAAGAACACTTTTGAAGGCCTAAGATTGACTGTTGAACAAATTCTGAATGTTTTGGTAGCTTGTTAAACTGAATCAGTTATTACTTCCTTCAGAACAAAGGCAGCATGAATGTGTGGGGTTTTTTTGCTCTTAATGCAAAAAGAATCATGTATTTTCAGTTTCAATCTCCACCCCCCCTTTTTTCAGATTTCAGAGAAAGATCAAAAAGGTACTTCCAAAGAAGAGTATGCATGCCCTGAATGACGATGCTTCAGTACTGCCAAAAAAATATTGGTCAAGGTGTGATAAATCCCTTCACAATTTCTCTTTTACAGAAGGAAAACAAGGTTAGTTTTATTTACTTAGCAAATTGAAATAATATAATGTTTAATTTGAGGGAAATGTTTTCAAATCGTGATAGTTCACACTTTATCACTACATCTTCAGATTTTGAATGCAATGTCCTGGCTATAGCTGAGTGTATTTCTTTCCTATAACTGTGAGGAGTACCTTACTCCGGAGGGAGCCAATATAGTACCATCCAGATGACTGGGACTAAAACTCCTATAAGTGCCAGCCAGCCTTAGTCAATGGTTTGAATGATGGGAGTTGTAGTCCAGCAAGATCTTGAAAACACCACATTGACTACAACTGCCTTACTGATATATGGTACCAAATTTATTACTAAGCCTGACCATCCATGAGGTCAGTTTGTGTGGGAAAATGTTTCTCAAGCTCACAGAATACTCTCTGGAAAACACAGCATGAAGTAGTTGGGCATCTCTGTTGTGAAATGTTAGAACTGTATTGAGTACTTTGGGAAACAACTCTGAGGGAACAGGAGTAAATGACCTGATATCCCAAATAAGTGAACCTTAGTTAAGGAAAGCATATCCTGCAGCTTTAGGGTCTGGTGCACATTTGTGGCACCAATTTGCTAGAAAACCTGCCTATATTCAACAAAACATTTGTTGTTCTGAAGTTCTAGGATGTCTGAGACCACATATTTGGGGCCATCTGATAACTATGGAATCATTTTATGATCTTGGATTTTAACTGTTTTTCCTTTCTTTTCCATCGTTCAGCCCCAGCACCAACACTCCCCCTCTGCTTCCTATTTCTGGCTATCGGACCAATGGGACAGTTTACTACTGTTGAAGCACAATTACTTCACAACTTAGAAAGAGCAAGAAACCATGGAGAGCCACCAGTTTTCAAAAAGAATCCACTGAGCGCCACTGAATAACCCATGCTCCAGATTCAGCCCATTAGTAATTAAATAAATAAAATCTACATTTAGCAAAGCTACATAAGAGTATTTCAACAACAAAAATGGAAAAAAGAAGATATTGACTTTAGATCAATAGTAGATAAGGAAACCCAATGGCTCCTTTCGTAAGGTTAGAACACGATAAAGCTGTGCAGTACAGGGAGAGATGGCATGCTTGCAAAATTATTTCCTTCTTGACCCTTCCCATAAATTTATGCCAGCTGCATTATCTAAATTTACTCCTTGTTAATTATAGGGATATGATTTTCCTCTTCTTTTCCTCCAAAGGAGGTGACCTGATTTAGCTACAAGAAAACACTTCACTTTCAAATGGGAGGCCTAGGTTTGGGAACAGATTTGATTTCCCAGGCTCTCTGCCAGAGAAAGCTTAGCGTGTCACACAGGTAATTTATTGAGTCTCAGTTGGAGAGGGAAGATGGGAGGATAAAAGAGAAAAGTATAGCAAGGCTGAGACCAAAAAAGGAAGGGGGGGACCCACAAATCACTAGGAGGGATCACCTGGCACTGGTGTCATCTCAGACTAACAGCAAAGGCAAAAGCTGCAGGGTAGCAAACCTTTCCCAAAGAACCATGAGAATTGCCAAGATATTGCTATCCAAAGAGTAGGTCAGAGCAAAAATAGGATGGAAGCAGATGTAAGTTCAGCATAAGGTGTGAAGAATGGTTTTATGTTTTGGGGTTTGTTTGGTGCAAATCTGACAGATTTAGCTTTGAATGCCTACTGAATCAAATTACTTCTCCATTCCTGATGGAGGAAATGGTAGAAGCTAACCAGACAGACAGCGCTCACCTTCAAAACACCAACAGTATTGCTGATTTCCTAAGCCAGCTGCAGAATGTCAGTATGGTTTCTTTTTGTGGCCCAAATTTAAACTGCTTTTTGTTCCCTTCCTCTGCCACACACAAGTGCAGCCAGAACACTGATTCAAACTCTCGCCCTGACTGCTAGTTACGTCCAGAAGATTCCAGTAGCTTATAGCCACCAGCCAAAGTCCATTAAGCAAGCAAGCAAGCAAGCTAGACAAAGCCCAGGACGATGGTTTCTTCCTTGCTTGACAGAGCACAATAGCATCATCATAACAATATCAAGTAACACTGGAAGGTGGCTGCTTTAAAGGGCTATTTTATTCCATCATATCTTCCTGCTCTCAAACAGTATAAAAAGAGAAGAGACAAATGCAAGATATAAGCAAAAGGGAATGTCCCATTTTTATTTTACCAACGGCAGCTTCCTTTGTGTGCCACATGGCACTTGGAGAGATTTGTGTTGTGTGAGAGAAAATAGTTAACCCCTTTCCTCTACAACACCGTAAAAATCAGGACCCCTTGGGCTACTATTTATTTAAAGTCTTAAAAATAAGCACGGATAAAGAAACTACATTTTTAACTTAATGCATAGTTTGGCGCTACCTTTATAGGGCATGTTGTTTAAGGCTTACGAACTTTCAAAAGGACACATGTAATAGGAAATTGTGAGATTTACAATGTTGTAGCTGCAATCCAGTCTGTGCCTTCATTTTATACACAGTTGGGATATAATACGTTTCCTGAAAAACCCTAATAAAAGTGCTAATAATGAAAAGTGTATAGAACACTCTGAAAATGCATGCCTTCTTGCAATTCAGTTTTGAAAACTTCTGATAGCAGTTATTTGAACCGTACTGAAAATTTTGCTCCCTCCTGAAATCCCTTCGCACCTCCCCTCCCTCTCAAAGAAATGGCACCTCTGACTTTTTTGTTCTTGAAGCTAAAACTCCTAAAGCAGTTTAGCTAAGCAGCAAACAAACATAATAGGAAACGGAAGGGAAAATTGGCAACATTTGTAAGGATTCCATTTGACAGCGGCAGATACTTGGCACAAGACTCAACTGCCTGTGTGCTATTCTACCACAGCAAGTAAGGTTTGCAAGAGCTATACAAGGAATTCAAAAATCCTGGAACGTTAACAGGGCTTAGTGAAATATTTAGCCTTCCTAGGGTGGCACTGTGGTCTAAACCACTGAGCCTAGGGCTTGCCGATCGGAAGGTCGGCGGTTCGAATCCCTGCGACGGGGTGAGCTCCTGTTGTTCGGCCCCAGCTCCTGCCCACCTAGCAGTTCAAAAGCACACCAGTGCAAATAGATAAATAGGTACCACTCCAGCGGGAAGGTAAAGAGCATTTCCGTGCACTGCTCTGGTTCGCCAGAAGCAGCTTAGTCATGCTGGCCACATGACCTGGAAGCTGTCTGTGGACAAACGCCAGCTCCCTAGGCCTATCGGGCAAGATGAGTGCCACAACCCCAGAGTCATCTGCAACTGGACCTTATGGTCAGGGGTACCTTTCCCTTTACCTAGGTTTGTAAAAAGTGTGTTAATCATATGGATAGTGGAGTGAAATAGATTAAAAGATTAAAATTAAGATTACCACTCCTGTATCCTAACACAAAATAATGAGTATTGAGGTCAACTTAATATCATCAATGAGAGAGAGAGAGAGAGAGAGAGAGAGAGAGAGAGAGAGAGAGAGAGAGAGAGAGATCAGTTAGTTAGAACATGCTGCTGATAATGCCAAGGTTGCAAGTTCGATCCTCGTATGGGATAACTGCATATTCCTGCATTGCAGGGGGTTGGACTAGATGATCCTCAGGGTCCCTTCCAACTCTACAATTCTACAATTCTATGAAAACCTCAAAGATAGATAGACAGATAACCTTTACATGTAGAAGGACCCAGTGTATATTCTTTTCCCTCTCTGAATAAAATATGCACACATACAGTGCAAATGTCATTTCATCTGGGTGTATTAAAATAGCTTAGCCTCATTACAAAGTTGTTTTCACAAAAACAAAACAAAACTTCAGATCCTGCAAGCTTGCCCATCCAGGGTGGAAACACCTGATATTTCTGGTCTAAAAGTGTGCACTGGAAGTTGGCATTTCACTGCTCATAAAAGAGGCTTCAGACTACCACCACCCGAGACATTTGCATGATTGTGGAGCCCTGGCTTCTGTTGATGCTTTGTTCCAAGCAGACTGGCTGAAGACTTTTACATCATAAAGGTTATCTTCATAAACCAGAAATAGACCAGGAAATGTATTTTTCTGTGCCTTTGCAAATGAAAGTTTCAATTCCAGAAAAGTTGTATGGATAAAAACTAAATCACTGGAACCTATGCCTTCTCTAGTTTATGTTGGCTATGATAAAAAGTGTAGCTGTAATACAGGGCATAATTATATTTTTTTCATGTCTGTATCCTATGCACACTTCCCTGGGAGTAAGCCCTGTTGGACACAGTAGGACTTACGCTTCAGTGAACATGCATAAGATTCTTTTTCTTGCTTTTAAGTATAAATATATTTACTTGGAAGTACATCCCACTGAAGGGACGCGGGTGGCGCTGTAGGGACGCGGGTGGCGCTGTGGGTAAAACCTCAGCGCCTAGGACTTGCCGATCGTCAGGTCGGCGGTTCAAATCCCCGCGGCGGGGTGCGCTCCCGTCGTTGGGTCCCAGCGCCTGCCAACCTAGCAGTTCAAAAGCACCCCCGGGTGCAAGTAGATAAATAGGGACCGCTTACTAGCGGGAAGGTAAACGGCGTTTCCGTGTGCTGCGCTGGCTCGCCAGATGCAGCTTGTCACGCTGGCCACGTGACCCAGAAGTGTCTGCGGACAGCGCTGGCCCCCGGCCTCTTAAGTGAGATGGGCGCACAACCCCAGAGTCGGACACGACTGGCCCGTACGGGCAGGGGTACCTTTACCTTTTACATCCCACTGAAATTAATAGGCCTTCCTTTCAAGTAGGGTGGCCACCTATGTATTCCCTCAAAAAGAGGAAATCAATCACCAAAAATATGGCACACATTTGCATCATATTTACATATGCAAATTTGGAAATCATTACTGTCATTTACATAGGAGTAGAATACATCTTGCCATAGCGGGGGAGAATGACTAAAGGATCTGTAGTGTGTTCAGGTACTAATTGTTGAAGGCAAAGAGTCCTCTATTTGAAGGATTCTCTGGTTCATGCCTGGTTGAAAGATTACAAACTATAAGGAGGGATCACGGACCTTGTAGTTGCCCTTGAACAGTTAGTACCTGGACACACCTGTGAGCAGGCACACAGACCAAAGCCCCTGCCGACTTCTTATAGTTCTTAATCTTTAAAGAAGACTTGGACCAGAGAACACTTCAAACAGAGGACTCTCCTCTATAAAGTAGGATATTTGCTCACCTTACTTTCAAGTGAACATGGCTAGGATCAAGTTGCAGGTTTCTTTGGAATCATTAAGGGGATTGTTCTCCATGCTTGGATTAGGCCTTAAATCTTCTAAATGATGCAGGCAAATATTCAACCAACTCATTCCAGTGAACTAAAGCAGTTTACACATACCCTAAAAAATATCCAAGTATAAACAGATGCAGCCCAATGACATCCTCCACTGAGAACTAAGGCTTCATACCATGGGGAAACACACCCCTTAATTTCCCTGGGCTCTGATTTTTGACAGAATGGCATCCAGGAATTGGCATTAAAAATGATGTGTGTTCAAAATCCTTTTCATTATACGACATGGGGCTGCACCTCTGTTTGCGCTACTCACCAACCCCATTGCATTCCCCCACCCATATTACCCCTCTCCTCTTCCCACCCCAAGAAATTACTAAACTCATTTTCACCTTCCCAACCACTTTGGCTCATGCAAATCCAGGATTGTGATACCACACTACAGATCCTCCAATGGGGGCTGCATGATGACAGCTTTACATTTGTACGTTCATCGGAAGATAAGATTCTTATAAGTTTCCATTAAAAATACAAAACAATGCTTGAAAGCCCCATTGCTATGAATGACTCAAGTGTTCACCAGAGTTCCTGTTTTGATTGGTTTTCTAAGCTGAGCCCATTAAAGTAATGGTGATTTCTTTAAGTGCCCTGATTAGCCAAGAGATCAAAATGCATCAAGTCAAAAGGCCAACCAGTTGTATGTTTAATTAAGGCTTAAGAACTTTCAAAAGGACACATCCAAAGCAATTCCCTCTCTTTGCCTCAGCTAATGACCTGAATTGTTAAAAAGAAGAAAAAGGAGATGTATATGAGGCTGCTTGACAGGAGTGACAGAAAGGGAACAAGAGGATGCTACTGCATCTGAAAATCTCTGCCATGCCAACAAAGAGAGTGAACATGAAGTAAGATTGCATATTCATGTGGGGTAGACTTAAATGGAAGGGGGGAAACAAAAGAAAGTCGTATAGAAGGATTCCTGGCCCTCACTCAATGACCTACTCTTTCATGGTGGTATCAAAGTGGTTAGGATCCTTCCACAATTGACAGAAATGTCATATTTCATACACATGTAGGCCAAGACACTCGGATAACTAAATGAAAAATGTCGGCAAGTCATATCCAGCACATCTAACACACAAAATGTAGTCAAAACAAAAAAAAAAATTTTCTTCCAGTAGCACCTTAAAGACCAACTAAGTTAGTTCTTGGTATGAGCTTTCGTGTGCATGCACACGAAAGCTCATACCAAGAACTAACTTAGTTGGTCTTTAAGGTGCTACTGGAAGAAAAAAAAATTTTTTGTTTTGACTATGGCAGACCAACACGGCTACCTATCTGTAACACAAAATGTACAATGCAAAGTTGACTACGCATACTGTCAGGAATACTGCCAGCACTATGGCCCATAAATCCATCACACGAGACGCGAAGGGGGGGTGTCCTCTTTTGCATGCTTCAGTCAGTCTGAAAGTGGGGGGTGCAAGTGGAATTAAGGTGGTCGTCAGGAACGTAACCCTGGCATGTATGAGACAAGCCACATGTGAAAATGAAAAGATGTGGCCATTCCTGTATGCAGTTGAATATTCTAATAATCCTAAAAGGCTGAGGGGAATTGGTATGGCAGGAATGCAGAATGAAGCCATACACAGTGACGGGCTATTTTGTGCCCCAGGAAAGCCTAACCACTTTCATGCCACTCCCAGCCCCACCCTCCCCGAAAATCACTAACTTCAATTTTCAAAAACAGATGTTTTAGAGATATGATAAAAGTCATCAAAATAGAAATAAAAGTAAATATTATCTCCTCCTGAACCCTGAAAGAAGCAATCTGAACAATAAAGTTTGTCCATCACCATGTGATAGTTTTTCCCATTTAAATGGAGCAGCAGCATTCCAAATAAGTAATAGGCCCCTGGGTCTAACCACCATTTTAGTTTCCCACAATGCCCCAAACAATACTAAGTTGGAACATTCTGAGAAATTAAGATGATGATGCTTGGAGTGAAGGTCAGGGGGTGGAAATAAAGAAAGGCAGGTCAGGTATAAATCAGGCATAAGTGGTGCCGGGACCCTGGCATCTGCCGAAGGATGCCAGACTCTGAAGCAGGCCCAGAAACCATTTTTTAAAATGTCTTTTGTTTCAGATTAGTCTTGCATATCTGAGAAATGTTCTGCTTTGTACCCTTTCAGAAGCTGAAGTTAAACCTCTCACATTCTTTCTGGTATCTGCTCCTGGAACACAGATCACTGTTACTCAATATGACTCAGGAGTAAAACTGTGAAAGAAAGAGGGGGTTTCTCCCCCCCCCCACTAACTATGAACCAAAAGCTGTGAAGCATCTCCTCATGGCAATTTTGTCACATAATTCTCCAGTGTGTCCTTATAGGTCAATCACGGAAATGGCCAGACTGATTTAATGGCCCACAGAACAATTCAAAAGTATCATGTAAGCCCGCAAACATAACATTCCACAGACAGCTTAGCATGTCATTAGTGCTTCTTGACTAAAGCAAATGATCTTTCTTAGTTTTAGGAAACAATTATACAAACCCAGCAGAAAATGCATTATGCTTTCCCATATAGAATGAACAAAGAGAATTTAATCTTAAAATTGTTTCACACATGCATGCCCACCCATCATTTAAATGTCTGCAAAATCAAGTGTGAAGAACGGACCCTTGCAAATCATACTACTACCAGAGACAGATATTATATATTTGCCTCACATTCACCTCAGATGCAATGTCTTTCCACTCACTCAGCTGCTAGTCATTATGAGTTGTTTCCAATAAGCATGCTCATAACCTGATGACCATAGCATTCAGAGATTATCTATCTGCCTGTGTGAACGGGCCACCATTGATCAATTTTTGCACCATCCAAACACAAAATATTTTCAACACAGCCAAACTACACATTCTGTTGCTAGTCATCAAGTCTACACTAACCCAACATAAAGAAATTCAGCAATGTACATGCATTGTGAGCAAGGCATAAACACATCAGTTATCTATCCAACTTTGCACCCCTGCCCCCCTAAAACACCAACTATCTTGTTCATAGGCTTTCTTTCTTCCCAGTAAAGATGCATTTGGATATACAGTGGTACCTCGGGTTACAGACACTTCAGGTTACAGACACTTCAGGTTACAGACTCCGCTAACCCGGAAGTAGTACCTCAGGTTAAGAACTTTGCTTCAGGATGAGAACAGAAATCGCGCTCCGGCGGCGCGGCGGCAGCTGGAGGCCCCATTAGCTAAAGTGGTGCTTCAGGTTAAGAACAGTTTCAGGTTAAGGACAGACCTCCGGAATGAATTAAGTTCTTAACCCGAGGTACCACTGTACCTTGTAATGTCTTATACTATCATAATCTCCTGAAAACAGGGAGGGCCACCACCAAATACACACAAGAAATATGGTGCTCTCCAGAAGTTGTTGGAGTACAACTCCCATCATCCCTAGACTTTGGCCATGGTGGCAGAAGCTGATGAAAGTTGGGAGTCCTGCGACCGAGTCCAGCCACATTGGCCACCCTGAGCTGTTTACATGTGAGAGCTATATGGAGCCCCTGTCTTCAGAGGCATTACACCTCTGAATCCTAAATGCTGGAGACATGCGATGCTGCCTGCATGTGCTGCTAGTAAGTTTCCCAGATGCCTCTGGCAGCCAAATGTTGGGAAGGCTGTTCTTTTTGGTTTTTGTTTAATGCAGGAGTTTGGCTCAGAGTCTCACTCTGGGGACCCAAAAAGCACTTAAAACAGTCTGACCTGTCCTTGACATTGCAGATGTTTGGCCATGTCCTGCAAGTGTGTTCCTCCAACGATCTCGGGAGGACCCTGTAGGCTTCCCCAAGAAGGAATGGGGCTCACCTGCTTCTGTTTTGAGAGAAACGTGGCAAGCAAAGAAAAGATGAAAATGACAAATGCTGCCTCTAAATTAAAGGCAGAGGAAGGAAATCTAAATGGCTGTTCCACTGGTTTTTATACAGGCGAATAGAATCAGTCAGAATACTTAGTAGTAAACTAGGGAAAGAGAATAAGATTTGGAAAATGAGGCCTCAAGCTTTCATTTCATTTACTGGACTTTATTAATAAATAGCTGCCTTCCTATTCTAGCACTCTAAATTCTGAATGCGTTCTCTCACCAAAGAAGTACAGAGATGTGTTACAGGAGGCAGCAGTACAGTTTCCGTACAACGTAGCGATGCCATCAAGTGGTCAACAGACGCACTGGTCGGTTTTCCCTCAACATAATGCTAATACGCATTCAGCAAAGTCTATAATACTGACTAGAGAATTAGAAAGTATCATAGCTTAGAAGTAGAGTGTTTGTTCATTAAATGGAAACTAAAGTACAATTTTAAAAAATCTGTTCCGTATTTGCCAGAACACCCAGAGGTGGAAGTTATTACTCTGAGACAGGATTTGTGTCTCTACCCTATGCTTTATACAAATAGGACTGGCACTGAAATTTTGTGCAATGGAGTGTTCCTTTTCAGGGTTCCAGCTAGCCAGTCATGTCACCTTCTGAGATATTCCATTCCACCCAAGTCTCCTTGCTCACTCATCCAACATCCAGCACCCGCTAAGTACATTCATTCCTCATTGAGCTGCTTTGGTTTTCTCCCACATTTAGGGTTCTTTTCTTTCATAGCATTTTTAATGTACTTCTGCAAAACTTGGAGTTCCTCCAAGACCACGAGCACCTATTTTACGCATGAATGACATTGTTTTGACTCACTCAAAGAATCCATGCTCAGAGAATGAGTCCACTCTCTGCATATAGGATTGTGTACGCAACAAACCTATTAATGGATTTCCTGTGATAAATATACACATACCTTGTTGCTCTTTTTGCAAAAAAAAAAAAAAACAACAACTTAAGTTTACTCATAGAGTAATTTTCCTAAGTGCTCAAAAGTGCTTCACATAAACTCTCTCCATAACAATCCTGTAAGGCAGGTTAGCATTACTGCCTTTATGCTATAAATGTGGTCTTGGAGATGCAAGATTGTGACTTGCTGAAGGCCACAGTGTGAATTCATGGCTGAGATGAGCTTTGTATCAGGAATTCCTAGCTCGTAACCCCCACCCCCACCCCCACTACTAAGCTATGTTAACAATACCCTTCTGCACCCTACCCTGGAAGTAGATGAATGAACATTCACAGAATATTCTGTACTTAGGCATATTAGAAAGCTCTAGACCCCAGATGGCAAGGGTTTCACTTTGGGCAGAACACTCTATCCCAGGCATCCCCAATCTGTGGCCCTCCAGATGTTTTGGCCTACAACTCCCATAATCTCCCTACACATCACCTGTTTGATTACCAATTTCTGCTATGGCTTTTATACATTGTTATAACCTGTCCTCAGAATAGTTGAGAAGAGTAAATCCTCTTTTATCTACCTATAATAGTCATTCATCAATTTTGAAACATTTCCTTCTGATACCTCTTGAGTAACACTTTGCCTGTGAAAAACATGCACACATTCCTCCCTAACATGGCCTTGAACATTGCTGTCTGACATCTGGACCCCAGTAATAAACAACTGGAACTGCGTGCAGAGGGTGAAAATTAAACCCCTGGGGGAAAATATCTATAAATATATAATATACATCCCCCCCAACACTGCCAATCTTCCAGTGTCACCCACCCTTCACATTTCACCAAATTTAACCCTCAATTTCCCATGCAACCAGCTCATTAATAAATCATTAATAAATAACCATAATCCATATCACTTCTTCTCCATCTGAAAGTCTCAGAAGCCATCAAGATGGTATACACTGTGGTCTACCCTGTCCCTTTCACTGTTCTTTTTTCTAACTTCAACTGCATTTAAATTATACACATTTTTATTTGCATTTCCCTCCTAAAATATACCACAATTTGGCAGGGCCACTGTAATACACAGGCTGCAGCATATGTCTCCCTGAAAGGAAAATTCCATAGAATTTTGACTCTCTCGCTTTCCTCTAGTAAATATATTGCAAGCCATTTAATGTTTGAAGCTACTGAACACAGCAGTTTTACCGAAATCATATGAATACTACTCACAGATTCCACTACCCCACCACTAATCCCATGTATTAAATTCATGACAATGTACTTCAGACATCAAAATGAGCTTCACTGGCAAGAGACAATCACATATGAAAGAGAGAGAGGAAAGAACAATAACAGCATGTCACATCCATTTGTTTTCTAAAGCCTAGCTCTGTATTTCCAAATATTCAAATCAAACACATTTATGAAATAAGACAGCCTTAAAAACTACAATAGAGGCATGCACTTCAAGGCTGAAAAGGGATCAGATGGTTGCAGAAGCTGCCCCCTCCCCTGCTTCCAGGGGTACTCCAGACCACTTGCCTGAATCCTCAGCTTTCTATTAAAAAACGAAAGCAAAGCTTTTAACTTAAGCAGGGCTTTTTTCAGCCAGAACTCACTGGAACTTGGTTCCAGCATATCTTAGATGGGTACCATTGCCATTATAAGAGAACAAAGAAAGAGTTCATGGTGAGTTCTAGCACCTCTTTTGCTAGAAAAATAGCACTGGATATAAAGAACATGTACGTGAGAAGATGACACAGCTGCTCAGTAATTTTAGACCAATGAGTGCAAAAACACTAGTCAAAACACACTCTCATTCAGTTACAGCTCCTGGCTTCTTCTTGTCTTCTTCAAAATCCATCCAGTTGGGAATCCTAAGGCAAAAGCAAATGGTAATGCAGCAAACAACTTTCTAAAGGAAAAGGCAAAAGATAAGACGGTTACAAACTAGACCTGTGTGTGATACTTGTGGCAGTTGCAGCACACATGGATGCAACCAGTTTTCTCAGTGCTCTCAACAAAATAGTTTACCTATTTTGGACTACAGAGCAAGAAGATGTGCTCCTCATCTCTTGTACAGACCCAGTAGTTAGATGCAGATGAAACTCATGCAAGAGGCTTGGGTATGCATTGTCCAAAGAGATATGATTTTGGACTAAGCAATGACAGAGGTGAGGCTGCTCCTGAACATCTAAAGGATTCCCCCAAAGCAGTCAGGCACATTCAGTTCTCCATCTTAGCTAACCCTGACATTGCAGTGCAATTCCTGAAGGACAGAGCTGCTGCAGTCCTTGAGATTTAAACGCAGATACCTTCTGCCATCCTTTGGTGGATGCTCAATAAGAGCCCAATTTATTGCCCCAATTTAAAATGCAATGAAAATCATGATAGAACAATGCTGAAACAGACAAAGAGACTATTAAAAGGAGGTCCAGGAAATATCGTAAAATACATCTGGGGAAAGGTTGTTTCAAGATGCAGATAAAAAACAGGCTTGCACATGGAAAGAGGATTTGGTCTGCACAGATTCAGATTAATTACTACCTAAGCACCTTTTACTTTCTTGGGCTCCATGATCACTGCAGATGGTGACAGCAGCCATGAAATTAAAAGATGCCTGCTTCTTGGGAGAAAAGCAATGGCAAACCTAGACAGCATCTTAAAAAGCAGAGACATCACCTTGCCGACAAAAGTCTGTATAGTTAAAGCTATGGTTTTCCCAGCAGTGATGTATGGAAGTTAGAGCTGGCTGATCGCCAAAGAATTGATGCTTTTGAATTATGAAGAAGAAGAAGAAGAGGAGGAGTTTGGATTTGATATCCCGCCTTTCACTCCCTTTAAGGAGTCTCAAAGCGGCTAACATTCTCCTTTCCCTTCCTCCCCCACAACAAACACTCTGTGAGGTGAGTGGGGCTGAGAGACTTCAGAGAAGTGTGGTGCTGGAGGAGACTCTTGAGAGTCCCATGGACTGCAAGAAGATCAAACCTACCCATTCTTAAGGAAATCAGCCCTGAGTGCTCACTGGAAGGACAGATCATGAAGCGGAGGCTCCAATACGTTGGCCACCTCATGAGAAGAGATGACTCCCTGGAAAAGACCCTGATGTTGGGAAAGATGGAGGGCACAAGGAGAAGGGGACGACAGAGGACGAGATGGTTGGACAGTGTTCTCGAAGCTACCAGCATGAGTTTGACCAAACTGCGGGAGGCAGTGGAAGACAGGAGTGCCTGGCGTGCACTAATCCATTGGGTCACGAAGAGTTGCACACAACTAAATGACTAAACAACAACAACAAGCACCTTTTAGGAACACTTTCATAACCACAGCAAGGATCTGTGTGAAAGGCTTTTTTCTTTCAAGTTATAAAGAATGAGTTTCCGGACTCAGCTATACAGCGGCAAATATAACATTTTAAGTGTGTTTTAAGTGCATTATAAAAATGTGACACTAGATAGTATTGGTGAGCTTATGGCAAATTCACTATATATATTTTAAAAAACTTTTTTTGAAAAAAAAGTATTTGCACAGTGTTCTTTATATGTGTCTAGATTCCACCTCCAACTAAACAACAGGAAGAACATTCTGACACTGACTCCCTTGGGAGGTTGTGGACTCTCCTTCCTTGGAGGTTTTTAAGCAGAGGTTGGATGGCCATCTGCCATCGATGCTTTAGTTGAGATTCCTGCATTGCAGGGGGTTGGACTAGATGACCCTCGGGGACCCATCCAACTATACAATTCTATGATTCTTTAAAGCATGTTTGGGTGCAAGATGAGGATTCTGATCCTTGGGGTTGATAATAAAAAAGAGAGAGGATTGTTATTCTTTCAGATCAATGAACAAGACTGCATATGGGGTACAATGGCATGGCTCTACTGGGGATGCCACCAATTCCACACCAGTTGTCAGTCAGGGAGGGGAATCTTTCTGGGAGATTGAACAAGGGTATGACATATTGTGGCAGGGTTTTAGGCCCATTTTGAAAATAACCGGAGGCCTCAGGCTTGAAAGATGACAGTATAACATGGCCTAAAGAGAGCCCCAGGCAAGCTCCAAGACTCTGCAGCAGTGAAGACTTAGCACCTTCCTTGCCCTGTACATGTCAGAAGCCTTCAGGCATGGAGCAGGAAATGTAAAAGCTAGGCCTCTTGTGCATGCTTGAAGTGAATGGTGGAATCCAAGGTCATTAAAAAATCATTTTTTATACCTCACTTTATAAAATATATTTCTAATTTGTGGCTTTAAAAAAACACACCAGTTAAAGCAACAAAATAACAAATATAAGCTATAAAAATAACAGAATCAAGCAAAACACCAGTTAAACAATAACAATAAGGCAGCAGCATCAGATTTCCTAGTCAATAAAAATCTGGGTGAATGAATGCCTGAAGTTCAGTCCCAGTTCCGTGCCCAAAGTTCAGTCCCAGGGGAGAATGTTCTGAAGCTGGGGGGCCACCACCAAAAAGATCTTTAATGCAACTGCTCTATGCCTAACTTTTGAGAGAGGGGGAATCAAGGAAAGGACCTCTCATGGAGAGGTTTGCGTGGGAATGAGCAGGCGAACTTTTAACCCAATCTATTGTTTGTATAACATTGAGAAGTGAACTTAATTCATGTACTGATTATGGCAGAAGCAATACATGAGAAAGGGTCATTCTTTCACACAATCTAAGTTGTGATGCCAACACAGTTTTGCTCCCCACCCAGGAGATTTGTCCTGAATGTTTGGTTTGCAATTAAATGCTAAAGTGGAAACAGAAGACGCTCCCATCTAGCCTTCTCCAAATGAATGTACGTAATCCCTTGTGATGACTTTGCCTTTGCAGGATATGGGACAGACAAGATGTGCTAATGTCTTCTGTGAATAGGAATGACAGCTGACTCATAAATCTAGCCCTTCTCAATGTGCCAATCCACAAGTTTCCAGTGCTGGAAACATTATCAAGAACATGCAATATTAATTATTATTATTATTATTTATTAAAGTTTTCACAATACAGTAAAATTATATCTAGAACAAATGAAATCTAAAAAGAAAAGAAAGAGAAACAATAGAAGAAAAGAGGGGAAGACAAAGGAAGAAGGGAAAGAGAGGGGAAAGACAATAGAAATAATAAAACACACACACATACACATAACCCTCTATTCTAATTATACCCTAATCTTAAATCCACATACAAAGCACATGCAAGATTAATTAGAATAGATAGATGATAGATAGACAGATAGATAGATAGATTGATAGATATAGATATAGATAGATGATAGATAGATAGATGATAGATTAGATAGATGATAGATAGATAGATAGATGATAGATAGATAGATAGATAGATAGATAGATAGATAGATAGATAGATGATAGATAGATGATAGATAGATGATAGATGATAGATGATAGATAGATAGATGATAGATAGATAGATGATAGATAGATATGAAAATACTTTGGCAGTGACAGTGAGTCCCCAAGTTGTGACATGTGAGGATGTGGATGAGGCATCTGAAGGGCATGTCAGGACCCTTTGGTCATTGAGAGTGGTGCATAAGTTTATCACACTGAGCACAACCATGTGTGGAACAATCTTTCTGGCTGCTCAGTTTCTGGTCCACAATTCCTAAGACCAAAGCAGCAGGGCATTTAGACCAGTTATCAGAGAACATGGAGGAAACATGGCCTTTGAGGGAGGCAGTCAGATGAGAAATCCCTGTCTGAAAAGTGGCATGGCTTGACAGGAAAAGAATAAGAGTAAGTGGAAGGTGTGAATCCCTGTTCTCTGTTGCCTGACTGTATCATTGGATATGATAAGACGTTGTTACTTTATCATATGAACTTACAAAGCTGCCTTATTCAGAACCATTGGTCCATCCAGTTATGTCTAATCTGCTGTCTACTCTGAGTGGTAGGCAGTTCCCCAGGGTCTGATGCAAGGAATTTTCCCAGTCCTGTTATCATTCATTCATGCATGCATTCATTCATTTATATACTGTCCTTCATCCAACAACCAAAGTATAACCCCCCACAAAAAACACAAAATAATAACAAACAAAAAAATAACCCTCCCCACTTGCACATTGTTCAAATGCTTTACCAGAGATGGCAAGGATTAAACCTGCGACCTTCTGAAGGTGAAGTCCTAGTTAAACTATGCCCATCCCTCAGTCAAATCATTATCAAAAAGTGAAAGCATTTAGAAGTTAACAGTCTCCAAATAACTAATAAGCTTGTAACAGAAAGAAAGAAATATAAAGATTTAGGAAGTTAGTATAAACTTCCTAATGGCAACATTTATTGAGCAGTGAAATTATCGAGCAGTTGCCCAGGGAGATTTATGATTTATAAAATGGGTATAGATAAAATGTGTGTCAGGGTTTATTTAAGAATATTGCATCCTGCTGCATACAGCTGAAAGCAGAAGGTTAAGACCCCTTAGTGCCCTTTTCAGGCTCTAATATGCTGCGAGGGATATATTATTTAGCATTAAGAAATGCATTTTTTCAGTACAAGGTACAAAGAATCTCACAGTACAGTCCAAATATTTACTGCACCAGTGAGGGAATACTTATGCTGATATATAACCTGGCTATATATACATGTGTGTGTGTGTGCATTTGTGTGTGTGTATTTCTCACTTGCCCACACATTCCTAAACGTTAATGAATTGTTGACTAAAAAAGAACTTTTCAAAAATATGCTTTGAATGTTCTTTAAAGGCATTGTGTGTGTGTGTGTGTGTGTGTGTGTGTGTGTGTGTTTGTGTGTGCAGCCTCTCTCTCAGCACACTTGGATGTTACATTGACATCAGTGACATCAGTGAGCCTTCTTACTGTGTTTGGGTTTATGGATCACACTGTCAGTGACCAAGAAATGTTAAATCCCATTTTAAAATGTGAGACTTAGCCACCAATCTGTATTAAGCCACTGGGATTTGTGATGTGCATTGAATGCTGATCCATGCTGTTCCCATCTCCTTACTGAGCAACAAGTTAAAAGCTCAATCCCCATATATCTGAATATACTTCCCCTCCAAAACAGCATCTGTGTCCTTGCCATGTGGCATGATTACACACACTTTCAAGTGGCTGGTTTGGGAGAAAGCCTTTGGTCTGTCTTACTGTTAAGATGCCTGTGACTAATCAAAGTCTCTTTTCTATCAATGAAACATTGGCCTTTCCCCTTGAATTCATAACACTCTAAGGCGTTTCTACTCATCCATGAGTAAATCCTTTCCACATATTGTTTGTTTGCTTGTTTTATTAAATGCTCTCCTCCTCCAAGCCTTGAGCTAGTGACTTGGATATACTAGCAACTGGCAATCTGTGGTTTTTTCCTGCAGCACCCAAACCACTGATATGCAATGGAAATTAACGTAATTTGTGTTTCAGTGAGCAGCTGAGCATGCTTAATTTCATTCTGACAACTGAAGAAGTTTCTGCAGTAGCTCAGAAAGACATGATATGGGTGTGGCAGGCCATATCTTAACCACCTGTGTCCCTTGCCACCAGGGGAAGAGAGACTTCTGTTCTCCCTTTCCCCATTTGAGACTCTTGCTGCCACCAGATAAAAAAATCTATTCTTTACCAGTCTAAAGATTGACAAGGGGAATCTGTATCAGCAGTTGCCACACTGGACGTTGGGTAGATGAAAGAGATCTTGGCATCCTAGAAGTTTTGAAGCCTGGGAATGTCTAAAGGTCTGTTCATAAGTAGCCCTGCCTGGAGATGCTGGAGGTTGAAATGTAAGCCTAAAACACTAGACTCCAGTACTGAGCTATGGCCCTTCTCCATGCAATGCACTCCAATTCCAATTTCAGGGTTGGACTAGCAGAAACTACTCTGCTCAATGGGCCCAACATTTGCCAGTCCTCCTACCCAATGCCCCTGCAAAACTATAAACAGCAAGGGATATGACATGGACTCTGTAGTTAGTAAGGGGGAGATCACAAAATTCAGCTGCTGCACCTTTCATGAGTGGATGCACTTTCGGTTAGTGCAGAGCCACTGTTGGGGACAACCCAGATTATTTAAATTTAAGCCTTGTTCAAAATATTGACCAATGGAAGGGAAATAAATAATTCCAGGCACTTTATCTCAGTTGTGTTATGAGCAGGGCTGCCAACTTGAATAGAATAGAATACTGCCCCACGTAACCAATCACATGACACTGTGTACACACACACACACACACACACACACAATTTGAATTGCAGTGCCTATCAACATTTGGGGGGCAGCCCCCTCCAAATCCTTATGGGGGGGTTGAAGGGATCTCAACCTCTAGGAGTTGGCTCCTATGGTTATCAAATGGAATGAGAATTGGGGATTCTGGCCAGTTATGAGGGTTGATTCATTCATGCATGCATATTATCCAATTTCTCATCACTGAATTACTCAACATTTGATAACGCACAACTGAACAGGAATCTATTGACAAGCACTGTGTTTGAGATGATGTGAGATGACATGGAAGTCCTAGCTGATGTTTGATCTGTGGTGCTCCATTCACATATGCAAGCGCTGCAGCCATCAAGCATAAGCTAAAATTGAGTTTCAATGTGTCTATTTCCTTTCAAGCTTTAATACAAGGAATTTTGACAGAGGGCGATTGCCTTCTAATCGTTCTCTTTCTCATTATGATGGTAAAAAATTTCTGCTTTTGGAAATTCTCAGATTCACAGGGGTCCTAATTTATGCCAAGGTAAAAGCTATATTAACTATGAAGAAAAGACAATTGATACTATTTAATAAAATTATTGTTAGATGTTCAAGGAGTTTGCTGAGTCTTATAATTAATTTTAACATTTGTCTAATTTATTAAGCAATTTCAGGGAGAATGAAATAAAATAGAAATAGTGCTTGTTAAATGTGAGGCTGATGATAAATGCAGGTAATGGAGTGGGAGGGGGGAGAGCACACTAGAAATTAATCACAGATTAAGAAGTCATCAAGAAAGGTACCAGTACTTGCTGTTATAAAGTCTTCCCCACCTCACTCAGAATGTTAACCCATTTCACTATCTGTTTAGCCCAGAGTATATCCTTAACAGGTTGTTCCACTTGTGGGCATTCCATAGGCATCTGACTGGCCACTGTGAAAAGAGAATGCTGAACTAGACATGCCATTGGCCTTATCCCATTAGACTCTTCTTATGTTGGGGGCGGGATTGCTCCATGCTCCCAGTGATATATATGAAGTGCGAGAAGTAAATAAATAACTTTGCCAAGAAGATAAGCTGCATTTTGGAGAGGTGTACCAACACAACTCTTGTGAGGCTTAAATAGCCCCTCAATATCCATATTTGGACCCACTGGATGATATTTATTGTTGCATTTCTACTCCTCCTCAACCTCTAAGCTGGTCAACAGCAACTGTCAACCATAGGCTCCAGCTCCTACGGGCTGAGGCACTTCCTCCACCATGTTCTTTTTGAGGGGGCTGGGCCACTTCAATGTTCAGAGAGCATTTAGCTCCACTCCCTGGCTCCTCACAACATCAGGACGTCATGTGTTTGATGACTTTGCATGTGCACCATCAGAAGAAGAAGAAGAGTTTGGATTTGATATCCCGCTTTATCACTACCCTAAGGAGTCTCAAAGCTGCTAACATTCTCCTTTCCCTTCCTGCCCCACAACAAACACTCTGTGAGGTGAGTGGGGCTGAGAGACTTCAAGGAAGTGTGACTAGCCCAAGGTCACCCAGCAGCTGCATGTGGAGGAGCGGAGACGCAAACCTGGTTCCCCTGATTACGAATCTACCGCTCTTAACCACTACACCGCACTGGCTCTCAGGATGTTACACCAAGCCCCCTCAATCCTATTGAGAAGCTGGTGCCTCTGCTGTCAACTCCAGCTTATCATATGATTACTGAATGCTTTACAGCCAACTGTAATCAGTAAAAACAATAATAAAATATCAAATAGTAATGCTGTGAGCCTAGCCATGTCTGCTGCTGTTGTTTAGTTGTTTAGACATAAACCCTACTGAATTCAATGTGCTCACTCCCAGGTAACTGGGGTTAAGACAGCTAAGAGGCACAAAATAAAGCAGCAACAACCAATCAGACATCTATTGAACTCTAGAGCGTCCTATTCCCCAAATGAATTCCAGTGACCAGTTACCCTGTGAATGCATTAAAGAGAAGTGTCCACCATAGATGATTAAAACATATAGGAAAACAAGTAAAATTACTTATTTGATGAAGCCATTATCAGGGCTGACAAGACGGAACTAAGCTGAGGAGCAGACGGACAAACAGTGAAATAAGCAGCGAGTTAGACTCAGCCTGGAATCGGCAGCTTTAGAGGATCAAGGAAGAATGGTGATGGACCCTTGTGCCAGCTGACCTATTGGGCTCTTGGCTACCATACTATCCGCTGGGCAACCGCAGTGGAAAAAACAGGCAAGCATCCTCCGGCAAGCTCTCACAGAAGCACAGCTAAGACGCAGGCTGGACCCAGTGTTTGAGCAGTTGGGCATTGGGGCAATCCTTTGTTTTGGATGGAGGAGAGGTTGTAGTCTCCACCTGCCCCTCCAAACACTGGGGTATCTCATTAATAGAATCTGGGGGGGGGAGTGGCCATGACTGTGTGTCCAGGCAGGGCCAGGGACAAAGGCACTCCCTCAAATGGCAGTCCCTCTGGGGGTCACCCTATTTGATGTAAGTCTTAGGAACCCCCATCTGGATTGACCATGCATCACTTCCGGTGGGCAGGCGGGGAGTATTTTGAATGCCCGATGCCCAAGCCAAACAAGTTTCATCTGTATTCAATAAATGGGGGGCCTGTTTTGACCCCCAATACCAGTCTCATTGGTCTCTTATTTGCATGGGTTTGGCTATGGGGAACCCAACGCCTGGTCCTGCAACAAGTTTTAGAGTTATAGAGAAATAGGCCACAAACCAGACATGTATGCATATGTTCCCTATTCTGCGCTTTCAATAAGCTAAAACACCTAAATTAGTTCTTTCAGTTCCTCCAAGTTCAAAAAAATAGTTTGGAGATTTGACACAAGAGCTTTTCAAAAGGGCAGAGCTGCTGGTAATGTGCATGCAATACCCTAAATCAAATCATTACATGAAGTAAAGAAATGAGAACATGACCCCAGGAAAAAGTTATTATTTGAAAGCAGTTCAACCTAACACATTATTAGACTTTCTTCTCCGTGTCCCATGGCAACACCATTCATCAATGCTGCTGTCGAGACGAGCTCTCTTACACAGATGGAGATAAATGTTTAAATTTAGAAGATTGGGTCTCCTGCCGAGTTGGCACCAGTGGAACTGGTGCCAAATACCTGCTCCCCATCTGGTCATGCAGGGAGATCAATGAAACTTAGAGAGAAGACACCCCTTAAAACCGGAGGCGAAAACAGTGGGGTGGAGAATTGGATTTGGAAATGATGCCAGCTTCCAAATGCCTAGTCCTCTTTCACCAATTACTGAAAAACAAATGATAGGCTAGCTCTGCGAATTGCACAGAGAAGCATCGTTATGCATGGGAATTGTTTTTATTTATTCATAGCTGACTAGTTTCTCATTAAAGTCTTCTTTTACATCTCCAAAATGGCATTAGCTACTTGGTCACACAGAGGTTATTAAGGAACAGAGGTCTAAGTCATGAATATGATTGGTCTGCTCAAGGGTAATCAAAATCTTAAGTTTAAAAAAAAGTCCAGAATATAAAAGTGTGCCCTCGAGGGTTATGTTTGCACTAGGCGCTTATTCTGGAACGGCCATGTTTTGCTCATTCAGTTTTTACAAAGCATTTACATGGCATCATCATCAGATCATAGTTCTTCCTGCGCTTTACCTGTAGTTTCACTGACAGCAAAAAAATAGACTTTGGAGGAAGGATGGAACTAAAGCATAGTCTCCACAGGTGTAGATCATCTTAGTCATATTTTGCTGGCTTTAAAAGAGAGGTGGGGGTAGGGAGAGAAGTGCTTCTAGCCTGCACAATGACAAGGGAACGCAGTGGGTGTAGCCTACCTTGATTTCAGCAAGGCATTTGACAAGGTGCCCCATGATATTCTTGTAAAGAAGCTGGTAAAATGCGGTCTTGACTATGCTACCACTCAGTGGATTTGTAACTGGCTGACTGACCCAACCCAAAGGGTGCTCATCAGTGGTTCCTCTTCATCCTGGAGAAGAGTGACTAGTGGGGTGCCACAGGGTTCTGTCTTGGGCCCGGTCTTATTCAAAATCTTTATCAACGACTTGGATGATGGACTCAAGGGCATCCTGATCAAATTTGCAGATGACACCAAACTGGGAGGGGTGACTAACACCCCAGAGGACAGGATCACACTTCAAAACGACCTTGACAGGTTAGAGAACCGGGCCAAAACAAACAAGATGAATTTTAACAGGGAGAAATGTAAAGTATTGCACTTGGGCAAAAAAAATGAGAGGCACAAATACAAGATGGGTGACACCTGGCTTGAGAGCAGTACATGTGAAAAGGATCTAGGAGCCTTGGTTGACCACAAACTTGACATGAGCCAACAGTGTGACGCGGCAGCTAAAAAAGCCAATGCAATTCTGGGCTGCATCAATAGGAGTATAGCATCTAGATCAAGGGAAGTAATAGTGCCACTGTATTCTGCTCTGGTCAGACCTCACCTGGAGTACTGTGTCCAGTTCTGGGCACCACAGTTCAAGAAGGACACTAACAAACTGGAACGTGTCCAGAGGAGGGCAACCAAAATGGTCAAAGGCCTGGAAACGATGCCTTATGAGGAACGGCTAAGGGAGCTGGGCATGTTTAGCCTGGAGAAGAGGAGGTTAAGGGGTGATATGATAGCCATGTTCAAATATATAAAAGGATGTCACATAGAGGAGGGAGAAAGGTTGTTTTCTGCTGCTCCAGAGAAGTGGACACGGAGCAATGGTTCCAAACTACAAGAAAGAAGATTCCACCTAAACATTAGGAAGAACTTCCTGACAGTAAGAGCTGTTCGACAGTGGAATTTGCTGCCAAGGAGTGTGATGGAGTCTCCTTCTTTGGAGGTCTTTAAGCAGAGGCTTGACAACCATATGTCAGGAGTGCTCTGATGGTGTTTCCTGCTTGGCAGGGGGTTGGACTCAATGGCCCTTGTGGTCTTTTCCAACTCTATGATTCTATGATTCTATGTCAGGTGGGTTAGACTGTCACCATGCATCTATTCTGGCACACCTCACTATTATCTTTCCTCGTTGCTATTTTATCTTCATATTTATTTTAAATTGATCTTTACCTTTTTATTTTTTAAAAAAAGAACTGATTGAAATTCTTTTTTAAAAGACTCATTTACTTGGGCATGAGCTTTGGTAGACAACAGCTTACTTCACCAGATGCATCGTGGCCTGTAAATAGACACACTAATAATCAGAATAAAACAGACTACAATGCATACTCTAGAAGAGCCGTACATGAACTCAGCCCTGGATACAATTTACTGCCCTTCTTTGTTTCAGGCTTACTTTGTTACATGTTGGAAATCACTTTAATCACTCTTCATGCCTGGTTAGTTAAGCTTGCCATAACTCTGTTTCAGCAATATTCTCTGATTTCCCAGAAAGGGAGTTAAATATATGTTGTTCAAACTTTTCTGATCTAGCTGGGGAGGGCAGAAGACTACATTTTCTCCTGCTCCCACTCCACATCTTGACTCTGGCAGACAATGACCTTGTACACTTATTACCCTATGTATTTCCACTGGGAACTGTCTGATTTCTTATGATAGATTTGGTCTGACACAAGTATTTCCCAGTTTTACAAGATGAAATTTATTTCTTCCATTGATATCCAACTTCGTTTGTTCCACCAGCCTCGAGCACAATATGCTATTGCCCAGACATGGTACTAAAATGGAATCGGTGGGCAGGGGAAGCCAGATCCAAACATGCCCAGAGTTTTGAAGTACAACAACAATGCTGGCCTTAACTCCCCAGGTCAGTTTAGAGGAGAAAGAACAATTCAGAGAAATTCCATTTGCCAGGTCACAAGAATACAGTGACCTTCTTTTGTCGGCTCAGCCTGCAGATAACCAACATGCAGGCTAGAACGGGAACTGCTAATACAAATCTGTACCCTCATAGGATCTTCCTATAAGAATAATATTCCCACTAATTACACACAGGGAAGATTGATTTAACAGTTTCATTTGGAGAAGGGGAAAAACAAAACTATGGCAGTACTTTTTTAAAGGCACAAGTGAAAAGTTTTCAGCTGTCAGAACTAACTAGGGCAACTTCCTCCTTGATTGTTAAGCATTCAGATGATAAATTGAGGATTAAAGAATGAACAACTCAGGCCCTAGGCTGCTGTGGGGCAAGCTCCGGAGCATGCCACAACCCCAGGACTGTCCCAGTCAACCTAACTCAGATGCCTGCAGTAGTTGCCCCATTGCTGCACTGCAAACTAGGCAAAGCCGCAGCGGCAAAGCAAAGAGAAGAGCCTTCATCTCCCTGCAACAAACATGAGTTGCCATGGGGAACTTCCAACACAGCACTTAAGCAGGGCCAACCTAAGACATTTTACTGCCTGAGGCAAATGACAAGATGGTGCCCTCCCCATTCCATGTACAGAAGATGAGTGGACTAGAAGTTGACTCTTATAATAGGATAGTTACACCTGAGGGCAGCAGGCCAGTTTAAGGAGGCATATGGCAGGCCTGTGTTACACATAGCTTTGATCTCCAACAGAAAGGAATCTGCCACCTGTAGCAAATGCTTCACTCTACCTAATGGTAGGGCCAGCCCTGCACTTATGACTATCATAACTGTAGTGTACAATAAAAGTGGACTACATACATCAGGTGATCTTTAGGACACACAGGAAGCTCCCTAAACACTTCATTTCTGATATGTTACGCAATCACCTCTGGCTTAATTGGTGTTAGACCTTCTTTATCTTTTCCATAACATGGCTATACCCTTTTTAACATTCAGGACAAGATGTTCCAAATCTCACCAGCTGGACTTTAGTAAACTTCTACCAGCTGATTGGCTAGTATGGTTTCCTAGCGACGACAGGCAACCGGGATGCATTCACAGCCTTGGACGAGATAAGCAGCTAAATAGTCTATTTGTGCCCAACAATGTGCTAATGCACTGGAAAACAGATACACTTCTAAAGGAATAGCCATCTTCAAGTGACAGCTCCTTGCCCATTGACCCTTGCCCAAATCGTTTTAATGCAAAATAATTTCCCATAGATCAGATCACTACAGAGTAACGAGGCACGGATATTTGAGAAAAATGTACACTCCACATGGAAGAATCTTGCTTACCTTTCTGAAGTTGGACAAACAAAACATATTGCAAACTACATAATGCAAACATAATGGGACTTTAAAAAAGAAAATCAACATAAGAAAAAAAGCATGAGAACATCTGAATTATGCTGTATCACATAGCCAGGCCCAATAGTTTCTTGCACCCACCCTTTGTGTACCCAAGCTTACAAAGTATAGTTGATTGTGCTTTCATAAAATAAGCATATTGTCACTTAGTCAATTTGATGAATGGATGAATGCATCCATTTGCATATGAATCTTTGCAATGTTGTGGATTATTTATCCCACAGATTATGGACATGTGCCCAAATAGCCAATTTGCCGCAATCCATCCATAAATAGGAAGAATCTTCATAGTAAGAAATTCATGCAATGGCGCCATAATAAACATGGATATTCATTGAATGTTTGTTAGCTTCAGGTTAGCAGCATTTCTCTTGCATTTTAAACCACTGTTATGCACATTCCAAAGGGAGAATCATACTACGCAGGTATCTTTGAAAACTGAAACGTTCTGTGTGTATGGTTCCTAATATTGACACAAATATTCTTCTGCTCTGCTTATTTTTTATTGCTGGGTCACTGTAGATATATTGATACATTACAGTAGTGAGTGGTATTTAAAAATTCCACCCTGTTTTCATCTGTGTGGGGATTTCATAGTAAAGATCCATGCAACGGACCTTATCTATGTTGTTCCAGGGCTTTAAGGATTACAGCAGAACCATATTTACACACAACTACTGCAGAGCTGCCATCCATATGTACTCCCAACAAAGTCCAAGAGGAGCCAGTAGAAAGAGCCACATCTAAGAAGCAGCAGAGAAGGTTTAGCAGTGGGATTCACAACATGGTACCAAAGGGTACAAAGGTCCCCTTGAGGACTTCCCCTGAAGTCTGGGAGACCTGCTCTCTTTGTCACACACTGCTCTCTATGTCATGAGGTGGCAAGGAGGATGCAGAGCTGATGGAAGATGGTGGAAGAGCTTTCAGTTCCATGTGCTTTTGGGCAGCTGAACAGAAAGTGGAACAGCTGAAAGGGGACAGGAGGTGATCTGGGAGACTGGAGAGGTGGGTGGAAAAAGAGTGAATGAGTGACACCGGGGGGACAAAGTGTGAAGTGTGAAGTTGCAGGAATCAGAGAAAGAAAATGCAACCACACACACAAATTCTGAACCAGTAAAGTGGATCATCTTGAAAACTGAATACTTTTTTCATTGGTCCCTTCTCCCCAACTGCCATCAAATCACAGGCCACATCTGTTTCCATGGACTGAGCTATAAAAAAACTATTGATCCAGAGCTTTCTATTACTGTCATAGCACAAAACCATGGATTCAAGACACAGATTCTTATGGATTCTCAGATTTTTGCAAAATCACCATCAAACTATTGTCAGCTATGTGTCCAGAGATGTGATTTGTTGGTGGTTTTCTTATCACTGTTTGGAAAAAAAAAATCATGAAAATCTATGAGTATTCAGGCCTTGGATTAATGTTTTGTGGTACTGGAAAACACCAGACTTGTGCTATTGATAGATATATTTTATTGTGTAGTCTATCAATGTGAACTTTGATTTGACGGTGGGTTTGGGGGGACACTGTGTTCAATCATGAAAATTCAAGGTGATCCTAGCTGTTGGGGAATGACAGGGGCAGGGGGAAGCAATGAAATCTCTTGAAATTTCAATTGTGTCCATAAGGCTAATAAGTTTGGCAACCCCTGATTTAAGGGGAATATGGAATTTGTTAAATAAAATACTATAAATCTCCCAGACTTATTAATGACCTAGTAAGGTAATTATCAACTATTATCTAAAGCAGGGGCTATATAAGTATATTTTGCAGTCAGTTCAGCCCAATTTCATTTGACTATTTCACTAGATGAAGTCATTGCTCATCAGTGACAAAACCTTATTCCATGCCCACTGCTTCTGCCATAGCCACAAAACATTTCTCACTTTTCAGCATCAGTTCCAAACCCTTATTATAATTTAGTTACTGCAGATCTTGCAATAAATCCAAGGATTGCCCTGGCTGGATCTGGTAGAAAGTAATACAGCAGAGCATTAATTTAATTCCATGGTTCTCAGAAAGTCATATATGGGCATCCCTATGTTCCCTGGGTGGGAGATGGTGATGGCAAATGTGCTCTTGGCAAAATACCTGACCAGCTGTTGGTTGTATTTAGGACCACAGTAGACATGATATGCATGCAATTGCATACAACAATTGTTTTAAACCAATAGTAGACTCAGAAGACTTAAGGCATGAGCAGGAAAAACAACAAAGGGAAGGGCTGTTTAATCTTTTATCCAACTGGTTTTTTTCTGCTCAAAAGCACAACTAGAATGTGTTTTGCTTCCCTCATGGGGAAAAAAGATTTGGGTATCTGTGTCTCCCCCCTCCTTGCACTTCAAATGGGTGGAAAAACAAGTTGAGAAGAGGGTCAGTCTTGAATACAGCTGGCTGAAACAGCCATCCCCAAGAGACAGCTTGTTAAGGTGGCCACTTTTGCATTACTGTCCCCCGCCCCCCCGCTCCACAAAAGAAGACCAATGAGGTTTGAGTTGTGTTATTTTTCTAGAAAAAGAGGTGCTGGATCTCACCATGAATGACCTTGTTCTCTTGTAATGGCAATGGGGTCCACCTGAAAGGAGCCGGAACTAAGTTCCGTCAAGTTCCAGCTGAAAAAAAAGCCCTGAGCTTAAGTTGATTTAAGTGGATGCATATATAGAAATAACCAGGGCCGTCTTTAGCATATGCACCGCCGGGGTACAAAGATCCACCCAGCACCCCCAAATTAACTTTTTTTGGGGGGGAGCCAAAGTTGTTAACCTTTTTTAGGGGGGAAATTGCTCACCTATAACAAGGACGCAGCTTTTGTTTCCTGACTCGTCAGGAATATTTGACGCTACGGAGTAACAGAGCAACGGAGGAGGGGGGCTCCATTGCTTTTCACTGCCGACAATTGAGAGGGTATACAGTAAGTATACATTTGGCGCCCCCCAGAATTCTGCGCCTGGGTGTCCCACACTCCTTGCGCCCCCAGGTAAAGATGGCCCTGGCAATAACTGCTATAATGTAGACAAAAATGCAATACATCTCACCGCAGTGGGGAGGAGACCTGTTTGCTAACCAGGTGCTCACAGCTGATGATCAGTTTCAAGGCTGCTACTCTTCCTTCTTACAGTTCTTGGTCTTTAAACCAGACTTGGACTGGGCATACCTTCAAACAGGACTCCTCAAAGAGAGGGCTGCCCCATGGCCAGGGGTGCCAACTTGAATAAAATATTGTGGATGCCCAGGTAAGCCCCACCCCACATAATTGCTCACAAGATGTGGCGCATGCACACCATTTGAATGACAATGCTCATCAACTCTGGGGGCCCCCAAACACCCCAAATCTTTCATTAGGAGGGCAAAGGGACCTCAGCCCCTAGGAGTTGATTCCTATGCCCATGACAGTCCTTGAAACAGAGGACTGTCTTCCATAAAGTAGGACACTGCTAGTGCTTTAAATGAACACTGCAAAACACATTAGAATGCCACAATCTGAAGCTAGGCTCTTGAAACACTGTAATCTACTAGTCTAGGCCGTGTACAACTTGTCTGGCCAGCTGCTTCTCGCTTCACGCCATTTAAAAAACCTCCTTCATAATTCAAAATTTCACTTGACAAGACAGGGATTTAAACAGATAACAAGGATCAGTGGGAAACAGTGTAGAAGACTCACTCATTCACTACAACATCAGCTCCTGGGACTGATATTTCAAAAGACTGATGGATGGGCGGTCAAGCAAGAGAGCAAAATGTATAATATACAGTACTGCAATGTTTTCTTGCCAGGGTAAAACAAAACTGTCTTTCTGGGGATTTTACTGGAGTCTTCGTATTTTATTTTGCTCATTTCATAGAATATTGCCCCTATGTAGCAAACAAGTGTCAGAGGTATATGCAGAGACACAACCATCCCTTGAAAAAGATTCTTATTTTAGCTGATTTCTTATGCCTGGTGCAAACATAATGTTTATGATTCATAAGTCGGAAGAGGCTGTAGGATTATGCATTCTCTCCATCCTCTACCAGTTACCTCCTTCTGACCATGCAGGGATGCCAACTTGAATAAAATATTGGGGGGGGGGGGGAGACAGGGAAGCTCTGCTCCACATAATCAAGCACATGACACAGTGAACACACACCATTTGAATGGCAATGTCCATCAACTCCCCCCCCCGCCCCCTCTACCCTCAAATATTTTATTGGGGGGCTGAAAAACCCTCGGCCCCTCTGAGTTTGCTCCTATACTACCACAGAACTCTTTAATCATGGAATAGTGTTAAAATCTGCCTCAATGCTAACCAGGTTTACCCTCAAGTTTGAGACCAGTGTTTTATACTGGTTTGCAAAGGCCTGGTTACAAGGGAGTCCAGTTAACATAACCAAGGTTAATGCTGATGCAAAGAGCATCAAGTATATAGCCTGAGTATAGCAGACAATCGAAGGGAAGGTGTGTGAAAGTTCACAACACACCTCATATCTCGAAAGGATACAAGATTACAGAATGCATTGTCTGCACATTTGACCCTAGTTTTTGAAAACAGGAATTATTTTTTTATTTTATTTAAAAACACATACTCATAAAACAGAGAAATCACTGCACATTATTAGCACTGCATTCCATTTTCCCCCTAGATTTTGCATCTTTGTTGTCATATTTTCCAGGTGTTCTTTCATTTCCACCCAATTTAGCAATGTTATCTCACTGGGTAATACTTTTGTTGTTGACCATTTTCCTGTTCTGATTCCACACCTAAGGATCTACCATTCCATTTTGCTTCTTTATTTCATTTTACAAACTTGCCACCTACAATTACCTGCCACAATGCAGAGTGATTTCTCCTTACATTATTTCGCACCCTTTAGTGGGTTTTCTCCTCTCCACCAAAGCCTTCAATCAAACACTCAGTGACTCCAGGGCAAAATGTGGGACTGAAGAGGTAATGGAATGACATGAAACACAAATAGAAGCTAATGACCTTTAGCATTAGCAAGGCCTCATCTATCAACAAAAGAAAGTTATTTTAGAAGCTGCTAAAGACAGAAATGTTTGCTTGCTTTCCCCCTCTAACCATTTCGGACTAGGCACTCTAAAGACTGTGTGACCCCTAAATAGTGGGTAAAAGGTTGTTCTTAAAGCACAATCCTAAACATGTGTAGTCAGAAAGAACTCCTACTGAATTCAATAGTGCTTTCTCCTAGGTAGGATTACAGCCTATGCTGCTCGTATAAATAAATTAAACTAATAAGCAGGGAACCTAAAGTAAATCGTGTTCACTGGTTCCAGTGGGACTTACTTCCTAGCATAAAAGTTCTAAAATTGTTGTGTGGCCCACGCAACATTTGTGATTATTTCATAAAATTTATAAACTGCTTGAGTGTAAATAAATAAATAAATAATCTTAAAGTGGTTTACCAAAAAAAATTAAAATGCCTAGGATTTTGAGAAATACTTTTAAATGGACTGTTAGTGCTAGACATTTCCTCTGCTTTGAGTGAGCAGATATTTGGGCTGGCTCTACCATTAGGCAGAAAGAACTAGCCCCCAGTTAGCCTTATTTCATATATATATATATATATATATATAAAATTTTATTAGTTTTTTAACATACCATTTTCAACAATAATTAAACATACTTTTACATCTTATTCCATTTTTTTGACCTCCATCAGTCCTGTCTGAAAATTTCCAAATCTAATCTCTAAAGCAATTCGTATTTTCCCTATTACATTTCAAACTCATAACGAATATCTCCATCTTTTTCTACTTTGTAACACTTCGTATATTTTTCCTTACAAAATTCTTGTAGTCCTACTAGCGTAATTTGTTGATTACAGATGATTAATCAACAGTTAGCCTTATTTCCATCTGCCTCTCAAGGAGGCCAGCCATGCCTTACAGCAGGGTCAAGTGATCTGCTTTAGGCAGCTGCAGGAGGGGGCTAGGCGAAGGCCGAGATTGCTGCCTGAAGGGGTGGATGGCTGTGTTTTTGAAGTGATTTAAGTGTAGTGTGGGAGGGGTGTTGTGACTTGGGGTAGCCCTGTTTCCAAAGTCAGATTTGGATTTGAACAAGTGGAACTGGAGTCTAACAACAGTATGAATGTAGAAGGGAAGGAGGGGAGGGGAGCAGTGAGTGCTATACTACAACACACACACACACACACACACACACACACACATAAAATAGCCCAAATGGTTAGACAAACTTTTGGCTGTGATTGAGGCTCATGTGCAAATTGATTGATTGATTGATTTGGTTTATATACCGCCCTTCATCCTAGGACCACAAGGTGGTTTACAGTATAAAAACACAAATAAATTACTATGGGCAATATTACAACCTTAGTCCACAGAATGAATGAATGAATGAATGAATGAATGAATGAAAGTTTATTTGCGTCAGCCATCGGCCATAGCAACAAAAGAACATTGTGATATACATAAAACAAACTAAGAAGTCGATTATATAAAACACAGTTTAGGGTCCTGAATCAGCAGTCCAATAGTGGACCTTATTCTGATTGCTCCAGTCCATAGATCTTCACACAAAGAAGCACCCAAACAAAGTTGAATTCTCACCCATCAAACAGACATTTGGTTCTTGATTAGGGATATCAGAAAGTAGGGTGGATTTAGAAGGGGAGGGGTGAGTTTAAGAAGTCTGAGATGAAGAAAGGATCATCTCTCAATACTACCTCAGAGAATACCATTACATTATAAAAGCTAAGCAGATCTACACTTTGTCAATGCTTGTATTGATAGACTGTCTTTAAATTTCACATAAGCTGATCTGAGCTTTCTGAAGCAAGAACCAGGAACTACTGCAATGAGTACATAACAATGAGTACATATGTACAATGAGTACATATATATATATATATATATATGCAAAAGAATTGTGCCATCTGCCTTTGCATCAAAATAGAGAGAGGGTCCTAGGAAGGTTTAAAAACACACTGCAACCCTGCTGCTATCCAATTGCATCTGCCAAGTGAAACATGCTTATTAAATAAGGTTAAATGTTGGATATGTCAAAAAGAAGAGAAAGAGAAATCAGCCGAAACTCAAAAATGAAATGAATAATGTAAAGGAAAAGAAAATGTCTAAGGCCACAAGACACCAGTAAGGAACCTTGTTTGAGATGCAGGAAATATTACATTTCAATTTGTAATGTTAATCCATTTTACTGCAACAATCATGTACTGTGTAAGCATGAGGACAGGCTGCCTGGATTCTCATGCACTGGGTGACCTTACTTGTCATTTCAATCAATGCTACAATTTAAAGTCTTGATTAAGCATTATCTGAGTTCAAGCTAAATGGGGAAAGCAAAAAACATTGCATTACTGCTCTCGTTTTTGCTCATGGTCCTGCAGATCTAAAAGCAATGGCTGAGACAATGTGATTCTTACAGAATTTATTAACTATGAGCACAAAATGTCACTTAGGAAACAGCATTTCTGTTTGTGAAACAAACATAATCCCAGATCTGTATATTCCTAAATGTGTTTACTAGGAATTACGGTAAATCCCATTGATTGATGTGTTTGCATCTGAGTATCTGTATGAGTAGCACATTTTTTCCTTCACAGTCAGCAGGTATTAGGTATGCCTTAGAGATTATATATTGGGATGGCAGCCTAAGAGGGAGAAAACTGGCTTGTGCCCACAAGCTTAGCTCCCACCCCTGTTGTGTCCCTGAATTTTGGCAAGCACAAAGTGGCTGTCATGGGTTGCAAATACAGAGGTGCCAGGACTCCATACTAGTGAGCAATGTCACACACAAAAAGCCATACAGTGGACCTTCCGGGGGTCCGTCCACAGCCCGAAAACTCCATAGGCAGAGGCCCCACTTCTGCGCATGCACATTCGTAACCCATTCGTAACCCGAAAGTTATGTATCGCATTTGGAACCTGAAAGTTATTTATGCAGAGCAGTACATAACTAGAGGTTCCACTGTATATGCCAGATTCTCCTTTTGACAGAGATGCAAGCTGTTGCTGGATAGCTCAGTCTGCAGAACATGAGACTCTTAATCTCTGGATCATGGGTTTGAATCCCGCATTGGGTGAAATATTCCTGCATTGCAGGCGGTTGGGCTAGATGACCCTCATGGCCCCTTCCAATTCTATTATTCTATTATCCTAAATAAAAGTATGTCTATATTGTGTTGCTCAATTGAAATTATAGTTAATTTATACTTAATTATTGCCTGCATAACTTATCAGACCCACAAGTGTCAATTGTTGCATGGTGACCTGAAAAAAGGGCGATAAGGAAAACCAATTCCTTTCCCATTTGCAAACACTTCTCTGCCTAGTCAAATGGAGGCACATTTCTCCTCACAGGAGACCAGAAGTGTGACTATTTACAGACCTACATTAAGGTTATATTGCAGTGGGCAAGGAAGGAACAACGTTCACCAGGTTGGAGCATTAGAAAAGCAATACCTGTTTACGTCTGCAGGAAAGTTTGCACCGCCAACATGGCCTAATGCCATGTTTTAAATTTTCTCATTACCAAACAGGATTTATAAAGGTCTCAGAGATAAAAGCTCCCACTTACATCATTGCAAGGCAGGACTAAATAGACTGCAGTCAGTGGAGGAGAACTGAGCTGATAACAAGGCTTATTATCTTCACTTAAAAAATGGATTCCACCATGAAGGCAAGAGGATTCTGTCCAAGGAGACAACCAGAGATGCCTGAAAGCGCACTGTGTTCTCACGGTCTAACGTTACCAGAATTGAGTTCCTGACCTCAGCAACTTTCCATATACTAATTAGGATATAATGCAGGGAAAAGGTCACATTTGGATAATGCAGTGAGAATTAATATCTAATGTCCTTGCAATTGTCTTTGATTTGATTATGTGTACACTGCCAGCAGAAGATTTAATATTATGCATTTTATTCATATTCACTTTGTCAAACATCTCTTGTAGAAAGAGCACTAATCCCAAGATGCATTTATTCTGATTGAAGGAGAAAATTATTTGAAGAACCAGCATGCATAGTTAATAGTATCTTAAAGAATCGGGCAATATTTTCCCCCCATTTTGATTTTCTACCAACTTTGTATTTATTAGAGTTGCTTTATCACCGAGTAATATACCAGTGGCACATGAGCATAAGCCTCTTTTCAGCATTACTGCAGCTGGTATGATATCCTAGGCTAGTTTGAGTGGAGGGGTACTTATAAGAAGAGGTAGAAGGTGCCTGGCAGATAAACAGGTTGCTGAGAAATCTTATAGCCACAGTCATAATCCCACACCCACACCCTTCTCAACTCTGTTGACATGCTGGTAGTCTGATAACCAGATCTGGTCTAGGGCAAGTTTGGAGACCCCTGTGGCCTTCCATTGATGGACTCCAACTGCCATCAGCCCCAGGCAGTATGGTCAATGATCAGAGCTGATGAAAATTGTGGTCCAACATTACCTGAAGATGCGCCAGCTGCTGATTCTTATTCTCTTGGACTTCTTTCGATCCATCTATATACTTGAATCTAAATCTATTTCTGTATCACTGTATAATCTATATACAATTATTCCTATTCAGTTGTGCATGAGAAATAAAAGTTCCTGAATTCCTCCCCATGTTTTTTCCTCCCCAAGCTTTAGGAAGATTTTGGGGAACTTCAAGAGATATCTAAGATGGCTCCCTTTTCAAATGGAAATCTAGACAACAAGACCAGGATGTGCACTTCATTGCAAATACAGTAGTACCTCAGGTTACAGACACCTTGGCTTACAAACACTTCGGATTACAGACTCCGCTAACTCGGAAGTAGTACCTTGGGTTAAGAATTTTGCTTCAGGATGAGAACAGAAATCGTGGGGTGGCAGCGGGAGGCCCCATTAGCTAAACTGGTACCTCAGGTTAAGAACAGTTTCAGGTTAAGAACAGACCTCTGGAACGAATTAAATTCATAACCAGAGGTACTACTGTACATGCTTAATATTCTGCCCAGAGTTCGTAACTGTTGGCATTTAGGCTTCAAACTGATGCAATTAAAAAAATAATTAAAAAATGCTCAAAACTTCAGTAGACCTTTACAAAATACTCATTCTGTTCTTAGCATTATATATTACACACACACACACACACACACACACACCAACACCCCTCTTGTTTTCTTTCTGGATGTTCCAGTTATATTTTTAAAAATTGTCACAATCAAGCTGTACATGTGCCTATCTGCATGAAAATGAGGCTGTGCATTTCAATTTGATATTGGATTCTGAGTTCCATTCAGAGGACTGCTTGGATGCACATCTGCAATGACTCCTTTTTTCTCTCCATTTATGCTGGCACCTCCTCCGCATTAAGCATAACCACATACATTTCAATTGTTACATTTTCCAGTTCATTAACAAAAACGCTTGATACAAGCCCAGATCTCTTTTCTCACCATCACACCCATATCTACCACCTCATTTACCAGAAAGTTAGGTTTACTGTATCATAGGTATTCGGGGCCAAGCAGGAATTTCCCCTCCTGTTAAATAGGGCCTGTCTGGGAGTTTTGCCTACCTCATAGCAATTGTCACAACTTGTTGGCAAGTCAGTCACTGGCATGAATCCTGCCCCCCAAAAGGAAATGGGGTACCCCAGGGAGAGGTCCTTATATTTGGATGCTCAGACAGCGGACGGGGAGCCATAGGACACCCTCAGTTGGCAATTCTGTGAGGGTACATCATAAGGCGGTCATTTGCCCAGGGTTGATCCTAACAGTTAATCAAATAGCAGTTGGGCTGTGTCATGAACTGGCAGGCCAACGGGGAGGAGAAAGAGGATCCCAGCGAGGGGTATAGCCATGACTGGTACACACCTGGGCAAGATGGGGATGGAGAAGAAGAGGATAGGGACACAGAAAGTACTCACAGGACAAATGATGGTGGGGTGATGGAAGTCAGTGCAGAAGAACCAGAGGAACACTATCCATCATCAGAGCCAGAGAGGCCCCCATCTCCATGAACATGGCAGGTTCTGAGGCATAGGGAGCACCAGGAGGTATGCTCTAGGAAGCTGAGGCAGGCAAGGGCCCATAGCCCAGCTCACTAGCTGGCCAGGTGGGGCTCATTAGCTCTGGGAGGAGGTGTGTGATTCCTCAGCTGCATTAGGCTCAGGACAGGTTAGAGTCACATGCCTCATCAAGCCCAGATGCTGGAGTCAAGATCCAGTGGATAAAAGGGAAGCCGAGCTGAGGTGCTGGGTTTGCACAACTTCCCATGTTGATGGACCATGCTTGGGTTTCCTAGGTGCTCCATGGGACTGTGTTTTTTGGGACTGAACTCCATGTTCCCTGACCCTGGGTTGGCTGCAGAGGTGGAAACTGGGTCTGATTGTTGGACTTGGTTTAGTGTATTGAACCCTGACCGTGTTTCCTGACTTGTTGGACTGCTGGACTACCTGCTAGCATTTGCCCTTGAGACTGTATTCACTAGTAGGACTGGTTACCATGTATGCTGGTGTTTGGGACAGGCTGGATGATTCAGGATACACACCCAATGCCTATGCCAAAACCTACTGACATCTATAATCAATAAAGTTGTGGCCTGCTTAATCCCAAGACATGTGTTTTGTGCTTGTTATACCTCTCCCTGTGCCCCACTGGCAGAGGGCTCACTGCACCTGGGCCCACAAGAACATTTTAGCACATAGTCTGCAGGAAAGAAGGAATGGTTGTGAGGCAGAACAATCCTACGTGTGATCAGGGAATAAGAAAGTGGTGGATCAATTCCTGCATCCCAACCCCTCCGACCCTCCTCCTTACATGGCAGAGTCTTAATTTCTCTAACTGGCACTAAGTTGACCATTCAATTCACTGTCAAACGCAAGCAGAGGCTACTTTAACAATTATCAAAATAATCATCTAACAGACACTGTGGAATGGCCCCCACTAATGCTGGGCTCTTCACAAGAGCGGCTCCATTCATCAGCAGGGTTTTGTACTTGCTCACCGAATCCCAAGTTATTTTGATAGCGTGGATTGTTGTGCTCTCCCATTCTTTTCCTTGCCCTAGTGCCATGTTCCAAAGGGAGGCATGTACCCAAAGCATCACTAGCTAATCTAACATGGATGCTTTCTTTCCCTCCTCCTGCTCGGCAAATTACTCTAGCGTTGAGCTCGGGCTGCCATGTATATGACAGCGAGAATGATGGAACTAGCAGGAGGCACTTACCAACAAGAATAATTTCAAAATTTACTCTGCTAATACAAGCAACCCTTCAAAGTGGAGATAGGATGTCAGATGGCATTTCGTCACATATTTATTTGAACCAAAGGCCTATGATCAACGTGACGAAGAGAGGCGGCAAAATAACATGCATCACTGATAGCTGCTAAAAAGTTATCGGTGGTGGAGAAAATGTCTTCTTCCAAACATGAAGAGAGGATGATGAAGGTAATAGCTTCAAGCCTGAGCAGACTGATTTCTATTACTGCGGTGCATGTCCTCCAAGCAAAGCATGTTTGTTTGTCTCACAGGCGCTGCAACGCTTGTCATCATTTTATTAAGCAGAAACAAAACTATGACATTGAGGCATGGCTTTTCCCTTGCAGCTTGTGTCTGACTCACTAAACCAAAAACCTAAGAGGGAGAAATCTGAAGTTGGGGAAATGAAAAAAGCATCTAGTGTACAGCTGGAGTACTGTGTGGTCTAACATATCTTTCTTCATAGGGATGCTACTGGGATGCTACTTCAGAATTTGAGGGGTTTGGTTTCCCCCTTCCTGCTTCCTGGCTGAAGTGCACAGATATCCCAAATGGCTCCATGAAAGCCCCAGAATGTCCAGTCGTTCCCAGACACCTCTTGGCTCTGTCACATATCCTATGGACAACATAGGAAGCTGTGATTAAGTAAAAGTCAAAACTTCTGGACTCTCCCTCTTGCTGAAGAGCCAACTTCTGAAAAAGATTGTGGGGGCCTGATGCAATGTCCTGACATCACACGTGCGATGTCACGAGGAGCCAGGGACGGAGTCATGTGCGGAGGCAGCACAACCCCAGTGGCTGGCACCCCTGTTCCCCCCCTTCTGCTGTGCAAGGAAAAGATGGGGAAACCTGCTCTCAGCCAGTGGTCAACCACTAGAGCCGCATTGTGCTTGGCTCTAGTATCAGCCTCCTTTGCCTCCTCCTGCACCAACACCAGCTCAGGGGATGCTTCCTCTGTTCCTCCCCCAAGTGGTAGGCAGAGGAGCCACTGGCCACCAAAGCCATCTGGCTCCGCATTCAGCCTCCTCTGCCCTCTGAACATTGGAGGGGGCGGCCCCTTCAAAAAAACACATGGGGGGAGCAAAGTGCCTTGGCCCCTAAGAGTTGGTGCCTATGTCCTCTCGGAGCCAGTGCGGTGTAGTGGTTAAGAGCGGTAGACTCGTAATCTGGTGAACCGGGTTCGCTTCCCCTCTCCTCCACATGCAGCTGCTGGGTGACCTTGGGCTAGTCACACTTCTCTGAAGTATCTCAGCCTCACTCACCTCACAGAGTGTTTGTTGTGGGGGAGGAAGGGAAATGAGAATGTTAGCCACTTTGAGACTCCTTTGGGTGGTGATAAAGCAGGATATCAAATCCAAACTCTTCTTCTTTTTCGTGGCTGTGTGGGGAGGAGAGAGACAGAAGAGCATGAGCCTGGGGGAGCCTCATTCCTCCGCCATTAAACCACAGATCAACATGATGTTCAAAAGCTACCATAGTCTGTTTGGTCCAAGTTAAGCTGAAAGCTGTACCACGCCTTGCTAAAATGCTTCTAAACTGTGCCCACAAATTCATCAGCATTAACAGATCTAGACTATGTTGTTTCATTAACTCTAATTGGATGGGAGCCTTTTGCTGAAACATTAAAGAACAGTTTCGGTTTGACACTCCTTGTGTATTTCAGGTAAAATAAATATTTTCAGCTAGCTGTAAGTGAGAAGAAAGCGTTACAATAGGAGTCCCAACATAACCTTAAAGTAGGCTTTATTTTGAGAGAAAAGCATAATAAAGGGCTGCTTTTCCCTTAAAAAGAGCAATACCCGATAGTCGCACTCTGTTATTAAGAGCTTAAAATACAGACAAAGCTGTATAATTCAATAGCAAAGGCACTTTACTGGAAGTAAGAAACATTTAGAGTCTTTTAACACAAGCCTTGTGTCCCAAAATACTAGTTGTAATGGACTCCACACTCTTTTGATTGTTTAATACACAGAGAAATTGCTGCATAAAGTGCAATTCTCCTAGCATGCAAAGGGATAAGGGTTGTGTTAGGTCTTATTCTTTGACCCAATACAAGAGGGAGGCTAATGTATTATCTCGTCCACAACTAGGCGGGAGGAGGGGGCAGGGTCATTCCTCATGCATTCACCCCCACCTACTTCTTAGCTAAATGTTTCCTTTTTCAAAGGGTCTAAAGACATGTGCATTGCAATGTACCATGTGATATCACCTCACTGTAAGTTTCCCTAGCCTCTCTACTTCATTGGCCGACAGTCTAGCGAGGCCACATCACATAACTACATGACAGTAGTTCTCAATAAGACAAAGCAGCAAAGCATGTTCCCCCAGCATTTAGTTTTAATAGCCCATGTAGATATGGCTTGGACGCGGGTGGCACTGTGGTCTAAACCACTGAGTCTAGGGCTTGCCGATCAGAAGGTCGGCAGTTCAAATCCCCACGACGGGGTGAGCTCCCATTGCTCAGTCCCAGCTCCGGCGAACCTAGCAGTTCAAAAGCACATCAAAGTGCAAGTAGATAAATAGGTACCACTCCAGTGGGAAGGTAAACGGCATTTCTGTGCGCTGCTCTGGTTACGCCAGAAGCGGCTTAGTCATGCTGGCCACATGATGCGGAAAAACTGCCTGCGGACAAATGCCGGCTCCCTTGGCCTGTAAAGTGAGAAGAGCGCCGCAACCCCAGAGTCATCTGCGACTGGACTTAACTGTCAGGGGTCCTTTACCTTTACCTTTACCTTTTTTAGATATGGCTTTGGACTGGATTTCGTTCGTGAGTTTGAATGAGTTTTGCCATTGATGTGCAGTTAAAGTGAGCTCTTATATGCTGTGTGGATTTCAATCTAATTTGTTAACAGCTGGTTAGTGATAACAGTATTTGGATCCTCACATCAGGGATCCTTTTGTAAGAAAGAAAGAAAGAAAGAAAGAAAGAAAGAAAGAAAGAAAGAAAGAAGGAAAGAAAGAAAATTCCACATCTTGATCAAGAAAGGGAGTTGACCAGGGCAAGGTGGTGACTCTGTGGACCAATGCTTTTGAGCAGACAGGAGCACCTGTCAGAAACTGGAATAGAGTGCAAACATCAAGGAATGGCCCTCCAGATGTTCCTGAAATACAATTTCCATCATCCTGCCCATGCTGGCTGGGGTTTATGGGAGATGAAATCCAATGAAGAATCATAGAATTGTAGAGTTGGAAGAGACCCTGAGGGTCATCTAGTCCACCCCCTGCAACACAGGAATCTTGCCCACAGTCACCCCCCTGGTTAACAGCCAGAAACACTGACCCATTGTGTCACAGTACATTGCACACCTGGAGGGTTATAGATTTGCAATCCCAGAATACGGTAAATGAGGGTGCAAGGGGTTCCTGGGAACCAAGAAGAGGGTGAAAACGAAAGGATAAGTGTGTGGAAATGGCAGAGAGACTTATGGGGGTAACACCAAGCACAGAGCCATGTGGATTAATTATAATCTGAAAAAGGATTATTATTTCTAACCCGAAGGAGGTCAATGTGGAGGACAGGACATCCATAACTTCTGTTCTGTTTTCTACCTTGCTTTTCAATGTGGGAAAGACTATGGCTATCCTTATGATTTGGTTTCGATTATTTTATATGATTTAATTTCTAGACTGCTTAATGTATTCAAAGCAGTTTACAGATAACTAAAGCAATAACAGACAGCTTAAATAAGGTATCAAAAATGCACAGCTACATATAAAAATGTTGCACTAACACAAAGTTGCTAACATATATAAATCAATATCAATTCATTTTCCTTCTGACACACCACACTGAAGTCACCTGCACTGCCTGGTCATCACATACCACAGCCCTTCTAGTTCACAGAGTCGTGCATGAACTTTTCCTGACAGGAGGAAACTAAAACTCCTCGCCCATTTGCAGAAGCGTCTCTTCCTTTCTTTTTGCACATGAGTCAAAAATTAAAATCTCTTTTTTTTAAATCTTCAAATCAAATTGAATCATTTGGGTAAGCTTGTTGTGAGGCCCAGCACATTACACACTTGAAGAGGAGCCACAGGCACTTAAAAATACTGCTCCTTTTCCCCTTGTCCTCTGCACAATAAAACCAATTAACAAGAACAAATCTTCTATGGATGAAAAGATATGAACGTCCTCAAAAAGCCCTAAATATTAGGTCAGTGCCACTTTACTGAGCCAATCAAATAAAAAACCGTTTGTGCAGAGTTAGGCCTCATTAATCTCCTTTCAGATCCAACCCTATAAAATTAATTATCATTTATCTCCATATATTTTTCCTTCCACAATTATAAAAAGTATTTTATAAAAGTATCTCAGTTTTTCTTTTATTGTTTTAACTTGGGTAGTCTGATGGCTAATGGCAAAGACAAAAAAATCTGTACTTGGGTTGTTGTTGTTGATGATGATGATGATAATGAATGTTATTTTCTGTGAAATAACAGTTAAGTCACTTAGGGCTAGTGCAAAAGCAATGGTCCTGATGGCCTAACCATAATGCAGAGATTAGTATAATACTACAGGCTTGCACATTCCTATTCCACGGTGTCATAAAGCTACATGGGCACTAACCACAGCTGCTCCATAAGCAGGGCTTGCAAACCCACCTGAACAATAGCAAGCCTGGCTAAACATGGATAGCACTGCTGCCCATTAATTGAACATTATGGTTACAACAAACCCGCACCTGCCAACATTTCTCTGAGGAAAATAGGGGCATCCTATTCAGTAGCAACAACAACAATTTTACTATTTATACCTCACCCATCTGCCTGGGTTGCCCCAGCCACTCTGGGCTGCTTCCAACATATATAATATACATATATATGGATAAGTATATATGTATATACATATTTATGTCTCTCACCAAACGTAAACAAACTGTGAAAAAGACTATGAATTGAAAGTGGAGACAACCTTTCGCTGTTTGTTTGCTTTGTAACACAAAAAAATCCTTAATAAAAACTAAATAAAACATTAAACTTTAAAAAGCCTCCCTATACAGGGCTGCCTTCAGATGGCTTGGGGGTTGGATAACTGCATACCCTCCAACATTTCTCTGATGAAAACAGGAACATCCTAAGGAGAAGTGGGACATTCCAGGGTCAAATCAGAAACCGGGATGGCTTCTGTAAATCCAGGACTGTCCCTGGAAAATAGGGAGACTTGGAGGGTCTGCAAACCATGGAAGGTGGGAAGGAACTCACAAAAAAGAAGAGAAAGATAGGGAGGGAGTACCCAAATCTTGTTCCGAGTCATCTACCTGTGGCTAGGAGATCAGGATAATTTGTTTGTTTATTTGAGTCACACTAGCCAGAGTGAACCATAGCTCTATACTAGGCCTTAATAAAAGTAGCATTCACTCATTCTTCTGAAATTCTATTACACAAGCTGGGCATCAAATGCCTTGGATATTTCAGTTGCCTCCAGACTGTCAGAATTTCATCAAGTCATGATGAAGAGCTGTAAAATTCCAAAGGGAAATTTCCTTGAGAGGCTCTGAGGTTTCTTCAGTGCTTCCAAAAGATGTGGAATATACCCTGAAACTCCACGGGAAAATTGTCATGTTAGAGATCAGCTCAGGGACTGAAGATACAGTGAAGGAATACAAATCCATTCATCTCCACATCAGAGGGGAAGTCTAGCCCATGATGATCACAAACACAATGAGCTCCCATCTGTTACATGACAACTGTGAAATGAATTGACACACACACACACAACTAGACAGTGTCTATTGTAGCAACTTCTGTTAATGAAAGCTTTTGAATCACATCAGGAAATGCTCAAAGGCAACAATAGCAATAGATGTTGTTCCAATGACGACTATCATCTTACTTGTATCATTGCTTGGGACAAGCAGAACATTAACACCAAAAGGAGCTGTCCTGACAGCTGTTATATACTGTATATGGGGAATTTTAGCAGGGACTTTTCTGCTCCAAGTCAAGGAGAGTGAGAGCAACGAGGAAACTCACTGTCCAGGTTACTCCAGCTATCACCCATCTCCACCATGAAATTAATTACTTCTTAGAGAGGGCAGAGGAGTGAGTTACTATAGAAGCTGGGATAAGAGTAAAAAATAAAATAAAAAGGGTGGTGAAGAAGCATAAATAATAATTTTACATAGTAAAATAATAAAAGAGACAACACAACCATAAGATTAACACAAGATTAACTATAATATGCACCAGCAGCTAAAAACATGCAGCAAGTTTAGGCACTGACCAAATTTAAATGCTGGGGGAAATAGAACTGGTTTAACCTAGCGACAAATAAATTGCAATGTGTGTGGGATGGCATTCCACATTGGAACATTGCCAGATTGTGTTACATAAAGGTGAAGGGACCCCTGACCATTAGGTCCAGTCGTGACCGACTCTGGGGTTGCGGCGCTCATCTTGCTTTATTGGCCAAGGGAAGCAAAGGAAGCAAACAGCTTCCGGGTCATGTGGCCAGCATGACTAAGCCGCTTCCGGCAAACCAGAGCTGCACACGGAAACACCGTTTACCTTCCCGCTGGATCGGTACCTATTTATCTACTTGCACTTGATGTGCTTTCGAACTGCTTGGTTGGCAGGAGGAGGGACTGAGCAACGGGCGCTCCCCCCGTCGTGGGGATTCAAACCGCCGACCTTCTGATCGGCAAGTCCTAGGCTCTGTGGTTTAACCCACAGCACCACCCGCGTTCCATTGTGTTACATAGAACCATAGAATTGTGGAGTTGGAAGGGACCCTGAGCAACATCTAGTCCAAGCTCCCGTATGGGCACCAAACCTGCAACCTTGGCATTCTCATTCAGCACCATGCTCTAACCAACTGAGCTATACACAGTGCACTTCTGATTGTGAAGAGACAGTGAGAAGGGCTTTGGTAGAAGCTCTCAAGTACAGCCTATTGACCCCCAGGCTCCATGTACAAAGGCTTCTTTCAGCAGAAGGTGGATGTGGACTATGTTTGGGGCTTGTCCTGTGCAAAATGCAGGAAATTCCTGCCTGTGGCTGTGCATGGAATCACATCCAGATAGGGGAAAGGGGAGAGATCTTTGTGGCTGACTTAAACTGCTTGAATCCTATGGGGAGCCCCTCCACAACCAGCACTTCACATGAACAAAACACACTGGGGAGCAGCAGGACCATCACCAATATTGGTAAGGTTGGCCACAGATGAATCATGCAATATAAGTGCCACATTTTGGCACAGCATCCAGTCTGGAGAAGTGTCAGAGGCAACCTCAAAAAAGCATAAAAAGAAGAAGAAACCAACAGACTGTCTGGCTGAACCATTGTCTAGATTAGGCACCCTCCAGAAATACAATCCATAAAGCATTCAACTCTATATTGTGACATACGATCTCACCGCTGAAAAATAAACACAACTTTAATACACAATCAACGCTTTCAGGGAAAATACCCCACTGCTCTTCAAATCTCATTTTGTTCTGTATATCCAAATTGGAATGAATGTGTGCTGCAAATATTGGTTACTGAATGGTACTACATAAGCATTTTGAAAATCTCTCATTTGCACTGGCCAGATACACTCTGGTAGTTCGGCTGTATAAGCTAGGAAATCTGTGTCATTTTGTCTGTCCACAATTATCCCGAAAGATGTCAGAAAAAGTCTTGAGGGCAAACTAGGTTGTCGGGGGGAGGGAGGGAGAGATCCATCTTCGTATCTCCCAACATCTTTTTCCTTGGTTAAAACCAGCACTGGGGAATTGCCAGGGTGCGGAGGGAGGTAAACATTTCCCTAAAAGTGACTTACTCAATGGAAACCACCAACACCGTACTGATGCTGCTCATTTTATTATATCGAGCATGCTTACCCTGAGACTCTTACTCCATTCATGATTAATAATGAGATGCATTTTGAGCTAATGTCTTGCCTTTTGTACCTGCATGTGTAGCTTAGCATTCATCAGACCAGGCCAGTGAAGCTGGCAGCCACAGGCGCAAGCTCAGAATTTGATTGCGTTGAAGCTTGATTCAGTCTCAATGAGAAACTGTCCTTCCTTCCTGACAGCTGCATTTTAGTCCAGCATTATCATGGACTAAAGGGACGCGGGTGACGCTGTGGGTTAAACCATAGAGCCTAGGGCTTGCTGATCCGAAGGTCGGCGGTTCGAATCCCCGTGACGGGGTGAGCTCCCATTGCTCAGTCCCTGCTCCTGCCCACCTAGCAGTTCAAAAGCGCACCAGTGCAAGTAGATAAATAGGTACCACTCCAGCGGGAAGGTAAATGGCGTTTCCGTGCGCTGCTCTGGTTTGCCAGAAGTGGCTTAGTCATGCTGGCCACATGACCCAGAAACTGTACGCCGGCTCCCTCGGCCAATAAAGTGAGATGAGCGCCGCAACCCCAGAGTCGTTCGCAACTGGACCTAATGGTCAGGGGTCGCTTTACCTTTACCTTAAGCAATACAGAGATGGATACCAGTGATTTAGTGAACATGGGTAAATTGAATCACAATACAACAATCACTTTGGGGGAGACACCAAAGGCAACTTGACATCCCACTTTGCATTATACAACACTAAATTAAACTTTGATTAGCATTCAGTTCTGCTGGAATTGGCACCGACGATTGCTTAGAACTAATCAACTAAGTGCTGCTCATACTGAAACAGTTGATAAGGGATTGTCAATTGACATCCTGGGCCGGCCTTATCATTAGGCAGAGTGAAGTAGCCACCTCTGGCATCTAAATTTGGGGTCTTGTGAAAGGGCAGCAAATGCTTAGTCGTTTAATTAATTTGTTTGTTTGTCTTTTTACTGCCAGGGAAGAAGGGAGGATTTTCTGCCTCATATGCCAGAGCGATTTTGTTGGTATTGGGTCTTATGCACCTTGTCTGAGGGAGTGGGGTGGGGTGTGGGGTTTGCGCCATCACAGCAAACAGCAAATTGCTTTCCAGGTATAGCAGGTTTGTACCGCACACATGCAAATCAAGCAGCAGACCGATATTCCTAGCTGTTTTCTCACAGGTCAATGAACAACCTTTGGATGGTGAGGATTTGATGGGCTTAATTATTGTGCAGTGACCTACTGTTCAGCATTCATGACCCAAGCCCCATAGCCACTTCCTGATATGGAGCCGTGTTTGTTTGTTTTTAATTCCATTTTTCCTTAGACGACTTTCACATCATTCAGGGGTCCTCTCCCCCCTCCCGCTTCATTAGATGTGAATAAAAAACAGTCCAGCAGAGCCGAAACTCAAAATAAAAGCCAAACTCAATGGGCTGAAACGCAGGCTGCACACATATTTATGACTAAAAATCTACACGGATGCCTTGCCAAGTCCTCATAAAATCCTAATACTTGGCACGGGATGCTCGGTTTTACAGTTTTAGCTTCCTTTGGCATAATCTGCCATGTTTTAATTAAACAGAGAATGCAGAGTGCATCCCCAGTAACCCATGCCTCTAGCCTCATCTCTTTCAATGTGCCATCATGGAAATGTAATTGCAGGAGAAAACGCTTCTCCTGCATACCTTAGAAGGGTGAGCTACGTCCAACAAACAGGATAAGGAAAGAAATGTTAAAATATCAGAAGGAGATGTGTTATTTGTAAGGCAGAAGTTCCCAACTCACAGCATAAGACAACCCCAAGTGAATCAGACCAAAGGTCTATCTATCTGGTTCACCATTCTCTTACCATAAAAAGCCCAACAGATGCTTCTAGCAAATGTGTGAGCAAAGAACGAAGGTTGCCCTGGCCTTTGTCCACAGCGACTGGTACTCAAAGGGATGCTGCCTCCAGTCCAAGCATGAAGATTCCATTCAGCTGTCTTGGCTAATTGCCATTGATAGGTCTATCCTCCGTGAATCCCTCTAATCCCTTTTAAAGCCATCTAAGCCAGCCTCCATCACTGCATTTTGTGCCAGCGAATTGCATGTTATCAATTATGTGCTGGTGTGATTTCCCACCCCCACTCCATCACGAACCTACCATCCACCCATGCCACATATAGAGAAGGTGCAATTCTTAGCTATCTAAGTACCTTCACACCATAGGTGCCAGGTCCCTGGGGTCCTGGGTGCCCGAGGACCCACAAAATTCCCCATTAAGGGGCCGGGCACCCACAAATTTCAGTGCCAGGGCCATGCACATTGAATGGTACCCAGGGCCCTAAGCACCCACAGTCACGGCGCCAAGTTGGCACTCCTGCTTCACATAATTTATGGGTACTGTTTGTATTACACTACTGGGAGTTTGTCTCATGTTCCTAGTAATTTTCTGTAGTCTTCCTTATATAGCTAGAGGGTTGTATCAAGTGACCTGTTAGAACAAGGATTTATGCTTGCACAACACTCATTCTCCTCCTCCCCTATGGGCCCCACACTCTCCCCAAATTGCAAGAAGCTCCAGAAAAAGAGTTAAGAGGATTTGGATTTTCTTAATCTAAATTATCTGATAATGTGTTTATCTGGTATCTATGTTTATGAGTTATTTATTTGGATTTTCTTTTTTGTGTAGCACCTTGAGATGTGTGGATAGTAGGTGGTCTACAAATGAACATAGAAGTAAACATAAAGTGTGGTTGCCAAAGCATAGGTAAGAGAGTTATATGCAGATGGAGGGAGGACATGGCATGATGAGGGAGAGCGGTCACTTTGGTACCTGCTCAAATCCCTCAGCAGGTAGATCTAACTTTCCATTTCTTTTCCTATGGACCCATGGAAGAATCCTGCTCTTTAGCTGCTTTGTTGAAGCTGTAGCAGAATATGTGGGCCCATTGCTAGGCAACAGGCTTTTGAGTTTCACATTGAACCAAATCATTTGAATATAGTAAACTCAGCTGAGGAGATTTGAGTATTTATGTCACGATTGCCTGAAAGCAGACCCACAAGACTACAAAGCCCACAATGCAATGTGATTGCAAACAAAATGTCCATTTGAAGAAGAAGAAGACAATGAAGAAGAAGAAGAAGCATCTATTCTATGAAGCAAGTAGTTGAACATATTAAAGGATGGCCGCGGAACTAACTCAAGGATCAATAGTCAGATATATTTTCCACTGAGGTCTATTCTTCAGGACCAGAAAAATGGAACTGAAAATAAACTGTGCTCCCAGGCTTCACACATGCTTAATATATGCCATTATACATGAATAATTTTGCTATAGTTTCTGTTCTTATTCTAAAGCACATATAAAAATCTCCTGTCTGAATTTCTAATGGTTTTCTAAAATTCAATTTTGTAAAAATTATTTTATAGAAGGGAGGTAATAATGCAAGTCAAGACTTGTTTCAGGATAGGCTTTCAGCAAGCAAACTGCATTTGACTTATTAAAGTAAATCTGAAACAGCTTGAAGTGTTTATCCTTTGCTTTTAGTTTATTTTTGTAAGTATAAATTTTTATCAAGCTCATTTAGGCTCACTACTATCCCGGGTGCTCAGAACCCTGAAGCATCGCAAGTCTTTGAACATCACATTTTGATGTCTCCTGAGCCTCGAGGAAGCTATTAAAATGGGAGTAGTGTTAAAATTACCTCAATTTATTCTTTTATCTGAAAAATTTCATACACACCACAGAACGGCATGTGCAAATGGCTGAAGGATGGGTAAGAGCAGAGCTTTGGTTCAGCAGGAACTCACCGGAACTCAGTTCTGGCAAATCTCAGGTGGGCGCCATTGCCATTCTAAGACAATGAGGTGAGTTCATGGTGAGTTATGGCACCTCTTTTTCTAGAAAAATAGCACTTAGTCCAGCATTTTGCCCCCACAGTGGCCGACCAGACAGCTGTGAGAAGCCAACAACCAGGACGTGAGTGTGGCAGCATCATTCTGCTCATGCTCCTTGGCAACTGGTATTCAGTGGGACAGAGTAGGTGACTTGCTTAAACAAAGACATATGGAGGGGAGAGGGAAATGGGTCTGAGAAATTTACGTCCCCTGACAAATAAACCTACTGATGTGAATAAATCATGATTCCAATAAAGTCTTGGATTTGATCCGCTGTTTAGCGTGGGAATAACAGATGAATTTATTATTATGTGTTAGCGAAAAGTCCCAAAGTTGAAGGAATTGCACCAAAGTTCACACTTTAATAAAAAAATCATGAGCGTTTAATATTAACTGCCCCTGGTGGCGCATGTCTTAATCGAAAATTCTGAACTCATTGGGAACCTTCTCTAATTTTTCGCAGGGTTACTGAAGGAGCATCTCAGCTAGGCAACTGGTAGCTGCACACTATTTATTTGTCATCCAGGGATAGCCCTATGCAGTTTAAATCAAAAGCAGAAGAAAGACTCTTTGTAATATACAAGTTCAGCTTCTCTGTGAAAGCTACACAACTGAAGTTCCCTGAAGGTGTGTGGAGATCTTGGGAGTCTCCACACTAATCATACAGAATACATTAGATGGGTTCGCTATCAATGAGCCATAAGAATTGAATCATATTTTATTACTATTATTTAATAACTTGATGCTGGAATGTGTGCTTAGGTGCTGCTGCGTGTACACAAAGACACTTAGGACTCACTGACTCATTCATTCGGGATATCAAAATGCCTAGGTACTTTATGTGCCTCCTACAAAGCTGAAATTTAGTAATCAAGAAATTGCAATCACTTAGAGAAAAACACCCAGAAACTCTGAAAACAGAATGTGTATATGTCTCTCCCTCAAACTGGAGGTGATGTGGGGTTAAATTAAGGTAACCAGATTTTTTTTCAATGAATCCAGGGACACTTTTCAACTTCAATGAATTTTGTATGGGGACTGATTTGTAAATCCAGGGACTGTCCCCGGGAAATGGGGACGTCTGGTAACCTTAGGTTAAATTATATCTTACATCATTCACACTTAAAAAGTACTTGAACTGGCCACTTTTGTGTTATGCTTGCACCTCCAGGGGCCTACAGCCAAATAGGGTTGTTTTTTCAGAAAAAAAGTGGCACTGGGCCCTAGAAGAATTTGGATTTGATATCCCGCTTTGTCACTACCCTAAGGAGTCTCAAAGCGGCTAACAATCTCCTTTCTCTTCCTCCCCCACAACAAACACTCTGTGAAGTGAGTGGGGCTGAGAGACTTCAGAGAAGTGTGACTAGCCCAAGGTCGCCCAGCAGCTGCATGTGGAGGAGAGGGGAAGCGAACCCGGTTCACCAGATTACGAGTCCACCGTTCTTAACCACTACACCACGCTGGCTCTCTAATCTGGTTTGGGAACACATTCCATATTGGGGCCCCATAGCTGATTTTTCTTCAGAGTAACATTAGCCAGTATAAGCCAATACAAAACAACGTAATGTGTTGTTTGTCCCAAAGTGTACCAGTAAAATATTCTTCCACATCACCTAGAAAGCTATAATATGAAGCACTAACCATTTGAGACATTTTGATGACGGGAAATGTCTGATAATGAGAAATGGTGAAATCTATCACCATCTTGGCTGTTATTTACCTCAGAACAGAGGACACACACACCATTTAAATGGCAATGCCCATCAACTTGGAGGGGGGGGGGCTTCAAATATTTTATTTGCTCCTGTGGATTTCCAATATTAATCATACTCAAAGGCAACTTAAATTCTTTATTCCACTTAGTCTTAGTTGGATGTCACTCTTACCATCCATTTTTCAACATATTATGCCTTTTAATGATTGTCTTTAAATAGTTTAATCCACTGCAGCTTGTAAAGTCTATTTACACTTTCATCCTAGACTGCATTTTTCAGCAGAAAGATATGCTATACACATCACAGAAGCTCCAAATATAGACTTACTTCTTAGCAATGGGATGTGATCAAAGTTTGGAGAGTGCTTTGATATCTTGAATGACGAAAGCTTTATTGTAGAAGTACTGTTGTCGCCATTAGATATCTAACTTGGAAACATCTTTGTCCATCACAATGTGTATTCATATTCAACATTCTACTTAGAACAAACAACAATTGCAGCCATGATTATGTGGAGATGTGGATTTAAAAAAAACAAAAAACTGCCCTAAATACATAAAAAGTAACTTCCTCTCTCCACCACTGTCTCTGTCTGCACAGCACTAGAATTTTTTCAAAGCACAATTGATAAGCTGGTTTGTTTCATGATGTAATTTTTAAAAAATAAAATCATTTGCTGGCCTTGTAACGCTGACCCTAGCAGTAGTGCATAAATATTTAGGCTGTTTCCACCCAAGTTGCTTTCCTCCTTTGAATACTAATGCAGGCAGCAATGAATAAAATGAAGTATCGCTGTAATGGAACTAAGGACCAGTCATGAATACCTAAAAACCTCTGTTTGTCAACCAACTTGTTAGCCAAAATTAAAGAAGCCATTACTAATACCTAGGAACCCAAGATTCATTTCATTTCCTAATGATTTCTGAGGTTATATTGTGACAATATCAAATATCATTAACCAAGTAGGCATTAATGTTGTAACAACCAGGGGGGGAAAGCAATAGCCAAACCAAGCCTAAGACAAGGAATCTAAAGAGGTGCGTGCATATGGATACATTTTATGACGGAATAATCAACGTTCTAGTTTGAGTTGCATTCCCCATCAGGTGCTCCAGGTTCAGTCAGCAAGGAAATGAAGACAAGTGATATGACTTCTCCTTTGTAAAACATCTTGCAATTGCCGAAAGTCAAACCTGCACTCCACTTGGGCAGCAGGCCATTTGGGTTCTAAGTTTCAGCCAGAGAAAGATAGAGGGATTGTTTGCATTAGATAAAAACTTTTGTTTTTCTAAGTTATGCTTTTCTTACTAACACATAAAGGGGATGGGCTATAAAGATAAAGAAGCCAACAATTAAAGCACAATGCTTGAGAGGCCTTGCTTTAAATCAGAGCATGTTTTGCATCTCTCCTCCTCTCCATAAAACAAATATGGGGGCTGAACATGCATTGAAATGTTTTGAAATTGCACAACAATTTCTCTCAATCTTCAAGAGAAAGTTTGTGTAACAAACAAAGGATGTCAAAAGCAAATTAAACCAAAAGTTTATTCATTTGGCCAATAAATCAGTCATGATCGTATTTTGACTAACAGTGCCCCCACCCCACAAAAAAAAACCCAAAGTAAGTTTGGACACCATATTTGGTGGACCCATTGCCCTGTGCCCATTTATATCCATGCACAGATTCCTCTCTGGAGTCGCGACCAAACTGAAATTGATCTGACTCAGTTACTCCCTGTTCCTCTCAACTCTCCTTTCTGTCAAGCCCAAACTTATTGTTGCCTGCCTATGCCTGTTGTCATGTCTGATGTCAGGTGATTGGCAGGTGGGTGTAGCCAGGTCAAAATGGCCTGGTGGGCCCAATGGGGAGGTGTGATGGGCTTAACTAGCTCTGCCCATCAATAGTTCCCCCCCTTCTGCGTTAACAGACCCAACGGCGGTGGTTACTCACAAGGCATACTTAGCAGAGCCACAAGTAGGCGGTAAAAGCTATTAGGGCACCAGAGTAGGGACCTAAATTGTGTCGCTGAATGTTGGGAGGATATTTGGCAATACATTCCCATTCCTGCAATTTATTTCCTGCAACAACAAGAGAAATTTCATCCATCCTCCATTTTGATTGGCAGATGTGATGGCGCACACACAAAAATACATTTAACTAAATAAAGAAGGAGGAATGAATCTAGGCAGCTAGGAAACTGCCTTAGACTGAGTCAGAGCACTGGTACAGCTAGTTCAGCATCATCAATACCGACTGGCCTCAACTCTCCAGGATTTCAGACAGGGGCCATTCTCGTTCCTGTCTGGAGATGTTGGGGATTGGACTTGCAGCCTTCTGTATGCATAGAAGATGCTTTACCGCTGAGCTACAGCCCTCTCCCAAATGCTTATATATTATTTGGACAGTGGAGGTTTGAGACATGGCCTAATAATATCTCTGTTTCCCCACTTTGCAAAGGCACTCAGTTTATCTGACTTTAAAGGAAGGGGCTTTGCGCTAATCCTCTTGGCACAGCGGGGCTGTCAGAGTCTTCCCAGTTCCCTACGCCAAGCGTGTTGCAAGCTTGGGAAGAGAGTCACAGTATGCCCCTTGTTCGCCAGGTCAGCAGATGCAGCCTGCACATTCAGTCTCTTGGGGACAGGGTCATTCAGCCCATGAAGAGGCATTTCTACGCCAGCTGGCCAGACCTATCTGGAAGCTCCAGATGTAGAAGCAATTGTTCTCTTTGCCCAGCAGGAGCAGCAAGAAGAGAAGCTGCAGCAAAAACGCCAGAATTTGCCTCTCCCTTGGCATCCGCTCCTGCTGAAAACCTTTATCCCCATTTTCAGTGCAGAGATTTCATTTAAATGGGCTTCTCCAGTAACAATTTTCAGAACACCAGGAAGGAATCCAGAAAGCAGCTTTGGGGATGCTTTCTTGAGCACTCAAAGCAGTGCATATGTGATTTATAACCATGCCACACAAGCATTAAAGTTGGTGTCTAGCATGGAACCACAACAACCTGAGAAGAGCTGGTCTACATATTTAGCAAAAACATGTTGTAGACATTTCATTCTGACCCAGACCAAATTAGACAGTAGGCAGAGAGCTGCATTCCCAATGTTCTTCCTCAAAATTAATCCCTGTTCCATGCAGAGAACTAGCTAACACACCAGGGGGACGTTTAAATTACATAGGGGAGACATTTTAAAAAATACAACCCCCTCTTCCTTGCAGCCTGAAATGGTACATGCCAGGAAGAACTCTGCTACAGGACTCCACTAACATCCAGGTTAGACTACAGCAATGCATTGTTTGCAGAGCTATCTTTGAAGATTTATCGGAAACCAAAGTACTCCAAACTACAGCCGCTGCTAGATGGCTAACCTAGACCAGCCACGTGGAAGGAATCTTACCACTGCACTTCCTGTTGGTCTATTTCTGAGCACAATTCAAAGTGATTGTGTTAATCTTTAAAGACATTCATGGTTTAGGACTGAAGACCACCTTATCCCACACTAACCTGCCTAAGAGTTAAAATCATCCTCTGAAACCCACCTCAGGGCTCTGACACTTTCAGAGATTTGATGAAGTGCCTGATGACCAGAGAAAGGGCTTTTTTCCAGTTATCACACCCCATCTGGGAAACACAAGGAGTCTTGCATAATCCCTACTCTAATTTCATTTCAGTGCCTAACGAAAAACATTTTATCTACCCAGGCCTGTTAATCCTTTAAAATGTGGTTTTAACCTCTGCTGGTATTTAGTCTGTTTTTTATCGCTCTGCTGCTTTAATTTGTTTTAACCATTTTTATCTTCTTTTGAAGTGATGATGTTGATTAATTTACTCAGCAAGTTTTCCTGAAAATGGAAACAGCGACCTGGCTCGCATGTTGCAGTAAGCCGTACTATGGCTTCCCAGAACTGTGCACGTCCTTTTTAGCTCAGTTCAGTGTAGCAGCTGAGCTAAGATTTGGCTTGGCATGTTGTGTGGACCTGGGACTGTGGTTGAGCTGTCTCCTTAAACATGATCTGTAACCAAAAGCAAACCTTGGCTATTGATTGGAATTAAGGAGGAATGGATTATAGCTGTTGTTTTAGCTGCCATGCCATGCTGAGCTAAAAGGATCAGGGAGAAGCAAAAAGGGTGCCATCTTCTACACAGGAGCCAGCACATTTATGCTTAGCCATGGTTTTGCTCAGCATTAATGTGCAAAGTGCAAACATTCATATTGAAGGGTTGTTGCTGGGGGTTTTTTTAAAATGACATTTGCCTACAGTTCTTTTTTTGAGGGGGGGGGGGAATACTCCCCTACTTTGCTGCAGCTCTCCTCTGCCTCTCACCATTCAGTTTTCCTTAAGTCTCCTTCTCACCTTTTTGTTCCTACTCTTCTAAATAAATACTTGTCTCCCTGACTCTTGTAATAAGATCCTCAAACGAAACACAGCAAGCTCTCAAACTGCCTCTGGACAAAAATCATTTCTACTATGAATTCCAGTTTTGCCAGAAAACATATATGAGGTTTGCAATAAATATATATAAATTTAAAAACTCTTCTGCAGATCAAACACTACTAAAATATTTAGCCTTTTCCTCTCGCTGTTTCAACATTTTTACTGTTGCCATTTGATATGATGAATTCAGATAGGATCCAACCTGTCAGTGGCTGTTTATCAGTTTCTGTCTGGTATATAAGGGCAGTTCAGCAATCCCTATTCCACTCTCCTACCATTTAATTATCAGTAAGCAAGTTAGTTACCGTTAGGAATCTTTGTTACAGAGAGTAAAGGAAGAGTTTACACACAAAGGTAAACTGTCCAAAATTATTCTAATCCAGAAAAGAAACATTATTTTATACAAAGACAGAACTACAATGGGGGTGCATCTATAATGTCAGTATTTTTCAGAAGGGATTCAACAATATACCAAAACTTTAGGTTTGCACATTGGAAATGGGCTGAAGTGTTCTGTTTCCCTAGCAGAACAAATTTACTTTTTCAAAAAGAAAGGACTGTTTGCTGTTAGGAAATTGACAGGGAAATGCACTGAAAAGTGTGGGATGAACACGTAATAAACAGGAAGACCTCACCTCACAGACAAATCTGAATGAAGGTTTATTGTTACATAACTGCCCCGTAAACAAATCAGAACAAATGCTCAGTAAGATTGAAACAGGGTAACCACTGCAGGCCAGTTAAGGTGAAAGCTTTGTGCAAGTCAGACAAGATGATGGTACAGTGGTACCTTGGGTTACAGACACTTCAGGTTACAAATGCTTCAGGTTACAGACTCCGCTAACCCAGAAACAGTACCTTGGGTTAAGAACTTTGCTTCAGGATGAGAACAGAAATCGTGCGGCGGTAGCGGGAGGCCTCATTAGCTAAAGTGGTACCTCAGGTTAAGAACAGTTTCAGGTTAAGTATGGACCTCCAGAATGAATTAAATTTTTAACCTGAGGTAACATTGTACTTTAACAACTGGAATGGCCCAAGTGCTTGCCGGCTCTTTTGTGCTCAGTTTGCAGATAAATAGATAGACGGCACAGACTGTCTATCTGCACTGAAACAGTGGGAACAGGGAGTTCTTAAGTGGATCTGCAGCTGATGGAAGTGATAGAAAGCACCCAAGATGGGCTGTATCTATTTAAGGACAGTAGGCCATGTGTCAAAACCCTCAAAGGGATTTTAAGTTCATAGTACCAAAAGTGGGTCTTCAAGGCCACCCAAGAAAGTGGCATTGCATCTCACTTGATGGCCTGTCAGAAGTGCTAGGAATTCAGAAAAGAGCTTAAAATGGGGGCTTTTGCCGATTGCTCTCTAAGCAGAAGTTACACTTCTCTTCAAAATGAAAAACGAAGGAAAAGCAGTTCTGGAGACTCTTTCAAGAAAGCATACATGCTGTCTTTCAGGAAAACTAGAGACTCTATGGGGCATTGCCCAGAGACAGATGAGAAACATGAGACCGAGCAATGCAGAAAAGCTGAAGGCTGCTATTGAAGCATCCTTGTCTTCCATAACACCTCAGCAGTGCCACAGGCTGATAGCATCCATGCCACGCCGCATTGAGGCAGTGATTGATGCGAAAGGGGCCCAAACCAAGCACTGAGTACATATGCATGCTTCTACTTCTCAGAGGTCCAATATCGGTCTATTTGCAATCCTTGTTTTGCTGATTTCATTTAATATTCTAATTTTCTGAGATTGTTAATCTGGCGTTTTCATCAGCTGTACGCCATGATCATCACAACTGTAACAAATAAAGGCTTGACATATCTCGCTTTGCATGTCATGAGTCTATCTCATATATTAGTTTCACCTTTTAAGTTGAATTACTGAAATAAATGAACTTTTGCATGATATTCTAATTTTCCGAGTTTCACCTGTATGTCTGATAATGAACTCCTCCTTTGAGAAGTTTGAGCTTGTCATCAAATGGCTTGTCATCAAATGGCTTCCTCCCAAAATCTGTGTCCCAATATGTCCTCAGCCAGGTGGTAAAACCCCTGTCTGGACTGTAACACAAACTGAATGTTCTTCCACACAAAAATACAAATCCCTTCCCACTGAAAGTGAAGTGTCAGGGAAAAGGGTTCTAATCTAGGTTTCAAACATAATCTCACCATAGGAACAAATATGAATCTGTCCAAATGGAGAGCTTTTGGAAAGAAAATGCTAAACACCTGTCCAGTTTGGCTTAAAATGTGAGACTGGCAGCCTCCAGACTCAGGGTACGGATGTCCATAATTGCCCTTTTATGAATATAGTGGGGTTTAGCTGTGCTTTTCTGGATGGAGTCATCACATTTTGTCCTATCTATGCAACCCCCAGCACAGAGTGAACTTGTTATAAGCATGCAGCCATTTTTAAATAGAAAGACCGTCTTCAAGATAGTGTTCCCCTGTGTGAACTCCCAAATTGCCCAGTTCTGTTCTGGCTTTGTGAAATCGGCCTGAACCAATGTCCACCTTGGTGACATTATTACTATATTAATACAACAGCTGTCATGACAAGCTGTGTTAAGGACACAGCAGGGCTGTGAAACTTGACTAACTAGAGAAGAAGGCCTGGGCTGTCATTATTATGCTGGACACACAGCCACATAGCATCAGGAAGCCCTCACTTAACCAGACCATAAGGCCACTGAAGAAAGCATGTGCTTTTAATGTCCCACTGTGGGGCATAATAAATAAATAAAGAGCTGTTCTTAATTTGCTGCCCCGTCTCCTTAATTTGAATGGCCTGAGTGGGGTGGTCTTATTTATTCTGCAATGAATAGACTGAGGAAGTTGCCTGCTGGCAAACATAGGAAAGGACACTGATATATGTGCAGGGTTTCTTAGCATGGAAAATGGGGCCGCTTTTGACCATTACAATTTCACTGGACCACTAGTTATACTTCCCAGTTGTAAACATTCTCAGCCCCAGAGAGTAATACAACTGACAAAGAAAGTCCCAGGCTCATGGTCAGTGACTAGTTCTCCTAGAGGGTAATTTTGAGAAGTGATAGAGGAGTGGTGGGTCAATGCCTCAGCCTGCATCACCTAAAGGGGCCTTGCCAATTGGTTCTGTTGCCCGATCTCAGCAATCTCTGCTGAGGCTAGAAGGGTACAGCAGCAATAGACATCTTATCCCTGTTCTCCTCCTTTCTGATCTGGGAAGGCACTGCAAGAGGATTCATAAGGGAAATCAAGCCTTGTGATTCTGTCTTTGAGGTAGGTGAGGTTAAGAGATAGCAATCAGCCCAAAGTCATCAAGTGACCATCCTGGAGGGATTTGCAGCTAGCCAGTCAAAATCCACTACCCAATGTGGACAGTCCCTCTTTCTCACACACTTTGTGCTGCCACACATAGAGATCCCATCGCTTTCTGACTGGATTGTCTTCTCTAGGCCTATGAACACATAAACACTGATGCCTTCAATCAGGTCATCAAGGACACTTTTGCCATCCATACTCCCTTCCTTTGAGCGTGCCATGTGGTTAAGAGGAAAGAGGGGAAATTCTCTGCCATTGAACAGTCTGTTTCCTGAAGCAAATTGTGACTCCTAAGCCTCCATCTGGTTGTTGTCCTGCTTTTTATACACAGCATAATAGAGCTATATGCAAGAGCCAGTGTCAACTTGAGGTCAACTTCTCAACAGCACACATCCAAAGCTCTTTTTAGCAATATTCACCACTGCAGGTTTTTCCTGAATGTTTTTCACACTGGTATGTGAAAGAACTGTGCTTTTCGGGTAAATAAACATTTAAATGCGCATTTAACTGTGTTTTCCGCTTTTCCAGATACAGAAATTAACATGACAATATAAATCTATTAAACACTGTTGCCCTGGGAAGCATAATTTAGGGTTGCACATAGTGTGCTGGACACGAGAGCCAAACAGCAAGCTAAAGCATTGGTATTGGTTTTACAGGTATTGGTTTTACAGAATCTCGTATCAACAACAAATTCCCAGAAGTACTATGTTGTGTATCTTGGGTTGCATTGAAACTTTATTATCATTATTAATAATCACAGTAACATACTTTTAGTAGCATCTTGAGTTTCCAGATTTAGCATAAATATTTGACTAGACAAAGCAAGAAGAAACACGCAAGGTAGTAATGTAAATGTGTGTTCTCCAAGTTGAAAAACACACTCCATAGGAATGTAGGAAGCTGCCAGATACCATATCAGACTATTGGATCATTTAGCGCAGTATTGTCTACTTGGGTTTCTGGCATCAGCCAGGGGACATATGGCTACTGGAAGGTGATATCTTCTGCCACCCAAGATAATATCAGGCAGGCTGGCCCTATCCACCAGGCAGAGACGGAGCAGCTTCCCCACTCCCTGTCTGAGAGAACAATCAGGTGCAAACTGCTAATTTCTCAGGGAATGCAGAAGCAAAAAGAAAGGACGCTCTGGCTGTTAAGTTGTGGGCGAACATATCAGACGACACAGCAATTCTTCAAACAGCTCTAGTTTATTCAAAGGCCAGAACAGAACAGAACTGAGGAGCTCAGTCAGCCTGCTTATATAGAGCTCCAGAACAACGTAACTGTAGCAACTTTCTAAAACTATCCAATCACTGAACGTCACTTTCGATCCTTCATTTGCATAACTATCTACAGTATCCCCCTGCTGGCCCAGGGTGAGAACTTCAGTACATAACACTGGCCCTGTGCATAGGCCAAGGGGCCAAGAGGCACCAACAGCTATTCAAGCAAGAAAAACACAAAGGGAAGATAAGTGTAGCCTTCACTGGAGAAAATGTCTAGTTATAGCAGGAAAGGCTAACCTTTTCTGCACTGGGGGACGGACCCACAGCCAACTCTTCAAGGGCCACATGGTAAAGTAGGCAAAGAATCTTAGAATTGTAGATTTGGAAGTAATCCAGTTCAACCATATGAAAAGCAAGAATCTCAGCTAAAGCATTCCTAACAGATGGCCATCCAACCTCTGCTTAAAAACCTCCAAGGAACGAGAGTCCACAACCTCCGGAAGGAGGCCGTTCCACTATCAAACAGCTCTTTTCCCCAGTTTAAAGCCAAACAACTTCATTCCTTAATCCTCCCCCAAATTCATTCTATTTCTATTTGCTTTTACTTTTCAACTGAATATAAACTGATTGTTTTCAGAGTTAGTCCTTCAACATCCTCTACTCCCACCCCAAATTCCTTGAGCTATTTTTGGGCAAAGTTGCTTAGCTTTTTAAAAAAGGAAAATCACCAAAAATGACACTGCTGACATGCCTTGCCATACATCCAGATTTTCCCAGACTCCCCCCTGCCCCGATTTCCACCAAGACACTGCTTCCAACTACAGTATTCCAGATATATCCGGGAAGTTCCGGACATATGGCAACCCTATTACTGCTCTTAGCCACTCGTATTAACTTCTGGTTGCCTTGTTTCTCTCACTTTGATACCTTCAGCCTGACTTGGGAATGATAGTTAGTCTCTGGCTGCTGAAAGCATCGCAGCAGGAGCAACAATGCAGCCAGCAGTTAATAGAAATGAAGTGAATAATCTGCTAATGAGTGGAACTATTAATAGCTACCTGCAAGCAGTAATAGGAAAGAATCAATTAGACAATTTGAAGGTTTCTTTGGAAGTCCAGATTGAATTAAATGAGTGTCGATTACCCAAGGGAGCTTGGGGAGCCCCAAGGAAGGTAATTAACTGTGGGGGGAAATGGGGGAAAATTGGGAGTCTGTCAATGTTATAAGTAAAGTAAAAACAACAACACACAATTGTGTGGTCATCATGAGTATCCCAAAACCTCATTGCAGGCAGCTTCTGAGCCATGGGGGCGTGTTAACCACGCCTGACATAGCTTACCGCACATCTCCTTCCTCTACATTTCCCAGTATTTGAATTATGTCCACATTTTTCTGGCATTTCCGCCTTGGGTAAATTTCATGGGTTTTACCTCATATTGTTCACCTTTGTTTTATTAGGTGTTTTAATCCATTTCTAATTCTGCAGACTTGCACAGTTAACTCGCTAATGATTTTTCCTGGCCCCCAGCCACTGCTTGCAATTATTATGGGGAAATACACCGGTATGTTTTGGTGCAACAAATGGTAGACTTTTGGGGTGGCAACCAATTCAAGTCTTTATGTTTTTATGCCACCTGCCTTCAAATTCAATTTCTTACATTATAATATATTTCCATAATTTATAAATTATATTGAAATTCATTTGCCCGGAAGCATCAATGCTGGACCTTGTTGAAATACTTGAGAATGGCTGAAATAGCTTACAGTTTGAAAAAATAAAAGCATTATTCAAAAGAAACAGACACCTATGTCCTCCTAATACAGTGGTACCTCAGGTTAAGTACTTAATTCATTCCAGAGGTCTGTACTTAACCTGAAACTGTTCTTAACCTGAAGCACCACTTTAGCTAATGGGGCCTCCTGCTGCCGCCGCGCCGCCAGAGAACGATTTCTGTTCTCAGCCTGAAGCAAAGTTCTTAACCTGAGGTAATATTTCTGGGTTAGAGGAGTCTGTAACCTGAAGCATCTGTAACCTGAAGTACCACTGTACATTAACACACCAGAACCAAAATAGCAAACAAATAGTTGTGTGGCCTTCATTCACACCACCACCAATTAATTAAGCAGAGCTTTACTTGGTTTATCTCTAAATCGAAGTTGCAGTTCTGGCCATTAGTGCAAGGAAAAAAATGAAACACTGGTTTCATGATTAGTGGTTTGAACAAACCACCATTTGTCAAATTTCAACAAGTGGTCATTAGTTTCCAGTCAGGAATTGAACTTTCAAATTGACCTTGTGTGTGAAGGGGAGAAAGAACATGCAAACCTGAGGCTTGTGCAGGTAACAGCAAACCATGATTTGTTACTACATCTGAAACAGACCACTGGGATGTAGAGCAAGATCAAAAAGCCAATTGTTAAGTTGTGGGTGAACATATCAGACGACACAGCGATTCTTCAAACAGCTCTTGTTTATTCACATGCCAGAACAGAACTGAACTGAAGGGTTCAGTCAGCCTGCTTATATAGAGCTCCAGTACAACGTAACTGTAACAATTTTCTAAAACTATCCAATCACTGAACGTCACTTTTGATCCCTTATTTGCATAACTATCTACAGTATCCCCCTGCTGGCCCAGGGTGAGAACTTCAGTACATAACACCAATGATCAGCAAACTGCTGCAGCAACAGGATATTGCAGATTTTCCCAACACCAGACTATTTAGATATTGCTTTCTGTTCATTCATAAAACCAGGCTTACTTCCTTCAGTCATATTCTTCACAACCTGACCAACTGAATTTTTATCAGAATGGCTTTGATAATGAAAGTAGATGAGCATTCTGGCATGAGATGTATTTAAAAAAAACATATAAGGAGAAAAATAGCTATACCAGCATAAGCCAAAGTCCCTGTTTCATTAATATACTAAAAGCAAGGCTGGCAAGCGCCCAGGTGCTTGGTCACCCAAGCACTTGGAAATGATTTTTTATGCCTAGGAATTTGCAGTATTTTTACCCCCAGCCCTGTCTAAAAAGAGGAATCCCGTGCCCAAACTCAAGATTAAAAGGATAAAGCTTTTATTCATGCCTCTAGCTTAAAGGGTTTGGCAAAGCTAATAAATTAGCTGGTAGTAAGCAAGAGCAGGGATGCCAAGTCTCAAGGTTTACCTTTGATGTTTTGCACCAGAATTGGTTCTGAATGCAAGACGGAGGCTGTTGAAAACAGTTATATCAGAGCCAATGCCAGACTTGAGTGGGCCCAAGGCATATTGCCATCAATGCCCCCCTCTCACACACATTGCCTCTTGCTGCCCAGGCTGCCACTCACTGTTGCCTTCCCAACATGTTTTAGATGCAGAACTTGGTATGCAGTACAGTGGTACCTCGGGTTAAGTACTTTATTCGTTCCAGAGGTCCATACTTAACCTGAAACTGTTCTTAACCTGAAGCACCACTTTAGCTAATGGGGCCTCCTGCTGCTGCTGCACCGCCGGAGCACGATTTCTGTTCTCATCCTGAAGCAAAGTTCTTAACCTGAAGCACTATTTCTGGGTTAGCGGAGTCTGTAACCTGAAGCATATGTAACCTGAAGCGTATGTAACCCGAGGTACCACTGTACTCTTAGATGTAAACTGCTTGGCGGCCACCATTTTCTATTTCTCAAAAGATGAGAACAGATGACCAGGCCTTGCATTTTGAAACATGTAAGACAGCGGCTGGCCCGCACAGATCAGAGGCAAGCAATGGATCAAAAAGTACAGCCAACAGGTAAGCACATCTGGGCGGCAGCAGCCAAATGAAGCTATAGCAGGCTAGTCTTGGCTAGGCAAACAACAGCTCTAGTGGACATTGCTGTTTTGTGTTAGATCAAGCAGCTGCCTGAGTATGGAGTACTGACACTGGGCCTAAATCATATTTAAAATGCAGGCAACTGAAGTTTATACTCTCCTGATCTATGAAATTTTAAGGATTCTTTACTCTGCACTGGGCCTTCTCCAGGTTTCTGCATCCAATCATAGCTGTCAACCTTCCCTTTTTTTGCGTGAAATTCCCTTATTCCAGCGCTGTTTCCCGCTGCTTCCCGCTGCTATCCCGGATTGTTAGATATCTCGTAGACTGTCCCCGGGACAGGTGAGGCTGCTGATCCCTTATTTTCGAGGCTGCTGATCCCTTATTTTCAAATCTGAAAGTTGACAGCTATGCATATCCAATGAAGTGAGGAGGAAGGTAGTTACTAGGGTGAAGTGATGGCACCCCAGTTCTGGTATGCTGCCCTCAGGCCTCAGACGGGTTAACTGGGTGTCTGTGTTAGGATCTTTAGGTGAAGACTTTCTTGTTCTTCCAGGCTTTTTATGTTTTTTGGTCTTAGAACGATTTCCCTTTGTTAGTGCTGTTTTACATCAAGTTTTTGCTGCTTTGTATGATTTTAATCTGGGTTTTGCTAATTTATGTTCCAGAGCTGCTTTTATATTGGCTGCTTTAGTTGATTGCGTTTAATTAGTGAACTAACCAGAGGACATGGTTAAGTGATACATAAGTGCCAAAAATAAGTAAAAAAAGTAAAAAGCAAAAAGTAAGCAAGCAAAAAATTCATGCTGCACTTTGATTTTGTTATATTGCAGCAATCCGGTGTCTTTGAATATTTGCAGAATGCTCTGCTCTGAATATTTGCATAATGCTTTGGTCTCTTCTTCTTCTTCTTCTGGGAAGAGCGAGAATTCTGCAAATATTCAAATATTCAGAGCAAATATTCAAATATTCAGAGCAGAGCATTCTGCAAATATTCAAAAACACCAGATTGCTGCAATAAAACAAATTCAAAGTGCACCATGAATTTTTTGCTTACTTACTGGGAAGGCATATTTTGGGATTAGGGAGCAGGGTTTGCAAGTCAGAGACTGAGAGTTTCAGAAAGCTACTCCTCAAGCATTTGTTGTTGTTGCTAAGAAGTTATCCATTGATGATTCATTGATCAATTTCCCCCAGTTGCCACTTCCAGGAGCCCATCTCTGGACAAAGTAAATGCCAGATTTACCCACTTATGTCTCCTCATGTGCAAAATTAACCAAATTGCCATGAATCTGGCCCATGTGTGCTATGCACACACACATGACTCTCCTCCATCCAACTTCCATCAATTAATGTACAGCTGAGGGAGCCGTAGCAGCATCGTCTCTGAGGCCAGCTGGCAGCTCCTGGGGAATGGATGCTGTCTGAAGGCTGCCCGTTGCTGATTCCTCATTTTTAGTGTCAAGCTGTAGTGTGAAAATGTTGGCCTTGGGCTACTACAAAGCCCTTGTTCACAGATCCTCTCATTGTTGTAGTTTCCAACTACTGCCTTCCATGTCTTCCCGGTGCTTTGATCCAGACAAAATTGTAGTGTTCAGTTCAATCACACAGAGCCAAGGCCACTGAAGCAGGAAACTGTTCTCTCTATCTCTCTCTCTTGTCGCCAAAGACAATTAGTTCCTGCTTTGAAGAAGAATTCTCTGCATGGCAGGCTCTATGGATCCCTATTATAGTTCATTCCTAATCAGAACATTAACTGTCTTGCTTTCTCCCAAAACGACTATATCAGTCTTTTCTAATAGTCAAAGGTATCTACTAATTTTCTCCTTAATGCCAATTCTCATATGATTAGTGAATATCTTGATCAATTACTGGAGAAAAAGTTATTGTCTTGACAGTTCTCCGTCCTATCATTGTGTCTCGGCAAATAAGCATCCTTGTCAATCAATTACATTAATCACTGCACAACTAATGGTAGAGTTATCATAAATGAGCAAATTAACTTTAAGGAAAGCAAAAAAAATTAAAACAAATCTGAATGGATTTATTGTTTGAGAGGGGGACATCAAGCACTGCTGAATTATACTCACATAAAACACTTAAGAAAACCTGACATTCGAGTTATTGTTCATAACCAAAGACTTATCCATATCCAGAAATTGTATGTTTAAAAGGTTTTTTCTTTCTCAGATGATGAGGCCTACACATTTTGAGAACAATAGACACCATGGTTCTCCTACACAAGAGTTTTGTGGGTAATAAGTCTGAAAACTGGTGACATAAGAGTGGTGCTCTTGACAAGTGAGTAAGAAAGGGCTAGCAATGAGCAACCCAGTTGGCAGCTTACTGAAGGGACTAGAAGGCTCATCTTAATGGGGAAAAGTAACAGACCTGGGGGGGGAATGCTTTAATTTATAATGTTAATAATACTGGACATCAATAATTCAACATAATGAAATCACAGCTACCACAAAATGAAAGAGAGGAGGACAGGGATCCCAACTTGAATAAAATATAAGGAGGCCCATGTAAGCCCCACCCTGCATAATCAATCACATGATTTGAATAGCAATGCCTATCAGCTTTGGGGGGGGGGCTCCCTCAAATTTTTTTTGGGGGGGGGTGGGAAGGGCGAAGGGACTTTAATTCCTAGGAGTTGGCTCCTGTGGAGGAGGATGAAACTTGGAACAAGCAAACTAAAACAGAGAAGTGATGAGGAACAGAAATAAACAAAAAGCAACAAGCACAAATGCACACATGGTGCATTTGTAGGGGGGAGTGGTTTGCACAACCACGCGGAGAAAGAAGAGGAAGCAAACTGAAATGTAAATAAATAAGGAGGTGTTGTTTGTTGGGAAACCGAATAAAGAGGAACAAACAGATAATATGGAAAAGACCTACAACTGAACAATGATCCTATACTGAGCTCTCCTAAAACTTGCAAACTAAGAACCAATCTAATACAATTTGGGGATTTTTTTGGGGGGGAGAGAGAAGATAAGAAAAACAGTGGAATGGAAACAAATTGAAGTATTGGCCTCCCCCACTCCACCCCTTGTTGGTATACAGTTGCTTTCTACATATCTATACAGTGGTACCTCAGGTTAAGAACTTAATTCATTCTGGAGGTCTGTTCTTAACCTGAAACTGTTCTTAACCTGAAGCACCACTTTAGCTAATGGGGCCTCCTGCTGCCACTGCTGCACGATTTCTGTTCTCATCCTGAAGCAAAGTTCTTAACCCGATGTAATATTTCTGAGTTAGTGGAGTCTGTAACCTGAGGCGTATGTAACCTGAAGTGTATGTAACCCAAGGTACCACTGTACAGATACTGGTGAATGTATGCACAGCACAAAAGTGACTGCGGCAGGTAGGAGTGCCTGTGGATAAGACACTGAACTAATGTCCAGGCCAGGAGCTGAAGACCCCTATGGGTGATAGCAAAGTGCTTAAATACACACACCGGGAGGAAGGGGAGGTTGTTAATTTACTCTAACAGCTGAATCATCTGAAATATATATATATATATATTAAAAAATTGTCCAGTAGCACCTTAGAGACCAACTAAGTTTGTTCTTGGTATAAGCTTTCGTGTGCATGCACACTTCTTCAGATGCTGAATCATCTAGCACAGCATCAGGGTCCCCCTCCACACAGAACATGGTCCCTTTGGCCCCTGCCCTAAGATGAAATGTGGTCCTTTGAGATCCCAGTCACAATTTTAGCTTAAATGCATTGTAAAATGAGTGTAAGGTCACCTCTGCTTGGCACCCCAAATTTCATGACAACTATTCAGTGGTTGACTGCAGTTTTATAACGCTAATTGCATGTTACTAAAACATGAGTTTCGGCTGATCGCCGAAGAATTGATGCTTTTGAATTATGGTGCTGGAGGAGACTCTTGAGAGTCCCATGGACTGCAAGAAGATCAAACCTATCCATTCTTAAGGAAATCAGCCCTGAGTGCTCACTCGAAGGACAGATCATGAAGCTGAGGCTCCAGTACTTTGGCCACCTCATGAGAAGAGAAGACTCCCTGGAGAAGACCCTGATGCTGGGAAAGATGGAAGGCACAAGGAGAAGGGGGCGACAGAGGACGAGATGGTTGGATAGTGTTTTCGAGGTTACCAGCATGAGTTTGACCAAACTGCGGGAGGCAGTGGAGGACAGAGGTGCCTGGCGTGCTCTGGTCCATGGGGTCACGAAGAGTCGGACACGACTAAACGACTACACAACAACAACAAAACATGAGTTGTAGCTGTGTTTCTTTTAGCTCAGTATTTTCCTTTGCATCACAGAAAGTATCCATCATTGCAATAATGATTAGCCTTTAGACAGCACTTTTCTGAACACCCAAAGCACTTCTCTTACACGATTCCTGATACAGTTGCAGCAGCTCAGTACTGCGTGCCAGAATGAGGGATTGTGAATCAGCGGCTTGCCTAAGGCCACCTTTACTCAGGTAACTCCAATTTTTTATTGCTCTTTAGACTAGGGATGGATGATTCCATCAATCCAAATTATTTTATTATTAAGTTCAGCTCAACCCATTTCCTCATCTGTTTGTGTTTAAAAAAGATGGGGGAGATTGGCTTGAAAATTCCTCCTCATTTCCATGTGCATTTCTTCTAATATACACATTTTTGTTTGCACTTTTTATGCATGTTTGCAATCAGCTTTTCCTAATATACTGAATTTTTGTATATTATTTTCACAAATATGTGCATTCTTAGCACACTCCTGAATATAAACATTTTTTGTATGGATTTTTTTGAAAATTTGAATTGCAAAATTTGGAGAAGTGGGAACTATGATGAATAGCTGTATTTTGCCTCATGTGTTCATTCAGGAAATACAAATTAGGTAGAATTGAAAGGGACCACAAGGGTAACCTAGTCCAACCCCTTGCAATGCAGGAATTCTGCCCACAGCTGCCCTGGGTGGGCTCGAACCACCAGCTTCTGGTTAACAGCCAGACACACTGACCCCTTCCAGCACCTGAGGGAGATGTTTTCATTAGCCTACTATGACTAATTAAATGACAGTCATGAAAATGTGAACAAAACACATTCTTTTGGCATCCTTTCTTTGGGCCCAGTTCAGGCAGTTGGCAACCCTCCACAATATCATGTAGGGATACCGATAGATTTGTGAACTCCTGGGGATCACACAGAGACACTAATTGTATGGCCAGATTTCTCCTTGGACTATAACTGTCAGTATTTGCACAATCGTGGTTAGTAAAAAAGAAAGAAAGAAATGCAACAACCATTCTAATCACAATGTCCCTATGTAAAGGTAAAAAGGTAAAGGACCCCTGGACGGTTAAGTCCAGTCAAAGGCGGCTATGGGGTTGTGGCGCTCATCTCCCTTTCAGGCCGAGGGAGCTGCCTTTTGTCCACAGACAGCTTTCTAGGTCATGTGGCCAGCAGGACTAAACAGCTTCTGGCGCAACAGAACACCGTGACACAAACCAGAGCACATGGAAACACTGTGTATAAGCACACAAGGCGGTGGTAGTTCATGAAATTGGTGCCTCCACCACACAGACTCTGCCAGATTTACTCTATGCTCTTCCAGACCATTACATGGAGGTCAATGGCTACCCAAAATGGATATTAGTGGACATTCAGTTATTATAAAATTGTGTCCCCAAATAATGGCACCGGTGTAGGCAATGGAAACTTCTTAGCAAAGAGAAGAACTCAAGGTCATTGTTAGAGCACATGCTTTTCACAGAGAAGGTGCCAGGAAAGGTATGGAAATGAAACAGCATGAAATGAAATGAAGGCTTCTGCCAGTCCATATAGATATACAATCCCGAAATAGATGGACCAGTGTCTGACCTGGAATCTCAAGTGAAAGCACAAACACAGAAAGGCATCAAAATATTTTGCTTTCTCAGACCTTCTTAACAAAAGAATGATTACAGCACCACTAGCTGCAATTAAAAAAGTAAGCACGCTAACAATTCAAAAGAAATTGAGCAAAGTTTTTACAGCTCAGCAGCAGCTTCAAAAACAACAAACTGTGTGGCACCCACAAGCCCGTGGGAAAGTAATTGACTGTTCACAGTTAACATAATTTAGTGGCTCATCTAAGCGTTATCTAACAGATTACAGAGGACAGCACAGAGTGAACACTGAGCAAGTCACTATGTCTTTTGTATCCTAAAATCTGCTTAAGCATCTTGTTATTATGCTAACCGAGACAATAGAGTCATGATCCAGTGGCTAGATAGTAGTCTAGCCTTGATCATAAATTTTATCCAGCCTGGCAGAAATGTTACATCAAAATGCATCTACCCAGAGGAAAACAAGAGGAGATGAAACATTTTACCAGCAGTGAACATCTAAAAAAACGAAGCAGATCCTCCCCTTCACTTAATCCAAATATCTATCCAGCTCTGTACTTCCTTTTCAGAAGATTATTTCAAGATAGTCAAATTGAGATAGTGCTTATCAGAGAGTGGTAAATTATATGGGCTGAGCTAATGAGATCTACATGTGTACATTCACTGCCCCGCAAAGCCAAAAGTTTAATGAATTTTATAATATATTCAAAGCAAAATATCATTTCGCTTCTTCCAGTAGGAATATATTTTAGGCACACACAGCCTGAAAAAGGAGCAACGGTGCTGAAAATTATGGATTTTATCCCTGGGAACAGAGTTGCAGCTTATTTAATTAGGGCCCTATCTCTCTACTTTGCTTTACATACTGCACTAGGGAAATGGGGACAGTGTGAGGCTTTTGTCTGGAGCAATTGTGCAAATGCATGTATCTCTTTAATGAGGTATATGCAATTCTGCCTGACAGCTGGGGAATGAAATAAAGCCAGGGTCTCTACACTGGCCTGGCTGGGATCAAATTCCCCAGAGCTCAAAAATGATTCAGCAAAGCATAGATAAAATGAATCCAATGCTGGCATTGCCTTTGCAAGGTCTCTCATATCGGGTATCATATCCACATCATATGATTAACAACTTCATTTGAACCCCCATCCTAAACAAAGAGGTCATCGGGCAGTTCCATATCATAGACAGCTCCACAGTTTCCAGAGTTCCTATGGCAAACTGCTGCATTTAACAGGTATTTCATGCAGCAAAAAGTATGGAAGGCATACATAACTGCACTTGAATCTTGAAATAACCATGTACCACATCTGGGCACCATGGGCTCAATCAGGGAACCTAAACAGGCATATATGAATGTTTGGAGAGGGCTGCATAACTTCCACACTGTACATGTTTACAACACTGGTAGAAAATGCAGCAGGCATATTTGCTGCATAAGGTGCAGAGAGGAGAACACTTTGCAAACCATCCATAGATGGTACTATATGTTGATTCGTATGGCACAGAGAATTCAAACTATTGGTTTTGCGGCAACTCTGGAGGACCTGCCCACAGGCCTCTGTATTCTGGGTGGTCACAAGTACTGGCAGAAATTGGGGTGGTTGTTGGACATACACCAGACCTGGACCCAAAACTCTGCATATTATGAATGTTCATTAGAACAATTGTACACTCCCTTGAAGCCTCTCATTATCTTTTTGTTTCTTGCTGCCAGGTTAGTCATTTCGCAAACAGAAGCTGAGTAAAACAGAAGCCTAATCACCTGGAAAAAGAACTTCAGACCAATCCAAAAGCCAGTCCAATAGCAAGGGACGTAGGAAGGTAGGCGGGGCCCCCGGTTGCCATCCCTTAAGGGGGGTACCAGAACCCCCCAGGGCAGATCGCCGTGCTGCCCCCCGGGTGCCAATTGCCGCACTGATCACCCCCCTGTGTGCGGATCACAGCGCTAATCGGCGCCCCCAATGGGGCTTCCTATCCCATTTCCTTCCTTTTCCTGCGCTGTTCCTTCCCAATGGGCACCGATCACAGCGCACCCTGGGTGCACGGCATGTTGAGGCAGGCACGCACGCAGGCAGCTATCCAATCTAGATCCTGGCTTCTCCCCTTTCCTCCCTCCACCCCCCTCAAAGAAAGCCATGCAGGCAGCTATCTGATGGAGGCAGAGAGGGGGAGAAGGCAGAATCTATATTGGATAGTTGCCTGCACTGCTTTCTTTGACAAGGGGCAGATGGAGGGTGTTATGTTGTGGGTGAACATATCAGACGACACAGCGATTCTTCAAACAGCTCTTGTTTATTCTTGTTTATTCACAGGCCAGAACAGAACTGAACTGAAGGGTTCAGCCAGCCTGCTTATATAGAGCTCCACTACAATGCAACTGTAACACTTTCTGTAACTATCCAATCACTGAACGTCACTTTCAACCCTTTATTTGCATATGTGGACCTGAGTGAAAACTATCTACAGTATCCCCCTGCTGGCCCAGGGTGAGAACTTCAGTACATAAATGAGGGAGGAAGGGGAAATTTCAATGTGTGTGAAGCGGTGACAAAAAAAATTCTGCACCGGGTACCACCTGACTTTGCTATGCCACTGCCAACAGCACCCAAAAGCATACCTCTGAATGCCATTTGCTGGAAATCACAGGTCGGGAGAGTGCCTTTGCTCTCAGGTCCTGCTTTCAGGCTTCCCATGGGCATCTGGTTGGCCACTGGGAAAACAAGATGCTGGACTAGATAGCCCCTTGGTCTGTTCCAGCAAAGTTCTTCTAACATTCTTAAAAGTAAGGTATTATGCTTTTTTAAAAAAAAAAGCCTTAACAGCCGCCTAAAGCTTAAGAAGGAGGGTCCAACCCAAATTATCTAGGAAGTGGGTTCTACAACCTCAAAGGTACAAAAGAAAAGGTTCAGTTATTTAGCCCAATCAATCATGCCTCTGACAGTAGCAAGATGCATAGCAGGGCTCCTGAATGTGAGGAGGTGGGTCTTCAGATATCCTGGTCCCATACTGGTAAACATGCTGTCACTGTTTGTAGCCTGTGGCTTGGTTTGCAAAGGGAAGTGTGGAGGAAAGCTAACGCTCCTTCCTACCAAATGCCAGGTTATTTTTTTAATATTGTTACCTCCCCAATGTAACCAACCAGTCACAGTACATGAACAAAGAAACATGTTGAAATGTGGGATTATGTGAAATTGCCCAGTTGATCATAGCTTTGAACATCCTCAGAGAAAGGCCATCACTGCAAGCAGGAAATAAGGGCTCACTCGGGATGATCATCTCTGCGTTTTCAATTCTTGTGGTCTGTGGCCAAAAATTATTATACCAGGTGCATTTAGATTTACCTGAACTTCATAGATTGAAAAAGTCATTCCATGTCAAAGGTAAACAGTGGCCCACAATATATAGTAGAAACATACTTTGTGCCACATAGATATTTTGGGATAATTTTCATTTGGCACCCAAGGTCAATAATTGCTTTCTAGCTATTGATCTCCCACACACCACAATAATGGAACTTTTAAGGTGAACGCTGAAGTTTAATGGCTTACCACATGACTTATTAGATCCAACCGTGTGCTGTTAAAGGTTTCATGTACTGTAACAATTGATATTGATTCATTTAGGTTTTCTGACACCCAACAGTATTGCCTAAGGGCATAATTCCACTTCTATTCACTTGAAGGTGAAGTGGACTGGCCCTTTTAGTGTGAGTTTTCCTCCACTTGACTTCAGTGTCACCAGCTGTAAACTCTTCTGTAGCAAGTTAATATCTCCAAATACAGGCTGAATTTAAAAGCTCGTTGCAAACGCCCATCTCTAATCAATACATTCTGGTCATGCTGGAGTTTTATTTTCCTTACACACTGGGCATTTGAACAGGCCCAAAACGACTAGGCTTGAAAAACATTACGCCCAGAAGTTCTCTCTGAAGAGACGCCATTGAAACAACTTTATGTAGCATTTAGTTCTGTAGACATAGTGCTAGAGCTGGATCTGCAACATACAGCTTCAAATCACAGGTCAGCCATTAACTCATCAGAGCCTCACTCTCTCTGTTCCCCTCCTGCTGCTGCCCCAAATGGGAATTATATTCACCTGTCCTCCAGTGATGCTGTGAGGATAAGAACAGGACTGAGTGCCATAATGTACATGTTGAAGTCGCTATAGATAAAGATTAGCTGTAACACTGACCAGGAGTGCTGATACTAATCTTAAATTAAATTAATTTTAACAGCCCTCCCTTTAAAGCCATCCATGTTCAGCGAACAGAGAGATATGCTCCTCTACCTCCTTCATGCAGTATTAGAGCTTGGGGTCATTTAATTAAATTGATAGGCAGGTGGGTTCGGGACTGACAAATTACAGGACAACTTCACACAATGCATAACTTTACATATGCAATTTGTCATTGTAAGAGTTGTCATGTCCACCTCTAGCTTAGATGGCTTTTTTAAAAAAGCATTGAGCAACTTTATGGAGCAGAGGCAGATTTATGGGAGCGGGACCAGTTTGCCCACACTGGGCACTGAGCAAAGAGGGTGCCACAGAGGGTGCTGCAACAAAGCTAAACAATGGAAGGCGAGAGGCGGAGGGGCGCTGAATTTTGGCAGTGCACAGGTGCCGTTGAAATTTTAAAGCCCAAAGTCCACCACTGTATGGAGGATAAGACTATGGTGGCCAATAGTCACCTTAGCTGAATTCAGCCTGCACATCCAGAGGTAGCTTAGCCCTGAGCAGGGCCGGCCCTATGATGAGGCAGAGTGAGGCAGCTGGCACCTGAAGTAGGAAGAGTGGCCAGAGCTCTGAGTGCCTTGTGGCCCGCCCTGTACCACCTACGTGAGACTGCTGCCCTAAAATACAGTGGGAAACTATGTCCTTTCATCAGCAGTAAGATTCAACTACCAGTCCAACTGGCTTCTGACTGTGCCTTGACGGAGAGTGCCATCTTGTCTTCCTCAGGCAGCAAAATGTCTTGAGCCAGCCCTGCCTCTGAGTAAAAGATGCTGGTAGTAAAGGATGAAGGGATGGCCATTGCCAGTGCCGGTTCCAAGTCCTGAGGGGCCCTTCGGAAAGGTGGTCTTAGTGGGGGACCCAGCTCCTCACTGCTCTTGCCACTGCCTGTTCACTTGTCTCTTCTTCTGGGCCCAATCAGCATTCCCTCTTAAAAAGAAGACAAGACAGGCAGATGTGCAACTCCACTCTCCCATCAGCTTGTTTGCTCAGAGGGAGCAGATGAATGAGGCAGCAGCAGCATCTCTCCTGGGAAGGAGATACGGTTCTGTAAGCGCAGTAGCTTTCAGCCCTCTTTAACTTTGGAGGAGGTCGCTCATTCGTTCCTATCCTTAGGTATTGCAACTACCAATCTACTTTACTCCATTGTGCCCCATGGCCTCTGTGTCAAGACCAGGATCGGATAGGCCTCTTACTGGGGTGGGGGTTTCAGCAGTGCCTGATGATGCCAACCCTGGCTATCTCCATCTTGCTTTGCTTGTCAGGGGCATTTGGTTGATCACAGGTGGAGTTTGAGCGCTGGACTAGATGGACCTTTGAGTATACAGTGGTACCTCTGGTTGCGAATGGGATCCATTCCGGAGCCCCGTTCACAACATGAGCAGAACGCAACCTGCGTCTGCGCACCTATGCGTGCGTGGGTCACGATTCACTGCTTCTGCGCATGCGTGTGATGTCATTTTGAGCATCTAGACATGCGCGAGTGGCGAAACCCAGAAGTAACTCTTTCTGGTACTTCTGGGTTGCCGCGGGACGCAACCTGAAAAGATTTAACCTGAAACAAATGTAACAAGAGATGTGACTGTACCTAATTATGGTGCTGGGGGAGACTTGTGAGAGTCCCATGGACTGCAAGAAGATCAAACCGATCCATTCTTAAGGAAATCAGCCCTGAGTGCTCACTGGAAGGACAGATCCTGAAGCTGAGACCCCAATACTTTGGCCACTTCATGAGAAGAGAAGACTCCCTGGAAAAGACCCTGATGTTGGGAAAGATGGAGGGCACAAGGAGAAGGGGACGACAGAGGACGAGATGGTTGGACAGTGTTCTTGAAGCTACCAGCATGAGTTTGACTAAACTGTGGGAGGCAGTGGAAGACAGGAGTGCCTGGCGTGCTCTGGTCCATGGGGCCATGAAGAGTCGGACAAGACTAAACAACAACAACAATATAGACAGTTTTTTACAACATTATCACAATGTATTTCATGCATATGCTGTTATCTACATTTTTTTTTTAAGCCACCTACTTTTTATTAAAGCAGGAGAAGGTAGTGTGGTACCCTCCAGATATTGTTGAACTATGACTCCCACCATTCCTGCACATTAGTCAAGCTCGCTGGGATTGTTGAGAGTTGTAATCCAGCAGCATATGGAGTGCAGCATATCAGCTATTCATGTTTTAAATGGTTTGTTGGCAAACCATTCTTCCCAACTCTATTTTAGTGAAAGAAAACTAATGTGAGCAGAGCACTGGGTACCTTGCTCATGCTCAGCCATTCAAGTAAACAACTCCTCTCTCGCCAGACCAAGTTATACCTCTAGAGAAACCACATGGTCTTCTTGGGCGTACCAGGCTGAATACAAGGGAGCACATATTTGAATGCCTGTACATGTTGAAAACCAAAAAAATCCCAGCAAAAGTTCCATTTCCAGGAGAAAGTCCACCCAGGATGGCTAATGCAGCTATCACTCACTCTCAAGCGAAAGCTGTTTTCAGTTTTAGTCAACTTGTCAGGAAATAACTCATCCAGAATGCTTCATTCCTAAAAAGATTGCAACAGTACAAAAAAGCATGGCAATTGTAAGTGGGAAGGCACAGTGATTCAAAGAATGACACATTAAATTAGGGTTTGCTACCCTTCTCCTGCCGTGCAGAGTGTGACTCATGCTGGATTTGACAAATCAACTGGGGACCATTTTAGCTGGAGTCTAAATCAGGCAAACTAGGCAACCCTCAGGCAAGCATTGAAAAACACACACACACAGCCAAAGATACACACATGTTAGTTCAGGTTAAAGGATGTCGTTTTCTTGGATCATTTTACATAGAAGGGTGCTGGAAGCTAGACTTGTTTGTATCCCCACACCAATATGCCAATTTATTTGCACTGCGCCTGAATTTCAAAAGAACTGTTTCCACATAGCAGTGGTATTTACTAAATGGCTTTGATTACAACTTCGAACGTCTACCAGTGGGCTCTTATTTGCTATTTGTGTATGTACAAAAAGAGAGAGAGAGCAGTGGTTCAAGACTAAAGGCGAGAGTCCTAGTTTCAGTGCATGCATTTACTGGGCCAGCCAAATCATCTCCTCCTTTCCATCACATCATGCAGGTACTTCTTGCAGATGTCAAGTTGAACTGACAGCTGGATCTAGACCAGGGCTGAATGGAAGGCCAGACACTAATCTAGACCTTCAGACTCAAGGTCTTTGTGTTCAGTGGCTTGAGCTACAACCTGGAGAAACTAAAGCTTAAGGTACAGTAAGCTAAAGATGCTGCTCTATTGAACAAGTGATGGTAGATAGCCTAGTTGCCATAACAAGGAAGGGAGGAGAAATGTGTTCACTCTGCATTTCAAAACCAACCAACCTATTTCAGGACCTCCAGACAAGTATTGGAACAGTTATTGAGTGGATGTATTTCTGGAAAGGAGAATCTGCAAAACGTGCTTCAAGAAAAAGTGCATATAATTTAAATGCAATTTTGGGTCCTGTTGGGGGGGGCGGAGAGAGAGAGACATAGAAAACCCAGACCTTATGATCCAGTGCATGTGAAACTAACACGCCTCCGGTTGTATCAGGTCTAGTTAAAAGAGTACATGTAAGGTTTTGACCTGTGCTGATAAAATTTCTAGTTATTACAGAGATATAAAAAAGTAACCTCAACAGATACTCTTAATAAAAATGTTGCTCTTAAAACAACGGTCTTGGGTATATCCAAGAGTCTCTTCTCTGAAACCTTTTTAGGCTGGCCCCCAGAATCAATACACCCACCTCTCTCTCTCTCTCAAATAAAAATAAAAATGATTCATTATTTTCTTACTTCTGGACATGACAAAATTTTAACATCAATTCTCATGCAACATCCTGATTCTTAGGAAATTTCAGGCCTCATATCCAGCTTTCCAGTCCCAGAAAACTAAAATGAAATACCCACCAAGCCCCTGAACCTTTTTCCTTTCTGTTCTTCTAGATGCTTCTGGCTCCACAATTGAGATAAAAATTTTTTAGCATGAATCTGCTTCTTCTCCATTCCCCACCCAGATGTTCCCAGCCTCATATCCATAAAATAAAAGCTATTTCCTTGGCTTTTCTTTTCTTTTTTTGTAACTGCAGAACAATCATAAGGCAGTCGGCTGGAATGTCATTTTCCAGACAAAAGGGTGCATGTGTGTGTAATTTTTCTGCCCAGTTTCTTCTTTGTCGGCAAGAAGATTACACAGCCAAATGTGTCACAAAGCCCTGTGTTGCCCAGTCTATATTTACATATATTATATTCCCAGAGATAATATTCCAGTCTCTGAGGTATCTCTGGCTTAATGTAAGATATTGGAGAATACTATAAATCATCACTGCAATGATATCATGCTGTATTTGCTATCTAGCAAACTATAAAATGGGGCAGGTGGTGGTGAGGGAAATGTTTTCTTTTGGGCAGCTCCAGTGCAGTTTCTCCAACCAGAAAATAAGTAGTAATGATATTTGTAATATGTTTACAGACAGCACCTGGAGTTCCGTGGCGATAAGTCATGAAATAAATACTTAATTAAGATGGGAAACGGTATTGACTCAAGTTAAATTCAGAATTTGTCCTGGATAGCAGATACGGCAAAGGGAAGGTGGGGGGGAGAGAGAGGGAGAGAGGGAGTGGAGCAGAGCGAGGAATAAATGTCATTAGTGATCTGAAGTTACAATGAAATTTGCAGAAAGGTGCTTTTTGGTAATTACATTTGCTGTAGCTATAGAAACTAGGAGCCCTTTCCGCAGTGACAGCTCCATGTAGCCAAAAGAATGGCATGGTTGACTAATGCGAGGCAAGGCATGGCCTGATTCAGACAATATCATTTTCCTTTTCTGTACACAAGCTATCTTGGCCATCCTCCGACACAGAGTTGCATGAAAAACCCTGATGTGTGAAGCAGGCAATCAAAAAGAGTGATGGTTGAAATACCAGGGACCAGAGCAGCATTCCTACTCGCCCCCCATCCCACCCGCCAGCTGCATGGTATCAAGATCATATTTTCTATACCGCTCTGCATCCAAGGATTATGTGGCAGTTTACCTATTCATAGGTTCTCCACATTTCCACATCAGTTTGAGGATTTTTAAATTATTTTTTTAAGTCCTCATGAAAATTCATCTGCATTTCAATGCAACTTTGTCTTAATATACACAATTTAGTATGATATTTTGGCTCACATACATATTTTTGAAATGCATCTTTCCCCCTTTATAATGCATTATTGTATGGCATTTCCACTGATACAGTCATGTTTATGCTCAGCCAGCAAACACATTTCTCGATACATTATTTGGCTGAAGAACTGCACTGCAAAATTCAGAGAAGTGGATAGCAGCGTGTCAGTTCATCTTTTGCTTTGGAAAGTGCAAACTGGGGTAGGTTTGGCTTTAAATGTGAGCTGAAAAGATTTTTTTCCCCAGCCCATGGCTGATGGGAGTTGGAGAACCAGTTTCCCCCTCCACCACTATGTGTTATCATTTACAATTGAAGTTCTAACATAGTCTCACCAGCATGTGATATGGCAGGCTGCACCAAACTGACCCTTTTATATTTTTACATATGCACTAGAGAAGATCCATCTGCTTATTTGAAGGGAAGGGATAGTGCTGAAACCCTAAGGTTGGCAACTCAGGTGTACATTAAGAAAAAAGATTAAAAGGCACTCCCATAATTCACAGTGCTGGATTAAACCCTGTGGAGGCCACTAGGCAGTCAAAATATTGCGTGCCTTCTCTTTATCTTTGCCCTTGACAGCAACCAAGAGGGACCTATTCCATATCCATCCTCTCATAAGCATGAATTATTAAATTCGGGTAGCTCCCAGCTTCCAATGCAAAAGCTCTATCCTATGCTTCCAAGCCGGCAATTAGATGTCGATACCAGCAATGTGTATGGATAGCCACCCGGCCATCAATATTGCAGTGCTTTTAAAGAATCCTTATTTTTATTGCTCTGAATTTAAAACATTTTACAGTAAGGTCTGCCTAATGAAGCAAAACATTACAACAGTTCCTTTACACATTTCCATTACGGTGGCAAATGATAGGGGAAGCCGCACCAGCACAGGAGGCCCTGACTCAGCAGAGTGAGAGATAATAATAGAAAATAAAACCTGCTTTTCAATATTCCATTGCTTTTTTCACAGACCATTACTTGGGATCACCTTCTGACACCTCCTCTTATGTTTGCCTGCCTTCAGGCTGAAACCTCATATCCCGACATTGCACATGTTCATAGGGAAGGCTGTGCTACTGAAGCCAAACTGACTCCTCTAACTCAGGTGCATGGCAAATGAATCTGCCAAAACGCTGAACGCTTAGTGAGAAATTTTAGCAACATAGTCAGCTGCATTATACCAAGACAGACCATTGGCCAGCTACCTCAGTAATGTCTACTCTACTCTGACTGGCCATGGCTCTCCAGGGTTTCAGGCAGGAGGAATCTTTTCTTAGTTCTACCTTGAAATACCAAGGATTGAATCTGCTACCTTCTGCATACAAGACAGAGGTTCGAGCACAGATCTATGTCCCTATTCCCCAAATCCAAGAATGCTCCCTGCCCCCTTGTCCCCATTAAGCAAGACCTTTCTTGCCGCCAAACTGCTCATGTATTAAGCAGAGAGACCCATATTATGGCTCCACCACCAAGGGAGGTGCATGGTGTGGTAGTTTGAGAAAGGGCCTTCTGTGTGGTGCCCCCCAATGCCCCCCTCTTGAATGACCTCCTTTAGAATAAGTGTGTGGCACTGATGTTACTTTAGTTTTGGCAAAGATGCATCTTCTCATCCGAGGCTCACTGGGCGAGCAGGTCCTATGCCCCAGAATCTGCCCAGCCTACTACCTGGAGGCAGGGCCGGCCAAGGACAGTATGGCCCCTGAGGCAAACCACAAATGGTGTTCCCCTTCCTTCCAGGGAAAAAGCAGCGAGTGAAGATCTACCTCAGGAACAAGGGTGGAACACAGGAGCCAACTCCTAAGGGTTGTGGGGGCTTCGGTTCCCACAATAAAATATTTGAGGGGGCTGGGCCCCCACAAAGTTGATGGGCATTCCCATTCAAATGGAGGGTGTACACTGTGTCATGTGGTAGATTATGCAGGACAGGGCTTACCTGGGCCCCCACAATATTTTATTCAAGATGGCACCCCTGGGATGGAATAAAGATCTGCTGCCCCTATGGATCCTGCCGCCTAAGCTGTTTTCCTCACCTTGTCATATGGGTGGGCCAGCCCTGCCTGGATGTGGGGAATGACTTTCTATAGACCACCCTAAGGAAGATAAAACCACCAGGACTCTAAGCCTCAGAATGGTAGCTCAGACATTTCTGATGCTAAGCCTGAAATAAGCCACCCGCTACCCAAGGCTGTTCACCCTCGAAAGTTTCGCTGGAGATGCTGAAAGACACAATTAAAACGTCCTGCAATGTATGGCTCAATGTATGTCATTCCTTTTAAAAAACTTTACACCTTCACTCAAGTGGCAGGGCCCTTATCAGACCCTGATCAGAGAGAGACAGGACTCAAATGTGGACTACCATGTGATCATTGACTAAAGGGTGTCTACATGAGCAAAACTCTAGGGTTAGATATGCATCTGATGTACACCAAGGCACTCCTGACCACCAGCCATTCAGCATATCCCAGGTGCATGAACACAGAGGTGGTGAACACAGTCTGTGCCACACTAATTGGAAAAACAGTGCACGATTCCCCAGGCCCATGTACCTGTAGTGCATGATTTAAAGGGATTGTCTTATTTTATTTCTGCTTTAATTACCTAGAGGAGAAGCCTGTTCAGATACTTTTAAAAGAAACCTAACATGTTGAATATGCTATGGTACATCAGGGTGAGTGTGCCATCCTCATAAAACAACAGTATCGGGGGTTTTTCTGCATCCAGCATAACCTTATAACTCTATGCAGCCTCACTCACCTGTATTTTTCTGCCCTCGGTTCTCAATATATCCCTGCTGGAAACCTTTGCTCCTTTAACTCTGCTACCTTCATCCACCCCAACACCACCTGCTCTCTTGACTGAATAACCCAAATAATTCAAAACCCCAGAAGCATTTTCAGCAAGACCATGGATTTGAACTCATGACTTTCTTGCCCTCCAACCAACCTTTCTCTATCAGCTCATTTCTGCACAACAAATGTACAAGATGAGATTCATCTAGCAAAAAAAAAAAAAAATGATCCAGTGACCAGCAAGCTTCTTTCGTCTTTCTGCAATCAGACAAATCCCCATTTAGACACTTACTGTAAATGGAGTCTATGCCCTCTAAGCTTATTTTACTGTCTTAAAGCCAGACAGGCTTTCAAGGTTGAAATCCAGTTCTTTGCTGAGTGAACTACCTAATGCCAGAGAAGCTGAGGTGATTGACACTCCATCCCCTAATAACCTTCCTACAAATTAAGTCTTTTGCTTTAACAGTTATTTGGGAAACAGACTTGTCTTATGTGGATAGCATGTAGGGCAGTCGTCCCCAACCAGGTGCCCTCCAGATGTTGCTGAACTACAACTCCCATCATCCCTGACCATTGGCCAGGCTGACTGAGGTTGATGGAAGTTGTAACCCAACACATGGACAGCATCGGCTGGGGGAGACTAATTTATGAAGCCATGTTCTGCATAAGAGAACCAGCATTACAGACTATAAATAGAGTAAAACGCTAAAGACAGATGTTCTCAAGGGTTGAAGAAGCTGCCATGAAGATCTCCATGTCAGTTCAGGGGCAACCTCTGTCTTGGATATAGTCACTATATCGAAAACAAATGGAAGGGGGGCAAATGTATGCCCTGATTATTTGTTGTAAATACTTTTAATATCTCAGGACAATGTTGTAATGTGAAAACCTTCACCCTTTTTTCTTTTTTTAAATAAAATAAAGGATATGTGCCTTTGGCATACATAGCCATTGTATTGGCCCAATGTAACTGTTCACAGCAATAGTTACTCAGTTTGTAGGATCAGTGCCAGGTATGATATTTACAGGAGCATCCGACCCGCACGGGGAAAGCACCATCACTTCCCCCCAGGAAAACATGCAATTCACAGCTTTCCAAAATCCAGGAAAACATGCAATTCACAGCTTTCCAAAATCCTGAACCCATGGCTCCTCACTGCCAGGAGAGCAGCAGTGAGGGTATTTTAGAAACCACCCTGGACTTCAATTCAGTTTGTTCTTCAAATTTCCGTGGCCCTAAGGCAGCAACCTAAGCACACTGGGTGGTAGCGCTGGCTGCAAACAAATTATACCTCCAGATTCATGCCTGTTACATTACTCGAGATACAGAGGCTGCCAACTTACTGGGGACCATGACACATTTGCAAATGAGTGAAACAGTTGTGGGCAACACACATATGCTGCAACCAAGTACACACACAGAGAGAGCAATATATCCTATTGGCTACAAGACAATGGTTCCTTCAAGCCAAATTAAAGCAGTGCGGAAGGACACTGTGGTTCCGAGGGAATACAGCTGTGTGCTTGAAACCGTGGGTGCCCATGGGTGCCAGATTGGCACTCCCTTCTGTAGAAAACAAGCATATGAACCGCCTCTTTGTTCCTCAGCTTTATCACACTTTTTGCCATCTCATTGATGCCAGCTTGCCTCAGGAATATTTTATATAATTTATCCTCTTCAGATGGCATTTTGTTTCCATTGGCGGGGGGTTGCGGAAGGAAAACAACAAAGTCAAGTGAATCATGACAAAGGCAGTACCAGCATGCAGGCTGTAAAATGCAGAGAGAACAGGCTAGGCCGCTGCCTTCTCAGAGATGTTTGTGAGAGGCCATTAAGCTATCCTAAGCAATTGAGGACTCATGCTATGAATTGCCATCTCTTATTAGTATTAGATATGATTCATACTAATACTCAGTAAACAGTGTAAATAACAACATGGGAATGTTAGTACGGAAAGAGAATGAAAGACAAACAGAAGTAGCCTGGCCAACAAATATTCTCAAGGCCTTTCCTGTGACAATTACAGAAGAGCTCTGTGAAAGCAAGATGTCCCAGGCCATCAGTCTCACTCACTGTTTGCTACACTGGTTTCATTAGCTATTACATCAGACTTAATTTTCTTAATTGGCTTTAGCTCTGCAGTTTAGAAACTGCTCACATTCCGTGGTCTTGCACATGCTGTTGAGTCCCAGTCATATCCCCTCATACATGCTTTAAAAAACACACACAAAAACTTATGAAACTTGGTTCAGGTCTACAGCACTCTACTATTATTCCTACTACATTTATTAGTTGCTTACTACACAAAAGGGTTGTATCCAATGTAGTATTTACTAAGAGCTCATCTACACTTCCGCTTGACTTGCCACTTTCCTCTGGGAAAACAACTCAGAGCAAATATCAACCAGGTTTTCTGTGGACTGATGTTTGCTGCGATTCCACGGTAAACAGCAGGTTTTCCTGGAGAAAGTGGTGGAGCAATCTGAAAACCTCTTGGACCCATTTCTAGAAAGCATGGGATAAGCGGAAAACGGCTAAGACCCCTGCTTTCTAGGCATGGCACAAGCAGATGTGTGAACAAGCCCTAACTGTCCTGTCAGCATAAGGATTTTCACTTGTGCAACAGCACTTTCTCCCCCCTCTCCATGGGGGAAAGTCCCATTTCACAACTGGAACTTTTTTCATTGAGGGAGCTAGACGATTCCCAATATCTCCAAGCAACTTGCTATGCTATCTACACTATCAGTTTGTAAATTTCACTGCATGTATCAATGTGTGTGGACGCAGGGTCGATAGCAATTACTGTCTCAGTTGCCTCATGATCCCTTTCTGCTTTTCTTTTTTAAAATTTATGCCTCCCACCCCAAGCTGAGTTGGAAGTTTATTGCACAAAACACATTGAAACGAAGGGGATGAGGAGGAGAAGGCCTCAATAAATTGTTGTGCCCCTGCATTGCAAAATACAAGCTAACTATAGACACGAGCCCAGCAGACATGAACCAGTCAAAGATGGGCACTTTTAAGTACTATTGATTTCAGCAGGAGATATCTAAATGCATAGGGTGGTGGTCAACATTAGTCCTACTCAGTGTAGACCCCAATGGGTCTTCTTTGAGCAGGACTCAGTTGAGTATAAAACATGCACATTGAAATCAAAGTGTGCTAATGTTTACTGGGTAATGCTGGCTATTGTGGGCTATCTCCATTTCCAGGTCCAGTGTAGCCTGACTACTAGGAATCAAACTCATACCATTCAGCATCCTTACAGGAGTTGGGGTGGGGTGGGGGGAAATCTTTCTCCACAGGGGCTGCTCAGTCACTCTGAGCCAATGCTTAATATCGCTCAATAATCCTCTCAATCTTTTGCTAGGCGCATCATGCAACAGACATTATTTCCTAAATCATGCTAAAAATAGGTCAGGAGTCATCTTTTTTATCCATTAATATGACGTTACAAAATAGAAAGCAAGGACCGTGCAGTCACAGTCACAAGGGCCACCCGAGCTGCGAGCCCCATGATCTGTAGGTGACACTAAGTACAGACTGACAGTTATCAGCTTCCTGCTGTCAGCCCAAGATTCAGGGGGCGGGGGGGGGGTGCTTTGAGGGACAATCTGGGCTAAGCAGAGATTTCATCTGCATCTGGACATTCGGCTCCATGAATTAGAACATTTACAGACATAATGGAAAGATTCAGACCGGATTAGATGCATGCCACAAAGTTCACATCTGGGTCTCTTGTCCAGACTGGCAGCTAGGATGGCAAACCAAGAGGCAGGCCAGTGTGTCTCAGCTTGCCTAGGAAAGGGTTCTGCTCCACCTGCATCAAAAGAGGAGGAACCAAGCCAGACACCATACATGTATGGAAGGCCAAGGGGACCCCATGGGATTCCTCAGGTCAGCTAATGCCGCTCAGCTAGGAAGCTGTAATACACCACCTGCTGATCTGCAGTGCTGTTTCTGCAGAGCACAGAGATCTGTTCTGCCACTGAATACACAGGCTGTGATGGATCCTGCCGACCCTCCCCACCCAGCTGCACACTGGATGCCTGGAAAGGCCTGCTGTGAGTGTCATGCAGATAACTATGCATAGCACCCCTTCTCAAACTACAATTCACAGTACTGTGGTACCTCGGGTTACATACGCTTCAGGTTACATACGCTTCAGGTTACAGACTCTACTAACTCAGAAATAGTACCTTGGGTTAAGAACTTTGCTTCAGGATGAGAACAGAAATCGCACGGCGGCAGCACAGCACTTAGCTAAAGTGGGGCTTCAGTTTAAGAACAGTTTCAGGTTAAGAATGGACCTCCGGAATGAATTAAGTACGTAACCAGAGGTACCACTGTATTCTTTGGACAGTATTCTTGTCCAATGGTAAAGAAAACAGTTTCTGCACATGCTATAGAAGGAAGTGAGGGGCAGATGGGGCTCATCAACCTGGGAAGGTAGCCCATCTAGGAGAAGGAAAACACTGGTCCTAAGCCTTGGTTGCCTTGTGGGACATCTTTGGGAGAAGAAAAAGCTTAGGAGTAAACCCTACACAAATCCAAAGTGGGGTCCCTGAGACAGTTTGATAGTGCCTTGTACGCCTCCTTCCGGCAACTCCTGCAGCCAAGGTGATGCCAAACGCATTGCTCTGCTTTCTTTTGGACGACATCAGCAAGGCTGAGAGGGGAATCTTGTCGTCTGGGCAGTCCAGGCCCTCCATAGACGCTGCCGAGGTTTGCGCTCTGGGGAGGTCACTTTGGTGTTGCTAATACAACGGTTTGTCTTCACCCCTGGAGGTGCACTCCATTGTCTCTTGGGACAGAAGGATACCAACAACAGCAATTCAGTGTCATTTTAGCAAGATGCAAATCCTGTGCCCAAGAACCAGCCGGCTGCACGCAGTCGTGAACTTCTGTAACAGAGGCTACTGCGGGAATAAACAGCTCTAGCAAATGTCATAGGTTCACTGTGGTGAAGCTGGTTTGTAAAGCTCAGGCATAAAAACTAGGTATTGCCTATAGATCTAGTGATCTCATCTAGCAAGGCAATCAATGGAGGGGGCAGAAAAGACTTTGCAGGCTTGTTTTTTTACTGCAACTTTATGTGTTGAGATGCAGTTCAGTGAAGGTTGTGGTGTTTCACTCAGTAAAGGCCTTCATGTCCTAGATCTCAAAGAAAGTGGGTTTTATTCTGACAGTATTTAGACCATTTTTTTTGGTCTAAATTGACGTTCGGCCATAAATGTGTCCAAACTTGAACAGGTTTCTGAACTGTGGAACTTGAAGGCTTGAAACTCTCCTCGCTGCTGTAAAGTAGGTTGGAACCGCGTTGCTGTATGTTTTACTGTTTTTATGGCAGCTGAGGGACATTTACACCTAGAAATACTGGACACTTTATTTCCGGTCAGCTTTTTCATTGCCAGCACATGTGAGCCTATACTTTATGTTGCACTTATGTCTCGGCGCAGTCCATTACCTCCTTACGCCTTCTAAGCGGTGCTGCCTGTAGGAACACCTTCTTTTAAGATTTAAGAGGCGGGTTCCTATTGTAGAAGTTGAAACAACTCAGCTTTGTTTTCTGCCGGGTTGCTGGGGTCATTTTTTTTAACGTAGGTATACTAGTTCCCCTCCCAGCTAAGGTTGCCAATGTTTTCCTAGCAGGGCAACTGTGTCTTGCAGATATTTTTGCAGGTTTGGCTTTTCCAAGTGTGCAATTCAGCAGCTAACTTTCAAAGCAGTTTTCCCTAATATAATGCATTTTTCTATGTTATTTTCATTAATACATGCAATTGTGTGCTCGCTTTAAACTGGTATATTCACTTTTGAACCCTGTACCTGGCCTGGCAAAATTTGGAGAAGTGTGATTTCTGTTCGTCTTTTGCTTTGGAAAGTGCAAATTATACATTTTCACCTTTAAACAAGAACTGAATGGAATCCCCCCATGCCTAGTTGGGGTGAGCAGGTTCACTGGTGGTGGTGGCCCAAAGGGCCACAATAAATATGATAATGTGAACCCCTATAAATCTTTGAGTGTGCTTCTAATAGAGAAGTTATGGTAACCTGTTGCTCTATGAAACTGATGATTTGTGCAAGTTGCCGCCCCCATTGGGGCAGAAGTACAGCTAATATGTGAATCGCAAAGATACAGCTAATAAACTAGAACATAAGTTGATACATGGTGCAAATGGCTACGCGTAACACAAGTTCCCAACATGCATACTAACACAATTAACAGAAATTTGAACTTTTAACAGAGAGCGCTGGGAATCAGAGCTGAATCAACAGAAATTGCTAATGTTTATTGCGCTGTGTATTAAACACGAAATGTGGTAATGATGTACATGATTGGTGAAAATTGAAATCCTTTGTTTAAAATGTTAGAAATACCACCGCCCTTGGGCGGGGTTGCAGTTTTGTGAAACAATTCGACTGCAACCTATTGCCTAGCAATAAACAACAATGGACTCCTAACTCCTCGTCTCTGAGTTTTATTGGCGTAAACTCAGAAGATAAGCCATTTTTGGCTTACAGCAGGAATAGGACCTGGGAGCTGTGCTAAAACACACATTTCTGTATAGCCTGGGAAGTGTGTTTTCTTTACACTTTGGTGTCACCGCTGTGCATTTTTTTTAATCGCCACACATATCTCACTCTCAGTTTAGTCAGAATTCTGCATCGGCCGGCAAGCTTACAAAACCCTTGTATATCAGCCTGGTTTAATCCCCACACTATAGCGGGCAGGGGGTTCGGTAGCAGTTTCCCTGCTCCAAGGAGCTTATAATAAAAACCACCGTACACAAAGCACCCCACAGAAAAAGTAATAATCCAACATTCTCTGCAAATTCAGTGCATGCCGTCGAATGAGAAAATAGGAGCTACACTTAGCCGGAAGGTATACAGACCATTGTCAATGCTCAGACGCACAAACAGCATTTCAGAGACCTGTTAGTTTCTCGCCATTCTGGGGGCCACTCACATCCACAACACACAGAACCAATGGCAACGCTGATCTCTGAATGAGGCGTCACATATACGGAAAACCCTAATGCACCCAAAGAAGCCATGGGCTCAGACAATCCCTATAGACATTCACAGAAAGAACGCCTCCTTCCACAATCCCAGGCGCTGCATTAAACCTAAAGAGAAATAAACCGTTGCTGTTACTGCTTATTTGCCATTAGGACCACAATACTTTAAGGACTGCCTCTCCGCATAGGAACCATCCCAGACTCTTCGTTCCTCATCTGAGGCCTTTCTTTGTGTGCCTCCTTCCACATGAGGTTCATATTGTTGGAGGGAGGAGTGATTTAAAAATTTAAATTAAAAAAAAAAATCAATCCTCCTGTCAGGCTGGCAATATCCCCTCACTCCACCATTCTTCAGCAGAGTTTATTTTCTTTCGGCAGAGTACTGTATATGTCAAACAAAGCTTTAATGATAAAGAAAACTGTAACACAACAATGTAGTGTCTGAGAGTATCTAAAACTACACGAGGCAAGAATGACAGCTGCCTCTCTAACTGAACTTCAATGAACACCAGAAGGAGCACAAAAGCCCCGCCTACCAGGTGATTCTACTAATCAAATTAGGCCCCTTTTCTTCATTACAGTTTGGAGGGTGGCAACATTAAAACGGGCCTTCTCTGTGGTGGCTCCCCATTTCTGGAATGCTCTCCCCGGGGAGGTTCACATGGGGTCTTCATTATATAATTTTAGGTACCAGGCGAAAATGTTCCTCTTCAACCAGGCCTTTGGCTGATTGATATTCTGCAGGCTTTTAAATGTATCTGTGGGGAGGGAAGGTTGTTGTTTTATTGTTCTGTTTTAATTATTTGCTTGTGTTTTTATCTTGTATATTATTCTGTAAACTGCCCTGAGATCTTATGATGAAGGGTGGTATATAAATGTAATAAATAAAGTAATGTTATGTTATGTTATGTTATGTTATGTTATGTTATGTTATGTTATGTTATGTTATGTTGTTATGTTGTTATGTTGTTGTTATGTTATGTTATGCTATGTTAAGGTAAAGGTACCCCTGCCCGTACGGGCCAGTCTTGCCAGACTCTAGGGTTGTGCGCCCATCTCGCTTAAGAGGCCGGGGGCCAGCGCTGTCCGGAGACACTTCCGGGTCACGTGGCCAGTGTGACAAGCTGCATCTGGCGAGCCAGCGCAGCACACGGAACGCCGTTTACCTTCCTGCTAGTAAGTGGTCCCTATTTATCTACTTGCACCCGGGGGTGCTTTCGAACTGCTAGGTTGGCAGGCGCTGGGTCCGAGCAATGGGAGCGCACCCCGCCGCGGGGATTCGAACCGCCGACCTGACGATCGGCAAGTCCTAGGCGCTGAGGTTTTACCCACAGCGCCACCCGCGTCCCTGCTATGTTAACATAACATAAAACATAACATAACACAACACAACATAACATAACATAACATAACATAACATAACATAACATAACATAACATAACAACATAACAGGGTTGCCATATTTCAAAAAGTGAAAACCTTGCTGAGCCTTTTTTTTTGCTAAATCTCAATGAGTATGGGTTTCCATATGTCCAGATTTTCACTGACGTTTTAGCACATTCTGCACAGGCACTGTTTTTGACTGAGGTATTCCAACTATGTCCAGGAAACTCTGGACGTATGGTGACCCATATAATATAATATAATAATATAATAATATAATATAATAATATAATATAATATAATATAATATAATAATATATATTGAGAAAGGTCTGTAGCCAGCGCCAGATTAAGGACAGTGTGGACAGTCCCTCCACAAAGGGCACTGAGCCAAGGTGGCACAAAATAATAAAAATAAAACCTATATTTATACACTTTCCTACTAAGAAGATCCATTAAAAAGCAACTGTACCAAAAAGAATGATTGTGAAAATATGAAGTATTGGGAGGGTGCCAATTTATGTCCTTGCTAAGGGAGCCATATTACCAAAGTCCACCCCAGTAGTACAGCATCTGCTTTGCACACGGAAGGTTCCAGATGCAATCCCCAGGGTAGAGCTGGGATTTGAATGCCTGGATTTGCCTTTCTGTCTATTTCTGGCATGGACTACTTTTTCCCAGAGCCCCTGGCCCTCTCCCAAAGTGGGTGGAAGGAGGCATTTCCAGGCATGGGCATGTGTAGTGGTGATCTGAACCAACAGCTTTGCAAGATCCATCAAAGCTATGAGATACTTGAGGCTTCATTAAGAGGCTGCACGAATCCAACTCTTCATTTGTGTGAATGCAACAGCTATGCTAGACATTTCATATCACGTCAACACACTGTCAATGGACTGCAGGCTTATTGCGATAAGTGTAACACTTGATAATAACCATCAATTTTGCAGATGTGATTTCCTCTCATCTCTTCATATCAGGATATGTTTTCTCCCCACCCCCCCACTTTCATTCACTTAGGAGTTTATTCAGAGACAGCTGTCAAGTGGAAGAAGCAAAGCAGTTTCACTACATGGATGTGTTCTATTCGTATAATGGAACAATTGTCTCAAGGCCATTAATTTTTATTTTACAACTGCTCAGTGTAGCAACAGAAAGCTGGGCCCAGATAATGCTGTATCTTCCTTAGAAAAGCCAGACAGGGAAACTAGCTAAACTCCCTCAATTAGATTTGGGATATACAAACAAGTCCCCATTTAGATCCATAATATTTTTCTTTGATGTTGTCAGATCTAAGCTGAACTAACGAGAAATATGCGTATGTTTAACAGGACCATATTTAGCCTGACGGAATGGAACAACTTTCCAAACCCCCAGCAACATTAGCTTAGTAAATTAGCAGTAGCAAAGTAAAATAAGACAATTTGCATTGCTGAGGACCAAAATCCAAAGGGCTTCAGTAGCAGAGCATATGCTCAGAGGCACTGATTTGGAAAAAGTTGTGCTTGTGTCCCTGCGGTTCTGGAAAAAGAGCTGGACTTATGCACAGATTAATGGTCATTTCATATATTATGCCACAACAAACCTGGGTTTGCCATGACGTGTACATAGAGTACATCATTTCAATCATTTCTACCTTACTGGAATGATGCAGCTACAAAATACACATTTCTTGTTACATTTGTCACTTTTCCATAAGGCCTCTCAGAATGCTACATCAAAACATAGACTAAATCTGAGGCGTTTGGGGCTAGGATGAAATGGTGATGGACCACAGCAAGTTGCCTTCAGGAACACCAGCAAGATTCCTCCCCTCACTCCTCTGCAAAGCCACATCCCACTACCCCCCACCAAAATTTCATTGCCTATGGGTGAGGCTGAAAGGGCAGGGATATGGGTTCACCACACCTCTCTGCGAGCACTCAAAAGCATTTATTTCTGGAGCATAAGTCTTGCAATCAAAATTATCTCAGCTTTTATACCATAGGTTGATTTGGCTTTAGAGCTGCAAAGTACAGTGGTACCTCGGGTTACAGATACTTCAGGTTACAGACTCTGCTAACCCAGAAATATTACCTTGGGTTAAGAACTTTGCTTCAGGATGAGAACAGAAATCGCACGGCAGCGGCGGCAGCAGTGGGAGGCCCCATTAACTAAAGTGGTACCTCAAGTTAAGAACAGTTTCAGGTTAAGAACGGATCTCCAGAATGAATCAAGTTCTTAACCCGAGGTACCACTGTATTAAAATATCCCCCCTCATGAACCAACCCCCCCTTTTTAGAAGCTCATTTCTCGGAGCCTTATAGATGCTTTCGCACATTTACTCATTTACACACAATCATAACAGTGGAAAACTTGTTTTCTCTCTCTTTTTAAGGAAAGCAGGTATTGTGTGTGGAAGAGCAGCCTTGCTTTCACCCACAATGTGAGCCCAGGTTCTCAATCTGTCTTGTCTCCACACTTGCAAGTCAGGCAAAACTGTCCTGTTTAAAAAATAAATATTTGAAGCAGCACTATATATAGAATAGAATCATGCTGTACTTTATATTTATTCCTCCCCTTATTATTAAAAAAAGGTAAAAAAGCAGTTGTAAAAAACCGTTACAAAAGTGTTTTAAGGATTGTGGGAGGTGGGAAGGAAAAATGGCTGTTGGAGTTGGCAATGTTATGGGTACTTTATACAAGTTGCCCTGCCAAGCTGCATAGTGTGCCTTAGGATATGTAGCTGATGTAGAACTGTAGATTCCATTTCTATGGTAACCATGTCGTTTTGTTCTTTTGACGACAAATATGTCTCCTCATTTTGAAAATCAGATGCAGAAAAGGCAATTTTACAAGCTTGGGCGCTGGAAATAAATTGTTGTCGCTGTTTAAATAGCAAGAAAAAACACTGTCGATTGCCGCCGCCCCCCGCCCGGTTTTCCAGATCAGTTCCTCACAAACTGAACTTTAGAAAGTCCAGAAAAGATGCTAAAATGCCAACAAAATCTGTGGAGTCTGAGTTCCAGACTCTGTGTTGCGCTGAGTGCTAGGAGGCAATTCTGACAGCCGAGCCAGATTAGGAGGCAAGTCTGTTAAATTATAGCTAATTGAACTGCCTTTGTGGAGGATGCTCGGGTACAGGCCTTGAGAAACGTTGTCTATTATTTCCATGTTGCTAATTAATGAGACATAAATTAGTTTCCTTTCTCTGACCTTTAGCTGAGTTGGTAATCTACGCTCTACAAATGAAAACGCCAGCAGAAAGTTCTGCAGTGACATCGAATGTTACCCAGTGGCCACATTTCCCTAACAAATGCTAGCACAAAGGCAGAACCCAGGGAGGTGAGGGGCTGCTTTGTGTAGGCTCTGATCATATCTGGCCTCAGAGAATTTTGTCATCATCTTAGGCTTCCTCTCGAGAACCCTCAGTTACTCTAACTGTGACTTTCATCCTACAGAAATGGTACTTATGTGTTCCCTCCATTATTTTCAAACTGGGTTCAGGAAAGCCTTCAGATTCCTCATAAACTGTGCAGGATCCTCCAATCAGAAGGTCAAGAAAGAGCATCCCTAAAAGACAGCCTGACCACCTGTACCAATCTCTGCCCCACAATGTACATCCTCAGGGTGCTTTCTAGTGATGCCTCCCAAGTCTGTGTGCATGTCTGTAGCTCACAAAGCTTAGTTAGCGTTTAATCAAGCACAATCTGCCCTGTGTTTTTCCCCTCCAGCCAGCTTGTAATTTAGAGAAGGAGTTGGAGGGTGGGAATGGAGTGGATCCATTCCACTCCAAATGGTTAAGCTACTCTCACTCCAGCTAGTAAAGGTAAAGGGACCCTTGATCATTAGGTCCAGTCGTGACCAACTCTGGGGTTGCGGCGCTCATCTCGCTTTATTGGCCGAGGGAGCTGGCGTACAGCTTCTGGGTCATGTGGCCAGCATGACTAAGCCACTTCTGGCGAACCAGAGCAGCGCACGGAAACGCCATTTACCTTCCCGCCAGAGCGGTACCTATTTATCTACTTGCACTTTGTGCTTTCGAACTGCTAGGTTAGCAGGAGCAGTGACCAAACAACGGGAGCTCACCCCATCGCGGGGATTCGAACCGCTGACCTTCTGATCGGCAAGTCCCAGGCTCTGTGGGTTAAACCACCGGCGTCCCCCTCGCTCCAGCTAGGAAACTGAAATTAACATATCCTAAGTACTAAAGTTCCAGCTATAATATGATTCTATGATTACAGAGTGTTTCCCTGGCTCTACTACCTGTGGTCCATCTTTAATTAGCTGTACCAAGCACTGAACCCAGGCCCTTCTACATTACAAGCATGTGTCCCACTAATGAGCTATGGCTCCTTCCCTGAGGTCAGAGCCCATGCTGCCTTCCATACATCAGGGCCCTCCACCACATTGGCTCCTAGCATGGAGAGGCCTAGACCAGACTTCAAGCCTGCCTTCACGGTGGCCTTCCCAGAGGAACATGGCTGGCCCCTAGTGGTTGCCCAACATGGATCTTTGCAGTCCAAACCCAGCAGGACTGTTCTTATGGTGCCACATGCTATCTCCACCACCAAAATTATTTTCTTGTGGCATTTTCAGAAAGCAACAATATTTCAGCATCAGCTCCTTGCAGCAAGTAGTTGCACCTCCAAGTATTTATCCAAAATGAGACTTAACTTGACAAATGGAACTGTTTGGAGGTTTACTGCTTGCCACTCAGGGTGTACCTCAAATTAATGTAAGGTTACCAGATTTTTTTCCCCCAGTGAATCCGGGGACACTTTTCAGCTCCCTACTAAATAGATGGATTTTGTCAGGGGACTGATTTGTAAATCTGGGGACTGTCCCCAGGAAACAGGGACGTCTGGTAACCTTAAATTAATGAGCACTCCAGGACTCCTAACAGTTTGCTTCTCACTACTACACATAATCGCTGCCTGGCTCTGCTCTACACCCATCACATGCAATTCGACTTTCATTATCAAGACTTGAGTAGGGCTGCATCAGAACAGGCAGCAAAGCCCCATTTGGCCTTCCTTTCCCTGGCTTGTCTTCTCTTATCTATTCCCCGTTGTGTGCCAGCTCCTGCTCTCTGTCCTGCATGTTGTATCTGCTTGTGTCAGGAGGCAGGGGGTTGGATTTTGCAAGTACCCTGGAGCACTGTGTACATTTAAAGGCAAGACCCTGCTGGCTCAGCAGAACAAAGCCGCAAGGCAAGGTGGGCCATGAATGCCACATGTTCTGCATGGCTTAACAAGCCAAGTGCATATTGGCACTGGGAGGATCAGCCGGCCGAAAGGCGGTGGTTTCATTATCGACAGGCAGAAGCAAAACAGAGAGCAATATTTTATTTGGGCAGCACAGCCTAGGAACGAGGCAATGTGCTAGATTGTCGCTAAGTGCTCCCATGTTGTTGCAGGACATGTACCCAGGAACAGCAGCAATGGGCATAATTTAATAACTATGACACCACAGCGGAGGGGAGGACTACGGCTTGATGTAAATGTCAGATTGCTTGCGGGCAAAATGCTTACTGAGCTAAGTGCTCTACAAGGCCACCACCTCATTTAAATGCACTAGCCAGGTTCACTGACCCATATGCATGTAAGCTGCTGTGTGTGTGTGTGTGTGTGTGTGTGTGTGTGTGTGTGTGTGTGTAGCAAGCACATTTGAGTGAGATGGCTTCTGCATTCATGTTTCTGCCACATTCTCCTGAGCTTCTTCTTGTCTCTGTGTTTTATCCTGTCCATTCCCATATGAAAGCAGATTAAAAACTATTTCCAGAAGGGTAACTGTGTTACCCTGTTGCAGCAAACATACAAACACATGCACCCCAATCAACCAAGAGTCTTGTGGAACCTTGAAAACTAACTAATATTGTGGGTCCAATAATTTAAAACTTCCTTCCAGATGAGGATCAGAGAGTCCTCCTTCCTGCTACTGAGTCCAGCAAGTATCTCAACTGCATTCCAATGTTGTAGTTAGTTTTTAACTGACGCTATCTTCATTGTATGTATTGAGTTTCATGTATACTGCTTAGAAACCATTGTAATTAAGTGGTATATAAATTGTTTCAATAAATAAATAAGAGCAAGTATTAAACCCTGCAGCTGCACCATGGAGATGTTTCTGCTTCCATGTTCATTTCCGTCTCCTCCTCCTAAGCAATTGTGGCAACAAAGTAAAACTTCAAGCAATTAGAATATGGTAGCAGAAGTATTTGGTGTGTTGCAGTGTAAGTTACAGATTGTGACCTTGAGGAACATTACCATTTGCTTCTCAGTAAAATGAGATGCCATCTGCCAATTCATTCTTCCACAGAACATGACTTCATTTCTAAGATAAAAGTGGGAAAGTTTCTGCAGAAAAACTGGTCAATAGAAATGAGGATATATTGAGCCCCTGGGGAGAGGGATGGGGAATCTTAGAGCCTGGGGCCCAAATGTGGCCCCTCCAAGCCCCTCTATCTACCCATTGGGACTCTCCCCAAACTACACCCTCTTCTCAGCAGTATCCCTTCTCTCCAGGCCAAGCCCTTCACTGGCTCTGCTTTCTACTGTCCTTGAATCCCCCCTAAATCAAAGGTATGAACTCTGATCATACCTTTTGCTTGTATGGATGGAGATTACAGAAGGGTATATGTGACTGTGTCTTTCTGTGTGTAGAAACTAGCCTACCACACAAAGGTAAAATTTATATTAATTACTCCACTCATTTTGCCTCAGGTCCCACCCATGATTGGCATATGGCTCCCAGAACATTGCCTAGAAGGAAATGTGGCTAATAATAATAATAATAATAATAATAATAATAATAATAATTTATACCACACCCATCTGGCTGGGCAGCTCCCAATTGAATATTAAAAACACAATACAACATTAAACATTAAAACCTTCCCTAAACAGAGCTGCCTTCAGATGTCTTCTAAAAGTCAGATAGTTGTTTATTTCCTTGACATCTGATGGGAAGGCGTTCCACAGGGTGGATGCCAGTACTGTGAAGGCCCTCTGTCTGGTTCCCTGTAACCTCACTTCTTGCAGTGAGGGAAGCACTAGAAGGTCTTTGGAGCTGGACCTCAGTGTCTGGGCTGAACGAAGGGGGTGGAGATGCTCCTTCAGGTATACTGGGCCGCGGCTGTTTAGGTCTTTAAAGGTCAGCACCAACACTTCGAATTGTGCTTGGAAATGTACTGGGAGTCAATGTAGGTCTCTCAGGATGGGTGTTATATGGTTCTGTTTCTGATGCAGATGTGAGTACTTTAGATTCAAAACAATATATTCTCAAAGTCTAGCGCTGGTCGAACTGCAAGAGGTCAAGTTTTGTGGTCTGTGCAACGTTAGAAGAGATCTGCCAATTCAGGCCAGAGAGCTACTTTGGTTTTAGCAATGTGCTGAATTTATTTACGTACAAGAGAGGTGCTTAATGGTTCCATGTTGTATTTTATTTGATACGTAGATAGCAAACAGCTTTAAGAAAAGTTTTTCTGGAAAAGTGGTATACTAGATAACCCTTGGGATCCCTTCCAACTCTATAATTCTATGGTGATAACTGAGGACGATGGTAATAATACTACATGATCCGTATTAGGGGCCCCAAGTGCTGCTTTTTGTAGACCATTTGCAAGCATGTGATTCAAAAACACCTAGTTTGATATAAAGAACTAAGCATGTTGTAACCAACTGATATTGTGAAGTTTACTTGCAGGACTGAGGTGAAGTTAGCCAGGCTGGGAGCAGCTGCCTAATTTAACAGCACTAGATTTCCCAAAACTGATGTTTCCCTGGTTCCTTGATTCTCCATGTAACTAGATGTTTGTTTCCCCTTTTCTTTTTTAAAATCTTCACTTTTTCCCAACCCCAAAATTCAGCAAGTCAGTTTTGAAAGTTGAATTAGAATGAAAACTTGGGGGAATCAATCTTGCACTTTCCTCTTAAGCTTGCAAGCATTATAATCATCTTTATATTTTCAGCATATGCAAATCCCAGTCCTCTAAGGGGGGCGGGATTCATGAAAGGTAAGAAAAAATCAAATCCAACTGTCTTGATCATACAACCAACTATCTCTGTTTAAAATATTTCACCCAACATGAGAGAGAGGGAGAGAGAAAAAACACAGTTCTGAGTACCATTTATGTCATGTGGGTTTTCTCTTTACAGTGAAACTAAGAAACTATTGTAACCACTTAGGGGGAGGGAAGAAGGACTGGAAAAAGCCAAGTGTAGTAGCTGAATAATTTGGTCTCTATTTTGAAGCTCAGTCCATACCCATTGTGGTTTCTGCTCAAGCTTCTATTAGTTTCGGTGAACAAATTTAATTCTGCTATCTAATGCATTAGTTAATTCAATTTACCCAATTTCTCCAATTGCTGTTGGATGAGAAAAAGTCAAACCTAATACAGATGGACTGGAAATGCCTTGGCCTCTCAAACAATTCCCGTTTCCCCTGTAGCTTAGATTTAACCTAAGTAGATAATGCAGCAGAGGACTGGATATATTATTCATGTATTAATAGCAGCAACAACAACAATCCAATCAAGTATCACAACCCAGTTGCCAGGCAATGACAATGAAGACAGCTTCTGCACAAGAGATAAGTGGACACAGTGAAATTAATGGGTATGGATAGCTGCAGACACTAAGTAACACATATATGTCTTCCCTAAACAATCTGAGATGCTGCAATCAAGTTAATTGAAACGTACAATCCAAAAGACAATATAAAACCATAATGGTATGTGCCTATTAAGAAAATATCTGTTAGTGCTTTGAGCTGCCTTATTTTTAAAAAAGCAATAAAAAAGTCCTCCCCCCCCCAAACCAAAAAAAAATCATGCAGCTTCATCTTGCAATTGCTTCAAATTAAGGACAGTCCGAAAAGCTAGCAAGGAGACTGCTTGGGATGGAACATAAATTAAAACCCCATTTATTCAGAACCAGATGTCCTTGATGCTTTGCAAAAATCACAGGAAGACACTTTGCCAATTCCAAAACATCCTAGCAAAGCTGCAGGGCATGGCTCTCTGCCAGTGCCTCGGATCTGGCTCATCATAGTGGCAATTGCTTCTCACTTCTCCTGGGTGGTAGGAAGTCCTAGAAGGAAGCTCACTGCAGGATCAGCTCCAGGTTTTTGACAGCCTGTTGCAAGGTTTGCTCCCAAGGTGTACTGGTGATGTTGACCCATAGGCAGTGCAGAAAAACCTGGGAGCAGGAGAAAGGTTTCAGTCCCTCAGGGACAGATGAAAGGAATCAGGCAGGAGAGCTGGGCATAGCTGATGGACAGGCAAGGCCAATGCTGCCTGTTACCTAAGTCAAGGGTAGAAAACCTGCAGCCCTCCAGATGTTATTTGACCACAACTCCCTTCATCATGGCCCATTGGTCATGATGGCTAGGGCTGATGGGAGTTGGAGTCCAGCAACACCTAGAGGGCCACAAATTCCCCTTCCCTGACCAAAGCAAAGCCCAAGCCTTCCCCTGAAGCTTTTATACACCTACTAGATCGGGGGGTGGGGGTCACCAATGGGCTCCCTGGGAATGTGGAGTCATTCTAGAGCAGTGTTTCCCAAATGTGGGTCTCCAGCTGTTTTTGGACTACAACTCCCATCATCCCTAGCTAGCAAGACCAGCGGTCAGGGATGATGGGCATTGTAGTCCAAAAACAGCTGGAGACCCAAGTTTGGGAGACACTATTCTAGAGCATGGGAGGACATCATAGCCCTGGGAACTGTTTGATGGGCAGGTCTGAGTGGATTCATAGCCAAGAAGAGTATAGATTCATAGATCCCAGCTGCAGCCCTGCTAGTTCCTGACAGTAGTGGAAGCAATGGACTACTGTGCCAAACTGTGTAATATCTGGTTAAGTCAGGATGGATTCAGCACAGTGAGATGCTGCCTCCAGCAGAAGGAGAATTTGACCAGCCAGGATTACAAGCAGCAACTGTGCCTGGATTTATATGAGCCAACTGTCCATGTGCAATCATAAAGAGACACATTTAAACAAGGTGCTTGCCAGTAACATTAATCTCCTATGTTACCTCCTAGGGAAGCTAATGTGTTTCAAAAAAAAGGAAGGAAATAGTCAAACGTGATTTCAGCCACACCAAGCCCTTACTGACAGCCCACTACAAGTGTATTTTAAGTCTCCTTAATGTAAGCAATTAGGCACCTTTCACATGCATGCCACTTTATCCATTACAAGATCACCTAATTGCAAAATTATGCTTCCGATCTGAATGCAGAAGGGGTGCAGATGTTTTGCCCACACATTAACATATTCCACAGGTAAATGGCAGTGTACGAAGCAGATGGCAAGTTCAAAGGGCACTCCAAGAATGCTGGTGGCTCAGAACGCCTGTGTCGTCAACTGAGCCAACTCCAGTTCAGCATCATTTGGAATTGCCAGCCTGCTATTGCACGAGGACAGAATGAAGCCCTTAGGGAAGGCTCATAGCCCAGTGGCAGACAGTGTGCCTTGCATGCAAAAGGTCCTGAATTCAATGCTGAGTTACGGACCATAAAAGGGCAGCTTCCTGAGGAAATTTTATAGACGTGTTGCAAAGTTTGCACGAACAGAAAGAAAGTATCGGAGTGACTAGATAGAGTTCCATGTGACCAGATGCTAACAATAAAAATAGCAAAGAGTCTGTGCCGACTTAAATACTTTTAAAAAAAGAAAGAAAAGCAGCTGCTAAAAGAAAGGTGTTGCCATCACTTTAGTATCTAAATCACTGGAAGAAATAGTTTCATTCTACACTGCACTGGTCAGGCTGCATCTGAAGTACTGGGCCCCATTCTGGACTCTTAAGGAGGATGCTGACAAACGAAGGTGTTATGTACTAAGTTTGGATCCTAGAATAATAGGCAGGTAGGATCCTAGAATGCAACAACCTGATTGCCTTCAGGAGCAGCCCAATCAGACCCCAGGAGGAAGTTAATCAGCCTATTAGGATACTAGGATGCAACAACTGATTGGCCTGCAGCAGCAGCCCAATCAGGCTCCAGGAGGGAAACATAATCAACCAATCAGATGGTACTCATTGTATAAATAATGTATATAAAGCCTGAGGTTCAGGGGGGAATTCAATCACTGTTCCTATGAGCTGAAATAAAGAGCATGAAATTACTACTCAACTCCGAGTATATTTCACAGAGCATGTCCAAAGGAGGACGAACAAGATGGTGGGAAGTCTGGAAACTATGTGCAACAAGGAATGGTCAAAATAACAAGGTATGCTTAGCCTGGAGAAAAAATAAGCTTAAGGGGAAACATGATAGAGGTCTTCAGATAACTAAAAAGCTGTGAGACAGACATGCACGCCCCCATCTCTTTTCATGGAACAACAGGCCAAGTGGTGCAAAATCACATGTTTGGAGCATTTTGGTGTAAAGAAGTTTTTGCCTCTGGAAGTTGATGCTGAAATAAGAGGGCCAAGGTTTGAAGATGCCAAGGCCCCCTTCATAAAATATAATGGGCTCCTCTTCAGGAGCATTAGGCATTCTTCTCAATGCACAGGAGCTAAACAGAAGATTCATGTGTTTGTAACGTTCAACGTTACATATAACTAATTTTAAGATTGTTCTGCAGTGAAGCTTTGAAACTTATTCTTGGAGTCGAAGGCTCATTTATATCTATACATGATCAGGAATTCTGCTGAACAGTTCTAACACCTTTCAGGGGCACTGGGAAAAGAAAACAATCAACGTTGGCATGCATTTTGCAGGAAACGTACGGATGAACACTCAAATGCATAGCCACTGTGTACACAACAAGAGAATCCAAATTCTGCATGAAAAGCCCAAATTTATACATTCTGCAAATCAACACAGCTTGACTATGTTTGCCTATTTTATGCACCACTTACCCTGGTCCTGCTACTGTGGTGAGACAAGGAGATGCACAGAGCTCTGAAATCATGACTGTCAGATGTGCTGTACAACCTGCCTCTGGCAGACACTGCCCACGTGTGTCAAAATGTCTCTCTGGAGGCACAAGCCTGGAAGCTTATCAACTTCAATGTCAAAGCTACTGATGAAGAATTCTACCTATGCCACAGAGCTGGCCCCTTGGGTCAAATGTGTCCCCTCCTATACAGAGCCAAACAAAAACACCTGACTTAGTCTCATTTCCTGGCTGAAACACAGAACATAGGAACCCACCTCTCACCAAAACAGTCCATTGACTCATCAAGCTCTGCATTATGTACGCTTCTAAAGGGTTTGACAGGGGTCTTTCCCTTTCCTGGATACCATGAAATTGACCTGGGACCTTTCATATCCCAACTTATTCTCCTTCCCAAAAGTACTGCCCTTTCTGTTAATAGTATCATTCCAGTAAGTGGGGCCTTCAGTGGACGGAAGCCATATTTCCTGTTGGAATGCTTTGCCTGTGGCAAATGCAGAGGCTGTCTTGACTCCATAGCCTGCCCTGCACCAACAATAATCAGCCAGGTAAAGTATTATGATCACAACTATCTGTTCCTTTTATTCTCGAGTCCAGCCTCGTGACAATTGCCCGTACCAAGACAAAATGTGAGGAAGGAAAGCTAATCAAAATACCTTTCATTTCCTAGTGCACAGTGCAGCAATCCAAGGGTTAGAGTTGACTCATTGCACAACAGAGCAATTAACAGATATATCTCAAAGGCTGACACAGGACAAGCTAAAATAAATTGTTTGGGGATAAGAAGAGAATGTGCTTATAATTTTGATTATGCAAGTTGTCCTTGGCGTAATTAGAATTGCTCACATCTACTGTTGTACTTTCATCTCTTTTTTCCTATTTTCTTTCTTTCTTTTTAACAAAGACCTTTGTTTGAAAATAGATAAGAAGAGTTGTTAGAAGCTGTTTACTTGTGCAAATAAGGGCACAATTAAGTGACAGCCAGTTTACTAATGGAAAATGAAATGTTTTTTCAGAGTGCGGATTGTGGCAGAATCAATTTTTCCCAGAAAGGCTGAAAAGCAAGCGTAACAGTCAAAGGCATACACGAAAGCGACAAACTAGTAATGTGGTTGGGTCCAGCACAAACATTCCCCTCCCCCATCTGCTCATTAACCTTTGCTCAATCAGTCATTCATTTTCTTTGTGCTTCATTGATCATTTTTAAAAATGCATTCTCATAGGTCTCTAATGCAAGGCTTCATTATACCTGTGCTTTCTTCACTTGGTGATCACAATACCAAGCGGCGACTCACATGTGTGAATGCCCATCCCATCCAACAACAAAGGCAGAAATGATTTTGTTTGCTTAGAGCAGTCTTTCCTAAACTTGGGCCTATAGCTATTTTTGGACTACAATTCCCATCATCCCTACCCAGCAGGACCAGTGGTCAGGAATGATGGGAACTGTAGTCCAGAAACAGCTGGAGACCCAAGTTTGGGAAACACTGGTTTAGAGCATTGGCATCACACCTTTCTAGGAAAAAAAATAACTTAAGCACCTTGATTTAAAAATTTTAAAAAAAACCATTACAGTGGTACCTCAGGTTAAGAACTTAATTCATTCTGGAGGTCCGTTCTTAACCTGAAACTTTTCTTAACTTGAGGTACCACTTTAGCTAATGGGACCTCCTGCTGCCGCTGAGCGATTTCTGTTCTCATCCTGAAGCAAAGTTTTTAACCCGAGGTACTATTTCTGGGTTAGTGGAGTCTGTAACCTGAAGCATCTGTAACTTGAAGCATCTGTAACCCGAGGTACCACTGTACTGGTCATTTTAATCCATCATGAAGTATTGATACATCTAGCCCCAAATTATTGTAACCTACCGATTATAGATATATATATATATACACATACAGATATGGATTTTTTCTTTTCTTCAACTGCCTACCAAGCATTTACTATGATAGCAGCCTGGAATGGTATCTAGAAGCAGCATCCAAAGAAATCCCACTGGAAAATGTTTTTATATGGAGTGTGCATTGAAGTTGGACAAATCCTGAAATAAAATGAGGTGCCTTGGTGTGATTCTTGGGTTGTGTAAGGTGTAGTGGGATCTGCATGAAGTCCCCTGAATTGAAGCAGGAACCCTCAATGTGTCACATGATTCCTCTGGATTTTCAACTTCTAGGGTTTCCTGGAAAAAAACCTCAACAACTTTTGGGGTGTCCTGGTTTTTACTTTTAGAAATATGGCAACCCTACACATGGCATCAGAATGTTTTCAATTAAAAGCAAAACTAATGTCCCCGTATAACATAGGAACTATGAAGCTGTTTTATACAGTCAAACCTCTGTTGTCAAATGTAATCGATTCTGGAAGCCCATTCGGCTTCCAAAATGTTTGACAACCAAGGTGAAGCTTCTGATTGGTTGCAAGAGCTTCCTGCACTCAAGCAGAAGCCATGTCGGACGTTCAGCTTCTGAAAAACGTTTGAAAACCAGAACATTTACTTTCAGGTTTTCGGTGTTCGGGAGCCGAAACATTCCAAAATGGAGGCGTTCGGGATCTGAGGTTTGACTGTATTGAGCAGCCTATTGGCCTACCTTGCTCAGTATTTTCTACTCTCCAGAGTTTCAGGCAGGAAGTTTCTCCCAGCACTTCCTGGAGATACTGGGGATTGAACTTAGGACCTTCTGCACCCAAGGCAGATGCTCTAAGACTGAGCCACAGCCTTCCCTATGAGAACCAGTGTGGTGTAGTGGTTAAGAGTGGTAGACTCGTAATCTGGTGAACCGGGTTCACATTCCCTCTCCTCCACATGCAGCTGCTGGGTGACCTTGGGCCAGTCACACTTCTTTGAAGTCTCTCAGCCTTACTCACCTCTCAGAGTGTTTGTTGTGGGGGAAGAGGGGAAAGGAGAATGTTAGCCGCTTTGAGACTCCTTAGGGTAGTGATAAAGCAGGATATCAAATCCAAACTCCTCCTCCTCCTCCTCCTCCTCCTCTTCCCCCAACAGTCTGATGGGACCATGGTATACTCAGTTTCCCCAGAACACCCACCTCCCAGAGAGGAGTAAAATGTTTTGCTGGAAAGCAACAGGCAATATCCAAAGGCAACCCCCAAAATACACACACATACACAAACCAAAATTTGTATAAGGAAAAACACTATTGAGAGGAGAGAAAGGGAGAGATCTTTTATGACCACCAGGTTTAGCTTGCAATCAGAGAGATGCTCTTACCCAGACTCACCAATCCCAATGCATTGGAGAAGGGTAAGGTGGAACGCCATTGTGACTGACAGGTCTAGCTTGTAACCAGAGGGGAATATTTGGGTAAGTGCTTTGAGGAAAAGAAACAGGCTGCAAATGGGCATTGCAGTGATGGCAAAGTGTGCCCTCCACCCCTTACATAGTGCAGGCCTAGGCCTCAGTGAAGTGGATAGCACAGGGGAATCAATAAAACCCACACCAGGCTCTAAACTCTCTTGGTGACTCTGAGTAAACCATCTCTTGGTCTGATCATTTAACAAAGACAACATGAACTTTTTGAGAATGGTGCTCTACCATATCAACATGCATGCAAGCACGCGTGCGGGTGTGCACACACATGCGCGCGCGCACACACACACACACGTATTTGCAAACGAAGGCCCATGTCAGTTCTTGAACTCGACTCTTCTCTCTTTCAAGCAGAGTGAATTAGCAAATTGCCGTGGCTGTGCTGCCTTGAGCTTTACTTTCTGTGAGGGAATTGGCTCTGCCTTGAAGAAGAAAAGAGCCCAAGGCAACAAAAACTGGCTAAATGCAACATAAAGAGGCTGTAAAATAATGTGAACAGGTGTCCCTGGAAGTCTAAAATATCTCCTGGTTATTTCGCAGAGATCCTCCCCCCTTCCAAATTGCATTTAACATTTCTGCTTAAAGAGCGTCAAGAGGGCACTCTTTTTCCATTCCTTATACTGCTGTCCTTGGAGAGAAAGAGTATATGTTTCCTGTGAGAGAACATCTCTTTGTTTTCAGTCTTTCACCGTCTGGTAACAGAAGAACTTTGAAAAGTATACTTAATGCTTTCAGTATCATAAAGAGCTATGCCACAGCGCACTGCACCACTGCCAGTTGATGATGCTAGAATCAAGGCTGCAATGGTTAGCCACCTTAGAAGCATCCGCTGAAAGGCAGGCCAGAAATTGTTCAAACCAACCATAAAACAGGCTTCTCCCACCCAATGTCCTCCACACAGTTTGGCGCACAACTCACCCACCCCCTGACCATTGACCATGCTGGCTGGAGCTGATGGGAGTTGTAGTTCAAATCTTCTAGAAGACATCTAGATGTGTCCCTGTTTTCCAGGGACACCCCCGGATTTACAGAAGCTGTCCCAGTTTCTGATTTGAACCCAGAATGTCCCACTTTTCCTTAGGATGTCCCTCTTTTCATTGGATGGTATGGAGTTATGTGACCACTGGGACAAGGAGATAAGTAACTACACAACCTTTAGAAGACATCTGAAGGCAGCCCTGTATAGGGAAGTTTATAAATGCTTATGGTTTTATATATGTTTGAAGCCATCCAGAGTGGGTGGGGTATAAATAATTTAACAACAACAGCAACAGTAACAACAACAACAAATATGACACCCCTGTTTTCATTGGTGAAATGTTGGAGAGTATTGTGTTGTAGAGAAAGGACTGGACAGATAACTTTCTAATTCATCTCAGAAAGCTTTTTCCCTGTATTAAGAATGAGGAAGCAGGGAGATTTTTCAATCCCTGCTAATCATTCTGAATATGGGACTGTGTTGTACTTACAGACAGATTCTGCTGGGGTTACTGAATTAAACCCAGTTAGTTTGCTGGGTGGAATCCTAATCCAGTTTGCCATCTGTAGAATTTGTTGCATTGGCAGAGTACAGGCAAGAGTCTCGTTTTGCTTACAAAGCACTTTTGGGGCAGTGGAGTTGGAGGGGGTGTGTGTTACAGAATCAGAACCTATCTTCTCCTCTTGCTCTCTGCAGATATTCCCAAAAGGTTAACTCTCATTGTGCAGAGAACGTTAACACACCATTTGGATAGATGCTTGAAAGGATGCAGTTGAATCATTAAAATAACAAATGATACACCCATCTACAACCACCTGTACAGCTTCTCCCAGAAGATTCCCCAAAACCATGCTGTGCTACCTCAGCTACTAATGGCTCATATGCATGAGCACACAACAATGTTATCTACAGCAACATGCTCTTGTCCACCTGATTTTTCATGCACTTACCTTCTTTGTTATATTTTCCGTAATTACTTTCTCTGTGTGTGAAATCTAGGACTGTTAACCAGCTAAGGGGTTTTTGTTGAGCAATCATCTGCTTTTTGATCAACTGAATGAAAATCACTATGCAAATCTCAATGTTTAGTGCCTTTTTAAAGAGACCACAGCATGCTGCAGATATCTCTGAATTTGATAAACAAAGGCCAGATAAAAAGCCATAATTAATATGTGTGGCTTTTTTTTCATCTTGTTACAGTAACACACACAATACTGGGCTCTCCAAACTTGGGTCTCCAGCTGTTTCTGTACTACAGTTCCCATCATCCCTGACCACTGGGATCCTGCTAGCTAGGGATGGTGGGAGTTGTAGTCCAGAAATTGCTGCAGACCCAAGTTTGGGAAACTCTGCACAAGAACAATAGACTGAAATACAAACTAATGTGTCCTTAGCCTGTCACCTCACAACATTTGCCTTCATTAGTTCAAATGTATTTTACCATCATTTAGAGTTGATTAAGGGTACAAACCAGTCCTAATTGTCTTGCACATCCTGATCCACTTAAATGAAAAGGGCAACTGCCCATCATGACTACCTTGTGCACTGTGTTATCCTAAACACTGATCAATCAAAGGTGGTGCTATAAAATGGCATGGCTAACTGCTGTATTCTGTACATATTTCATTTACATGTTATTACTGTTTTTCTTGGGGACGCGGGTGGCGTTGTGGGTTAAACCACAGAGCCTAGGGCTTGCCGATCAGAAGGTTGGCGGTTCGAATCCCCGCGACAGGGTGAGCTCCCATTGCTCAGTCCCTGCTCCTGCCAACCTAGCAGTTTGAAAGCACGTCAAAGTGCAAGTAGATAAATAGGTACCGCTCCAGCGGGAAGGTAAACAGTGTTTCCGTGCGCTGCTCTGGTTCGCCAGAAGTGGCTTAGTCATGCTGGCCACATGACCCGGAAGCTGTACACCGGCTCCCTTGGCCAATAAAGCAAGATGAGCACCCCGACCCCAGAGTTGGTCACAACTGGACCTAATGGTCAGGGGTCCTTTTACCTTTACTGTTTTTCTTACGAGCTTTGACTCCCCAATACAGGGGGGAAAAATGGGATCATGACAATGGCATCATTATCAGTTAAGAAAATGACAGAATCTACCACTAGCTTATACAAATGACTCTCCTTGAGGTCAGCACTGCTCCCAGGTACAGGTCAGACTGGATCTGGTCTCATTCAATTTTGCATTTGTTTATTTGTTTTTCTGTATACATTAACCTTCCATTAAAAAAAGAAATCTGGGCGAGATGAAAATCCATGTGTAATATATACTTTTCTCTCCATGTACACATTTCTAAACACATTTTTGAGGTATTGGACTTCCGGAGGCGGCGCGAAACCGTGATGGCGGACCTCTTCGAGCTCTGAAGAGGGGCACCGCAGAAAAGGGTTGTTCGCGACGGCGCAGCGGCAACCCATCAAGATAAACCACGGGCAGAGTGAGTCCGTGGCCGTGGGACCCGGCGGGCACCTGGAGCGACCCCGAAATCACAAAAGGAACCCCGTAAGGGGCTCCGGAGTGAAGGAGGGGGAGCGGTGCTGTGGGTTCATCGCTCTTTCTGCGGAGGCGAAGCCGCGCGGCTGTCACGGATGAGCGCTGACCTTTCTTCCAAGAAACATCGGGCTGAAACATCAAACCCGTGAGTAAGGACCCAAGATCCTACAAATTAATTTGGAAAATTTGGCTAAAAACGGGAGACGAGAAAGAGGAAGTCCGTCTTCCGGCACTGCTTTCAAGATCAAAGCAGACGGTCTAAAGAGCGGAAAGCGCTGTGAACAGGGAAGCTTTAAAGCTTTAAACTGGGACTTTCGTGCACACTTGAATTTTCCTTTTAAAGAATAAATACAGCATAAATTTGACCTGGAGCGGTCCCCCAAGGGGCAAGGGAAGATTCTAACCCCAAATTCCCGGGTGGCCGGGTAAAGTTGTTTAAACTGCGGAACTGTTGCAAACTTCCAGATACTTTTGTAACTGGAGAGTGTAATTTTGAGCTTACTTAGCTGAAGTGGATACAATTGCAGGCACCTTGCTGGAACTTTGTTACATGTTTAAAAGTGCCCTGCAGGACTTTTTTCTTAGTGTGCTGGAACTAATTTGCCTTTAAAATTGTTTTTAAAGTTGGAACAAAGGGACTTTAATGGCGGAAAAGTTATCTTCTTCTTACTAAAACTTTGGTGGCACTCCCCCTAGAGGACATTGGGAATATAGAGGCCTGGGAAAAGTTTTTCTGTTTATCTTCTCTCAATAGACTGTTTTTAATTTTGGGCTTGCCTTTCCCATGGGACTACAACATTTGACCTTGAACATTGACTGATGAGTGGCACAGGAAAGACAAGAGCAGCCAAAGCTAGAGAAGCTAAGGAGAAAGAGAAAGCAAAAAAGCAAGCACAGCTTTTGCAAACAACTTTAACTCAGGGACGTAGATTATCAGTTCCAGCTGTGCTTGCGACACAAAAAGTAGAAACCGAAAAGCCTGAAAGATCTGAAGAGGAAGATATGGCAGCAGGAGGAGCTGAGGGAATACTGAAACAAGTTTTGGAACAATTGTCAGCAATAAATCAAAAAATTGATAACCAATCAATAAAAATTGATCAAGCAACATCCTCGATCCAGAAATTGACAGATCAGGTTTCCCAACATAACCTAGCAATTGAAAAATTGCAAGGAGCAACAGAAGAGAATCGTAAACTGGCAGGGGAAGCCGCTCAAATTGCAACATCAGCTAAAAAAGAAGTCGAGGAAGTTAAAGCGGAAGTCAAGCCTCTCCATAAACAGATAGGGGACCAACAAACCTATCTCTCGTTGGTGGAATTGAAAAATCGCGAGACCAACCTCAGGCTAAGGGCAGTCCCAGAAATTGAACAAGAAGATCTGATTGGACTTTTGACAACAGAGTTTACAAAGTTCTGGGACTTAAAAGAAGAAAGTGATTTCAAAATTGTATCGGCTTTTCGGTTGGGAAGATTAGTAAGAAAAGACAGGTCCAGAGACTGCTTAATAGCTTTGAGATCAAGGGAAGAGAGAGACAAAATACTAGGCCTACATTTCAAAAACTCAATTGTGATACAAGAGAAAAGGGTGGAAATTTACCGAGATATTCCTAAACAGTTATTGGACTTGAGAGCCACCTATTCAGAATTGGCTAAGTTGCTGAGACTCAACACAATTCCTTATAGGTGGGAGTTCCCACAAGGGCTATCATTTACTTACAAACAGAAGAAGGTTAAAATAAGATCACCAGAGGACCTACAAAAGTTCCTGCACGACCACGGAGAAGATCTCCAAAAAGAAGCAGCAGCTAATTGGCCTATACTCAACCCAGGTGGAGCAACACCTGCACCTTCGGAACCAGAGGAGAAAGAAGACACACCGCTCTAGGTGTGGCAGAATAGTTCAGGATGTCTCTGCGGCTACTCAGTTGGAATATAAATGGCGGAAATTCCCCGGAGAAAAGAAGGAGGTTATTTCACATATTGAAGAAAGAACAATTGGACATTATTTGCTTACAAGAAACCCATGTGACCAGGCTCCACAGGAAGGTTTTGGTTAATAAAAGACTAGGCCAAGAATTTATTTCGTCTGACAAAGTAAAGAAAAGAGGAGTGGTGATTTATGCCAAGGAGAGCCTGACACCTAAATTTTTATTTAAGGATGAACAAGGAAGAATTTTGGCAATTGAAATTCAAACCCAAGGAGAAAAAATATTGATATTAGGAATTTATGCCCCAAATGACGGGAAATTAGAATTTTTCAAGAAGCTGCATGAGACGCTGCTGGACTATCTGGATTATGCTAACATCATAATGATGGGAGATATGAATGGAGTGGTGTCTACACATATGGATAAGTCTTACAACCAGAACTTAACATCAGACGGCAGACTGCCTAAAACTTTTTTCGAATTGACTGACAATCTGGATTTGATCGACATATGGAGGACAAAGAACCCCCTAGGTAAAGAAGGAACTTTTTTCTCTGAGGCCCACCTGTCCTGGTCAAGGATCGACCAAATCTGGACTTCCAGGGGGCTGGCACCTAAGACTAAAAAGGTGGAAATCTGCCCAAAAACATGCTCCGACCACAATGCCTTGAAAATAGAACTTAGATTAACTCAACCCGGTTCCTTCAGATGGAGAATGAATGACACACTACTAAGAGATCAAGAGATTGTGAAAAAGGCCCAAAAAACATTAAAGGATTATTTTGAGATAAATCTGAATACTACAGTTGAAAAAAGAACGATTTGGGATGCAAGCAAAGCTGTTATGAGAGGGTTTCTGATACAACAGAATATAATTAAGAAAAAACTCTGGAAAGGAAAGAAGGACAAAATACTGGAGAAAATACACCAAGGAGAGAAAAAACTGAGAACCAAACCAAAGTCCAAGGAGGTGCTGAGAGAAATTAAATTCCACCAAGCAGAATACTCAAAATTGATCAATCAGGAGATTGAATGGAAAATAAAACAGATGAAGCAAAGATCCTTTGAATCAGCAAATAAATGTGGAAAGCTGCTAGCTTGGCAGCTGAAAAAAAGACAAAAGCTAAATACGATAACAAATCTAGAGATTGATGGAAGGATAGTACAGAAACCAGAAGAAATTAGGAAGTGTTTCCACAGATACTTCAAAGAACTGTATGCACAGGGGCCCCAGAAAGAATCAGAGATAGATCAATTTTTAAAGATAAATGGACTATCAAAAATAACTCAAGATAAAAGATCAATCTTGAACTCTACAATAACCTCACAGGAAATTGAAGGTGCCATTCAGAACATGCAACTAGGCAAATCTCCAGGCCCGGATGGGCTTACCTCCAAATATTATAAGGTTCTGAAGGATTATTTGATACAACCTTTGTTGGAGGTATGCAACCAGATCATGGATGGGAAGAGGGCACCAGAAACGTGGAAAGAAGCCTTCATCACATTGATACCTAAGTCAGAATCTGAAAAGACTCAGCTTAAAAACTACCGTCCTATCTCACTCCTAAATGTGGATTACAAAATATTTGCAGACATTTTGGCAAATAGACTTAAAAAAGTTTTAAATGAAGTAATTCATAAAGACCAAGCAGGCTTTCTCCCTGGTAGACATTTATATGAGAACACTAGAAACATCATTGACATTTTAGAACTTTTGCAGACTAACAGGAACACAAGGGCGGTGTTAATTTTTATTGATGCGGAGAAAGCTTTTGACAACATATCTTGGATGTTTATGAAGAAGAACTTGGAAGGGATGGGAGTAGGACGGGGGTTTGAGAATGGATTACATGCAATCTATTCAGAACAAAAAGCTAAATTAATAGTGAACAATGTGGTGACGGAGGAATTTAAAATTGAAAAAGGGACACGACAAGGGTGCCCTCTATCCCCTCTGTTATTTATTTCAGTCCTGGAGGTGCTACTGAATATGATCAGAGAGGACCGGTTGGTACAAGGGATAGAGGTCGGAGTGAAACAATATAAACTGAAAGCTTTTGCAGATGACCTAGTTTTGACACTGCAGGAGCCAGAATCCAGTACAAAAAAAGTTCTTGAACTTATATCTGAATTTGGTCGGGTGGCGGGATTTAGGTTGAATAAACAAAAAACTAAGGTTCTGACCAAAAATTTAACAATTACAGAAATAGAGGGGTTTCAGAGAGAAACAGAGCTGAATGTGGTTAAAAAAGTGAAATACCTTGGGATCTATTTGTCCTCCAAAAATTTGAATTTATTTAAGGATAATTATGAGAAATGTTGGTTGGAAGTTAAAAAGGATTTAGAAATTTGGTCAAGATTGAAACTTTCCTTGTTGGGAAGAATCGCAGCTATAAAAATGAATGTGTTGCCGAAAATGTTATTTTTGTTTCAAACCTTACAGATCGTGGACAGAGTGGATTGCTTTGGAAAATGGCAGAAGGATATATCTAGATTTATCTGGCAGGGCAAAAAGCCCCGAATAAAGTTCAAAATATTAACAGATTCAAAAGAAAGAGGGGGGTTTGCCCTGCCGGACCTGAGGTTGTACTATGAAGCTGCAGCCTTCTGCTGGTTGAAAGATTGGTTCTTGTTGGAAAACACTGATGTCCTAGATCTGGAAGGTTTTAATAATGCTTTTGGTTGGCACGCATACTTATGGTACGACAAGGTTAAAGCACATAAATTGTTTAAAAGCCACATTGTCAGAAAAGCAATTTTTGCAGTCTGGATGAAATATAAAGACTTACTAGAGAGTAAAACTCCGAGGTGGTTATCACCAGTGGAGGCCAAGGCCCGAAAAAGACCCAATATGGAGGCCTACTGGCCGAAATATTGGGAACTAACTGAAAAAATTGGAGACAATTGGAAGTTGCAGAGCCAGGATAAACTAAAAAATAAGGTGCGAGATTGGCTACATTATGCTCAAATTCAAGAGGTTTTCAAAATGGATAAAAAAGTTGGTTTCCAGGTGGAAAAGTCGAAACTAGAGACAGAATTGTTAGAACCAAAGACAAAGCTGTTATCTAGAATGTATAACTTGCTGCTTATGTGGAATTTACAGGATGAGACAGTTAAATCTGCTATGATTAAATGGGCACAGGATGTTGGACACAACATTATGTTTGAAGACTGGGAAAGGTTATGGAACACCGGAATGAAATTCACGGCAAGTACTGCCTTGAAGGAAAACATTATGAAAATGATATACCGGTGGTACATGACCCCAGTCAAGTTAGCTAAGATACATCACCTGTCTGACAATAAATGTTGGAAGTGTAAGGAAGCAGAGGGGACTTTCTTTCACCTCTGGTGGACATGCCCAAAGGTTAAGGCTTTCTGGGAAATGATTTATAATGAGTTGAAAAAGGTATTTAGGTATACCTTTCCCAAGAAACCAGAGGCCTTCCTGTTGGGCATGGTGGACCAGAAAGTGTTAAAGAAGGACAGAGCTTTGTTTATGTATGCTAGTACAGCAGCAAGAATACTCATTGCAAAGAACTGGAAGACACAAGATTTACCCACGCTGGAGGAATGGCAGACGCAGTTGATGGACTACATGGAGATAGCTGAACTGACCGGCAGAATCCGAGATTTGGATGTAGAAACAATTGAGGCGGACTGGAAAAAGTTTAAAGACTACTTGCAAAAGTATTATAAACTGTATGAATCTTAAGATTGTGCATGATTTGGAAAGGATACGCTTTAGCAATCATGATTAAGTAAATAGTAAATCAAGTGATAAAAGAGAAAAGGAGATAATATGAATTGAACATGTTACGTTTATTTTAAAGGTATAAAAATTGTGATATAATATATTGAATTTAGATACATAACATGTAAAAGTTACAATAAGGTAGGACATAAGGTAATAAATTGCTGACAAGGTTAATATAAAGAACGCAGAATCGGAAGGGGTGGGGAAGTCCAAGTTGGGATTTATTTTTGTTTTGATTTTTATTGGTTTGTTATAAAAATAAAAATAAAAAAAAAAAAAAAAAAATAAACACATTTTTGAGGTATTGGGGTACATTTTTTGAGCCTAGAACTGTGTTGCAAAATTTGGAGGTGTGAAGTCTGAAGGATAATGGCATATTCCAATCTGCATATTGGTCTGGGTGTTTGCATGTGCAGATCAGGTTAGTTTGCCTTGGGATTGACAGCAAGAGAATTCCTCAAGCATCCCTACACCCAGGGCAGTGAATATACATAGCAGAACAGCCTGCTTGAGTCAGACTTCCTTAATGACTATGTGGCCCATGCCTCCATGCCTGAGCAGTTATGTAATTGTTCTCTTTAGCCTGTGACCTGATGACAAGCTTAGATGATGTGAGCGAATGTGACATGGTCCATCCCCTTTCCCCCTAATTCTCCAGGGATTACAGAATCAAGCCTGGCAGTGTTTCAGAGTAGCCAAGCCTGACAATTCAATCTGGTTGTTGCAACCTCGGAAATCCTACCATGTGTAGGATGTTACTGAGATGGAGAGGGGAAGGGGGGTAGAGGAGGAAATGGGGGGGCGGGGGCGGGGAGGAATAGAAAGCACGCAGGGTTGAGAGAGACGGCCTAGCAAAGAGCATTGCAATAAACAAGAGCAGCGGCAGTTTGCACACCAAAAATATGAAACACCCATTCACATCATTTGAGAACCCTTACAGATGGAAAAGTAATCTCCAAATTGAGTTTCTAATATGCATGGCTTCACATTTAATTACAAGCGAATCAGGTAATAATAATTGCATGCTAAGCGGCAATTTAAAATGTATTGGCATCAAAGAGCGATACAAAACGCACTGACTCCATTGCGAATTAAGACAACATTACCACTCTTAGGATGCTTGTTTTGTGCTGGAAACAAACAAACACACTATTAGCACTCCTGCCACTGCTCCTATTCATCATAGTAAGGCCAACTTGTTATTTTCATGAAGGAGCATCCCCAGGACATGCTACTGCTGAACTTTCCCCCTCCCACCCTGGCCACCAAGGTGATCTAGCATCAACTGCCTTGTGAGAAAAATCCTGATGTGTTTTTTTTATATATTGGAACTGCCAGTGCTATTTTTCTAGAAAAAGAGGTGCCGGAGCTCACCACGAACTTCTTCTTTGTTCTCTCAGAAAGGCAATGGCACCCACCCAAGAGGTGCTGGAACTGAGCTCTGGTGAGTTCCGGCTGGGAAAAAAGCCCTGGGTATTGTTCAGTGGGTGTTTAAAACATGTAAATGAATGTTACTCCTAAGCTACCTTGGTAGGATTTCTATCCTGAAAGGCAGAAAATAAAGAACTGGAAGGAAAACATTCAGCACACACTAATGCAGACTCTCTGGTCTTGCCTTTGCCAAATCTGGCATCTTGACCATCAGCCAGACCCTCTGCTTCTGGCCCATTTGAGTCTCACTTGCCTGTGCCAGAATCAGGATCCTTGCAATATCCTCTGGTAAGGCTCGTGACAGCCCCAGTGCTAAGCCCATCCATTTGAGAGTCCATGTGCTTGAGCACTTCTGCTTTTAAAGAAGGCAGCAGAAGCACCAATTTGCTGATGATGTGACACTGTCCCCTAACAGTGCTAGTCTCTGCACTCCTCCAGATAAATAGCACACCTGAATCATCGCTGGGAAAAGGCTTTGACTATACAGTGGTACCTCGGGTTACAGACGCTTCAGGTTACAGACGCTTCAGGTTACAGACTCTGCTAACCCAGAAATAATACCTCAGATTAAGAACTTTGCTTCAGGAACAGAAATCTGGCAGCGGCGGCGCAGCGGCAGTGGGAGGCCCCATTAGCTAAAGTGGTACCTCAGGTTAAGAACAGTTTCAGATTAAGAACGGACCTCCAGAACGAATTAAGTTCTTAACCCGAGGTACCACTGTAGTAAAGTAGGTGATACTTTATAGACTCGGAGAACCTCCTCTCTCTCACACACTACCAGAGTCATTTTATTTCCTAGTCTCTGTATTCCGGACTGGGTCATAATTGGTCTATGGAAAGGAGGATATAAAAATAAATACTACCTCCACCTCTCTGGAAACAATGGGCTGTATCCAACAAAGTTCGAGTCAGAATAGGCCCACTGAAATGAATGAGCCTAAGTCAGTCATGTCCATTAATTTCAATGGGTCTACTCTCAGCAGAACTAACATGGGGTACATACTTACGTTTCTCATTTTGAGATTTTTCTGAGCAACGGTGATATCACTCAAACAACCTCTGTGCCACAGGACATACAGGGCAAGGGACGAAAACTCTTTCTGACAAAACTAGGAAAACCCCATTCTAGTTTCAGAACTCTGTTAGGGAGATCCATCCATCACCGTCTTTAAAAGTGACACTTCCCAGGAAAAGCCTGCATTGCAGTATAACAGATGGAGAGCGCCCACCTTATTTATAACAGTGCACTGCAAACACATGGCAGGATACAGATGTAGCCGATCAAATATTTTTGCCATGAGGAAGGAACACAGCTCTTTCCAGCTTATTACATGGAACAGTGATTGCAAGCGATTACAAAGAAAATAAAATCCTTTTTTGAAAGAGGAAAGAATAGCCTCAAAGTACATGGGCGCCCATGCGCCACATGCGCATGTTTACATGCACACAGAGAGCAAATATATAAAACCACTTCCAAGATCATGTTATCTTTAAACTGATTAAGCCTTACAAGCTTTGTACGGTTCATGAGGAAAACTCACATGCCTCTGCAGAGTAGCTATTTTAACATGACGACAGAAGGCCTCTTATTCGTGTGCAGAATGAACATTAACAATCTCTCTTCCCACAAAGAAATGACAGCTGCAGAATGCATATTGTGTACTATTATGAATTGGATAATCATTTAAAAAAAAAATGGAGAGTGAAACTTCAAACCGATTAATTGTAAATGGATTTTCTTTGTACATGAGTAGATAATTATGACAGAGCATCTCAAATAAATACAATAGAGGATTTCAATCTCCTTACCCCTCCCCAAGTTAAAAATCTCTCCTGTTGACTTTTCACTGAAAGGATGACTAAAGCTATTTCTTTCTTTTCTTAAAGGAGGCAGAATCACAATCCCACATACAAATCTCCCAGATTCATTAACGTTCAATCTAGAAATGATGGAAGTAATCCTCTGTGACAAGAAAACACAAGTGGAGGGTGTAGAAAAGAGGACTGTGGCTCTCAGTTTTTGTTGAGCGTGTTTCTTGACAAACACGGGAACTTGCTCCTGGTTGCTTATTTCAGGTGGCTCCAAAACAAAGCTTTGCATTCTGCAAATGCAAAAAGTCTTCCATTTCTGGAAAGAGTAGAAAGATTTCATTGAGGAAAGTAGCTTTGGCAGGACAGCACTTTCTTTCAAAAGATCATTGAATTAAATCTTAGAAGCAGTGAACTTCACCCACTTTGAAGAAGGATAGAGCCATACTCCTCCTATAGAAAATCCCTCTATTATCTTGATAAAAACGACTTTGATTCAAAGTCTACTCAAGGACCTTTATTCCTAGGCTTAAGAAGTTGGGGTACAGTAGAGATAGAAATTCTCAGAAGGGTCTCTTTAAAGCAAAGTGGGTTTCTGTGGTGTGTGCATGTCTTGGCACGCTTTCAAAATATGGGACCTGTTCACACACCTTTGTGGAGAACGACGAGACATATCTGCAGTTGTTCTCCTGGTAGAAAGGAAGGAACATAAGATTAATTGGCCACCTTGAGGCAGTGAAGAGGGGGGAAAGGAATAGTTGAAACAAATATGTAAGGGTGAAAAATGGAAAGAGATTAACCTCCTTGGCTCATATATCCATCACTGCAGCTAGCCATGCCGGTCTGTCACGGTGATGCAGAGGTATTTTATTTTAAACATCTGGAGGTACATGAGAGGATCTGGGGAGGATCCTACAGCTCAGGAATTTTGTCTGTTAGCCCTCAGAAATGTTTGAAATTCAGGTGCAATCACTATGCTCAGCTAGCTACAGAGAACAGGTTTTTCCTCTGCTTCAGACCTGCAAAATGCTTTCTAGGGAGCCACTGTGTTGTGCTTGTTATGAGTGTCTGGCTTGGACCAGGGAGATCCAGGTTTAAATCCCCATTCAGCTATGAAGCTCACTGGGTGACACTGACACACTCCTCGTCTCTCAGCCTAACTTATTTGACAGGATTGATGTGAGGATAAGATTGGGTGGGGGGAAAGGGCTCAGTTCCTTTCCTTGGAGGAAAGGAAAGTAGAAATGAAATAAATTGACACACAGAGGAGGGGGCTAGTTTTGTTGTCCTCTGCTTTGCACATCCATACATAGGAGGTGGGCCTTCCATGTGGACACCCCTATGCACAGTAAGCATACCTGCTTCCATTTAATAATAATAATAATAATAATAATAATAATAATAATAATAATAATTTATTATACTCCGCCCATATGGCTGGGTTTCCCCAGCTACTCTGGGCAGCTTCCAACAAAATATTAAAACACAATAGTCTATTAAGCATTAAAAGCTTCCCTAAACAGGGCTGCCTTCAGATGTCTTCTAAAAGTCTGGTAGTTGTTATTCTCTTTGATATCTGGTGGGAGGTCACAGGAAGTTGGTAACTGGGATCCCTGCATGGAGAAACCACCTTGCATATCACATACAGTGGTACCTCGGGTTACATACACTTCAGGTTACATACGCTTCAGGTTAAAGACTTCACTAACCCAGAAATAGTACCTCAGGGTAAGAACTTTGCTTCAGGATGAGAACAGAAATCATGGTCCAGCAGTGCGGCGGCAGCAGGAGGCCCCATTAGCTAAAGTGGTGCTTCAGGTTAAGAACACTTTCAGGTTAAGAACGGACCTCAGAACGAATTAAGTACTTAACCTGAGGTACCACTGTACATTGAAGAGGGGAGGGGTGTATGCCATCCTTGCTAAAGTGTATAAACCAGGCCCACTGATGTGTCTGGTTAGATTGAAGTGGGCTGACTGCTTGTAAGACAACAATTATTTATGCTCTGAATCAAGCTGCTATAGAGAGCAGTCATAGTCTCCATTGCGTCGTAAGCAGGGCGCATGCATTAAAAATGGAACGGTTCCCTGCCGGTAAATTCGGCTGTGTAATCAAGCCTTGCTTTTTGCCGCTCTTCAAATGTAGAAGGTGACTACAAATGGTAATAATAATAATAAAGGAACTATGATGTTCACAAACTGGATTGCATTCTGCGACGTGAACATTGATATGCGTGTGGCAATGTTAACATTTGCAAGATTAGGAGAAACAGAGTCCACTTCGGCTACAATGTCTAATAAATAATACATAAAACGCAGCAGCGGCATCAACAACATAACTTTGTCGCACTGAGCTGGGAGTGGGGGAATGCCATTGGAGAAAGGATCTGGAGTTTCATGTTACTATGGAATAAATGAGAAGCTGGTGCCAGTCCTTTTGCACCCCCACTCTTGCTAATCCTACTACTTACAGGGGTCCTATCCCCTCTGATGTGTCTGGGGGCAGCTCAGCAGCCTTGGTTTCCATAGACTCAGTAAGAAGCAAAGTTCAAGGTTTCCATTGCAGTTCAAGTTGCTCCATAAAGACCTCATTATTTTTCTCATAGTGGCAGCTCAGTCAACTATAGCAGGAGCTGGAAAACACCATCTGACTTCTCGCTTACCAATTGGAATAGGCGTGTCTGGCACTGAGCTCTTAGAGAAAGGCTGTCTCATGTCCACACAGGGCTAGGAGTCAAGCCAAATCTCATGCGTTTGATCCAGTCCAAGTTTCAGAACACCTGGTTGCTTCTGGAGCAAAAATCTCTACATAATTCAAAGACAGCAAAAAGTCGACGATTGGCGCAAATCAAAATACAGTGGTACCTCGGGTTAAGAACCTAATTTGTTCTGGAGGTCCGTTCTTAACCTGAAACTGTTCTTAACCAGAGGTACCACTTTAGTTAATGGGGCCTCCCACTGCTGTCGCTCCACCGGAGCACGATTTCTGTTCTCATCCTGAAGCAACGTTCTTAACCTGAGCTACTATTTCTGGGTTAGCGGAGTCTGTAACCTGAAGTGTCTGTAACTTGAAGTGTCTGTAACCCGAGGTTCCACTGTAACATACAGATATCTTTTAGAATAGTCAAAGCCATTGAAATATAACTGTTATCAAAAGGAATAAAACTGTAATCCAGCCATTAAGAACGAGTGTGTGTGAGCGCATGCACAATCATAATGCTTTTAATATATATATATAAACCAAACATTATTAAATTAAATTAAAGAACCTTTTAATGAGGGTGAAAGAGGAGAGCGCAAAATATGGTTTGAAGCTCAACATCAAAAAAACGAAGATCATGGCCACTGGTCCCATCACCTCCTGGCAAATAGATGGGGAAGAAATGGAGGCAGTGAGACATTTTACTTTCTTGGGCTCCATGATCACTGCAGATGGTGACAGCAGCCATGAAATTAAAAGATGCCTGCTTCTTGGGAGAAAAGCAATGGCAAACCTAGACAGCATCTTAAAAAGTAGAGACATCACCTTGCCAACAAAGGTCCATATAGTAAAAGCTATGGTTTTCCCAGTAGTGATGTATGGAAGTGAGAGCTGGACCATAAAGAAGGCTGATCGCCGAAGAATTGATGCTTTTGAATTATGGTGCTGGAGGAGACTCTTGAGAGTCCCATGGACTGCAAGAAGAACGAACCTATCCATTCTTAAGGAAATCAGCCCTGAGTGCTCACTGGAATGACAGATTGTGAAGCTGAGGCTCCAATACTTTGGCCACCCCATGAGAAGAGAAGACTCCCTGGAAAAGACCCTGATGTTGGGAAAGATGGAGGGCACAAGGAGAAGGGGACGACAGAGGACGAGATGGTTGGATAGTGTTCTCGAAGCTACCAGCATGAGTTTGACCAAAACTGCGGGAGGCAGTGGAAGACAGAAGTGCCTGGCGTGCTCTGGTCCATGGGGTCACGAAGAGTCGGACACAACTAAACGACTAAACAGCAACAAAACCAAACATAATTGGAACAACATAATTTTCTTCTGAAATCATCATAGGTTATAATTTCAGACTTAAATGCAAGAAGTATTGTCAGAGTAGACAAGACTGCACAAAAATGTATCAACAGTCCCACTTGGTACAAGGCAATGTTCCAGTCAATGACAGCTTAAGAAGTCTTAAGCAAGAAAAGGCTGGTGGCGATAGGTGCCCCTGTTGGCTCCTGACGCTCCAGCTCCTGCTTTCTTTACTTCAGTCCATCTCCCTCATCTCTCTTCATCCAAGCTTTACCTTCCATTCATCTTCCTGTCTCCACCCTGCTGTTTACTTTATCCCCACCACCACCTATTTCTGGTGATCCGATCCAGGCCTGAGCTGGGCCAAGAGACGTATTCCTCTTATTGCTAGGGCACAGTGCCTAGCCTTGGCACCTGTCTATGTTTTTTCCCTGCCTCAACCCCACAGCTACCTCTAGGCTGTCAGAGTTTTGGTGCTCCTCCTACTGTCTTTGCTGTACAGGTGAGACGGATGGAAAAGCCATCAGCTCAGAACTACTCATTGGCAGCCATCTTCAAATATCTCAAAGGCTGTCCCATGGAAAAGGGAACCAAGTTACAGTGGTACCTCGGGTTAAGAACTTAATTCGTTCTGGAGGTGCGTTCTTAACCTGAAACTGTTCTTAACCTGAAGCACCACGTTAGCTAATGGGGCCTGCCGCTGCCACAGCACCGCCAGAGCACGATTTCTATTCTCATCCTGAAGCAAAGTTCTTAACCTGAGGTACTATTTCTGGGTTAGCGAAGTCTGTAACCTGAAGCGTCTGTAACCCAAGGTAAAGGTAAAGGTAAAGGGACCCCTGACCATTAGGTCCAGTCGTGACCAACTCTGGGGTTGCAGCGCTCATCTCACTTTATTGGCCGAGGGAGCCGGCGTGCAGCTTCCGGGTCATGTGGCCAGCATGACTAAGCCGCTTCTGGCGAACCAGAGCAGCGCACGGAAACGCCGTTTACCTTCCCGCCAGAGTGGTACCTATTTATTTACTTGCACTTTGATGTGTTTTCGAACTGCTAGGTTAGCAGGAGCAGGGACCAAGCAACGGGAGCTCACCCCGTTGCGGGGATTCGAACCACCGACCTTCTGATCGGCAAGTCCTCGGCTCTGTGGTTTAACCCACAGCGCCACCCGCGTCCCTTGTAACCCAAGGTACCACTGTATTTTCTCCTGTTCTGGAGGATAGGATTCAAACCAATGGCTTCAAGAAAGGAGATTCCGACTAAACATCAGGAATAACTTTCTGACAGTTCAGAGGTTGTGGGCTCTCCCTTCTTGGAGGCTTTCAAGCAGAGGCTGGATGGCCATCTGTCATGGATACTTTAGTTGAGATTCCTGCATCGCAGGGGGTTGAACTAGATAACTCTTGGGGTCCCTACCAACTCTACAATTCTATGATTCTATGACCCATTTGTAATGGCCAATGTTTCTTTGCTTCTTCTAAACTAATGTTCTATATATTCATACATATCTTAGATTTTTGCAGTAAAATGCTTCTCAGTTTTTAACTAGAAAAATGAAAGTGCCAGCCTACTTATCTACGAATGAAAAGGTGCCTCTGTGTAGGATTCTAAAAGATTATAGATGTGAAATGCAATGCCGCATTTGGTATAAATGTACTGGGGAGATATCTTCTGTTTCATTTGTGGTTTATTACCTAACGCAGTGCCACATATGTTGAAATATCATTGTATGGGGTTTTTTAACCAGGGAAAAAAGTGTTTTGTGAACTGATAAAAGCTGAACTATCAAAGTTGTCCTATATCACACCTAATATTTCTTTTCTTGAGGAAATAACAGAGATAATAAGAGATAATAAAAGAGGAGGGAGAATGAATGGAGCCATTTAAAGTAGGCAAACAGCTCCACACAATCCTCTTACTAAAAAGAAGAGAGGGACTCCACGGGACTTACAGTTCTTCTCAGCAAGGAGGAGAATTGTAAGCAGGTTCATGACTAAAGAGTGGAATGAGCAGGGATTGCTGCCCATCAGCAATTAACGAAGAAGCAGACAACGCGCTTTATATACAGACTATTGGTCTCACTCAGTAAGGCTGATCCACACCGCACATTAAAAACACATCCAGCGCACATTTAAAGCACCTTGTTGGGGCATGTGCAGAGTGCTCATTCAACATACCAGCAGAGTGTGCCAATGGAACAGAAAAACACCAGGCAGTTCTAGGTAGGATCAGTCCCTTCACTGACAGTATAATGCAGTTCCTCAGCTTATAGGTTACATATAGTTGTAGTATACTGTACAGTCCTTCCACCAGCATATAGACTCCTTGCAGAGTCCCAACACAGACTAGGTTCAGGACAGGGGTGAAGACCAAACTTGCTTCAAAAACCAGTGTTTGTATACTTCAGATTGTGCTGAGTCACTCTCACATGCTTGCTGACTCACTCACACCTGTTTAACCAGGTGCAGGTGCAGGAAAAAAACATCCAAAAAAACACGAAAATTAACCAGCACACCTAACTTATCCCTTTCTTGTCCTTTTCCCCCGCATGCATAAACTTACACATTAACACACATGACCTTCCCCAAAGAATCCTGGCAGCTGCAGTCCCCCCCCCCACAGAGCTACAATTCCCAGCACCCTTAGCAAACTACAGTTCCCAGTGTTCTTTGGCAGGAAGTCATGTGCTTTGAATATGTGTTGGATGTACTTAAAATGTATATAGTGTGAATCTGTCCTATGTTTATACTGAATGGCAGGGGATCTTTAGCATCCCAGAGAGAAGTCTTTACCAACCCATATCTGGAGATGTTGGGGACTGAACCTGGGATAATTTGATCTAACAAGTGTTGGAAATGCAGAGACAAGGAAGGTATCTTTTACCATATGTGGTGGACTTGTAAAGAAGTAAAGGCTTTCTGGGAAATGATATATAATGAGTAAAAGAAAATGTTTAAAAACACTTTTGTTAAAAGAGCCAGGGTATAGTAGGTAAAGAGATACCAACAAAAGATAAAATACTGTTCATGTAAGCTACAACAGCGGCAAGAATCCTTTTAGCCCCAAATTGGAAACAACAAGAAATACCAACGAAAGAAGAGTGGCAGATGAAAATGATGGACTTTGTGGAACTGGCGAAGCTGACGGGAAAAATCCCGAAACCAGCACGATGAAGTATTCTGGAAGCACTGAGTAAATTTATTCACTATTTGAAAGATCATTGTAAGCAATTAACAACACGAGTAGGGTTAGCTGAAGACTTGCCATGAGAAATTTTTTACCTTTCTATATTTATTTACATTTTGAGGTATTTAGTAAAGAGTTACATTAGAATTGGAAAACATAGAAAATGCTGTCATATAAAGGTTAGTTTTGAAAGTCAAAAGGTGGGAGGGAAGGAAGTTGACAGGCTCTAAAGAGCCAGAGAAGTAAAGTGGATAATAATGATGTGATTATATACATTTAAATGGAAAAGTAATACATTAAAAAAAAGAAGAATCTGGGATAATTTGGTTTGCATTGCATGTGCTCAGCTACTGAGTTTCCTTTCCAAAGAAACACCACTATCCACCAGCACATTTCTAGCACAGAACACCAGGTCAGACGATCTAGCCCAAAATTGTCTACTCTGAATGGAAGTAGCTCTCCAGCGCCCTTTCCTATCACTGACACTACTTGATCTTTTTAACAAAAGATACCAGGGATGAGCTCTGGGAACTTCTGCATGCAAATCAAGTGCTCCGCAACAGAGTCACAACTCCCTCCCAGCTTATTTTGCCCCCACTGCAGGAATAAAATGTGTTATGATGTTTGTGAGCAGCCATGGGGCAGTGTGCTGTTTCACCACTTCCTGCTCCCTCATCACTGCTCCCAAGCCAGCAGCACTGCACCTCTTTTACCTGTATCACACAGCAGTGCCGGTGAAGCGCCAGTAGTAGCAGCAGCAGCTTCTGGCAAGATCTCACAAGATCTCGGCGAGATCTCAGCAGAAACCGGTGCCGCCGCTGCTTCTCTGCTGGCAGCAGAGGCAAGGTGGCCAGTGCCTCTTGGGTTTCCACTGCTTGCTCCATAGCCTCCTTTGCACTTGACTCAGGGGTCCAGTGTGGTTGGAGAGGTTATCAGAAACACAGATGCGATGCCCATGAGACCAGAGATTTTAGGATCCCTTTGAACCAAAGCAGGTTCTCAAAGGGACCCAGTTGCACTGGGGTTATCTGCATGGTGGTTCTCTGCATGGTCCCACAACTCTTCCACAGAGGAGGACTCTGTGGAAGCTCCCATTGGACAAGATACTGGTAACGCCTTCCAAATTACAGGCAAATAGGTCCTGGAAAGCTTGCAAATTTTGGGGTTTTCTCCACAAAACAGGAACCATATCAGATTTCATGTTTTAGGATTTTTTTTAAAAAAAAAACAAGTTTAATCTCTCCCATTGGTTTATAGGCAATTTGTATGAAAAGCACATAGAGGTGAGACATACCCCAGGCAGAAAACCAATCAAATTACAGACAAATAAACCCAGGGTTAGATTTTATTGGAGGGGATTAAAAAGGATTAATTTATCTCCCTGTGGTTTTGTGGGTGACAAAGCCCCCTGGTATTTATTACAATCTGCAGAAATAGGGAAACAGTGCTGGAAATTTTAGTGCTAAAGGAGGACTGAAAGAAGTACAATTCTGTAGTAAGTACTTCAATCTCGTCTCTAGCAGAACTATTCTTTTCAAAAGATTTCAATCAGAACATGGTGGGTGATTTTTTATTTTTTTTAAAGAATGGATTAAGCTACCAATAATTAGACATGAGGATTACTTTGAAGATGAACAATTTATTAATTACAGCAGATTATCATTGAAGGGGATGGAGAGGACCATTATTTCAGTATCTTCTTCAGCTGAGGCACCATAGAAAGATGACAATTCAAGATAATCTATTGAGGCACAATTCACCCTCCGGAAAACAAGCTGTTTGCAGCGTGGGGAGGAATATTCAAAATATGCAGGATTCAAATGGAAATTAACTCTCCAAAAGGTCACATGTAAAACAATAAAATTGCATGGGGGTATCATTTAAGGCCCAATACAGTTTGGGACTAGGTTATCTGAAGCCTCTTCCCCTTCTCCACCAAAAAACCTTTCATGGGCCCTGAGATCAGCCACAGATGCCCAATTCACAGTTTTGTCATCATGATCCATCAAGCTGGCAGGCCCAAGAGACAAAGACCTTCATCGTGACTCAAAATGACAGCCTATTGTATCCAAAGATAGATTAAAACCTTCTCTTTGATCTGAGGAACCACCATGCAAAATTTGGTTACAATATCTTAAGAGGAGTCCAAATGCATAACCAACAAGCAAACAACTTTCCAAAATACATAGCAGGTTTATTTGTTTTTTAGCCCAGCAAGATCTGGAAATGACTGAAGGGTGTCTAAAACAAGCAGCCTCTCTGCCCGTCAGAGGTCACAGTGAACTTGGGAAGGCAATTTTTAACTTGATTGATTTGTTAAGCATCAAGGGACAAACGTAAGATTACTGAAAGTGAAGTGGGCACTTGGCAGAAGAGCGACACAGACTTCTCACAGCATCCAGCCCTTAGAAAAGCAAAATACTGTTTGTTTGTACCAAGTCTCCTGCCTGACATTCTCCCATTACTGAGCGGAGCACAGTTTCTTGTCTATCCAACCTCTCTCACTGGACCATATCCAGTAATCCACTGTTAATATACTGCTCGAGTTGGACGGAAACCCATCATAACATATGATATATATATCCTCATGTGAAGAGACACTGTGGACTTCAACAGCAGCTCATATTTGCTACCAGAAGCAGAATGGAGTAAGCAAGTTGTTAGAAAGTCAAATCATTGAAATTCCTTAGTGCGGTTGCTCACATCTCTTGGCAGCTGTTTTTATCTCTGTTCTTGCATTCTAACCTTTTTAGAAAAAGAAGGCAAGGAAATGCTGCAGAAAAGGCCTCTTTGAAGAAGGAAGGGTCACTTCCAGCAACTCACAAGGCATAACTCACAAACTAATATTATTTGTTTAGCTTAACCGTCATGGCATTTCCCCCTGAATTCAGGATGAGTTTCATGGGAGATGAAAATTCTTCTTACAGCCTTTGTCTCTCTTCACAAAGTTACAGATCTCAGAGCATCAAACTTAAACCTGTGAGTCCTGGGTTCAAATTTACACTCAGCCACAAAGCTCACTGCATGGGCTTGGACCTGTCACTGGGCAGGATTCAGCTGTGTCCTGTCAGCAGAGGGCTTCTGCTTGAATGACAGAGCTACGGACTTGAATACTGTCCAGTCTGGTTTGGCCTTTAATAGAAAACATCCTGGTTTTGTCAAACCACAGTTTATAACCCTCAATGGTTGGTTGGTTGGTTGGTTGGTTGGTTGGTTGGTTGGTTGGTTAGTTAATTTATTATTCTTTATGGCAATTTATGTCCTCCCTTTCAAGTTGGCTCACTGCATAATATAAAACAATAATGAATGATTGTTTGGTCAGGTTGCTGCAAGCCTAGTTTGCTTATGCAGATGTAACAACACACTGTGGTTTGGTCAAACCAGTATGTGTTCTCTTAAGTCACTAAAGGATAGTTGAGGGTGATTTTCTCTTCCATCTAGCAGAAATATGCACAGAAGCTCCCCACACTCAGCAAGAAAAACAAGAGATGTAGCTGTACCCTTTTTGTTAATTACAGCATGTGATTTGACCCTAAAACCATTCAACAAAAGTAGGGATGTCAAAACATGTAGCTTCTACAGTGGCCCAATTAGATCATCCACTCTTCCAGATGTTGGTAAACTACAATGCATTAGGTCTCTTTAAAGAAAGAGAACTAGCTTCTACCCAGAGCATGGAAGCAAATACAATGATCACCTGCTTTTCAGTTTTGTGGGGAGGGAAGGGGACAAATGTGATTCAATAAAGCAAAATTTTCAGCAACCAGCATGTTAAAATGAGGTGTCACTTTGCTCTGTATGACACCTTTCCTGTGTGAGAGAGGGATAAGAAGAGTCCTGCTGGATCAAATCAAAAGCCACCATTGTTTTTCCCATAGAGGTCAAATATCTATGGGAAGCCTGCAAGCAAGACATGAGTACACCAACCCTCTCTTACTCATGAACCCGAGTACCTGGCATTCAGAGGCAATGAGCAGTCATCAGCAGTCACTGATAGCTTTATTCTCCATTATTTCTTTAATGCCCTTTCAACAGCAACTTCAGTAAGAGCATTTATTGTCACATGTTACCACCACTTGAGGAATACCCTTCTGTTATCCTGTATCTATCTATCTATCTATCTATCTATCTATCTATCTATCTATCATCTGTATACGTGTGTGCGTGTGTGCGTGTGCGTGTGTGTATACACACACACACACACACACACACACACATGTTTCTATAAAGGCTGATATAACTTAGAGATTGGCAGTGTAAGAATTGAATTTATCCAGGCCATTCTGGTTAGGTAAAAGCTTATTTTACATTTTATATAACAACAGAACTTTATAATTTTTAGGCACAGATCCAATCAAGTCAAGGATACCATCAAAACAAAACTGACAAAACACTGTCTGTGTTACACTCCCCCCCCCCCGCAACCTCCCCTGCAACATACTGATTTTACAATCATATTTGTTTCTCAATAATCGATATATAACTTCTAAAATACTTTGTCATGTATTTCTTCATCTGTACACTTTCCAATTGTGTGTGTGTGTATATATCCCCCACATACCTCCTCATTTCTACAATCTAACAATCTTCTATTTTTTAGTCACGCCCCACCCCCATAAGATGTCTGCACCTCTCTTGTGTTCAGCCCCTCTACATAGTGATTACTGGCTACTATTTTCTGCACTGGGACACTTGTAAGCCTAATTAATGCACTACTCAGCTGTGGTTTAATTGCTCTCTCCGCACTGGTAAAAACAGTGGGTTTACAATTAGTAAATGCAATAATTTAGTCTGATTTGTTAAACACATAGCTAGATCTGCTTGGTGAAAGGGTTTCTTTATTGGATGGTGGCATTTGTGACACCAAACCATGAGTGTGCCAAGTTCTCCATTCTAGATTATAGTAACATGAACATAGGGTTTAAAGGCATTTAAGGAGTGGGAAATAAAGCTTAGGAAAGCTATGTTTTGCAATTCCAATAATCAAATTCTGGCTCTCTGGTTTTCTTACCACTTCACTTTCAGTTGGACCATGAACTCATGTCAGCAGAGCTTTAATCAACCAGAGCCTTCATAACAAATCAGAGCAATGGGCTATCTAGTCCCAATCCTGGGGCGCTGTGGTCTAAACCACTGAGCCTCTTGGGCTTGCCAATCAGAAGTTCAGCAGTTCGAATCCCCGCAATGGGTTGAGCTCCCGTTGCTCGGCCCCAGCTCCTGCCAACCTAGCAGTTCGAAAGCACGCCAAAAAAGTGCAAGTAGATAAATAGGTACCGCTCCAGCGGGAAGGTAAACAGCGTTTCTATGCGCTGCTCTGCTTTTGGTGTTCCATTGCGCCAGAAGCAGCGTAGCCATGCTGGCCACGTGACCCAGAAAAACTGTCTGCAGACAAACGCCGGCTCCCTCCCTCCCTTTTTAGTCCCAGTCTGTTAACTGTGATAGGCTCCAGCTTCTCATAGTCTCAGGCAGAAATCATCTAGTACTGGTGAGACCACATGCTAGACCTGGAATGTCACACATGCAAATCATGTGCTCCCCCACCCCCCTCATTTGTGGCTCTGAGTTTGGTGGCCAACAGTGGAGGGAGTTTTGATCATTAATGTCCCTGTTGATTGTTGTTGGGCACATGAGAACAGCATGAAGCATCCAACACATAATGAGATAGAAGCAACTCAAAAAGTAGAGGAGAGTCATTGAAGAAAGGGAGCAGAGATGTGCGTGTCAGGAAATCAGAACAACCCAGACTGAGTTGGCAGGGTAATGAATTCTTGAAGCAGTACAAAATTCAAGGGGAGTTTGGCGCATCAGTACTATACATAGTGGTCTTGCCGACAGCCAAGTAGGAGATAAATATGCATTTTAAAAGGCTGCTGTTACATATATAATCGGTGCTGTCAATCTCTGCATCTTAAGGTTGTGCACTTAAACTACATTATCTTGTTTCGCTATCCATAATGGGCTTTAAGACTCACCTCCTAAAATATCGGTGGCAGGGAAAAACTACTTTCCTGATAAGGATGGATTATTGCCTCCCTATTTATTAAGATAGCAAGCAAGGTTTAAAAAAAGAAAAATGAAGATCAATTAACACTATCTGTCTCATGAAGACATTACAATTTATTGTTTCAACTTACCCATGTTTCTCAATGTATATTTTGATCAAATATACAAGGGGAAATGGTTTTTTAAAAAACAAAACAAAACCCACTCTCCAATAGGACAACACCAGCACTGTACCTGAACCTTCAGAAATGATGGAGGGTATGAAGTTATGTGACCCACAAACCAATGAGATAAGTAACTATACAACCTTTAGAAGACATCTGAAGGCAGCCCTGTATAAAGATTTTTTAAAAATGTTTAATGTTTTATTATGTTTTTATATGTGCTGGAAGCCACCCAGAGTGGCTGGGGCAACCCAGTCAGATGGGCAGGGTATGATGATGATGATAGAATAGGACACCCCTATTTTCATCACAAAAATGTTGAAGGGTGTGCATTATAGGCCTGGAACCCTTTTTCACTTACTGTGCACTAATGTAGCTGGGGAATACTTCAAACTGGCCTGTTTGAGATCGTTTGGCTGCTTAGTCCTCAACTTGGAGCCACAGCTAGCAAGCTCAGTGGAGGTTGGGTGGGAAGAGAGCAAGGTATAGAGAAGAGCTATCTGAAGCACTGCAGTGTTTAAAGAGACCCAGGTGAGAGCTGGGAAGAAGGGCTGCCACAGGTGCGGGGTGTGGCTTCTATCTTACAGATGTAAGCAAATTGTGGCGAAGCTCTGTGGAACGCCTTTAGGGATGACGAACACCAGCATTTTGGGTTTTAAATGCCACCGTTTTATTTCTGTGTCAGGCATTTTTCTCTCCCCCATTCATACTTGAGCTGTTCAGCTGGGACTGCTTATTGGCCTTGTTTTTGAACCACTGTTGTTGTGGAAAGGTGGCATACAGTTAAATGTATGATGGTGAAAGGAGGTCTCCTCAATGCAACCAGAGAGGATGAACTGTTGTAGGGGATCCCTGGAGAGCTGGCAGTATTCCTAGTTCCCAAGGCTTACCGACTAGAGGGGATGGGGACAACGACAGGTTCTCCCCAGGCCATAGATGGCAAGACAGGCAATCAGTTGCTTTACATAAGTGCAACTCATATTGGTGTCTTCTATTTTTATTTCAAAATGCAGGGTCAATCAAATGCCAAGGAAAGGCTTCAGAAACACCATATGTGAAATGGTAGGAGTTCACGCTCCCCCCTTAGGATGACTCTGCCGCCTCGTTCTTCTGCATGTGTAGATCTGGCCCATGAGAATAGTTGGGTCAACAAGATGCAGTAAGTTACCAAGTGATGAAACCCAAGTGCTCTCTCTCTGTGTTTGAAATCAACCCTCTCTCACTCACAGCAAGGAATGTGCTTTACTAAATGAAGCAAGGTCACCTTTAGAAACACTTCAGGCTTCTCTTTCTTGTTTTGCTCACGTTACAAACGCTTCCGATCCTTTTGGTCCCCTTTAAAAGCTTACGGAGTGAACAGAAACTTTTCCTCCGGAGCTTCGATAAACAAAGCCACATTTATCCATTTACAGTGAAGGAGAGATATTGAGAAAGGTGACTCAGCAGCCTGTTGCGCCTGGAGAGCTGCGTCACGGCTTCTAATTAAGAAGGAAAGGCCTCCATGCTGGTAGCAAATGGGTATCCATCACAGTGTTTGCTGATCTGGGGGAAAATAAACTACAGCTGTAAGTCAACAGAAGTAGGGGGCACAAAGGGAAAAGCACACAGAAAGTGATGAATATGGGCGATCTGAGACAGTTGGGAATTATAAGGAAAGAGCCATGCACTGAAAAATAAAGGAAGAGGCATAGATCAAGAAAGGGCATGATGCAGCTATAGATCCTGGTGTCAACTTTTGAGAAGATGCGTGAAGATTATGGCAACTGTTGGCTGCCACTAAGTCAAGAGGAAGAAATCTGCCGTTTCGTGCCCTCTGACCTCCATTATTTAACTATATGGACCTGTGTAATTGGGCCAAGACTAAATTAAACACGGCAAGTGCTGAAGCTCACATGCCGAGATGGAAATATATTAAATTAATTCAAAGCTTTGGCTAATGGGAAATCAATAGCAACGGGTGCGTGCAACCATCTGGCCCTTGAAGAAGACATGTTCCCTTCAATTAAAAAACAGCTCATATTCGCAATGATTAAAGAAGGTCAAAAGCAATAGGGATGGATGTTCCAGGGCAGGAAAGGGAATATGAGCCCAGGTATGGAACAAAGAGCCTTATCACTAAGAAAATTAACTGGAGGAGAAGGGAAAATCCGGCACAACATCCAAGAGATATAATCAAGAAGCAGATTATAGTAGGGCTTGTTCTGAATGATTCATGAAGCACAATGTCTGGTCTTGTATGAATAATTAGAATGAGCTTTGACCTCCCTCCTTTTTCCCCATTGCTCAGACATTCAAGACATCACTGGCTTTGCTCCCTTTCACAGGTAAGGGCATAATGTGTTTATACTCATGGCTTAAAGGTGACATACGGTTTATTAGGAGCAAGGTTGAAACAGAGCCTCCAAAGGGGGTGGGGTGCCACTCAGACCTGATGCGCTACAGCAGGGACTAGAACGACAAAGCTACGCCTCCTAGTAGACAGATCCAGAGATGTTCTGCACCCAGCATGCCCAGGGCAAGTTCTTCCCTCCTCCTGAGGTGAAATGGGAATGTGCTGCCTCTTGCCACCTTGCCACATCACACCATGTCCGCTGCTGCCAGAACCCCCTTGCCAAAATTTGATGAGACGGGGGCATTTTGCAAGGTCTTGCTGCTCGTCTCCTGTGTCCCAGGGGTGAGGAAGACAAGCGGCAACACCACAAGCTGGAACACCTCCCTCTTGCCGAATTCAGCGGGGGCTTTCCGCAAAGTTTTACTGCTTTTCTTCTCCACACCAGTGGCAGGGAAGATGAGCAGCAATGCCACACACTGGGCAGCTGGGACACTGCCTTTTGCACATTTGCCACCTGAGGTAGCTTCTTCCCCCTGCCTAATGGGTGGGTCGGCTCTGTGTGTTTCAGTCATTTATGTCAAGGGGCAGTTGACAAGGGGCAGCTAGCACAATTTTTTAGGGGTTCTCAAGCTCCCCCACCCCCCAGCAGCATAGACAGTGCGCAAGGGAGAGCCGAGAGGTTCAAACCTCTCTGCCCAACTCAGTGTGTCTCTCTTGCCAGTCACCAGATTGAACATTTTGTGAGTGGGGTTATAACTGCTCCCCCCATCTCAGCTGAACTGTGTCGATCAGTTGAGGGGTGTGTTTGCCTGCATATGCCCTGTGTGAGAGAGAGAACAAGCGTGTGGGGTGGCCACACCCACCACTGCCGTACTGTCACCCCGCTCAAGTAACCAAGTGTTTCCAGAATATTGTTGTCCCAAGGTAAATGCTTAACCTGCCAAGAGGCGCTGGATTGAAAGTGCCAGCTCATTTTACTCCAAGTGTACAACATCTGGTAGTCAGTAACCTCTCGGGTCATAGGAAACCTTGCCTGAATTCCAGCCAATTGGGCTATGCAAGTCCTCATATTAAAATTAATTATGAATCGGACTAATCAGTAATATGGGTCATAAAGTAACCTTGTTGAGTTGGGGATGCTGCAACTGGGTTTTAATGAAGTTAAGTATCAGGAAACATTAGAGTTTCCTTCATCATTATTATTATTATTGAAGCAAACGTGTTTCCCAAATACCCATTCTATTTAATAGAAACTGTAATCCCACAAAATGATTTTTAGCCAATTCTACAAAAGAGCGTGGGCAAATCCAGATTCCCCTGACCTCTAAGCTAAGTGCACTCCAAAGTCTTGCTTTGATTTTCAACGTTAATCCTGCTATGAGCTGGAGAAGTTGGGGCATATCCTGTTAACCATTTGACAACACACAGCCAGTGCTTTGGCCACTGCTGAATTGGAGAAGTCTCTGTTCAAAGATTTGCTGGCTCCTGAATGATCTTTTGACTGTCCTATATTCAAGGCCTGGAGGGCCATATGCTACAAATGGCACCAGGCCAATCCACAAGTTAGGTCACCACTTTCATTAGGCACATCAAAGACAGCCAGAGATTACTCAACCGCACAGCAACTATCATCCTGCATAAATCTCTTGCTTGCACTGCAAAGGTCATAGAGATGCCTACAACTCAGGAAAAAGACCATAGCTCAGCGATAGAGTACTGGTCCCCAATTCAATTCAATCCAGACATCTCCCAATAGGTCTGGGAAAGACTCCTGTCTGGAATCCAGACAAGCCACTGCCAACCAGTGTACGACGTACTGAGCTAGATGGACCAATAGTCTAACTCTGTTTAAAGCAGTGGTGGCTAAGCTGTGGCTGCCCAGATGTTGTTGGACATAGCCAAGGGTCAGGATAACGGGAGCTGTAGAAGTCTTCAAACATCTGGAAGGCCAACGCTTAGCTAGTCCTGGTTTAAGGCAACTTTTTGTGTTCCAGAATTTACCCCTTGGCAATCCCTTATGAGATTAACAACTGATGAAAATATTTGGAGCTTTTATCATTGTGAAAGGGCTGGTTCCCACATATTAGCACATTGCTCAGTGATCCAGCATTTTGCTTATCTGCATGGAGGCATTTAGCATTTAGCAGTTAATGGTGTGTTTTTAGGAGATAGGCCCTAGGGGGTCTGATCCTTCTGCTGTTGAACTTGGGCCTGGTTCAATGCCTTCATGGTCAAGAAGACTTTCATCAGGATTCATGGGTCTTCCTTTGAAGACAATACATTCTCCATCTGCTAAGCATGACAAGACCTTCCTCCTCCTTGAAGCCATTCTCTGAAGCCTCATATTAGACTCTAGCCCTCCCAACATCAGGCCTTACATTCTAATTTAGAAGTCTCTAATAAGTAATGTGCGCCAAAGAAAAGCTTTTGAGCGGAAAACACAAGATTTACCCACCCGGGAAGAATGGCAGATGAAGTTGATGGACTATATGGAACTGGCGGAAATGACTGGCAGAATCCGAGACCATGGAGAAGAGTTGGTGGAAGAAGACTGGGAAAAGTTTAAAGACTATTTACAAAAATACTGTAAAATTAATGAATGTTAGAAAAAGGTGGAAATGAAGTGATATGGCTTTAGTAGAAATGTGATAAGGAACTAAGTATAACTAGATTATTAGAGCAAAATAAGGTAAGAAATGTTAAGATAATTATAGGATAGAAAACAGAGGAAGATGGAAAGGAATTGCTGAAACAATTAAATAGAAGTGGAATACAAAAAGGGAGGTGTGAGGAGGTCGCTGAAATAAGTGAATGAAAGATAAGATAATGAAATTGTTTGGTGTGTTTTAAATTGTTTTTATTTAGTTCTGTTAGTCTAATGTGTTAGTGTTGTGTAGTGTTTTTATGTTATATTATGTAGTGTTTTTGTATTGTATTGTATTGTTTATTTCGTTTTGTTTAAATTGTTGGAAAAGCAATAAATATTATTTTTTTAAAAAAAAAAGAAAAGCTTTTGAGCAACCGCCAGGATTCTCTCCCATTTTAAATCTGTGCCCATTTTAACAATGTAGTGGAAGCCTCACATCTTATTTCCACTTGCATCCTATTTCTCTCTCTCTCTCTCTCTCTCTCTCTCTCTCTCTCTGTGTGTGTGTGTGTGTGTGTGTGTCTGTCTCTTTCTCTCATATAGAAAGAACTTGTCTTACACATGATTCCTGCATGCCAGGAATAGGGATGCAATCAGATTTTTGCGACTGGTTCAATATGATTCAACTGACTCATCACCCATACCATTTCACTTCAGTTTCAACTTAGCTATTTTTAACTTCTTCCTGATCCAGTCCTTCAGCTTTTAGAAAATAACACCATTGTTTACTTTTTTAATGACAATTTCAGGGCTGGCTAAAAACTGAATGAGCTGGTAATTGCCCATTGAAGTATGCATCTTACATCAGGGTTGCTATCTGTTCAAGAGAGAATCAGGAGGCGATGGACACCCTCTGCACACAAATGCATGCACGCGCACACACGTGCACACACACACAGAGTTACTGTTTCTCTTGTCATCTAGCTAGCATTTTAACAACTTATACAGTGGTACCTTGGGTTACATACGTTTCAGGTTACAGACGCTTCAGGTTACAGACTCCGCTAACCCAGAAATAGTGCTTCAGGTTAAGAACTTTGCTTCAGGATGAGAACAGAAATCGTGCTCCGGCGGCGCAGCAGCAGCAGGAGGCCCCATTAGCTAAAGTGGTGCTTCAGGTTAAGAACAGTTTCAGGTTAAGAACGGACCTCCAGAACGAATTAAGTACTTAACCCGAGGTACCACTGTACTGTCAAGCATATATCCCCACCCCCCAAAAAAGTTCCCATTATTCAAGGCATAGTTTTCAGGGTGTACTTATGATCTCAAACCACACGCACACCCACCCACACCCACAACCCACCCACCCACTGCCCCACTCAAAAGAACAAAAAGATGTAGTCAGCATTTTTGCATGGATGAATAATGATAAGTTATAAGCATAAGAAGGGTAATAGGAAAACTAGCCATTTATTATAAAGTTTTTATAAATAATGTTACTCCAAAAATACATGCATCTGACTCATATTTTAACACTCAGGAAATGCAAGTAAGGCCCATTTTTGTTACATTAATAAATATCAAAGGTTCACCTTAAGACATAATGACTGTGCTTTCTGTGTGCATTTGGCAATGTCACATGGCGGGGCGGTGGGGGTGGGAGTGAGAGAAAGGTTACCAATAAAACAGTGAAAGTTAATGGTGGTTAGTGGCTAACCTAATGACCTCAGTTGCGAATCAAGACTGGTTGAAGTGAATGCACATTTCAGTGGTACCCAGTTAGAAGACGGTTAAGAACAAATTTGACAGCTGGGATAGCTAATTTGGTAGAACATGAGACTCTTAATTTCAGGGTTGTGGGTTCAACCCAATATTGGGCAAAAGATTCTTCCATTGTGGTGGTTGAAACTAGATGGCCCTTGTGTGGGCCTTTCCACAAGGAAGTCTATGTTTCTAAACACTGATGATGACAAGTCTATGTTTCTAAACACTGATGATGATGGTAGCTGACTAAATTGTATTGGAACAAATATCATCATATTCAAATTATTCTAAAAACAAACAAACCAGCATCAGGGAAATCCGCATTAGTCACTGAAAGAAAGACCACTTTGCAAACAGAGCAGACGAGTAGACTACAGGGGCCAATTCAACGTTTGGTCTTCTTGCAGTGAATTCCATCACCACCCCTAGCCAGAAACAAGGCTCAGTGAATTACAAAAAATAGACCTGCACATTTTTCACTTCAAAGCTCTGTTCCTTTGTCGCTTTTAATTGTATTTTTAGGAGGAGAATACTTTTAGGTTTCTGTTACAAACGACACTGTTGAGATTCTTTTTTTCCTTTTTAAGTGTGTGGCAGATGTTGATAGATAGATGGATGATTCCTAACGCAGTATATGTCTATTTCATCCACTGATCTCAAAACACATTACAAAGATGATTGAGTGTCTTACCGTAGGTATGCCTTATTGATTTCTCTTGCTATTGCTGTGTCCGAGATGACAGCGGGAGAGCAAAGACAAGAGTCTTATCAAATCATGGTTACCCCATCCTTCCTTCTCTCCCCCACCATTCCCAGTATAGATGAGTACCATGCAGCGCTCTCTTGTCTACCTGTTGCATCCGGGTCACCTCCCTGCACCTGAACTACCTGTGGTAAATAACAGACACACACATACCCCAAAAAACCCAAACAATGCAGGAAGGGGATGTAATGATAGAGTTTATAATTTAGAGATATTCTTTTGGTATTAAAAATTTGGTAATCTAAGGATTGCCCTAAAGTCATGCAACCCAAACTGTCCCATTGGCATAGAAATTGTTGCACAAGTTTGCATGAGAAGCTCTGCAGAATAAAGATGGTTCAAGACATTTCTCATTCATCTAGTCCAGGGGGTGGGGATCTTCCAGCCCACAGCCCTAGTTAGAACTCCAGGCCAAGCCATGCCTGCTTGTCCTACACCAGACCTCAGATGTGACATCAGTTGTGGGGCCAGTAAAAGCTTGGCTTAGCTGAAAAGGGGCTTGGCAGTGTCTGTAAAGCCCTATGTAAAGTGCTCCGCAAGATAGTGTAAGGGGCTTTTGAAGCCCTGACAGTCATTGGGTTGTGGGGTCATGGGAAGCTCTGCAGGTCTCTTGTAGGCACAAAAGGTCACCTGACATCATGGTAACTGTTTCCTGTTGGGTGGGGTAACAGCATTAGAGCCCAGGGTAGCTAGAGGAGGAGATGAAAGAGGGTGAAGAAAGAGCTGTGAGTAGAGGGGGCCCTTTCCCCCAACTTTTGCACCCCTGGGAAACTCAACAAATCTACCACACCTAGAACTGGGTGTGGCGAGTGCAGCTGAATGGGACACAGCTGTGGGCAACCTGAAGAAGTACCCTCCATCTTGAGCATCTCCATAAAAAGCAAGTCTAGAGGAAGAGGCTAGGGTGATGTTCACTATCTCCAGGAACTCTTCTCACTGAGAGACTTTTGTGGGCAAGCTGAGAGTTTGTTTGGATCCTGGATGAGAATCCAGAGGGTGTGACAGAAGGAAAATGAATTGATATCAATTTATAGATTACATATTAGTAACTTTGTATTACTGTAACCTTTTTATATATAACTGTGTATTTGTGCAATATTTTGTAATACATAGTGGAGTCCCTAAGACGGTCTTGTACACCTCCTTCCAGCAACTTCTGCAGCCAAACTAGTGCCAAATGCATTGCTCTGCTTTCCTTTGGACCACATCAGCAAAGCCAATTGTCACCTAAGCAGCCCAGGAACTCCATATAGAGCTTGCGCCCTGGAGAGGTCACTTTGGTGCTGCTATAATGTAGCAAAAACAACAACATGGGAAGCAGCAGTTACAAGTTACCAGTCTCTGCCACCATAGCAGGTGCTGTGTTTCTCCAGAGGTTTGACTTCACCCCAGAGGCACACTTCATTGTCCCTCGAGTCTGATGAATGCCAACAACAACAATAAAAGTATTGCCCTAATGCGGCTTTCAAAAATTATCCTTAAAGTTATTCACTTGGGTAGCCACAACAGGCTTCATCTGAGCTACCCAGGAGATAAACAGCCTCTTGTTAGTTTGAAGCTTTAATCTCATCTTTGCAAAGTGCTCCCAACACCCTTTGCTTGGTGACTCTCTTTGCATAAATATTTGTTGCAAGAAACCAATCTTGACAGCTATAAATAAATCCCAGATTAATGATTCTTAAAACAGCTAAGGGAAAAACACCCTGCCTTTCGAGCATTTGTGGCAAACATGTCACGTACTCTTCCAAATTCTCACCCTCTGCCTTCTGCTCACTGCACAGTAACGACAAGATTATTTGTACCCCCTTGAATAAGATGATCCTCTTTTGTGCTGCCTAAACCAATAAACGCTTTCTTGCTACCATTACAATCTTTTGTCATATTCCACAGTCATTAGCCAAAAGACAAAAGCAATACTAATTCATATAGTGATATGAGTGCTATAAATTAACGGAAAGAAATCCAAGGCCTCAAACTGACCCCAAGGAAATGTTAAGAGGAGGGGGAGAGGAAGAGAGAAAGAAGAGGAAGAGGTGGTATTACTGACAATTTTTGGGGCTTCCAGTATGCAAGCTTCAATTGCTCAAAGTATAATCGTTTTAGAAGTAGGACACACACAGTATACACATTTGGAGGGATGAGTGCAAACTGGAGGCATTTTGACTTTTTAACGTTCACCTCACATTGACCTCATGTTAGTTTACTTCTTTGGGATTTTAATTCTTGGGAGGTAAAGGTGAAAATGCTGTTGTGTCTTCTTAACCAAGGTGAAAGAATGTATTGATTGCCAAAGGCACCTGAGCTCTGCCCTCTATTTCTGTCCTAAAATGTTTTCAAGTACGTATGCAAGGAAGACGGACACACGGCTGCAAATGTTTGGGAACCCGAACCAGGCCAGACCCCTTTGAGTCAACCGTATAGGAAGAAATCCATGCTTTCGAAAGTGCCAGCACATTACGGTTGCTGAAATGTGGCTTCTTATGGATCAAGGCTAAGTATGGCAGAAGAGTCAGACTGGATCAGACAAAAGGCCCATCTCATCCAGGACCCTGTTCTCACACTGGCCAACCAGATGCCTATGGGAAATCTATAAAGTAGGACCTGAATCTAGCAGCATTTTCCACACTTGTGATTCCCAGCAACTGATATCCCAAGGCATTCTACTTCCGACAGATAACTACAAAGCCATGGTATGTTGCCTGTACTTGCTGATTTAGCATTTGAGGGTCAAACTAAATCTGATGTTAAGTAAAGAAATGGAAAGAGCAAATCGGGGAGGAGCAGCAGACTCGGGACTGGAAGGCAGGGAGAGGGATTTTCAACTCTGTCCTCTAGCTGTGGCCCCAATGAAAGAAAACACAGGAGCTGCTAGTTGCCTGAGTGTGGGGAGCTTCCATAGGTGCTAGTAGCTTCTTCCTTCTGAATGTAAATATCAATGGGGGGTGCCTATCAAGATAGCAGTGGGGGAGGTCAAAATCCACTGTTGACCCCTACACAAAACACATACACATGTGTTTTGACACATACACACTGCTACTTGTGTGCAACTGAAAGACATGCATTGACGGTCTGAAGTAGCTTGGGTCTAATTTCTGTGCTCGAATGGCTACAAGAATGCACCCACACAGATATTCAATATGTTGAAAGGTCAGACTGGGGTCCAACACATGCACATATGCAGGGTTGGGCCATGATCATTCAGAGCCCACCTTTTCTGCGAAGCCTTTGACACAACTCACTAGTCCCCATAACTTCCTATGGGGTGGGGAACCTCAGGCCCTGGAGCTCTTGTCTAGTCTACCATCTCTTCTATTCCTGTGACCCTGAGAGTGACATGGCAGGAGTGGTGGCTCCAAAAGTGGGTCAGGAATTGGTGTAGATGTCTGGGGTGGGGGCACCTGGATCTGATGGCTCCCCAAGCATCCTAGCAACATAAGACTGTGGGTGGTCAGGGGGTCCTGCTCCTCCTCTGAGACCCCAGTTCTAGGTATGTACAGCACTGAACCCTGACACCATCTCTGCAACCCCCCCTCACTCATCATCAAGAGCTCTTTGCTTTAACTCCCACCTTCTTTATGCACAATAGATATATATTGCAATTATTCCAGTTTCTTGAACTAATTTTTTTCTTTATTCCACAAAAATAAAGAGGGGTGGCCATGTTTCTAGAAGCACATCCATACATTTGGGGCTCCGTTTCACTACAGTGACTGTTATTTCTAAAGAAATGCCAGTCTCAGACATATGATGAATTGGGAAACATACAGTCTAGACTTCAGTTTTTATTCTAGCTGTGGGGTGGTGGCTGGAGATCCCAAGGTCAAATTCAGTTCTCTCAGGGGTATTGCAAAGGCTTCCAAGTTGGCAGCCCAGAGGCAGGAGATGTGGGTGTGGAGAGACCTTTTGTACGGGTGGGACGTCATGGCTTTGGTCCTCTGCCCCTGACTCGGTTCACAAACTGGCCCTTCAAGAAATCTAATTGCTACAGTGAGCCATGGGGAAACTTGGAATCATTAACAGTTGTCAGATTCTTCAGAAAATGTCAGAGCCAAGATGTGAACAACCAGAGTGTTGAATCCTTCTTTCACACCCAAGCTCCACCGATCTCCCTTCTCCAATAACTGCAAAGGTGACCTTGTAGAGGGGAGCAATCAGGTGAACCTGTCATAACTATTTCTCAAAGGAAGTTATATCTTAAGCAACTGAAACAGAAACCAATTTTCTCAGGAAGTATCCTGATTTCTTTATGACTTGTTTTGAAGAATTGCTGGTTGGCTTCTTGTATTATCGATCAGCACTTTTCCTATATATATATAGTGCAAGCTACAAGGAAGCCTGAATTCCAGATGATGCGTATTTGTAAATCTGTTTGGAATCTATAAAGATCATTATAGCTTTCTTTAATATGATATGCATTCAGATCATCATTGCCACCACAATATGTTCCTCTAGGCCAAATAATGTTGAAAGACTCATTAGTAACTTGTCAATAATTTCTTCTAACTGTACTCCCACTATTGATTTCCTAAAAAAAAAAAAAAATTGGAACAAGTCTGTTGAAAACTTATCTTAGCCTGCCTCCCCTACCAAGATGTTTCCTGTTTTATATTCTGAGGGAGATGAGAAGAGCAAAGAAACTGGCAGAGCCCTGCTGCCAAAGAAATTGTGTGTTATTTTGAGTATATATGCAAGTTTCAGCCTTCCACACCTTTGCAGCGCCTGTTCACACAACCTATTTTGTTGTTTTTATTTTGATTATATATATTGTGGGTTTTATGTTGATCTTTTCTGTGAACTGCTCTAAGATCTCCAGGTATAGGGCGGTATATGAATTCTAACAACAACAACAACAATTCTCTCCTCTTTGTCCATTTTCTCTGCCAGTTTTCTTCTCAATCTGGTCTTCTTTCTTCACAACTCATCTGAGCCAGCCTATGTTTATTCATAATTTCTGAGACTCCTTTGCTTCTCTTGGTCTATAGCTCTTCTGGACATCTGTTTTGTCTATTCCCAAGTGCCTGGGCCAGGGGTGGAGAACCATAGGCACAGAGGTTAAAGGTGGCCCCATATGCATCTCTATATGACCCTCAGGACTCTCCCCAATGCCACACCATTCTCCAGTCACACCACCTCTGCTCAGGCCATGCTATTCACCAGACTATTTTGCACCTTTCAAGAGTGGTTTTTCTTGGACACCTGGTGATGCCTTTGCTTGTCTGGATGGGGGATTCAGAGGGTGGAAAATAGCTTACTGTAGAAAGGTAAAGTTCGCATTCATTGCACCATCCACTTTTTCTTTTGTTTCTGCCCAGCCCTGGTATGAAAAAAGATCCCCCTCTTCTTGGCCTAGACCCTTTTGACAGCTCTGTCCCACTCTAGAATCAGAGGAGTTCTAGCAATGGCAGCCAGAAGGCCCCTCTGTGATTGTCTCAATTGCAATCCCCACCAGAAGCTTCACCACCACCATCTCAACAACACACCCCTCCTGGAATCATAGAGTTAGAAGGGACCCCAAGGGTCATCAAGTTCAACCCCCTGTGATGCAGGAATCTCAGCTAAAGCATCCATGACAGTTGGCAATCCAACCTCTCCTTAAAAACATCCAATGAAGGAGAGTCTACCACCTTCTGAGGAAGTTTGTTCCACTGTCAAACACCACTCACCATTCTTTCTGATGGAATCTCCTTCCTTGTCACTTGAACCCATTGGTATGGGTCCACAGCAGGAGAAAACAAGCTTGCTCCATCTTCCATGCGACAACCCTTTAGCTATTTAATATGGCTATCATATCTCCTCTCCTTCTGTTAACCCTCACTAGAGATTATTGAGAGGACCAAGTTTAAGAGACCAATGTACGTTCCAGCACCCTTAGAATTTGCTTTCCTCTCGCATTTCTATTGCATATAATGCAAAACCAGCTATTTAAAATTAAAAACATTTCTTCCTACTTCGAGTGCCCACTTATTCTTTGTGCTTTCTATACTTCACATTCCCCAATGGCCTTCAGCTACATTTCTTCACAGCCTCCTGTTGTTGTCTAAAGTGAGCACTAGCTCATCACCTCGCTTTCAAGTAGTGTTTATCTTATGCTTTTATATGGCACTACACAGCCACGACATAATCAAATTACATGGTTGTCAGTTATACAGCTCTTTATTTTTCTTTTTACATCGACGCTTGTGCTCCAGCAGTATAGCTCCTCATGGACATTACTAAAACAGCTCCATTTCTGCATATATATTTTTTTAAAAAAGATTTTTAAAAAGCTGATCAGAATATGCATCTTGAATTGGTATTCCACCACTACTCTCTGATCATTATAAGGATAGAGTCATTTCTTGGAAGTTGTTTAATGCATTTCTAATCCTGCTGTTTCATTTGATTCTGTATCCACTGGTTCTTCCTGGGCACTCTGCCAATGGAATTTATCCTCCTCCTGACAGTTGTTTTGAAGCTGGTGCTTAGGAGAGGTTCTTGATACAGTTCTGGAAAAGTTAGCTCGGCAAAAAGAGAAAGGTTTACACTGGGATAACTAGTTGCAAGAAAGGCTGAGATGAAATTCCTCAGTGCCGTGGGTCTGTAGTTAAAGGTAAAGATAAAGGACCCCTGGATGGTTAAGTCCAGTCAAAGGCAACCATGGGGTTGCAGCGCTCATCTCGCTTTCAGGCCGAGGGAGCTGGCGTTTGTCCACAGACAGCTTTCCAGGTCATGACTAAACCGCTTCTGGTGTAATGGAACACCATGACAGAAACCAGAGTGCACAGAAACACCATTTACCTTCCTGCCGCAGAGGTACCTATTTAACTACTTGCATTGGCATGCTTTCGAACTGCTTGGTTGGCAGAAGCAAGGACAGAGCAATGGGAGCTTGCTCCGTCGCGTGGATTTCAACCGCCGACCTTCCGATTGTCAAGCCTAAGAGGCTCAGTGGTTTAGACCACAGCACCACCTGCACCCATCAGTAGCCCACAGGTGCCAACCAGTTCCATCCTCTGCTCCTCAACTGGTGGCACTTGCAGTCCTAGGGGGTGGTTGGACAGTTCAGTGAGATTGTGGGCATTCACTGACTTCCTCTGCATCATGGCAGGGAGGAAGGACTGTCACGCCCTATAAAAACTTCCCAACCAGTCTTGCTCACTGGCTGGATCAACAGGGAGATTGGCTCTTGCTAACCACAAACTGCATTCACCATGCCCTCCCTCTCTGCTCCTTTTCCCACTTTATCACTCCAGAGGAGCCAAATCTAACATAACATGGGTTGCCAGAGCCCAGGGCTGCATGGTGGAGGTTATACGGAGGGAAATGGATGGTGTACACATGCACATTCAACTGCTTAACAGCATCCATGTCACCTAGGAGATTGCACCTGCAAAGATAAGAAAAGAGTCATTCTGTTTTCTGGAGAGTTTACTTCCTGGTTTGCATGGAGAAGCCGTTTTCAACAGAGCGCAGCCACAGAAGCACACATCTGTATTGAGGCAACACTGGGTGTTGAAACTTTGTGCCCCTAATAATTTTGCGCCCAGGGCAACCACTCCCATGGCCCCTTCCAGGCTATGCCACTGACTATGTCCCAGCAGCAAATCAAGAAATACCCTGCATGCCTTAAACTCCTGCCAAATCTGCATTCATCCAGAGATGTTGATGTTCAGGACAAATCCAATGCCATCCACCCAAGTTAAAGCAGAACTGTTAAAAAGGATCACACTTTTATTCAATGTGTTTATACAAAGGCAGATGTTTTGAGAAAGCGACACATTATTCCTTCTTCAAAGAGGATTCTTTTATACATCGAGTTTGCTATGTGTGAAAAGGCACCAGATTGGCAGCTGCCAGAATGGGGTGTTTATATATCCACACTGCCAGGCATTGGATATTGAGCCTCCCCATTTTGTCTGGCAGCAGGTGATGTAGCTGGAGGTGTGACGGTTGTTCAGCTACCATGACCACCGAAAACTATTGACTCCGCAACTGGGGCTAACTAAAGCCAGTGGCAAGGAGGCCCTTTGAGTCATGTAAGTGGGCAAACCAATTCCCAGCAACAGCAGCCTATGGATGTCGTTAAGTTCTTTATTGGTTAAGGAAAAGGGTAGCCAAAGGTACAATCCGGCGGCTATAGGCAGCTCATGACAGTCCTTGCTTCAGGCACCGCGCTCGTATGTGCTGCCATCTGCACCGCAGCAGTGCCAGGAGCTGCTGCCAAGTGTAAAGTAAAACCTGTTCCTGTTGGCACTCGCTGCAGTACCAAAATTCTCTCGCGTTACACTCGCTGCATGCTAAGGCGCTGCTCAACAGAAGAGCGAAGGCATTGCAGAAGGGACAAAGGGTAAAAAAAGAGTCAGAACACAGGTTGAGGGAATCTAGTGGTGATTATACTGAGCTTAGGGGAGAGTGACCCGGTGGCCCGATTCAGTCTGCAATCTCCATCTTGGATCAGAGTCTAAAAGCTGCAGTCATATTAGTACTGTATTCAGTTTTGGTTCTTCCTCATTGCTAAACCTCTTGTTTCAGGTCATATCTTGTCCAGTGAAGAGTTCTGGAGAAACCAAGAGCCTGCTGCTAATTGTGGCTGGTCTAATAAAAATACTGTGCATTTTGGAGTCACCATCTGCCCCCCCAAAAAAACCCTTTTCTGAAACAATATAGCTATGCTTACAAAGGCAACAACCCTGTAATACAGACTAGCAAAACAATATAGTAAAATGATATCTCTTTCCAACAAGGCATTTCCCAATGCATTATACTAACCCAGGGTGGGGGGCAACTGGATCTAGCCAGGAGACTGGGCCTTTTTGACAGGTGGGTGGGGTGTATCCTAAATTAGGTCTTGCTATTTCAAAACATATTGAGGGGGCTGCTTACTTCTGTTCATTCAATCTGACAGCACCTTAGTAAGGACATTTGTATGACAAAAATATATAATCATTGTTAAACTAAAAAATTGAAAAGCAATGTGATACTGATGGTATGAGCCACACAGCTAACCACAACTAATGCTCTTAAATATATTTTATTTTTGGTTTTTAATTATGCACATTCACTACCTCTGATGTAAATATATGCATTTATTCCATGTCCCACCCCATAGGCTCAAGATGACTTATGGTATTTCAATGCGTATCATATATTAGTGCTAAAATAAAATACTATTCAAACTGCTAGAACAAGCTTCAGGATCTGTTTAAAGGATGTTGTAAAAATCCCAACTTGCTGACAACATCTTTATGTGCTGCACAAAAAGTGAAGAAATTGCTTTTGAATAAATGATGGTAGTTTCATTTATTCACTTTTTTACAATATTCTAAAATGGTTCTCCTACTTATATCTCCACAGACACTGTATTGTATATCAACCACAAATTCTCCTTCTGTTTAAATGTGTTCCATCTCATCCTGTATTAACTGAGCATGGGGCATCAATAGTTATGCTGAATTTAAAGGTTACACAGGGAGAATTTCACCTGTTTTATTCTTCTATTGCAGCATTACGCTTCTAGCTAATGCCTTTTTCTACACAGCTATAGTCTTCCCCAGCACTGAATCTACTTCAGCTGAGAATTTAACGAACAAAATTATTTTTTTACACAAACTAGTGATGTCAAAGAGGTTCATATTTTTTAGGCTCAGAAGCACACGTCGCAGGAGCTCGTTCATGATGCTTGTCTTACCTAAGACAATTTCTTCTCCATCTTGGATTTTAATTCAAGTCCCAAAATAAATCCCCTCTTGCCCACTCAGACCTCACTGGTCCCCCAAACCAACACTCCCCTCCCTCCTTTATGCTACAGACTGAGCTGGAGAAATGGCAATGCTCTGAAGGTGACTACTGCAAGAACACACCATTACAGTGGTACTTCTGGTTAAGAACTTTATTTTTTCCGGAGATCCGTTCTTAACCCGAAACTGTTTTTAACCTGAGGTACCACTTTAGCTAATGGGGCCTCCTGCTGCCACCACACCGCCGCCGCACGATTTCTGTTCTCATCCTGAAGCAAAGTTCTTAACCTGAGGTACTATTTCTGGGTTAGCGGAGTCTGTAACCTGAAGCGTCTGTAATCTGAAGAGTCTGTAACCCAAGGTACCACTGTAAATGAAAAGGGATGGAAGGAAGTCTCTCACGTTGTCCTTGTTAGCTCTTGAGGGCAAAGATTTTGCCTTAGATATCAGGGAACAGAGAAGAGGAGTGTAGAGGGGAAGGGGAGAACAAGGGAACTGCAACAACTTCCGTCTGTAAAGCAGCTGGCGAAGTGAATTTGGACCTAGGCTGGTGGAGGAAGGAGGAGGTTTGGGAGATAAAGTTTGGTTAATGTGACTCCAATGTGTTTAAAAAATGTAGAGGTATTACCACAATAGACTGAAATTTATCATACCTGCTGCTGAAGACATTTTTATTACTAGAGAAAAGCCTACAAGTGGGGAATTTTTACACCTACCATACAAAGCCTAAGACATACATAAGGCTTAGCAGTGGTCTACTCTCCAGCAAACAAACCTCCCTCAAGCCACCAGATAATTGCCTGCTCTCAGAGGCTCAGTGCACCAACCAGTACACCAATCCCAACGTTCCTTTCACAGATTGTCCGATCATCAAGGCTCAGTGCTTTTGTGACATCACCCACCAGTACACCAATCCCAATGTTCCTTTCACAGATTGTCCGATCATCAAGGCTCAGTGCTTTTGTGACATCACCCACCAGTACACCATCCTTTTCAGGACCTCATATCTTCTTTGGATGGCTTACTCAGGGGCCACCAAGCCTCACTTTCAGAAGTGAGTGGCAACAAAGACCAGAAATGAAAAGTTCTAGTACCTCAACTTTGGAACTCTTCCCACTTTGGCATTCGCCAAGAACCCAGTTTGTGTTTAGACAGCAGGTAAAGCTTTTAAATGGTATTTAATTTTTAAAAGCTTTTTAAATGATATTTGCTGTTGCAGATCAGATGCTTTATTGGCTTTAAGTTTTATTCCGTCGTTGCTTTTTCCTGTGAGTTGTTGGCTGCATCTAACGGTGAAGTAGGATATTGATATTGTAATAAATAAATCATTGCATCCTTTCCCCTTAATTGGAAATGATATTTAGTCAAAGTACTGTCTAGAAATAGGGAAGAGGCACCTGAATATAATTCTCTGAAGGGAAGAGGTCACTAAACAAAGTCATATAACTCATCTCCACTTCCTACCCAGCCCCAAGATGGCATTTCACCTAGAGTTGCCATATTTCAAAAAGTGACAATCAGGACACAAAAGTTCTTGAGATTTTTTGGCAAAGTTTTTGAGCTATTTTGAAGCAAATTCCGACATTGGTTGCCATGCGCCCAGGTTTTTCTGGGCATTTTCCTGATTTTCGGAAATTTAGCCCAGACACTATTTCCTACAGGCGAATCCTGGATATGTCCAGGAAATCCCAGACGTATGGGAGCCCTAACTTCACCAGCCTGAGTGTTCATTGTGTGGTCACTTCTACATCCTTGGTGGATTTATATAAGTCCAGAGTAGGTGCTAATGAAGATACTGAGAATGAGAGAGGTCCCTGGGCAAGAGCGATGACATGTGTAAATCAAACATGGGAAACCAGGATCAGGAATGATTATGGGCAGAGACAAGTGGTGATTATGGGCAGAGACAAGATTCTATGATTCTACACGAAGCAAGGACAAAGGAATTTGGGCAGGACCAGTTTAGGGATGTAAGAAAGAAGGACTGATGGAGGGAGGGAGATTAGGCAATGGACAGAGACAAGTGTGGCAAGAAAATGAGACAGCAGAGGCCAAGGAAAAGCTTGGTGGAGCACAGCCAGCAATCAACTGGAAACGGAAGTGAGATTTGTTGCTTGTTCACTAGCTCTGCTAAAGCCCATATTCATAGCCCATTTTTCCTTACACATTACTGTCGTTTGATGAGTGTCTTTTCTAGTACAGCAATTAAAAATAACAGCACCATGTACAAACACTGAGAGCAGAGGATTTCCTTCCCCATGCCAAATGCTTCTTTTCAAGTGTTTCTATATGCTGTGCAAGGCAATTTCCATAACTACTTACCAAATGCCCAAACCTCAGCAGCTAAAAATAATCATAAAGAGTGTACGCCGTTTTGCTTAGGCTATCAGTAAAGTGTAATATCCCACAATGCCAGGGAGATATGGCTATATAAACTCAAAAATGCTGCAAAACTGCACCAAGTTTCTTATGGTCCAGATGCCACTGCATCCACGTGCTGTTTATCTCCAAATAATGCCTTTCAATTTGGCCTTGCCTAACTTGACGGATCTAATTCTTGGGGCTCCCAGATTCATTTTTACATTCCTCTTTGTTTAAGCAAAACTTTGCACTTGCCTGCCAGGAGAAGTGCATTATTCCCTCCCCTCCAAAAAAATAAAAAGCATTCTGAACAACTGTTGTTTGCTTCGGAGGGTAAGAGCTAAGACAGCCCTCTGCATGTTATTTTACTTGTTAATTATCTACCCAGCATTGCCCACAGATTTCCTCTTCCCAACAGAAGCGTACATACTGTGAAATGTGGAATTAATAATATACCAGGCTGTGTCGTATTAGTCACGTTACCCAGCACGGAACCTGTCTTGTGCTACAATGTGTTTGGATCCATCGTGCTGAGAGATACTGTACAATGAAACCATTCAAAAAAGGGGGAGTAACTTTCTCCCTATATAATATATGATGCTATTTTTCCTACAGCAATGTCAATAAGTAATGGTCCACGTTTAAAGAAAAAGTAGAGATTAAACGCAATGGGCAGTCCATATGAAGGAAGACAAGGAGAGGAAGTAGGGAGTGATATTCTAACCACTATTCACCAATAGTAGACCGGATCAGTCTGATCTGAACAGTGGATCTCATCCACGGTTGCACTGGCCAATCCAGTGCAAGAAAACATAACCAACAAATATACCATATTTTTCGCTCTATAAGACGCACCAGACCATAAGACGCACCTAGTTTTTGGAGGAGGAAAACAAGAAAAAAAATATTCTGAATCTCAGAAGCCAGAACAGCAAGAGGGATCGCTGCGCAGCGAAAGCAGCGATCCCTCTTACTGTTCTGGCTTCTGGGATAGCTGCAGAGGCTACATTCACTCCATAAGACGCACACACATTTCCCCTTACTTTTTAGGAGGGAAAAAGTGAGTCTTATAGAGCAAAAAATACGGTAATTTATGAGCGCAATAAGAATACATTCAGAACCAGCATTCTATGATTCTTTATAGAATCACAGAATCACAGAGTTGGAAAGGGACCACAAGGATCATCTAGGCCAACCCCCTGCAATGCAGGAATCTTTTGCCCAACATGGGGCTTGAACCCATGAGCCTGAGAGTAATAATCTAATGCTCTACCAACTGAGCTATCCGACAGCTATATGTGTATGTGTGTGCAAACGCATGCCTCTCTGAACAGACCTCAAGCAAGGTTGTATAGCATCTTCAGCAGCCCTGGGACTGCACTGGACAAAACAGCAACAAGAAGAAACAGTTTGAAGTTCTAACAGTTCAAGAGATTTCAAAGGCATGTTCGGATCAAGATAAAGCTCGCAGTTCCTTGCAAACATTCCCTGCTGCATCCCATAACAATATTGAGAACCCACAGAAATATATAAGTACTGAAAACATTGAGGCCTCCTCCAGACTCCTATGGAGCAGCTCCTCTACCTCCTCTTCCAAACTGACGTCTGGAATTTTCGCAGAAGAGCAGGTTAGTGAGTACACTTCACTACTGTAGAGAAAAGGGGAGAAGTGGTCAGCTGTTAGGCCCTCTGCTGGTTTTGAATGTATTCTCCTGCTTTTGATAATGAGGATAACAGCATGGGTTTACAATATCGTAAAAAGGTAAAGGAACCCCTGACCATTAGGTCCAGTCGCAGACGACTCTGGGGTTGTGGCACTCATCTTGCTTTACAGGCTGAGGAAGCCGGCGTACAGCTTCCGGGTCATGGGGCCAGCATGACTAAGCCGCTTCTGGCGATCCAGAGCAGCGCACGGAAACGCCGTTTACCTTTTCACAGGAGCGGTATCTATTTATCTACTTGCACTTTGTGCTTTTGAGCTGCTAGGTTGGCAGGAGCAGGGACCCAGCAATGGGAGCTCACCCTGTCACAGGGATTCGAACCACCGACCTTCTGATTGGCAAGCCCTAGGCTCTGTGGTTTAACCCACAGCGCCACCCATGTCCCTTGTTTGCAATATCGTACATTTCCCTTTATCAGTAATTTTTTTGAAAGACCAAAACAGCAAGATATTGGTCATGTTGACTACAAGAGAAGAACACTGGAAGGTGACTGGAGCTGCAGCTACCATGGCCCTGTGATTTAAGGAAACAAGAATGATGGAAGTGACTTAATGGCTTGGCTAGAACTTACAAACGATACATGCCGGTGGCCCAAAATGGCAGCTGCTTGAGTTGCCTCTCTCCTCTTCCATAGTCAACCTAGAGTCTTTCAGATGTTCTTGGATCACAACTGCCATCAGTCCCAGCCTGCAATGCCAATGACGAGGAATTGTGGGAATTGTGGTTCAGCAACATCTGGGGGCACCACATTAGCTACCCCTGATCTACACAAGATGATTCCCTGGACAGGGAGCAGGTGCAAAACGAAGTCCCACTCCAAAGTCTCTGTTTACATTGCTATGCACGGGTTCGCGTCTCCGCTCCTCCACATGCAGCTGCTGGGTGACCTTGGGCCAGTCACACTTCTCTGAAGTCTCTCAGCCTCACTCACCTCACAGAGTGTTTGTTGTGGGGGAGGAAGGGAAAGAAGAATGTTAGCCACTTTGAGACTCCTTTGGGTAGTGATAAAGCGGGATATCAAATCCAAACTCTTCTTCTTCTCATTTGAATGATAGATTTCTAATTATTTGACTGCAGCTATGGATGCAGGACTGACTTCTGGATTGGGCTTTGTAGTAACACTAACACACACACACACACACACACACACACACACACCCCACTGTTTAGCATGTGGCTCTTGCTAAAGCAGCAACAGATCCATGCAAAAAAGTTTATTTATTCCATGGGCATATTCTCCATATCTGGACTGAGGTGTTGGGCTCCTTGAAGCTTATTCTGCTTGTTGACCTCGTCCAGTTCCTTGCAATAGAGGAAATGGCAGGCTAGTGCACAGCAATAAGACAGAAAGATCTATGTTGCAATCACAGTGCTGCAGTACTATGGTTTAGGAAAAAAGAGAGAGAAAAGATGTAAAGCAAAAAACAAAAAAACAAAAAACCCAAACTAATCTTCAAAGCAAATGAAGCATCCAAAAATGAAATCCATGAGCCCATTTTCACTGCTGTTGGAAGCACATTCCAGTTCCCATGTATTGCTCCTGAAAGACACCCACGTTGAAAGCAACAAATGGCAAAGCACCCTATTACAAATATTGCACCAATAAAAGGCATTTTGTACAACTATTTTCAACATTAGAGCAAGTTACTATGGCAATGTATTAAAATCTGCTGAAGTGCTTCCACCATATTATTATTCTGCATAATGAATATTACCTTGATAAATATTTAAACTTACTTAATCATTTTTAATTGCTGATTTCCCCCCACTGGCATATACTAACAGCATTCATCACCAGTTCAGAAGAATTCCCATTCAGACTACGCTAACCCGGCAAAGAGTTCCCAAAGGGATCACCCTTGCACTAAATAAATAAATAAAAGTTCCTTATTCCATTCAAGATGCAGTTCAGGATCTTTGAAATGCAAGCTTAAAAAAAAACAAACCACTGATCAAGTACAAGTGATCAAAATAAGCAAACATACATGGTCCCTGAAACCACTACCTTTGAACTAGTTCACCCAATTTACACTGCATTCAACCATAAAAGCAATTATTATGATCACGTTGTTGTTTGAAATGATATTATTAGAGTGACCAACCAGCCAAAGTTTTACCAGTCCAATCTGTTCTGTCAGATAACCTTTAGGGTCTGGAAATCCACTAAACTGCAAACTGCAGAGAAGTTTTTAATGTTTGATTCTATTTTTAATACTGTATTCTGTTGTAAGCCACCCCGAGTGGCTGGGAAAACCCAGCCAGATGGGCAGGGTATAAATTATTATTATTATTATTATTATTATTATTATTATTATTTTCCGGCCCATGAGCAGGAATATTCTGTCAAGTGCCGACCTGTTCATTCCTGGCCATTTGATTTCCTCAAGCTTCACCTGCTTCTGAAATCAAAAGATGTCAATACTCTCATAGGTTGTCTTGTACAGCCAGCACCCATTTTTTGTGTGACCACGTTGTTCATCCCTGCATCCCACAAAGCCTTCCGGTCTGCAAACTGGTGCTTCCCAGGAGCAAGACACTCCCAAGTGAAGAAAACAGAAGAAAAGAAACAGTATTGTACTTCTCAGACTCAAGCATGACCCAACCTCCAGAAAGCTCATTGGTCTTCTGCAGCTTGACCTACCTATTAATCCTTGGTTATTATTCAACTATTCTTTTTTATTATTTAGTGATACACTTTAATAAGGCATCCTTTCCAATGAGATGAGCATGCATGACGGCTTCAGTGAGCAAGGCGTCAGCTACCCACACTGACTGAATAGTAATGTACGTGATGCTACACTTTCCTTCCCTTTTTATTACTTTTAACAGAGAGGAGGGGGAGTGGAAATGCACACTGCCAGCATATGAATGAACGGCGGAACATTTTGTCTGCAATGTGAACAATGCCTCTCTCTCTGAATACAAGACACACTTGAGCCCTTTGTGATCTATTTATCGCATGGGCTGCTACAGGAGAGGTCATGGCAAAGTCATTTCCTTCCTGTCTTGCAGAATGTGCCACAGGCAATTTTTGCATGTGTTTTTTTTAAATAAAAATAAAAAAAAATAAAAGGGGAAGGTGAGGGAGGGAGGGAGGGAGGGAGGGAGGGAGGGAGGGAGGAAGGAAGGAAGGAAGGAAGGAAGGAAGGAAGGAAGGAAGGAAGGAAGGAAACCTTAGACTGTCCTAAGGGGCAGCTGGTATAATAAGCCATCAAACTATGTCTGAATCTTCCAGCCATGCTGCAATGATTTCAGATGCTTCACAACACTGACAAAATTTACCGGTAGTGACAGATTCACTATGTTCAATTCGACGTCGTAAATTCCTGCAAAAATAGTGCTCTCCAGGTAAGGCAAAGCCAAAGTTATCAAGGCGCTCCCAGCATTCTGAACAGGAGGAAAGCAAGAAAGGTGTCAGAGCCAGATATGTGCTCCCCTTGGTCAATTTGCTGCTCAATACCAACATCTCCATTCACCCACTCGCCTCTCCCTGTCTGAAATCCTGGACAGTTGCTGCAAGGATGTGTAGAAAATACAGAGACTGAATGCTCTGACTTGGTCGAAGGCAGCTTCTGATGTACTACTTGCTTCAATGCTTCCCAATCCAGAAGCATAATTTTCTTATGGTTGTTTACATTTCATAAAAGTTCACCATTTCCCCAGCATGGCTTACTGGGGATGAATGAATGGCTGACAATTACTCCCACCATGTTGGCAAAGGAACCAGCCATATAATGAAATCTGGGAGAGGCAGAGGGTTGCTGTTTACCTTTTGTCTGCTCACACTCCATGTCTTTATTCAGACTTTAAATGGTCACACCCATCAACATGAAAGTCCTCGATTTTTATTAACTCTCAAAAATGCTCTTTATGTCACTGCATCTCTGTGATGAGTTTTATATCTAAACCTTTTTGTGGGCTGTGTCACTTGACTCTCTCCCCACCCCACCCCACCCCACCTCCCCTCCTTCTCATTGTAACTGCTGAGTGTGTCTGTCAATTACATACACTAAAGCCCTCATGTAGAGGTAGCTCTAATGTAAAACTTCCATGGCTGCAACTATTTGCCTTGAGGCCAAGAGTGCCTCTGAACCCTAAGCAGGGCAGGACCCAGCCCTATCCAGACAATAGATTTTCACTCTGCAGTTCGGAATCTTTCTGTTATTTCCCTTGCATATATATTGGTAATAATAGAAGGTGTCATTCCTGACAGACAGGAATTATGATGTTTCCTATCCACAAATGATAACCTAAAAGATCAAACTCCCAGGACAAGTTTCCTAATGCCATTTGTCTATGTTGCCCAACTACTGGCTTGTCAAAATCCTATAAAAGATTATGCAGCAGTTTAGCTCCCTCGCTTCCCCGCTCAGTTTTTGCTCTTTTTTGTTTGTATATTCACAAAAGAACTGACTTATTGAGTTGGCTAGTTTTGAATATTTATCAGTGGTCAGAAATGTGTTGGAAATAAAGATAAATTTATTGAAGGGGAGCCCAGTCAGACAATAAATACACTGCACCTCTAAGAATAATAACACATCTCTCAATTAACACTAGTATTAAGATTAGGGGCAGACTCAAGTAGGAAAGCTTCTCCTGGGTTGTATCACTTCAGGCTGGTGATGACACTGTGGTATGTTGGAATGTCCACCATGGTAAGGAGAAGAAAAAAGAAACTTTCCCTACAAACAGGAAAAAAATGTCCTAAGAAGAAGAAGACCACACTGAATCTGTCTCCCCATTTGTTCATTTTCTTTTAGATGTATAGACCAGGGATGGAGAACCTTCTGGCCTTCCAACTCCAACTCCCATCAGCCCCAGCCAATATGGCCAATGGCCAGGGATTATGTGAGTTGTAGTCTACAGGAGGATTTGGTGATGCCACCTTCCTGTTTCTGCTTGAAGTAGTGGAGTCCAGAAGCAGCTTCTCCACTTGATTCTTCTAAATGTATTAAACGGATCCTTGAATAATAAATTTTTGAGGCCATTCCTTCTGAGAATAAGAGATTCACACTTCCAAAGGTTCATCTTCCGAGAGGTAAATCCAGCTTAACTGCCACAGGAAGTACAATGCAACACAACCAGAAACTGAGCCATGCATTTATTCATGAGATTAACAGCAGAAGGCAAAGCTTAGCATAGAAAAAAACAAGAGAGTGCAAAGAAACTGATTATCAAGGAAGTCCAGACACAAGTGTCTCCCTCCTAAATTCCTAGAATACTGATATGAGCAAAGAGGCAAGATTATATATCCTTACAATTTTGTGGCCAGTCACCCCTGTCACTCCCTTTTCATCTACAGCATAAGCACATACTGTACAGAAATGCATTCCTAAGCCTACTTAGAAGTAATTCCCAATGAAATCAAGCAACTCTCCTGCATTTTGCTGATCTTCTCCAATTCTCATTGCTTACTCTCTCTCTTTTTTTGGCAAAGAAAGAAAGAAAGCCATTCTGAAACAGGTGCAGGTTGTTGAATTTGATAATACAAGTGCAACTGCCCAAAACATTTTGACAGAATATCTTCTTTGAGGAAGAACCTTCCCGAAACCAGAGAACATACAAACTCATACCTGCAGAGTACTGGTGGTCACAGTAGCATGGACAAGATGAGTGGATGGTGAACTATTGGGCAGGGAGTATATAGCTCAGTGATAGGGCACTTGATCTGCATCTAGAAGACTCCAGGTTCAAGCCTTGGCATCTCTGGTTTCAGAAAGGTAGCGGTGATGTGAAAGATCTCTTCCTGAGCCCCTGGAGAAAGGCTTCATAAACAAAGAGGCTAGCCTGGTGTGAGGCCAGTTTCCTAACTGCCAGGTTAACTGAATTAATAAATATTGTAAGGAATTAGAGAAGGTCAATGATCTGTTCCAGCAAATATGGAGCCTGAGTGCTGAATGGAGTGAAGGCACATTCTGGAAATTGTGTTACAGACAACATGATAATACAGATAATGAAGATAATACAGGTAGCCTTTCTTTGTGTGCCCCCACCAGAAGGCCTTTTCAGTGGAATGTTCTCCTCAGGGAGGCATCCTTGGCGCCATCTTTTTTCTATTTTTAGGCACCAGACAATGGCTTTCCTCTTTACTTGGCCCTTAATTTTAAAGGTGGCCTTGTGGCCTCTTTTAGTGGGGTACAATCAATAACACTCTCTCCTGAAAGCAGTGGTGGGTGTATATTAAATTTATGTCAGAGAATGGCACCTTGGTTGTATTCTTTTCCTCCTACCCCTGCTTTCACTTCTGTTGTTTATTACAGTGTAATTAAAATATTTTTAAAACAAATCAATAGTTTGTTGTTTGTGTTTTCAGACACAGTTTCCAGTTACTAGAGCTAAATTTCCGTATTCCTATATAAGAAACCCCAGCACACAATATTGTGAAACATTTGTAACATAGACATTAAAAAGCAGGCTCAAGAACCGACCCGCCTTCTCTGCTTCAAAGAACCCATTGAAACGGTAGCATTTTAAAACTCTCTGCTGACTTGAGCTGGATTTGAACCAGCAATCGGAAGGGCAAGAAGCTCTAATTCCTTGTCCCTTAAGGTATGATTCTCCCTCACAGCTTGTAAAAACCAAATACAGAAACTCAGTCAAATGAAGCATTTCATGTCTCGGTGTTGACAGAAAAACAACAAGCTTGCAAATCCAGGTCCCTTTGCCATGTCTACAACTTGTAACAATTCAATTGTCTCACCAACAATACTCCATCTCCAAGGAGGTGATATTTAAGCTTTTGCACACAGCTTGCTCTCGTTGCATTAAAAGCTGTGCGATACAGCCCTGGCTCATTGCACAGAGGCCAATGCAAAGGCAGAAGCATGTAAGTAATCAAATGCAGCCAGTGAAATTTCTCATGTTTGAAAGGAGCTCGGCAAGTATCTTATGTAATTGGAAAATAGGCAGCTGCTCCATCCAGCTTAGTAGTGTCTGCACGGACTGGCAGTGACTCTCCAAGACTTCAGACCGGGTCAATTCCCAGCCCTACCTAGAGACATTGGGGGGGGGTAGAACCAGAAACCTTCTGCATGTAAATAAGATGTTCTACCACTGAGTTATGGCCCTTCCTCAAATATGAGACTAAATCAAATAGTCATCATACTCACAGAAAAATATATACTCTCAACAAAGAGATAAATGCTTTGTTGTTGTTGTTTAGTCGTTTAGTCGTGACCGGCTCTTCGTGACCCCATGGACCAGAGCACTCCAGGCACTCCTATCTTCCACTGCCTCCCGCAGTTTGGTCAAACTCATGTTGGTAGCTTCAAGAACACTGTCCAACCATCTCGTCCTCTGTGGTCCCCTTCTCCTTGTGCCCTCCATCTTTCCCAACATCAGGGTCTTTTCCAGGGAGTCTTCTCTTCTCATGAGGTGGCCAAAGTATTGGAGCCTCAGCTTCACGATCTGTCCTTCCAGTGAGCGCTCAGGACTGATTTCCTTAAGAATGGACAGGTTTAATCTTCTTGCAGTCCATGGGACTCTCAAGAGTCTCCAGCATCAATTCTTTGGCAATCAGCCTTCTTTATGGTCCAGCTCTCACTTCCATACATCACTACTGGGAAACCCATAGCTTTTACTATACAGACCTTTGTTGGCAAGGTGATGTCTCTGCTTTTTAAGATGCTGTCTAGGTTTGTCATTGCTTTTCTCCCAAGAAGCAGGCGTCTTTTAATTTCGTGGCTGCTGTCAACATCTGCAGTGATAATGGAGCCCAAGAAATGCTTGGCAATAAGCAAATTGTCTAATTAATAAAAATAAATGCAATAATAAGCAGCAGCAATTTGTGCTATCTTTTCAGTACCTTTCTCCTGTTACTCTCAGCTGTGACTTACTCAAATAGGATCCCGTCTACCTGAATGCCGAAATATCCAGGGATAAGAAATATCTCTAAGGAACAACTTGAATTCTTTCGTAGGTTTCCACATCTCACAAGTGTGTCCACTACTGGCAATGACTTGCTGGCAAAAACATGCAAATGCTACATTAATATGGTTCCATCCAGCTTAATATTCAGTCTGGAACGAGGACAGTTGAGAAGTTGCTGTAGATTCCCACCCCCATCCACCGGAACACAAGTACTATGGGAAACTCTACTCTTGGGTTCTTGGGTGTTGGATTGTGGTGCCTGCTTTGAAATCCAATGTATGTAAAATGTTTGTATGTTGGGAAATCATTAACAAAACTTTAAAAAAGAAAGATAGCAGTCCCTGTAGTGTGGACTATCAAGAAAAGAACTGCAGTGCTCCCCAAGGAGAGCATCAGTCAAATTATTAGTTGAAATATACAAAAAAAGGAAGTCAAACAAGGAAGGCATTTTTCAATGTAAGGAAAAAGGGAAAGGGGGAGAATACTGAGTCATTTCAGCTAAGCCCAGATGAAAATCTTTTATAACAATGGTTTCAGCAAAACAGAGAAGGGAATGAAGGAAGGGGAGGTAGTGAAACTCCAACGCCAATCCCATGCAATTATTTTTTTATCACGACTAACTCTAAATATCTGAAGAAGTGTACATGCACATGAAAGCTCATACCAATAACAAACTTAGTTGGTCTCTAAGGTGCTACTGGAAGGAATTTTGTTTGTTTGTTTGTTTGTTTTGACTACGGCAGACCAACACAGCTACCTACCTGTAACTAGATCTAAATATCCTGCATTTTAATAAATACGTAAATAAAAAATCAAGTGCACAATTGCAAAATATGGGTCAAGCTCCTGTTCTCCAGTTCTGGATATTTGTGAGGCAATGTGCCAGTAAAAATAATTAAAGAACAGTGAAATGTTTCAGGGAATTATGTCTTGGAATGAAAATGACAAGACATCCAAACTTCTACCCTTACTAAAGAGCCAAGAAACATGGTAGAATATTTATTAATTTATCAAATGCAGCTCAGATCGCTTATCATTTAATCACAGGCCTAAAGGCCTTAGAAACTCAAAGCTGAACTTTCACCAGCGGGCTTAGCAGCCAACTAAGCAGGCTTATTCTAACGATGCAACTTATCACAATATTTGTCCTTCGTTAGTTTACATTGCGTATGGACCCCAGCCCAATATCTATTAAACCTAACTTAACAGGTTCTCAGTATGCCCCAAATAAAAAGAGGTACTATACTTTTACAGGATGTTTACCACAGGGATCAAAGCTAAAGAGGTTAATTATCCTTGCTCTCTGTAAAAGCTCTACGAATTGATTCAAAACTGAATCAGTGCCAGCGTCTTTGAAAAGTCCTCTGAGGCATTCAGGAATTCTTCTGAGGCTTGCCAAAGGGGCTTGTTTGGGGGGGGTGTATGCCTATATAAAGGTGCCCCCTACTTACATGGGGTTGCATTCTAGGTCCACGCATGCATAAGTGAAATTGCTTAAAGTGGGAAGCACCCTCTAAAAAGCCTCCAAAAATCCTTCAATGTATATTTTCCCCTGCTCTCCAGCTCTCTCTTCCACTCCCTCTCAAATCCAGAACCAGATATCTAGAGTTGAAGCTCTGGGGCCAGCTGGAGACTAGAGGACATATGGGAGAGCAGCTGCTGCTGCTGCGCTATTTCGTAAACCAGCTGTTAGGCGGGGAGACTGAGCAGCCTAAACAAAGCCCCACTGATCCTCTGGTCTCTTTGGGGCTTCCTCTGGTCTCACTGATGCACCCTACAGGCTCCAGGGAGGGTCTCCTCACGAGCGACGAGGATTCTCCAGCTGTCTCCCACCATTTCCTGGTATGATTTTCTTTATTCATCTATCTCCTGCAGTCGCATACAAGTAGAATGCCTATAGATACAGATATACAGATATCCCCTCCACCAACCTTGTAAGAATTAAAGGAGATATTTAATTTGTTTAAATAAAGTTAAAATCTGACCTATAAAAATAAAATAAGAATAGCTCTGCTAGATCCAGCTGGTGGCCCATCTAGTCCAGTATCCTGTTCTCAGAGTGGCCAACCAGATGCCCAGGGGAAGCCCGCAAGACAGACCTGAGAACAAAAGCACTCTCCTCTCCTGTCCTCTCCTGTCCTGTCCTCTCCTCTCCACCGACTGATATTTTGAAGCATTCTGCCATGGAGACAAAGTATAATCATTGTGGCTAGGAGCCAATGGTAGTTTCACCCTTTCTTGCAGATAAAACCACATTCACCTGAGATTTTAAAAGGCCTGGGGAAATGATAAGGTCTTTGATCTGGTGTTGGAAAAGACCTGAAAAGTCGGCACTGAATGAGCCACCCTAGGGAGCGGCTTTCAGTAGAAAGGTGCACCAACAGAGAAGAACATCTATCCAACTTGCCTACTGCTTAATCTCCAAAGATGGGGGCAACAGGAAAGCGGCCTCCACATATAAGCCCGCCCCTATGCTAAAGTCATATGGGACATGATTCATAGAATCATAGAATCATATCATAGAATCATAGAGTTGGAAGAGACCACAAGGGCCATCGAGTCCAACCCCCTGCCAAGCAGGAAACACCATCAGAGCACTCCTGACATATGGTTGTCAAGCCTCTGCTTAAAGACCTCCAAAGAAGGAGACTCCACCACACTCCTTGGCAGCAAATTCCACTGTTGAACAGCTCTCACTGTCAGGAAGTTCTTCCTAATGTTTAGGTGGAATCTTCTTTCTTGTAGTTTGGATCCATTGCTCCGTGTCCGCTTCTCTGGAGCAGCAGAAAACAACCTTTCTCCCTCCTCTATGTGACATCCTTTTATATATTTGAACATGGCTATCATATCACCCCTTAACCTCCTCTTCTCCAGGCTAAACATGCCCAGCTCCCTTAGCCGTTCCTCATAAGGCATCGTTTCCAGGCCTTTGACCATTTTGGTTGCCCTCCTCTGGACACGTTCCAGTTTGTCAGTGTCCTTCTTGAACGGTGGTGCCCAGAACTGGACACAGTACTCCAGGTGAGGTCTGACCAGAGCAGAATACAGTGGCACTATTACTTCCCTTGATCTAGATGCTGCACTCCTATTGATGCAGCCCAGAATTGCATTGGCTTTTTTAGCTGCCGCGTCACACTGTTGGCTCATGTCAAGTTTGTGGTCAACCAAGACTCCTAGATCCTTTTCACATGTACTGCTCTCAAGCCAGGTGTCACCCATCTTGTATTTGTGCCTCTCATTTTTTTTGCCCAAGTGCAATATTTTACATTTCTCCCTGTTAAAATTCATCTTGTTTGTTTTGGCCCAGTTCTCTAATCTGTCAAGGTCGTTTTGAAGTGTGATCCTGTCCTCTGGGGTGTTAGCCACCCCTCCCAGTTTGGTGTCATCTGCAAATTTGATCAGGATGCTCTTGAGTCCATCACCCAAGTCGTTGATAAAGATGTTGAATAAGACCGGGCCCAAGACAGAACCCTGTGGCACCCCACTAGTCACTCTTCTTCAGGGATCTTGCTTCCAAGTCACACAAGCACTTTAAAGATAAGCACCAACACTTTGAATTGAGACCTAAAATGAGCATCAGCCAGAGGAGCTGTTTTAAAACCAATGAGATACGTTTCTGTTAGCCAGAGATAGCTCCCGTTGCTCTGTCCCAGCTCCTGCCAACCTAGCAGTTTGAAAGCACATCAAAGTGCAAGTAGATAAATAGGTACTGCTCCGGCAGGAAGGTAAACGGCGTTTCTGTGCGCTGCTCTGGTTTCACCAGAAGCAGCTTAGTCATGCTGGCCACATGACCTGGAAAAACTGTCTGCGGACAAACGCCGGCTCCCTCAGCCAGTAAAGTGAGATGAGCGCCGCAACCCCAGAGTCGTTCGCGACTGGACTTAACTGTCAGGGGTCCTTTACCTTTTTTACTGCTGTTTCCAAGCAGCCTTCAAGGGCACTCCCATGTACAATGAATGATAGTAGTTTAATACAGAGATTACAGAACACAGATGACTGTGGCTTGTCCAAGAAAACCACAGTGGTGAATGCCCTTTTTCTTTAAAACTAAGGAATGGGACATAAAAGATCTAACATCTGTAAAACTTATTGACTTCAGGAACCTAGCAACTGATGGGAATTCAGAAAAGCTTAATATTTCTATTAAAGTATGGGGGTGGAATCTGCAGTGAAAGTAATTCTGAAAACAAATCAACCCACATCAAAAGCAAATAAAGAAATTTAACCATAAAAACTGGTAAAATTGAGAACTGGCCTACAACATTAATTTCACAGATAAGTATCCTGAAGTCAAGCCTAGTCTTTCCTTACTGCAGGGTTATACTTCACAGGGAATAGAAAGAATGATGGTACAAGTGGGTGAACAGCCCATCTTGGCTGAGTGTTAATACTGAAAAGTTATTAATAGTGGGTGGTAAGCGGGAATCTGATAAAATAGATACTGGATGGACGCATCATTCTTGCCCCAAACTAGGTACCAGTGGCATAGCTGGGATGAAACATCAGGATCCAATGACAAGAAAACCCTTACATGTCTATGTGCAGTTTAGGAAAATACGGATCTATAGAAGATAGTCAAAACAGAGGTGTACCTTACAGGCAAACGTGAGGAGAAAGTGTGTTTTGACAAGCAAGGCTCAAGACTGGAACACTGTGGCCAACAGCCAAAACTAGTTGATCAAAAGGAGAGTTCATTGGTGTCAACCTTTAACTGAAACCTAGTCTGGCAACAACGCAGAACAGAACCCTTCAGTGTATGTGTCTTTTAAGTCTTTTCATGGAGTTTTATAAGGCAGCAAGACTTAGGTCTGCAATAAAATACTATTCCAGCACAACACAAGCTATTCCCTGCTATTGTGGTCAACCAAGACTCCTAGATCCTTTTCACATGTACTGCTCTCAAGCCAGGTGTAAGTTCCCTGCTATTGGGAACTTACAATCTAAACAATGACAGTGATAATGGAAGAAGGAAAAGTTTAAATTGCATTTGTGTCAATGCAAATGCACAGAGGCTTTGATGTGGCTGAGGATGACTACTAAGAGGTCAGGGTAAAGGCAAATTTGAAGCAAAGATCTGGAGGAAGGAAGAAGCAATAGCAATACCATTTTGTTTCGCTTAGCTTTTATGAGTTCCACCCACATATCATGAACAGTGCCTCTTTTAGCCAGTCAATCAGCTGCAAACTTTCACTTACTCCTGATGTGTGCATGACTGCACACCAGATCAGCAACTCTCTCCCTCTCTTTTAAAATAAAAAAAAAAATCCTTCCAGTAGCACCTTAGAGACCAACTAAGTTTGTGATTGGTATGAGCTTTCGTGTGCATGCACACTTCTTCAGATATTATTTTGTTTCGACTACAGCAGACCAACTCGGCTACCTACCTCTCTTTTAAATCACTGATGCAGCTGGTTAGGCATGGAATCTGTGGCACCTACTCCATCTCCACTGCTAGGAATGTTGAAAGCTGCCTTATACCAGGTCAGATTATTTGTTCTTCTAACCCAGACAGAGCAGTGCCTACTTTGACTAGCAGTGGCTCAGAAGTTTCAGGCAAAGGTCCTTCCCATCACTCGCAACCAGATCCTTGTAACTAGAAATGGCAGGAATTGAACCTGGAGGTATTCTGCAGGCAATGTATGTGCTCCAACACTGTTACAGTCATTGCTGAGCACCACTACAGACTGGCCGTCAAGGGGGAAAGAGACCAGCCTTGTTACCTGAGAGTGGTGGCAGCTGTGGCAGGTGGTAGTTCAATCCAACATGCCATACAATACCTGCACGCTACAGTGGTACCTCGGGTTAAGTACTTAATTCTTTCCGGAGGTCCGTTCTTAACCTGAAACTGTTCTTAAACTGAAGCACCACTTTAGCTAATGGGGCCTCCTGCTGCTGCCGCGCCGCCGGAGCACGATTTCTGTTCTCATCCTGAAGCAAAGTTCTTAACCTGAAGCACTATTTCTGGGTTAGCGGAGTCTGTAACCTGAAGCGTATGTAACCTGAAGAGTATGTAACCTGAGGTACCACTGTAACTTGATTCTGATTCTTCCTTGGTGACAATCTCACATCTCCCAGAGTTAAGAATGTGGGGGCCCTCCTCCTACTTGGCTGCTGTTTAGTGACCAAGTACCATCTCAGGCTTCACAACATACCAGCTGGGTCATTAGATTTAAAAGAATTAACAGTTTCTTGATCATCACTCAGACAGAAGGGTGCTATTTATGGATGGGGAGAGCCCACATTATCTGAAAGCTGATGGGCAGAGCTAACTTGACTACGGCAGGACAGGAAGAAGCCCTGGGGAAGCAGCTCTTGTACCACTGCAGCAACATACAAAGTGGTCCCAGGAGCACCCAAACTCTCTGAAATCATCATACAATTTACATTACCTGGGACAAGCTTACAACACTTTTCTTTCTTTCTTTTTTTAAACCTCAGTGCAGCTCAGCACTGCATGTTTAACTTGGTGGGAATACACCAAGGTTGGCTCCTGGCACAGTGATATATTTGACTGAATGAGTCTTGACAGACCACCCCCACCTCCCTAGTTTCAATTCTGCTAAAAGTATAATAATGAGAAATGGAAGCAGAGACCCAATTAGAAAGAGCTGTCTGGGACACAGATCGATTTAATGTATGTGTGCCAAATGGAAATGGGGGGGGGGGGGAGAGAATGGATAGCTGAGGGTTTTTTTTCCCCATTCTCCAACCAAGGGCATAAAATTCCAGCTAGATAACCATTTTATATTGTCACATAAGCATAAGATCCATGGGAGAAGAAATGAATAATTTTTTTGAATGAAACTCGGGTGTACATTGAAGAAATGCATTTCTTTCCAAAGTCTGACACAGAGAAAAGAGAAACATGTGGGCTTGCAGATATTGTTTGACCCCAGCTTCCATCTGCCTCAGCTAGAATGGTCAATGGTCAGGGATAATGCAATCTAACAGTATTTGAAGAGCCTGAGGTTCCTTGCTACAGAGAGAAAGCAGGGAGAAAAGGACAGTGGGTGAAGTATGGTTGAGCGAACTTTTTGCAATATCAGTTAAACGCTTTCTAAATGTGCCCCAAATGCGCCCCCTAACATGCATTAGTGACAGGGATCCCAGGTTTCCAGCAGGTGAAAACCTTTACAACTGGAACTTTAAATCATATTCTCAGCTACATGTTTTCTGTACTGCTCTACAGCATCTGTCTCTTTTAGCCTTTGCAGGGCCAAGGACGTTGATGATAGCACCCCGGTGTTCCATCCAGCTGAGGGGGAGCAATATGATAACATCACCCCAGCATTCCTCCAGTCCTGGCCAATGAGCACAACTGTGGCTCTGCATGTTGTGACTGCCAACCTTAAAAAGACAGGAGAGTCAGCACCATGGAGAGCATCACATCCACTGCCATTTTTCAGGCAAAAAGGAAATCGTGATAGAAATGGAAACAAAAGCTGCTTCCAAAAATTACCCCTTGCCAAACTCCAGTGTGAAATATTCACTAGAAGAAATTCACATTTGCCAACATTAACTGAATATGCTATATGACATCTGATACCTGACAGTATTTGACAGCTGGCATGGAATGGTATTTAGCATTGAGTGGTATTTGGTAGATGAACAAAAAGATATCTAAACAAGTGAACATTTGATTTTACACTGTGTGGAGTCAGAACAATCATACAATGCCAAGTAGTTTAAGGATTGGCATGGCTGCCTCCCTGTGCAGCAGCCTGGGCTCCAACTCAAACAAGGGGCAGGTCAGATCCATCAGACCAATGGAAGACGTTCTGGAAAGCATCCCAGGACTTGATGTCATGACAAGGACAGAGCCCACTGACTTGGGAGTCCTTGAGCTGTAGGCCACCAAGAATCTGAATCCCCCCCAAATCTTCAATGTACTGAATTCCTCCTGGCCAGGGATCTGCAGCCCCAAGTCATCCTGTCAGCACTGGTAACGAGCCTGGAGGGAGTTGTCAGAGAGGAGGAAGAGTGCTCAGATCACAAGTCTGTCCCTTTAAGGCCTTTCACTCACCAAGAAGTGGGCAAGAGTGTGGGAGGAGCAATCTGGCTTGGGAAGAACAAAAGGCCACTCCCAAACTGGAGGAGGTTGCTCACTTGCAGCTTCCCTACCTACTTCCTTGCCCCATCAGGACCCATGGACTTCTTGCCAAGGCCAGGACAAGTCACCTGGCGATGCAAGTGTTTGCATTTGGAAAAAGTGTGAAAATCTTCCCTGATCCTACAGGCTAGCAGAGGGTGCAAATATAATAAATACATAAAGCATATTTTGACTTTCACAAATTTCTCATTAAATTTAACATGCCAAACTGGAACTGGAACTTGATGAATCAATGAACAACCCCCTCCCCGCAATTACAGCTCTATCATGGGACTGTTTCCAAATGGGTACCTGTAGCTTTCTTCCTTTATGGCAAATAGCATGTTGCAGCGAGGGAGGGTAGAATTCAGATTGGGAAAAGAGAGCAAATGGAGAATATTAAATCCACTTTCCCGATGTGCTTCAGCCCCATTCTGAGCCAAGTCCCTCCACAGCTGCATTTACTCTTTAAAACACAGACACACACGCAAGAGACGACCACACATCTCCCAGAATGACATCTACCTTGAGCCTCAATCATTATGTAATTATTTTAAGTAACAAGGCGTAATGTATTGGAGATATATGCCACAGCATGGTCCAGATCTGGATCACTGGGAGCTCCCGTGTTATGGAGCACCTTAGTGAAATACAATTTGTGATCTGCTCATGTATTTAAGAAGAAGGATGTAAAGTTTAAATCTGTGAAGGTAAACTTAGTAATATATTGGGTGGACACAAGGAAGAAACATTAACTGGAGTGAAAGTAGTAGGTGTTGAGGTCAGGCTAGAACTAGAAGGAAGGTCTCACTCAAAATTAGACTTAGAGGGCGTGTTCTCTGTTCCCCAGTCCAAGAGGTATATTTCTTGAGATGGATGGAGCCTGTCCTGCAGCAAGTCGAAGGTATCAACCACTCTGTTGATCAGGGAAATACAGAAAGCCAGGCTCCTTAATACCAGGCATGGCCTTCTCCAGAGGCTACTATTGGCCAGTCACAGAGGCTGGTGTTGTGGACTGCTGTTCCCCTCTGCACCTGAAAACGACTCAAGGATGCTATGCTTCTATGACTCAAGCAGACACAGTCTATGGTAGTTCTGTAGGTTGGGTCTCAGACCCAGAGGTTTGTACTCCAAGCCCCAGAGACTCCAACCTTGGCAAACAAGTCCTAGAAACACTGTTTGATACTGCACTTAAAAAAATTAAATTAGGGATGGGGGAACTAGTAATCTCCAAACGTTGTTGGACTTCAGTGCCATCAACCCCAGCCAGGATGGGAGTTGTAGTCCAAACATGTGGAAGGTCACAGGTTCTTCATTCCTGTGTTATAACAATACACACACACACTTTTATATACGTTCACTAGTAATCTCTTTTGAATTGCTCAAGAAATGTGTTGGGGTTTTTTAATCTACAGGGGAAGAAAACCTGCTTTACTGCTTCCTTAATGAGAACTGAACGGCTAGAAAAAGTTGAGTTCTGGGTGGCTGGGTATGGTGACAAAGCTGCTGTATTTTAACAGCAACAAAGTTACTCAATTTCATGCGTTATTTTGCATTCATTGCACTCTGCTTTCAGTCTTACATTTAGATGTTCATGTGTACTGCACAATAATACACCCAATTAAACTTTATTGTTCATTAACCGGTTTATCAAAAGCCACGTGTAGGCTTTCCAAACACAACAGGTACTTAAGTTTTAATTATGAAATGCAGCTCTGAACCCTTGCATAAAAGAGGTGGACGACCCGCAAGAGCTGAACATGCCACCCCTTAAAAATCAGCCTCTCCCTGCTCCAAAGAAATCCTGAAATGAAGTAGGTGGAAGTTTCCACCATCAAAATCTGCCTATTTATAAAAGGTTGGTCAAATGCTAAAATCATGAACTTATTTGAACAATGATGAGTAACAAGTGTGTTGTGCAAATTACAAAAATGGCAGTCTTCTAGGACTCTCCATAGTCCAATCTTTCTCAGAAGCACTGAGCATGCTCTCAGATCACATTAAGGTCTCTGCTCCCCACAGCAAACACAATGGATTCCATTGTAGTCTTGGCCCCTAGGCAGCTAGGACATTTACCATTGTGGTGACACTTCCTGTTCCTGTTCAGAGACATCTAGAACTACAGCCCAAGGTCTGTTGGAAAAGAAAGGCCATATGACATAATGGGAAGGGCAGGTGAATATGTCTTCTGTAAAGTGTTGCATGGCAGGGGGTGCCTCTGCCTTAATAAAATATATGTGGACATGTTTGACCCTGACTCCTGTGGAACTGATGAGTGGGGAGGGCTTCACTTCTGCCATGGCTATCAATGGCCCCCATGATTAAAGAGGGAAGGTAGACACCAGGCTTCACAGAACATTTAACCAAAATTCAATATTTTTTTTAAAAAAAAGATTTATAAGTATCTGAAAAATTTACAACTTCAAACAAAGATAGAACTGAGTAATGCCATAATGTGTTTTAATTCATTGGAAGCTACCCAGTGACTGGTAACCCACTCAGATGGGTGGCATACAAATTATTATTATTATTATTATTATTATTATTATTATTATTAGCTGTCAAATTTAGATCAGTCATCTGAGAAGGATTCCGAACCTACTTTACACAAAATGGCGGAGGCTTCTTTTGAAGCACCCACATTGCAACAATACTCAAGGGATCCTAAAAGGAAGTTCAAGTGTTATAAATGGCATGGGATTGGATTCAGAAAACTCCTTTCTTTCTGAACTCTACTCCAGGACAGTGTCTGTCTTTAGCTGGCCCCAGTCACCATGGCCAATTGTGGAATAATGTGTAGAGGAGCACTGTGTAATAAAATAAGTTGCATAGATCTGGGGTGGGGGTGGGGACAGTCCTTTAGAAATTAAGTGATATCGCTGCTGAGTCATGACTACTTAACAGCCACCAGGTCCCTTTTCCTTCTTCATATTTTCCTTCTTTATATTATCACTTATCAGTCATTTAGCTACCAATTAATTATCTCAGATCCAGAAGTTGCAATTACAGGCATTTAAACGACACCAGCAATTCAAGGTTAAGCATTAAATAAATACTTCTACCAATGTGTAAGCAAGCATGGACACACACCCCAACAAGAAAAATGATTTAAAAATAAATAAATTAGTATTTGCCTATTTTAGTGTTAGTATTTTAATATTTGCCTACTAACACCAAATCTCAGCAATGAGATAGTTCCTTGCTGCCACCATAAGCACCAACAATACACCTTCCAGAAAACATGGTGTCAGAGCTGCCCGAGGTCCCAGCTCACAAAGGACCAACGCCGCTTCGTTGTTAAGTAAGGAAGTCTTTATTGAAGTTCAGTTTCACTTCCAGAGCCGCAGCGTGCAGCTCTACATCTCAAACTTCAGACCGCTGATGCTCCGTCTGAATCTCCTCCCCCCAGACACCAGTTTAAGACTCTAGCCTTACGCCACCTCTTCCTCTGCTCCTTCCGCCTCTGGTTCCGCCTGTCCGTCGGGGTCTCGCCCTTCCTAGCCTCTTCTGACGCTGATTCCCCTGAGCCTTCTCCCTCCCTCCGGCGGGCTTTAGGAGCTGGTTCCCAATCCGGGTCTCCTGCTGTCCCTCGCGCCTGTACATTTGAACTTGGCGCGCGTGCCCAGCCAGCAACTTTCCTCCTGACCGTTTCACTGCTGCTGTCACTGCTTCCCCCTTCGGGGAGGCTAGCTGCAACTGACCTCCCCTCCGTTCCCCCACTCTCCGATGGAGGCGTGGTCAGCCCTCACTCATCTCCTCTCCCCGCTGGAGGAGACGCTGGTCCTGACACATGTGACTCCTCCCCCCCACTACGCTCTGGTGGGGAAACTGGTCCTGATCCCCCGCTGCTGCTTTGGGGTTCCCCGCTGGCTCCTTGTTTCTGGTGCGTCCCCCCTGGGACCCCCCTTGCCCTGACCATCGGCGCCCCCTTCTGGGAATCTTCTGATTCGCTGGAGAAGATCATGGAATCTCTCGGGTCACTGTCATACTCCCCTACGCTACCCTCGGATTCTTCCCCTTCGCTCTCCATTTCCTCTATCCCCTGTGCTCTTGCTCCCGAGCCCCTGACACATGGGTAATATGGTGTAGAGGTTTGGGCTTTTGACAGGACTTCATGGGGAGGTCTCTATTTCACAGAGGGTGCAATTTCACTTCCCCTGCCCTGATCTCCCTAAAACTTCATAGCCAGGCATAATCTACCTACAAGCAGCTTTTAGTGTGGGCCCGGGGGGGGACGGGGGGGCAGGCCCTGCTTGGGTCTTTTTGGAAAGAACTATAACTGCCTGTTGTTTTTGTCCATGGAGTTTTCTTGCCAGGGATACTGGAGTGGCTTGCCAGTTCCTGCTTTGGAATTATGGTGCTGGAGGAGACTCTTGAGAGTCCCATGGACTGCAAGAAGATCAAACCTATCCATTCTTAAGGAAATCAGCCTGAGTGCTCACTGGAAGGACAGATCCTGAAGCTGAGGCTTCAGTACTTTGGCCACCTCATGAGAAGAGAAGACTCCCTGGAAAAGAGCATGATGTTGGGAAAGATGGAGGGCACAAGGAGAAGGGGACGACAGAGGACGAGATGGTTGAACAATGTTCTTGAAGCTACAAACATGAGTTTGACCAAACTGCGGGAGGCAGTGGAAGACAGGAGTGCCTGGCATGCTCTGGTCCATGGGGTCACGAACAGTCGGACACGACTAAACGACAATAACATAACTGGCTGGCCTCTGGCTTCAAGGACTGCTTAGATATTTGGAATTAGGGCACCAAAAGCCCATGTACACAATGGGTCAGATCCAGGGTTGCAGGAACAGGACATGTAATATTATATATTTTATCATTGTTCACATCTAAGTTCTTTGCTGGCCTGCCTGTAAATGGGAAGGGAACAAAACACCCCCAGGCGAAAGCTGGGAGGAAGGCGGCTAACCCATTTCTATAGGTCAAGGGTAGTCAAAGTGAGGCCATCCAGCTTTTGCTGAACTACAACTCCCATTATCCTTGCCCACTGGCAATGCTGACTGGGGCTGACGGGAGCTGGAGTCCAGCAACACTTCCTGTTGGCTACCCCTAGTGTAGGTTGATGGTGGAGAACCCCGGTCATTGTGATGAATTGTGAAATGCTTTGGCCACAGTCTTCTGGCAAAATGACTGGCGAACAAGCAGACAATGGTGGCTGAAGAGGAAACGATCTTGCTTGTCAGTGGAAGTCTATTTCCCCCTGCCCCCAAATCACGTCACTAGGTTATGCAAATGCCACAGGAATGTGGGGAACACAAGGGCTAAACTTTATTCTCTTGGAACAGATCTCAAAAGAAACACAGAAAGAGAATAAGATATGATAACCCATCCTCCCACCTAAGTATAGCTCTGAGTACTACATTCTTAAAATTCATTGTTACAGATATATTAGAGGTTCTGTTATGTCAGACAACTGTCCTCCTTATTAACAGAGAGAGGCAAGGTCATATTCCTGTCTTCTAATTTATTAATGTTGCACAAATAAATGTTTGAAAGGGATATGAATATTTTATTGTCTACGCGAAACTGGTGCTTTAGGATTTGCCCTGCTGAACAGATTGAGATTAATATATATATATATATATATATATATATATATATATATATATATATGCATGCTTTAAAAAGTGACACCTCAATTCTGCAGGTTCTTGTACAACTCATCCCTTTGCACACCTGTAGCTCAACTATTATTCCCCTCTGCATTAATTTGGATTGCACGATTGTTATAAGGAACAGGATGATACCTATTCATGGGAGCTGCCCTTTGATAATATGGCAACAAGGCATATGGGAGTCACTCGTGTGTGAGAGAGGTTTGGCGAAAACTTAAGAGGGGATGGATTAGATTTGTACAAACAGCGACTAAGGTAAAAGTTGTTGACTTTGCAGATTTGGGTCTGATTTTCATGTAGAACATCCAATGTTCACTCTCTGGCCTCTCCAGTTAGGGAGAGGAAACAGGGGCGGCACCTACAGAGAGCTAGGAGGCCAAGGAGCCAAGGGCCCCCCATTTTCAAGGAGGGGGCTGGGCCCCTCAAAATTCCATGGTGACGTGTGCTCACCACTGTCAGCATTGCCCTTGAGCCAGTGCCACCGACTGGGCTCATCCACTTCAGCCCCGACTGGGCCAGCGAGCTGGGGTAGCACTTCCAGAGACCACCTTCTGCACAGGAACAGGTCAAAGTGCTGTGGACTCACAGCTTAGAGTTGTGAGCACCGGATTCACTTCCACAAGACAGTCGTTGCACAGCAGAGTATAGCAGAGTCTAGCAGAGTATATAAACGACTCGGAGAGCAGCTCTGTAGAATATCTTCTTTATTCTATCTACAACTATAATATACAACTATATACAGAGCTAAATGAGGTCTAAATGAAAATGCTGAACTGCACTGAGTGTCTGCAGCTGCTCTTAGCAGCAACCTTATCTATACACACAATCTCTCTCTGACACTCAGTCTCTCTCTCTCTTTGATGTGAGGCTGGAGCGGAATAAGTAGAGAGCAGAAACTGCCCCCTCCTCTCTGGAGAATCAGCAGAGAACATCAGCAGATTCTTGGATATGGGAGGGGTGAAATCTCCTCAACCGCATGTACACATCATGCGCTGTATGTGCAACACATCAGTCTGTCGTACGGCGTGTGTGCATGACAACAGCATGCATGGCTGTCGTTGAGCACATTGCATGTGCCGGGCCCCTCAATCATAGGGGCAAGCTGGTGGGCCTGCTAGGAGAGAAACCTGTCTGAAAACCTGGAGAGCCACTGTCAGTCAGTGCAAGCAACACTGAAATAGATATCAATGGTCTGATTCAGTATAAGGCAGCTTCCTTCTAAAAGAACACATAACACTAGGAATACCTTACTCCTGATCCAACTGAATAAAACATTAATTGTAAAAGACCACTGTGTTCTTGTCCATGATATAGGAAGCCCAAAGGGAACTGAGCCACCGAAAAGGTCTTTGCCAAAGGTCTATGGGGTATAATGCTCTGTGAGGGTCAGTGACGGGTGTAATTCCTTCCATGAAATGGAGACTGCTGTACACAGTAATAATGCAGGCTTCCTCATTCTTTAAATAATTAGGAAGCCTATAATTTTAGAATTTGGAGTACATTTTCTAATTTGGCCTGCATGTCCAAGTGTCACTGCTCTCTAATAGCCCTAATAGAAAGTCTTTAGAAATGACTCTAATTGTGCTCCATTTCTCTCCATTTAACGAAAACTGAAGTTGCTTTCTTATTCCGCAGCCTTTCAAAAGATCATTTGACCTCCACTGTAACAGCATTCAAGGACATCACAATCTCTCTTTCCCCACAGAGCACCAATGGAATTCTGCGGTTTCCATTTTGCAGCAAGACAACATGTACCATAATAAAATGCTTACCCATAAATTGTCAGCTTTTGACTTGATAAGCACATGCAATCTCATGAGTCACTTCATCAATGGGGCAAAATGAGCAGTAAGAAGCTATTTCAACCACAGTACAAGCATGTGGGTAGACTAGACTTGAAGTAATACTACTCAGATTTCCCCTCATTCCCATCACCTCCCCCCCTCCTTTTTGGGTCTTTTTCTACAAAGCACACAGCCCACGCCATGAGTTCCATGATCTCAGAGATCGTATTCCAAGTTACTGGCATCTGTAGCATGGATTTTCTAGGGAGCAACTTGAATGCTCCCTGGAAGCTGCTGCTTTTAACATTCTGGGCCTTATCCAATGAAGTAGTTTCATTAGCGCAAGGACTTCTGCCTATGCAATGGAATTCTCCTTCCTTCTCCTCCCCACATGCACCCCATAAATCTGTTCTGGGTTTCCCACCCAAGCCATCAAAGCAGATTTGGGGAGGACGCAGAGATCGGGGAAGGAAGAGAAGTTCTGTTGCACAGCCAGAAGTCCTTGTGCTAACAGAACTGCTTCGCTGGATACAGGCCACTGCCATGAATGCTAGCAACGCTTTTTTCTTTAAACTGCTGCCTATGTCTGCAGTAATGGGGAAAGTGATGGCAGTCATCTAAATCTGCTAAAGCCTTCAATACGAACCTAAGGGTCCCTATTATAGGCAACAGCATTCTGGTTGCCTGTTCTTCTGATTAGATATATGGACCTATATGATCAGTGGCATAGCGTGGGTTGTCAGCACCCGGGGCAAGGCAAGTAATTTGCACCCCCTAACCCGTGGATTTGCGCCCCCTAACCCATGGATTTGCCCTATCCCCAGATGTTGCGCCCAGTGCGGCCGGCCCCCCCTGCACCCCCCACGCTACGCCACTGTATATGATCTTATTTGAGGAAGTCATTGCTGAAGATAGCAACTGATCCAAATATCAATCACAGAACAATTCTCTCTTCAAGTGCGTAACATCATAGAATTGTAGAGTTGGAAGGCACCCTGAGGATCATCTAGTCCAACCCCCTGCAACAAAGGAATGTGCAGCTGTCCCATACAAGGATTAAACCTGCAACCTTGGCTATAAATATAGTTATTTATAGCCCAGCAAGTCCTTGAACGATGGAATGAATTTTTCAAAGGAGTGGAATGTGAATGGACAAAGGATGATGGCAATAAATTATGTCTACACACCAGGTCTGGGAACAGAGTGCTGAAAGGGCTAAACATGAGAAATGGATGTTTATATGTTTGGGAAACAACAAAGGTGCTGACTGCAAGGAAAAAATGGATTAAAATTAGTAGAAGGATGAGAAGGTGATTAAAGAAGACAAAGGAAGTGACAACATCAGGAAGCAATGGACATATGTTTGTAACAGTTGATTCCTTTGGATTTGTCTTTACCTGGAAAACCAATAACATTTGTATTGTTGTTTTTTAAATGAAGTTACCCTTAGTTCATTCATTGTTCCTTTGCCCTTCTTTGTAACGCAATCCATGACTGACTGAAATCTGTTTGAACCCAGAAAATACAGACTGAGTCTATCCATCATAACATCCATTGGGTACCCAGTTTCTAAACTAAGATCAGCCCGTATCAAATTCTAAACAGGTGGCAACCTTATTTCCCCATGGGCCTTAAATAATTTCTTTCCCAGCTAACCTCATATAACAACTATGCTAGAATTTCAGCATTGTTGAAGGTCATGGCAGGGACCAGGGAGATCATGCATTTGAAGCACACCTAGAATGTACAAAATGTCAAACTTTGGGTATTTTCACAGGTGAGTCTTAAATTGCCTTTGAGCCTCTCATGGGCCAGTTATGTAAATGCCTGATCATTGTTACTGTGGAGTGAAAACTGGAGGACATTTGTAATGCAAATCAGCGTACTGGCCAATGTAGATTTCACATTCACATTAGGAAGCTGACTGAAGGGACAGCTGTATTAAGCATCAGAGTGTAAAAAATCCCTTTTGCAGAGAATTTGCCTCCATCTTCAACATAAACATAAATGTTAGTATCTAACAGGGGGGAGAATATTGTATACAATTTGTGCATATTAACAAGTGCACTAAAGTTTGATCCTGATTGTTTTTTTTAAATGCGGGATTTTGTCTCTTCCCACAACAACAGGCAGCACTTGTTAACCCAGCAGGGGGTGCCCTCCGGTCAATCATGTGATGTTGCTATGATGTCACATTATAAGAGGGAGCGGGTGGAGCTGTGGTCTAAACCACTGAGCCTCTTGGGCTTGCCGATCAGAAGGTCAGCAGTTCCAGTCCGTGAGACAGGGTGAGCTCACGTTGCTCTGTCCCAGCTCCTGCCAACCTAGCAGTTCGAAAGCATGCCAGTGTAAGTAGATAAATAGGTACCACTGCAGCGGGAAGATAAACAGTGTTTCCGTGCGCTCTGGCACTCGTCATGGTGTCCCGTTGTGCCAGAAGCGGTTTAGTCATGCTGGCCACATGACCTGGAAAGCTGTCTGCAGACAAATGCTGGCTCCCTCACCCTTAAGCGAGATGAGCGCCGCAACCCCATAGTCACCTTTGACTGGACTTAACCATCCAGGGGTCCTTTACCTATTGACCACGCATCTGTCAAATCTGGCCCACACCAATCTTGATAGGATCTGTCCCACATACCCCAAAATATTTCCTACCTCTGTGGTAAATGCTAGGCAGGAACTCCCAGATCCATTTGGATTTGTACATATCTAAATTGAAAGATGATGATCAACTCTTTGCTCAAAAAACGTGTTTGTGTGTATATTACTTAGATTTGAATCCTACCAGAACAGCTGAAGGTAATCAGGTAAATGATTAACAACCTGTTCGGGGAAATCAATGAAACTGATGATGGGTAGGATATAAAACTGAGTAAATAAACAAACTGAAGAGGGGAATCTTATGCTTCATTGCTTGATTTATCCACGTAACACTGATCTCATGCGCAACTTTACCCTATCCTTTCCACTTTAGCCTTAACCATAATTAAGTCTTACACTGGCATGAATGTTCACAGTTGTAAATGGTTATCAGGTTCTCTTATCCAGAGTTTGCTAACCAACTTCAAACACTAGTTTCAAATCCTGGTTAAGAAGGAATGATGTTCACCATTCGCCAGTTAACAATTATAGTGCGGTAAGTCTAACCATATCGACATGGTTGGGGAAAGGACAGGAGGAATCTGTTTCAGGGAGCTAAAGGGCTGGGGCAAGAGAGCACATAATCCTGTTGTCAGCTCCCAATCTGAACCACATTGACCAGATCACCAACCTTACTTTTGCATTCATTTACAGTATTCCAAAACAAGTAAAATAACGTATTCCAGAAAAAGTAGATTGCTCCATGATCCTCATATGAGCATATTTAGGTTTGGCAGCATTTTCTCTAGCTTTCCATTGCATCTGTTGGCAGATTATTATTTTTTTTGGGGGGAAACACCATTCAGATTGTAGAGAGGATTAGAGAGGATGCTTTTAAATGTTTGAACTAAACACAGTTTGAGCTAAGCCTTTTCAGTCTGTGCAGGGGAAAAAATGAAATGCTTTCCTTTACAACCAAAATATACACCTAGTTGAGTTCTTTTTGCAATTTATTTGTGCTAGCAAATTCCTTTTAAGATCCCAGCTCTACTGTCCAAACAGAATTCGTCTGGGACTTGTATGAATAAGAAGCTACATTATATGCAATAGGACAAAGAAAACCCAAAGCTGCTGCAAGCTTCACTTGACAGCAATATACTCTTTTCAGGGAGAATATCTAAGCATTACATTTGCTATTGTCCGTGAAAAACCAATAACCCCTTCCTTCTAAACACCTGCTTTTAATTTTTTTTGGGGGGTAGTAACATTTAGATTTGCACACAGGAAGTCTCAGACACCTGTCAACTCCATGTACAGTTGAGAAACAAGCCTGATCAAAACATTGGAGCACCACTGCTGCTTTGTGCAAACCAGGGGTGGCTAACCTGTGATACCTTGTTGGAAACTTATTGAAAGTCCAACACCATCTATATGCGTGTTGTCTCTCTCAAAGAACTCTAATAGGTTGTTGAAACAGGGCTTACCCTTGAAGAAGCCATGCTGGTCTGCTTCAGCAAAGGCTTGTTCTTCTATTTGCTTAGGTATTTTATCATTAACAATACTTTGCTGGGACAGATGTTAAAAGCTAACCAGCCTGTCTTTCCAGGATCTTCTACTACACATTATGCCATACATTTCGACCCTTATACAGCTACTGCTGTTTCTTCCTATATTATTACTTTAACTATTCTTCTTTAAAAGGCCACACTTTCTTTTTTTTCTTTTTTTTAAAGAAATATTTATTAAGATTTTACAAAGACAAATATACAAAAACACATAATAATAAGAAAAAAATAAAAAATAAAAAGATAAGTAAAACATACAGAAAAAACAAGAAAAATTAAAAACAATTGTTTTTCATAACATAAAACTCATTTGCTTGTTTCTTTGACTTCCTCACACCTCCCCTTCTTGTATTCCCATTTAAATAATCAAATCAGCAAATCCTTACCCTCTTTCATTTATCTTATCTCTATAACTTAACATTTTATAACTCAGTATTTTCATCCATTATCAATTCATTTTTGCATATTCTTATTAACTTTGTTGCCAATACCACTTATTTCCAATCCAACACCATTTTAGTTATTTTTTTACCTAATTATACCCTTCTTCCATATTCTTAAAGCATTACAGCTGGAAACCACTTAATTTCTATCCAACATCATTCTAACATTCATTAATTTTGCAATATTTCTGTAAATAGTCTTTAAATTTCTTCCAATCTTCTTCCACCTCCTCTTCTCCCTGGTCCCGGATTCTGCCAGTCATTTCTGCCAGTCCCATATAGTCCATCATCTTCATCTGCCATTCTTCCAAAGTGGGTAAATCTTGTGTCTTCCAATACTTTGCTATAAGTATTCTTGCTGCTGTTGTAGCATACATAAAAAAAGTTCTGTCCTTCTTTGGCACCAATTGGCCGACAATGCCCAGAAGAAAGGCCTCTGGTTTCTTCAGGAAGGTATATTTAAATACCTTTTTCATTTCATTATAAATCATTTCCCAGAAAGCCTTAATCCTTGGGCACGTCCACCAAAGGTGAAAGAATGTACCTTCAGTTTCTTTACATTTCCAACATTTATTATCGGGCAAGTGATATATTTTTGCAAGCTTGACTGGGGTCATGTACCACCTGTATATCATTTTCATAATATTCTCTCTTAAGGCATTACATGCCATAAATTTCATACTGGTGGTCCACAACTGTTCCCAGTCAGCAAACATAATGTTATGTCCAACATCTTGTAAAAGGCCACACTTTCCCATGGTAACAAGATGGCTTGTCCGGGACTTGAATCCATTCTCCCTAACTCAGGAATAACTGCTAGTTATTACCCAGCTTTAAAATGTTTGCTGCATGATGTCACTGCTCATATGGTTTGGTTTCCAGTGTTCAAATGATGGAGTGAGATAGTCTCAATGTCTATTTTTCATCTTCACTTATCCAGTGAGTCTGGGACAAAATGAAGTTGCATTCCCATCAGAGCAATCAACCACCCAACAAATTTTATTGTGTTTGCTCCATTGTTTGGTCGGCTGGTTGGCTGAAAGCAAAATTTCCAACTGCACAGTGTCATTTACATTACAGCTAAGAGGACGACGGTTTTACTATTGAGAGTAAAGAGTTGGTGAACTTAGAACTGCAAATGAAGCTAGAGAAAAAGAGATAACTTGATTTAGAAATCAGAGGAACAGATTGCAACTTTTCAGCTTCAGTCTGCTCAAGAAGAACCATGTAAAAATACTGATCTGAATACACGCTATTTGTATAGGAAATCTTCCCAAACTAGCGAGGATGGAATCAAATTTAAGTATTCATATTGTCAGTGTTGCTCAATCTTTTCACTTTTGCACACATATTTTGGTTTTGTAGGTTCAGTCCTCAATGTGCAAAGCCATTGGAAAAGGAAAGCTTAGACCATGCACCTTTGAAAGTTCAAGTACAACACATCCTTCTGAGAAGAATACAGTGGTACCTCGGGTTAAGTACTTAATTTGTTCCGGAGGTCTGTACTTAACCTGAAACTGTTTTTAACCTGAAGCACCACTTTAGCTAATGGGGCCTCCTCCTGCTGCTGTGCCGCCGGAGCATGATTTCTGTTCTCATCCTGAAGCAAAGTTCTTAACCTGAAGCACTATTTCTGGGTTAGCAGAGTCTGTAACCTGAAGCGTATGTAACCTGAGGTACCACTGTACTTGGAGGCCCATGCAATTTATTCCCATCTCCATAATACAAGTATGGAACTGCCGACTGGACTATATGGTAAGTTAGTTAGTTATACAGTGACCTGCCCAAGGCTGCCTGGTAAGCTTCATCTTGAAGGCTTTTTGACACATTGGGAAACATCTAATCTGGGTTTGCTGTTGCACAAACATGCAACAGGGGAACCACAGCCAGCCAGTAAGTGATACAAGTGCTTACAAAAGACAAATTTCTCACACTTTCTATATTCAAGTTTATCTACAAAAGTGAAATTTGTAAAGGAGCCCTGATCAAGGGTTTGACTTCTGCGTCCCATATTCAGATGCAAACACTCTGGCATATTGTCTCTCACAAATTCTGCATCTTCAGTACAAGAGAACTAAGATAACTGGAAATGTAGTTACTCCAACAACTCTGTCACCTTGGACAATTTCAAGCAGGCCAGTGTTTGAGGTTGAGCACATGGTATTATACCAACTTTCCCTTCAACATTATTTTAAGGCCTATATTTTCTTACCCTTTTATTACACTGGGAAAATGTAGTACTTTTAATAGTATGGAACATGTTTATTTCACATTGTATTGTATTGTATTGTATTATTTATTTATTTTATGCTGCAGCTCATGCTTATTGAGGACAGAGTTTAACCACAAGCCCAGGTTCAGATTCCTTGCTAACCTGGACTTAGCTCAGCATGACTCTGGAGTCAAAGAGGATTGAGGAGGAACAAAACAGTTGCAAGCCCTGCAAGTTGCGGTCTTGGGAAGCCATAGTTTGGTTGGCTGTGATGTGCAAAGCAGGGCATTTAGTATTCCAAAATGTAACCAGGAGCAATTTTCATGAAATTCCCTAGTCAACAGTTTTGCTCAGTTGGTTTCCAGCATACATGGCAATAGCAAACAAAAAGGCGGGCGGAGTGGTGATTCAATTTCAGCTTCAAGTCAGAGGATCAGAACTTTGGATGCAATTTTAAGCGTACATCTTAGTGTTTTTTTCTAAATGAGCTCTCGAGGGGAGAAAAATTCTGGGCAACCACAGTAAAAAAATGATTAATATTTGTGCGGCACATACCAATATACCTAGATGTGATGATAATAGCTACTCCATTCCTGTCATCTGTAAAATCTGCATTTCTACTCCAAAAATACATTATATCTGCCTGAAAAGATTTATCCTTTATAATCCCATAATGCTGATTGATCACCATTTGCTTATACCCTCAAGAGGCTGTGCTCCTTAAATTTCTGTTCCATTATTCCACTACTGTGATGGCTGCACCAATCATTCCTTTATTCCCTCTCCTGAAAATCTATACTACATTTGCTTTTTTTTTTCTCCCGCATTTCGCTGGCACATATCAATTTTTCATAACTTAACAACAACCAACAACAACAGTCATCGCTGGAACATTAAGTTCCTCTGCTAAAGGATCTTACAATACACAGAAACCTGATTTATGGATACTCTTCTGAATGCTGCCTTACTTTCTATCAATGACTTTTGTTTGAAAGAACTCCCCTACTTTTAAATAGGCCTGATATAAGGGTTTCCCCCCACCCCCTTAAATCAAAGATGACTATGGGTAAATGCCAAAGTTTAAGTTTCAACAATACAGTATTGACTTATCTGGGAAGCAGCAGAGAAAGGGCGGGATACAGATTATGGTTAATAATAATAATAATAATAATAATAATAATAATAATTTATTATTTGTACCCTGTCCATCTGGCTGGGTTTCCCCAGCCACTATGGGCAGCTTCCACAAAGACCAAAAATAAACTAAGATGTCACACATTAAAAACTTCCCTGAACAGGCCTGCCTTAAGATGTTTTCTGAATGTCAGGTAGTTGTTTATCTCTTTGACATCTGATGGGAGGGCGTTCCACAGGGCGGGTGCCGCTACCAAGAAGTCCCTCCGCCTGGTTCCCTGTAGCTTTGCTTCTCGCAATGAGGGAACCGCCAGAAGGCCCTCGGCGCTGGACCTCAGCGTCCGGGCAGAACGATGGGGGTGGAGACGCTCCTTCAGGTATACTGGGCCGAGGCCATTTAGGGCTTTAAAAGTCAACACCAACACTTTGAATTGTGCTCAGAAACGTACTGGGAGCCAATGTAGGTCTTTCAAGACCAGTGTTATGTGGTCTTGGAGGCCGCCCTTCAAAGGGAGCCCCACATAGAGCGCATTGCAGTAGTCTAAGCGGGAGATAACTAGAGCATGCAGCACTCTGGTGAGACAGTCCGCGGGCAGGTAAGGTCTCAGTCTGCGTACCAGGTGGAGCTGGTAGACAGCTGCCCCGGATACAGAATTGACCTGCGCCTCCATGGACAGCTGTGAGTCCAAAATGACTTGTCCTTCAGGGGCACAGTTACCCCATTCAGGACCAGGGAGTCCTCCACACCAGTCCGCCCCCTGTCCCCTCAAAACAGTACTTCTGTCTTGTCAGGATTCAACCTCAATCCATTAGCCACCATCCATCCTCCAACCTAAATAGAAGTGGGAACCTTTTGTCTGAGATGTACTGGTTTTTCTTGGTCCAGTACTGGTTAACTGTCAGATGGTTTACTAGTAGAACCAGGAAAATAATAGTTGGCGACTAGAAAAACACAGCTTACACTCATAAGGCAAGCAAGCCACTGTCAATGGCAGAATGAGGGTAATAATACTATCTACCCTAAAGGCTTATTGCGTGTGATGCACTTCAGACAGATTAAGGGGTGGAGAAGAAATTTGTTTACCCATTTTCGTGCGAGTCTACTAAATTTGCTCCTCCTGAATCAATACATAAATTGAAACACAGCTCTCCTTCAAAATTTTCCAACTACAGTGACACATTTCTCCAACCCAATTTTTTAAAAAAAAAAAATGGGTATATTTGTGGAGAATGCATCTATTTTTGAAAATGCTTGTATTATTGAAAATAAAGTGCAAAAAATACATTCCATCAGGGGAGAAATGTATGCAAAAAATGCATATGTTGGGAAATATGAGCACAAAGGTGTGCATATGTTTTCATGCCGAGATTTTTATATTTTTTAAAAAAAATTAGAAACACATGCAGCGATAAAGCAAACTGCAGACTGTAAAAATGAGAAACTGAAACTGAAATTGACAGATTCATCCAACTCCACTTGAAACGTGCTATTTTAAATGCCAAGTATTATCATTTGTAGACAATTCAGTTTTCTGTTTATCAAGGTTCTGTCCACAAAGAATCCAGTTCAAGAGGAAGCCTAGACACATTCAGTGTACAATGCAAGCATAAGTGGCTGAATTAAACTGACGGGGGCTTGAAACTGAAAAGCATTGCACTCTGGTTCTAATCCGCCAACGCAAACCATTTGCAATAAGCACAGTCACTTGCTTCAGTTACATGAATGATTTTCCAGAGTAAAATATGCCTTCCTGTGAGGAGAAGTTGCAAGCAATTCCAACACTCCAGCCACAGAGGGTGACAGGAGCCATTAACTTTTTAGGCCTTCTAAGACCCAATTTTTATGTTATTTACAAGCATGACATGCCTCAGCATGAGGAAAAGCAACACATTCACCTCAGCATCCTAACTGCCTACTGCCACAAGTATGACTACTGAGAAACAGGTATACTAAGTCAGAACACAGGCCCTACCAGTTCAGTTTTATCTGCTTTGTCAGAGGCTCTCTAAAGTTTGTTAGGCTTTCCCTCAGCCCTACCTGGAGATCAGAACATAAGAACAAAAGAAGAGTCACCTGGATCAGGCCATCAGTCCATCCTCTTCACACAGTGGCCCCTCAGATGCCTACGAGAAACCTGCAAACAGGTTCCAAGCGCAAGAGCACAAGACCTGCCAGTCACCAACTGTTGAATACAGACCCTCCAAGTGTCCTTGTTTACAGACAGATTTACAGAAGTCATCCTTTTTTCTGATCCCAGAATGTCCTGCTTTTTCTTAGGACGTCCCTATTTTCATCGGAGAAATGTTGGAGGATATGGAGTTATGCAACCCACAAAGCAAGGAGATAACTAATTATGCAACCTTTAGAAGACATCTGAAGGAAGCCCTGTATAGTTTCATTATGTTTTTATATATGTTGGAAGCTGCCCAGAATGGCTGGGTCTGGATATAAATAATAAAAATATTAGTAGCAGTAGTAGATTGAATAGGACATCCCCATTTTCATTGGAGAAATGTTGGAGGGTATGTGAGTAATCAAGTGAGATGCACTTCTAAAAGCAGAATGAATGATAGGGAAGTGAACAGGATGGCAACAATAAAATCACCCTTCCCCTTCCCCTTCCCTGTCCAAAACAAAACAAAACAAAACAAAACAAAACAAAACAAAACAAGAATTTCACTGCCTACAAGTCTGGCAAGCAAGTAAGCTCATGATGAAGAGAGTTGGAATAATGTTTCATTACGGCTGTCAAAAAAAAGCACTGCTCTGCGTTGATTAGCTACAATGCAGACTTTATCAATATATAAGAGCATGGATAAAACACTAAGAAAAATTGTATCATTATAGTGCAAGAACACTGTTTTGCACATTGCCAAACTGGATCTATTTTCATAGAGCAATGCTGCAGTTTCAAAAGCAGCAGACGCAGAAATTTCAGCTCTATGTTTCTACTCTTTATAGTAGGCGGTAACCATTCCCTGCCCCCTTGGTAAGCAATGTCATTAGGACCCCCTGGGCCGTAAACCGAGGGGGGGCAGGATAAGCTTCAAAAGCTTTTGCTAAAAGCCTGGATTACAACCAGCACTGGATTTGAAAAATCAAGACCGAAACATTGGTAGAGGCTGCACTTTGATTCACTTGATGACAAGACAAATGCTCACAGAAAACAGAAATGCCCACTACTCAAAACATCAAAAGTCCAGACAAATGAAAATGGAGTTCTCAGCAAACACTTTTAATGATTATCATGATTACCCTTCAATATTCATTGCACTCTCCAACTGGATATGCAAGGTATGCCATTTTCCTGCTTGTCTAACTTTTAGATTTCCCCGTAATAGATATGTCACTTCTTGTCTAACATACAAGGCAATGATACTCTCCCACAAATGTGTCACTCGGCTTCATTTCAATCCCTCTCCCAAGAGCATGTCTTTCAATGACTTGCAATTCTTGGACATTTATAACCCCTTGGTGGGATTTGTATATCTGCAAGGAGTTTCAGGACTACAGTCTCAGATTGGGTAAGAGACTATAGATACTAATCTTTTAAAGAACGTGAGCTTATCTAAAACTCTAGCCCATATCAAAGAACAAAACATTTTCTCTGGAAGCACTGCAAATTTGAGGAAGAGATGGTCCCTCTCTTACCTTTGCATTGTAATGTGATGTTTTCAGACAAACTTAAGAGTTGTGACAGTGTGCTTTTCGGTGGAGCGGAAGTATCTAAACACCTTTAACCGTACAAAGCTTCGAGCGATATCAAGACAGTACAAAGTGGCTATCAGAAATGCAGCCGGAAACTCGCTGTGATGTTAGGCTGACAACTTCAACAGTTGAATGTGGTCAATATTAAACAAAACAAAAATGACACGGAATTAGTTGTATCTGTGCACATGAAGTGATCATTTCCTAATAAATTAACTCATGGCCTAACAGAACTAGCCAAATAAACATCACTGTGATGAGCAATGAGTAGTAAGATGGCCAATATACTACAAGGATCCAACCTGGGGGGCAAGGAGACATCATGGAGCACATTAAGACACACAGCAACCCCATATGGTTCTTCTCAGTGGAACCTGGGCCTGTTCAGTTTCAAGAGCAGATAGTGTACGCACAGTGAAACTTTTTTTAAAAAAAATGTTGCACATTTTAGATATTTTTTCTGACTATGCTAATGTGCAAAACAAATGAACCTCCCTACAAAAGTAACAGTTGGGTGTTCTGCTCCACTCCTTCTGAAAGAGAAACTCAGCAAGCTCTGAAGAGGAGAAGGAGATGGGTAGGAAGAGTCAGAGTAAGGGGGAAGAAATGGAGAGGATGAAAGGGCTGGTGTGTGAAGCCACACCAGATACACAGGCACGGAAAGAATCAGGATTCAGAGAATTCTAAAAATTCAGACAAGATGCCATTAAATGCATTGCTATCATATCTGTTAAGTCCAAACCTTTTCACTATAGACTAGGGGTAGCCAACATGGTGCCTTGCAGATTTTGTTGAGCTCCACTTCCCATCAGGCCCAACCAATGTGGCCAATGATCAATAACTGGAGAACACCAGGTTGACTCGAGATGGTACACCAGGCTGGTTTGAAGACTTTTAAGGGGAAAGGATGCTAAGCTGCTGTAGCCAAGCACCAATGAGTCTCCTCAGCAACACACAGCCCAAATCTGTGACTGAACCCCTTCAGTAGGATTTGTTATTTGACTGACAAGTCTAATAGTTCCTCCAATCAGGTTTCAATAGCTGCCAAGCTCAATGTTAACCTGTTTTGGAGAGCTATCATAGAAGCTTGTGTGATCCATACTTTTCAACATGGTGTAATCTCCAATGTCAATGACATATATCCTTAAATTAGGTTAAAAGGAGAAAATCTGAAGGCTGAATCAAGGCAGCGGGGAGGCGGTGGGGAGCTAATTCACAGCTCTGCTTCTTGCCAGAATGGAGCTCTGACAGACCAAGGCCATAAAATATGAACTATGGTCCCCCGAGGCGCAGAACATCTCCAGCAGATGTTGTCATCTGCAAGTCCAAGTCTGTGGAATATATTCTGGAGTTCAGTGAGCATGCAGAAGATTTTGCTGTCGTTGCATCTGTTGCAGCCTCAAGTCCAAGGAGGACAACTCAGTAGCTTTGGGGACAAAGCTATATAGTGATGATTGCATCTGAAGTCCCACCTTGGCTTTCTATTTAAGCGGCAGCTCTTTAAATTTAGCACAGATGAAAGAATGCAGACTACCGTGTGCCTGTGGGAGTGATTCTATTGATTTCAGCAGGTGCAGCATGTCTGGAGCTGCAGACGCTGCCTAGGCTTCAGGGCCAAATTTAGCACCGAGACAACCTCCCCACACTGCATACAGCCACAATGGCAAGGAAGGTAGCTAGAAATCTAATTCTGGGTTCTAAAGGGATTTAAAAACTGGCAAAATTGTTGATCAGCTGGGGCAGTGATACAAATCTTAATTTGACCCAAGCAGTCCAAATTACAGTCTAGTGGCCTGCTTTCATTGTCCCATAAGGCAGGAGTGAGGAACAGGAGCAGGTTGATGCATGACATCCTGAGTCCCCCCTTCCCATAATGTGACCCCCTTTGATACATAGGCAGGGCCACCCACCTGCCAGGTCCTGACATCACTATGGTGTCAGGTAACCCACTGTTTTCTTTAAAGGCTCAGGCTGGCTTCAAACTGTACCTGAAAAGGAAATTTAATCGGGTAAAGGGAATTTAATCGGACACTGCCAGTTAGCTGATTGGCAGTGACTTCAAACCTTATTTTCAGCAAATGTCACTGTAGTCCTTTTACAAAATTCACTACTATATTTAATTGGCCTCTGTGACATTCTCCTAGATTCTGCGAAGCAAGTTTCCTCCCCTCCTTTCACACACACACACACACACACACACACTTTCCTTTTCTTCAGTCTTTTCAGTTAAATATCACCCTCTTGATTTCACATGTGAAAGCTGATCAAAAGTCTTCCTGCTAAGTGAAACTTCTTCTCTTAACTTATTCCAAGTGAAAACTTTTTTTGCTGGCACTTTGAATGTTATTTTATTTTATTTTATTTTTTGCTTTATTCCTGCACAAAGAGGAGAATTTGCTACAACTTGTATCTTGAAATAGCATTGCTGCTTCTAAATAAATAAACATCCTCCAGATGTTTGTCTACTCTACAGAGTGATACATGGCCCTCAAGAGACCTTTAGAGGAGAGTTTAACCTGAATGGCCATAGTAGCTATATGAAGGAGGGAAGACCTTGTAAGCAACCTCTTTGGTGCTCCAGCCATTGCTACATTCCACCTGCTGCAGCCAATATATTACTGACAATACTACTGACAAAGGAGTTGCACAGTGGCAAAGTATAGAATCATAGAATTGTAGAGTTGGAAGGGACCACGAGAATCATCTAGTCTAGGGTTTCCCAAACTTGGGTCTCCAGTTGTTGTTGGACCACAACTACCATCATCCCTAGCTAGCCGGACCAGTGTTCAGGGATGGTGGGAACTGTAGTGCAAAAACACCTGGCGACCCAAGTTTGGGAAACAGTGATCTAGTCCAACCCCCTGCAATGCAGGAATGTGCTTTGCATGTAGAAGAACCTTTAGGTAAGACTGAGAAAGACTCCTGGGGACTAGCTACCATTCAGTATCAGCAATGCTGAGCTAGATCAACCAATGCTGTTGATCATTATATGGCAGATTCCTCAATTCTTAAGACTACCAGTGAGAAGACAGTGTGTGGCAATCAGCAGCTGCCCAGCCATGCCATCTGGCTCAGTGAAGAAACAGCTCTCTAGGAGCAAGGGATCTGAACAATGCCAGCCTTGCAAACTGCTCAGGGCCCTAAAAATGATTCGACACAGTTTTACAAAAAGCAAAAAGGAATAGGTGCAAGCTCTAATCAAGGCAGCTCTGGCTACAAGATAACAGATAATGGAAGAAGACATTATCTGAAATACTCCTCACTTCTATTTATCCTGTATCAAGAGTGACTTTCCCTGACTCATCACAAACAGAGTCTTTAATAACTGGCAAATACTCTTCCAACAAAAGGACCAATATGCATGCCCAGCATTCTAGTGATCCTCGATACTAGAATGTCAGAAGATAACACACCATGTTATCTTCTGCCACGTGTTCCACTTAGGTCCCATTCTCAGAGTCTTATCGTCTCACCAAACTCCAAAAATATTGCTGACAAATTCTAACCAGAACATTGTACACAGACCAAGTATTTTTGCTATGTTGATGAAAAAGTTAGGAGAATCAAGTTATGTGAAGCATTCAAACTACAGAGAAGCACAGATTTGTGCTTCCCCCTTTAGCTATTGTTTTAGAAGGCTTTGGGGGAGCATGTGTTGGTGCCCTCCCTCTATTTGAGGGACCTCCTTTGCCCCCTTTTCTGGCTCTCTCTACCATGTCCCCCTGGTGAGTATCTACATAATCTCCATCACTGCATTGCCTTGTTTTTTCAAGATGTCTGTCAGGAACTACACGACAGTGGCTTAAATTGGAGGGAGGCTGGGGGTGGGGACTTGCCTTCTCATTTTTTGTTATGTTCCCCTGGCCAAAACTGAAAGGAGTCAAGGTAAGTCTCTCCCCCCATTACCTTTCCCCTGTGATACAAACAGTGAACTGGTGGGATAAGTCCCACGATTGGAATGTAATAATGGAGGGATACAATCTATTTCAGAGAAACAGACCAGACAAGAAAGGAGGAGGAGTGGCGTTATATGTCAGGGATGTGTATACCTGTGAAGAGATCCAAGATTTAGAACCTCAAAGCCAAAGTGAGAGCAATTGGGTCAAAATTAAGGGAGAGAAGAATAACAGTGACCTCATTGTGGGAGTTTACTATAGATCCCCAAGCCAAACGGAGGACATTGATGATGCCTTCCTGGAACAGATGGCCAAGCATGCAAAAGGAAGGGAGATAGTAGTAATGGGGGACTTCAATTACCCAGATATTTGTTGGATGTCAAACTCAGCCAAGAGCATAAGGTCAAACAGATTCCTCACTGGCCTTGCAGACAACTTCATTGTCCAGAAAGTGGGAGAAGCAACAAGAGGAACAGCCATTTTAGATCTGGTCCTAACCAATGTTGATGACCTGGTTAGTGGGGTAGAAGTGGAAGGATCATTAGGCGCGAGTGATCATGCTCTTCTGAAGTTTACTATACAGCGGAAAGGAGCAGCCAAGCATACTAGGACTCAATTTCTTGACTTTAAGAATCTCCACTTGATACAGTGTCTCTGGAGAGATGACTTCCCTAGCCCCTGGGCAAAAATAATACATGGGAAACTTGTGTCCCTAGGACTATCTCCATCTGAACTATTAAAATTGGATTTAATTTCTGCCAAGAGAATTATAACTCACAAATTAGAGGAGATGGATTTACAATTTAATATTGCGACAGGTGGTGGCACCTGTTCGCCGATAAACCTTGGCTTATCACCACCAACGAAACTTCCATCTTATTTAACTACCTTATCTGTGGTGACGCACAGGTATGCCTTTATAAAGGCTAGATTCAATGTTTTCCCATCAAACGTGTTGGGTAACAGACTCTCCAACGGACAGATCTCACTCCTCTGTGACTGTAAAAGTGGATCTATAGAATCGTTATATCATATAATCTTCTGTTGTCCATTATATTCGGCTTCACGGTCCAAGTTTCTGGCCCCATATTTATCGAGAATTGCTGACAGACCTCAGGAAGCCCATATAATATACTTATTAAACGACGAAGATACAAGTAGATCCCTTGCAGTCGCTAGATACCTGATTAATGTTTTATTTCAAAAGAGGAGAAATGGATCACTGTATGACTCTGACAGCTTAGCTAAACTTAAGAACCATCAATAAGTGCCAGAACTAAGACGCATACCCCCAAAATCTGATGGATTTGAATTGCGGTTTACATAGAGGGAGCTTATTGTGTATAGTGTTTACTTAACTGAAGTAAAATTGGTTTTATATGGGTGTTTTAACTTGGAACTGTTTAAATTGTATTGTTTATGGATAAATTTTGATGTATTGTTTTCGATATGGGCCAATGGCCGCAATAAATCTATAGAAGGACTTTAAGAAAGCCGACTTCATAAAACTTAGGGAAGTGCTGGGTGAGATCCCATGGACAGTAATACTAAAAGGAAAGGGAGTTCATGATGGCTGGGAGTTTGTTAAGAGGGAGATAGTAAAAGCACAACTTCAGGCAATGCCAATGAGACGGAAACATGGAAGGTGCCTAAAGAAGCCAGGGTGGCTATCTAAAGAACTTTTAACTGAGTTAAGATTAAAAAAGGATGTGTACAAAAAATGGAAAAGGGGGGAAACCACCAAAGAGGAATTCAAACAAATAGCCAGCACGTGTAGACACAAAGTCAGAAAAGCTAAAGCACAGAATGAACTCAGGCTTGCTAGAGAGGTTAAAAGCAACAAAAAAGGCTTTTATGGGTATGTTCGTAGCAAAGGAAAAACAAAGAAACAGTGGGGTCACTCAGAGGAGAAGATGGTGAAATGCAAACAGGGGACACAGAAAGGGCTGAACTCCTCAATGCCTTCTTTGCCTCAGTCTTCTCCGATAAAGAAAACAATGCCCGACCTGAAGAATTTGGAGCAAATGATTCAGCAGAGGAAACACAGCCCAGAATAACTAAGGAGATAGTACAAGAATACTTGGCTAGTCTAGATGTATTCAAGTCTCCAGGGCCAGATGAACTACATCCAAGAGTATTAAAAGAACTGGCAGATGTGATCTCAGAACCACTGGTAGTCATCTTTGAGAATTCCTGGAGAACAGGCGAAGTCCCGGCAGACTGGAGGAGGGCAAATGTTGTCCCTATTTTCAAAAAGGGGAAAAGAGAGGACCCAAATAATTACCGCCCAGTCAGTCTGACATCAATACCAGGGAAGATTCTGGAGCAGATCATTAAGCAAACAGTCTGTGAGCACCTAGAAAGGAATGCTGTGATCACCAATATTCAGCATGGATTTCTGAAAAATAAGTCATGTCAGACTAACCTGATCTCGTTTTTTGACAGAATTACAAGCCTGGTAGATGAAGGGAACGCAGTGGATGTAGCCTACCTTGATCTCAGCAAGGCATTTGACAAGGTGCCCCATGATATTCTTGTAAAGAAGCTGGTAAAATGCGGTCTTGACTATACTACCACTCAGTGGATTTGTAACTGGCTGACTGACCGAACCCAAAGGGTGCTCATCAATGGTTCCTCTTCATCCTGGAGAAGAGTGACTAGTGGGGTGCCACAGGGTTCTGTCTTGGGCCCGGTCTTATTCAACATCTTTATCAACGACTTGGATGATGGACTCAAGGGCATCCTGATCAAATTTGCAGATGACACCAAACTGGGAGGGGTGGCTAACACCCCAGAGGACAGGATCACACTTCAAAACGACCTTGACAGATTAGAGAACTGGGCCAAAACAAACAAGATGAATTTTAACAGGGAGAAATGTAAAGTATTGCACTTGGGCAAAAAAAATGAGAGGCACAAATACAAGATGGCTGACACCTGGCTTGAGAGCAGTACATGTGAAAAGGATCTAGGAGTCTTGGTGGACCACAAACTTGACATGAGCCAACAGTGTGACGCGGCAGCTAAAAAAGCCAATGCAATTCTGGGCTGCATCAATAGGAGTACAGCATCTAGATCAAGGGAAGTAATAGTGCCACTGTATTCTGCTCTGGTCAGACCTCACCTGGAGTACTGTGTCCAGTTCTGGGCACCACAGTTCAAGAAGGACACTGACAAACTGGAACGTGTCCAGAGGAGGGCAACCAAAATGGTCAAAGGCCTGGAAACGATGCCTTATGAGGAACGGCTAAGGGAGCTGGGCATGTTTAGCCTGGAGAAGAGGAGGTTAAGGGGTGATATGATAGCCATGTTCAAATATATAAAAGGATGTCACATAGAGGAGGGAGAAAGGTTGTTTTCTGCTGCTCCAGAGAAGCGGACACGGAGCAATGGATCCAAACTACAAGAAAGAAGATTCCACCTAAACATTAGGAAGAACTTCCTGACAGTAAGAGCTGTTTGACAGTGGAATTTGCTGCCAAGGAGTGTGGTGGAGTCTCCTTCTTTGGAGGTCTTTAAGCAGAGGCTTGACAACCATATGTCAGGAGTGCTCTGATGGTGTTTCCTGCTTGGCAGGGGGTTGGACTCGATGGCCCTTGTGGTCTCTTCCAACTCTATGATTCTATGATTCTATGAACTACAGTGCCATTTTGTGGTTTTTACAGTGTTTTAGGTGTTTCATGAATTTCAACATGGTTTCTTTAAAACAACAGCAGCAGCAACACATCAATGCTTTATGTTTTGAGAGTGTCACAAACCAAGTTAAATATAATAATAATAATAATAATAATAATAATAATAATAATAATATTTATACCCCGCCACAATGGGTAGCTCCCAACAGAATATTAAAAACATGATAAAACATCAAACATTAAAAGCTTCCCTAAACAGGTTTGCCTTCAGATGTCTTCTAAAAGTCAGATAGTTGTTCATCCATTTGACTAGCCAAAAGAAATATTTTCTCAAACACCTAGTCAATAAGAATAAGAATAAGAATAACAGAACAATAACAATAATATTGTTATATGATCAGCCCTATTCAACTGTTATAGACACATGTAAGCATGAACAACAAAAGCAGGAATGGAGCCTTGACTCATATAGCTTACACACCCAGAGGCTTCTTTCTTGCAACAGGCTCCCATCACCGCAACAATTTACTACACTATTTAATTGCCAATGTGTTCTGCAAGCAGTTTGCAATTATGAAACGGATTACAAAAAGGAGTGATTTAGGACCTCAGGGGTACAGCAGGTTCCTTCCTGAAGCAGTTTAGTCCCAGCACATGGAAGGCTGTGAGACCAGTAATGGCACCTCTATGATACCTGCCCCCGCTCTTGCTATCATGCAGTGATAATAGCTTGAGTGGGGAGGCAAAGAGAACACCCAAACAGAACACCCCTTTTGCTTTCTCTCGTGCAAGTTAACTGTAGTGGTACCTCGGATTACATACGCTTCAGGTTACATACGCTTCAGGTTACAGACTCCGCTAACCCAGAAATAGTGTTTCAGGTTAAGAACTTTGCTTCAGGATAAGAACAGAAATCGGGCTCCAGCGGCGCGGCAGCAGCAGGAGGCCCCATTAGCTAAAGTGGTGCTTCAGGTTAAGAACAGTTTCAGGTTAAGAAAGGACCTCCGGAACGAATTAAGTACTTAACCTGAGGTACCACTGTATTCTCTTTCACTGCTATAAGGAAAAGGCAAAAAAAAAGCACCTCACTGCAGGGGGGAGGGAGATACAGTGTGCAACGCAAGGGTCATTGTAACATACAAGTCCTCCCTCCAGGCCTTTATATATTTTATTTTTATTTTATTTTATTTATTATGATGATTTTGGCCTCAAAAAGCCGCAAGGTGGCTTACAACCATTTCAAAAGCAAAATACAGTAGAACAACTTTGAAGCAATAATAACTACTGAGAGTTAAAGCCTAGCGAGTTTTTTTTAAAATCATTAATTATATTAAGAAAGTGTGTGACACATATATCTACATAAACATACTTCTGAAATGCTGGATGGTATCACAACCACCGGCAGTGTGTTATTGCCGCGGTCCATCCGTATTGTTTCTCCTATTTTTAATTCAGACTCCATGGGCTACGGCTCAGAAAAGAACACCCACCACTCAGCAACCAGAGGGCTAATTTCCTTGTCAGCATCAGAAGCTGTCTCCTCTTTGCATCGCTGCTCTGCATGCTATTTAAAGGATAATGCATCAAAAATTAATCAGCCCGAGTGAAACTTTTCATGTCTTGCTGTAGAGAGCAGCTATTTCATACCAGATGAGACGATCCTCAGTCTTTTGCTTTTAATTCCGCAGTTGAGATTGTGCAAGCAAAGGAGACTCACGTGAAGAGCACTCGCTGCACTCAGACTGCCTTAAAGGGTTTTCATGGTCTTCTGTGGACGCTGTATCATTTCTTAACGTCATCAGTTTTAGCCATTAAATACATTTCCCCTGTGCCCCTTCCAGCTTTTCCATTCTGTGCCACTTAATTCACAGTAGAAGGAGGGCGGCTGCCACAGAGCAGCTTTATGTTCAAGGTACTTTGAAGGCCGAAAGGGAGCCTGCTTAGTAGTGGCACAGTGCTCTCAGGCAAGATTTCTGCCCAACACTCCTGCTATGCTTTGAGTGGAACTGTGACAATGCCTTCTCCCATACTGGCCTGCCTCATCCTTTAAGATCAGCAGGTGAGGCCCTCCTGGTGATCCCTGCACAGGATGAAGTGCATATGTGAAGTCCTGGGAAAGGGCTTTTTTGGTGGTGGCTCCTTGCACCTACTGAGAACTCTTGTCCTGCTGAGGTGCGCCTAGCCTCACTTCTTTATAGCTTCAGGAGGTTGCTCAAGATGCTTCTTTTTTGGGAGGGCATTTGGAGAAGGAGAGACCTGATTGCTCCTGTTATTCATCGCTGGCCTTCAGTTATTGCTTGTTGTGCGTCATTTCTGGACCGTGGGTTTTCAAAAAGCAATTGCTTTTATTGTAATGGGGCTTGTGCAAAGGGTGGTATGTAAATCACCTAAATAAACCAAGCCTGACACTTCCCTGCAGAATCGGGGCCTAGCAAGAGAGGAGTCCTTGCAGGATTGCTCTTTGGGGAGATCAGGCTACAAGGAAAGCAGTACCATATGCTCCAACACATTGCAAAAAATAACCAAACCAGAGTGCCATCTTCCGGGGCCCCATTCCCACATGAGTCACATGACCCATGTGGTATTGAGGCCCCCAAAAAGTGTTTCTCGGGGTGACACTGTGGCACCCAGAATAGCAACCGTGCTCTCGGGGGGGGGGGAGAGGATATCACAATTTTTCTGGGAAAGTTGAGGGGTATGTAATACCCAGTGCTTTTTTCTGGGGGAGACGCAGGGGGATGCATACCCCTAAACATTTTGTGAATCTAAGTTTGGCCTCATTGAGGGGGCAGTATTTCAATATGAGTAGGAAAACGAGAGTACCCTTAAGCATTTTTTAGGGGGGGAGCACTGGTTATACCCCCCACAGGCTCCTTTGGCAAGAAAACCAGGCTGTCTTTGTTGGGAGGCTAGTTCTGTAAGAGAAGCCCAAAGCAAACAAGGAAGGCAAAGACAATGACAATGTGGGTGAAGAAGCGGTCAAATAAGGCCAGGGATCAAGGCAGGAACAGCTAACAATGATGCACAGTAATGAGTCAGGGAGCAACATCCTCCAGATGAAAGGCTGAAAACACGGCGGTGGGGGGTGCTATTCAGGAACAGCAAAGGACGTAACCAACCCAAGGGGCTGGCAAGCCTGCTTGGGACCATGAGGCCCATCATTTGCAAAAGGAGAAATGGTGGCCTAGGAAGCACGGCTGCAGCCCAGCTACCAACCAGAGCTGTGCCCTAACACCGCTATAGTGCAGAAACAAGCAGGAAAAAGATATTGCCTTGCTCAGCGCAACTTACATATCCTTTAACTCCTATGAAGTTCTCAAAATTGGAGAGAAAAAGGTCAAACTTACAAATCCACCTGGTTTTGGGTGAGGTGTCAACACTGTATTTCAATTGTCCTACCTTCGCATTCTGAGTATCACCATAGATCGCTTATTTGTGGGGTAGGGGGGGAATAAACAGCTTCACTGTGTCTAATGCGTTCTAACTCTGTCATGTTTCCAGATATCACCGCAAAATGCATCGATGTTGTGCTCCAGTTATCCAGAGGACATTACGTGAAGCAGCTCGGTTTGCAGTCCCAGCCACAAGCAGGAGATGAAATACACTGCAATATCAATGCAATAAGCAGAGAGATAACGTCTAAAATATATCATTGCTACCTGAAGGGATATCAATCACAGCTGGAGAATATATTGAAAGGGAAGGAAATTAAAGTAGCTGGCCTTTTTACCCAGAGATCCCGAAAACATCAAGTCTTGTTCCATAAGTCTCGATTCTGGTCAGAGATGCCAAAGCAGATGACGCAGTGCAATAAAACTGTTATATATCCTGAACAGAGATTTCCACCAATACACCTTTTGCAAGGGAGTAGAAACAGCCTCTTAAGCTCCCTCTCAAAATGACCACGAACAGATAGCTTCTTCTTGACTAGCCTGTGGAGCGTGGCATCCATTCTTTCCTGAGCACAGCTCTGTTATTGCTAATACTTACAGACACAGCAAGTGTGTGGGTGTGCATGCATCCTAAGGAGAAAATTAGACTTATGTCGTTTTATTTTATCTCTCCCTGGAGGAATGTATGGAGTAACTACTCCTGATTCCATACCCTCCAACATTTCTCTGATGAAAATAGGGAAGTCCTATTCTATTATTATTATTATTTACAATATCCCTCTGATCTGACTGGGTTGCCCCAGCCACTCTGGGCAGCTTCCAACATATATAAAAACATAATTAAATATTTAAAAAACTTCCCTATACATGGCTGCCTTCAGATGCCTTCTAAAGGTTGCATAGTTACTTATCTCCTTGGCTCGGGGGTCGCATAACTCCATACCTTCCAACATTTCTCTGATGAAAATAGGGATGTCCTAAGGAAAAACGGGACATTCCAGGATCACATCAGAAACATGAATGGCTTCTGTAAATCTGGGGCTGCACCTGGTAAATAAGGACACTTGGAGGGTCTGTGATTCTCTTTCTGTTGCACTGCAGTCCTTTTCTGTTAATTTGATTTCTGCCAATGCAATGAACCAAATTTGGGGTTTGTGTCTGGAGGGGGGTGAGGAAGAAGATTGCTTGGGCTGGGCTGTGTTAATGCCAGTGAGTGTGGAGAGTTGAAGGGAGCATGGAGTTGGGGGAGACAGTTGGGGAGTGTCAGTTCACAGTTCAAAGAGGGTGGAGAGTAGAGCAAATTAGCTGGGTAGGGATGCATTTAGAAGATTACTACAGTCATACCTCGGGTTACAGACGCTTCAGGTTGCATTTTTTCGGGTTACGGACCGCCGAAACCCGGAAGTACCGGAACGGGTCACTTACGGGTTTCGGCAGTCACGCATGCGGAGAAGCACTAAATCGCGCTTTGCTCATGCGCAGAAGCACCGAATCTCAACCTGCATGTGCGCAGACATGCCGCCGAGGGTTGCAAACACTGCGGGTTGCGAACATGCATCCCGCACGGATCACGTTCACAACCTGAGTGTCCACTGTATTTACAATAGCACCCGGCCCAGAATTCAGTTTAGTGTTTTTATCATTCCTCAAATAAAATGCTGTCTGTTGCTAACCCTGCATAATTGTTCATGAAACCCATGCTTAAAGGGTTTAGTACCTACTCCAACACCTACACTGTGCTGTTAACACAGTAGGACCCTGACATCTCTCAGTACTGAAAAGGGGAGAAAGGTATCCCTTAGCACAGTGACCTCTTTAGGATTGGGTACCAGAAGGAAGAGGCAGTCAAGGCTAAACAAACACAATAATAGCAAAAATGATAAAAACTTGAAGTAAGGCAACAGTACAAAACCCCAAACCCTCCAACAAATAAAAGGGAAAGATTTTATAACAACGGTAGATCACACATTAAAAACAAGTTTTTAAAAAAGGATTCACTGGCATTTTAAAAACAAAATGAGAGGTTGCTCTGCAGGTATCCCATCAGGAATGAATTTTATAACATCAGCACAATCATCAAGAAGGCCCAGTCTCTCATTCCTAGCCACCTGACATCACATATAAATTGAACCTATATAGAGCAGGGCTTCCAAAGGTACGGTAATCTTATAAGTATGGGCAAGTTGGTTTTGGAGGACATGGTTTCTGAACCATTCAGCACATTACAAAGGTCAACGCCAGCAGTTTAAATTGAGCCTGTAAATGGCTGGACAGCAAATGCCAAGGGAGAAAGACTGGAGTTATGGGCTCCATGTACAGAGTCCAAAACAGCAAACTAGCCATGGCACTGGGCACCAGCTGAAGCTTCCAGGCTGTTTTTCAAGGCAGCTCCACATAGAAAACAATATTGCAGTAATAGGGCCTGGAAGTAACCAGGGCATAGATAACTGATGCCAAAAAGATTTCCCAGCAATTTACAAAACATAAAAACTAGTTCTACAAACATTAAAATACTACCTTCCACCTTTAAAACACACAATAAAGCAACCCTGTTAAGACAACAGATGTCGAGAGACCAAGGTAATTCCTGTATAAACAGGTACGTATTCGAAAGCCAGTGGGATGCCAATACAGATGGAGCCTCTCATATTTCAGAAGGGAGTCCATCCCTAACCATCATTCATGTTGGCTGGGTCAAATGGGGGTTGAGCCCAACAACATATGGAGGATACTGCATTGACCACCCACTCTAACATACCATATTTTTCACTCTATAAGACGCACCAGACCACAAGACACACCTAGTTTTTGGAGGAGGAAAACAAGAAAAAAAATATTCTGAATCTCAGAAGCCAGAACAGCAAGAGGGATCGCTGTGCAGTGAAAGCAGCAATCCCTCTTGCTGTTCTGGCTTCTGGGATAGCTGTGCAGCCTGCATTCGAACAAAAAATACGGTAATTCCTTCCTGTATGCACATGGTACCCACCGTAGGATTGGCTCAAGTCCTTGAGGATGTCTGATCTAATTTTTCTTCTGTTTTTAATTATACTGATTGTTATCTGATGTGATCCAGTGCAAAAGCCTGATGAGACAAGTTATGAAGTGCAGGTGGGTTTTTAAAAAATATATAGAATACCACGTCTGCCACCCTGAGCTCCTTGGAGAAAGTGTAAAGCAAAAATGCAATTAGGCAAACAAACTGAAGCAGATGCATACAAGAAAGCAGACATGCAAATTAGTGAAATGCAGAAAAAGCAGAGTATGAAAATGCGATTTATAGATTACTGTAATACACATTTATGAGCACAAACTTTTAGGTCAGTCCTGCTGGGAATGAAATTCTGATTTATTTTATTCTGCTTCACAGATTAATCATTAAATAAATAAAAATGGCAAAGCCTGAGACTTAGGGAAGATACTTCCTGTTTCCTGCATGAATGAAATTGAGAATAGAAGTGTTGAGTCCCCCCCGCATCCCCCTCTCTTAGTTCAAAGTTAAAATTCTAAATCTTTCATCTATCAGCAAGCACACATCTGTGACAAGCACAGCCAGTCTGAGCTGCTGCACAGAGTTTGGGCTTTCAGGTCTAGAGAACATCGCATAATACTAAATAAGAGCCACTCCAGTTTACACATTATGCAAGATGCAGTGATAAGACTGACACGACAGAATCCTGGAACGTACCACTTCAGACTGTGGGTGGGCAGAGGGGGAAGGGTAATATCAAAAGCATTATTTACAGAATAAGCCAATTGTATCAGAAAAGGGGCTGTGTTGAGCTTCTCTCTTCAACTTCAAGCTAGGGATGGGGGCTTCTTTTATGTGAGGGAGCATTTAAAAGGTAGCACCCCATTTGCATTCTGAAGTGGTACAGGCGCAGATTTCATTGACTTGTTCTGCATGATGTGGAAAATTCAAGAAGCCAGTCTCCCCAAATCCGGGGAAAATTTGCGGCAAACTCAGAATGCCAAGGGTACTTTTGTAACTCTGGAAAATGTACACAAACCAATGAGACAAAAGGAGGCAAGAAATTAGCCTCCTGGCTGATGACCATGTAAAAAGGTAAAAGGACCCCTGACCATGAGGTCCTGTTGCAGATGACTCTGGGGTTGCAGTGCTAATCTCACTTTATTGGCAGAGGGAGCCGGCGTACAGCTTCCGGGTCATGTGGCCAGCATGACTAAGCCACTTCTGGTGAACCAGAGCAGTGCACGGAAATGCCGTTTACCTTCCCACCGGAGTGGTACCTATTTATCTACTTGCACTTTGACATGCTTTCGAAGGTTGGCAGGAGCAGGCACCAATCAGGCTTCTTTCTTCACCTTTTTCTAGCATTCCCCCTCCCCAGATGGGAGACTGGGTCTGTGCCTCCTAGCTCCACCCTCTCACCCTGTCCACATGTTGGGGGGGAGTATCCATAAAGGAAAGTCTGCTGAGCATAAATGCATACAGCACACTTTACTTCATAGATATTTCCAAACACCCCTTCCCCACCCCCCAAAAACCCCATATGTGGACAGTGGTAGAACAAGGCCAACAGGAAACACAACCGTACCAGCAGCCTTGCTTCATGCCACCAACACAATCATAAATCACGTGGAGAGGGGTGCTTGTTTTAAAGATTAGCTAACCTCCATTCAGGACTTACTAAATCTCCTCAGAGATGCTCAGAGATGCTCAGTACATAGCTCTTTTCTTATTTTCCCTGATTGGCTTCCCCCTGCCCTGTCCTGGTCATAACATCTCCATACATTCCTTTAACAGCTGATCCGCCCCTGGCCTCTGGCTTCAAATGGCATCTCTTCATTCCTTTTCATGTGACAAAAATGGTCTACTGTTAAAACCACACAGAGGTGCAACGTAGCTTCAGACATAGCTTGTAGCTCAGTGGTAGAACGTCTGCAAGGTTCAATCTCCAGAAATGCCAAGTAGGGCTTGGTAAGACCTGCCTGACACCCTTGAGAGCTGCTGCCAGTCAGTTTAGCCAGGGGTTGCCAACATGATGCCTTGGAGGTGTTTCCTGCTGCCCATAAAGCCACCGGGCTCCTCCCCTGCCCCCTTGGTTGTGAGGTGTTGAGGGTGGCAACTTTTTCCTCCCTCGAAAAGTACATAAAGCTGAAGGAGAAAGGTGGATGAACTTCCCAACTTCCTCTTCCAGCTCTATATACTTTTCAAGGCTCAGATTAATTCAGTTGGAAGCGTCCAGATAGGATGGTACGCATAGTACTCACATAAAAATCCAAATGGCCTAAAAAGGGTGGTGACCCAGTCCAAGGCATCTTCCTAAGTTCCTAAAATGCCATGAAGACTATTGCCCCTTTACTTCCAAACCAGCTCCCCTAAGCAGGCCTACTGAAAGCAGCCAGACTCTTTTCTCCCCTCAGCTGCCCCTAACCAAGGGGTTCTGCCATCGCTTAAAAGCCCTGGTCTATGTTTGTACTTCTCACCCGCCAGCCAAAAAACTGGGTCACTCTTTTTTTTCATTATGCCACATGCCTTTTTCATTACTTTGCAGTTTAATAAGCATGTCAGGCAGCTCTTGTTCTCATACAGACCTAGTGACACGAAACTTATTGAAGGCCTCAGAAGAAAAATCTGCTCTATCGGGAGGAAAAAAACAAAATCAAAATGCACAATTCATGTGCCAGCAGCATTGAGGAGGCCAAAGATGAAAGACCCACCTGCACAGACTCAGGTTAAAATTTCTGAGAGATAATTTGGAAGACCATGCCTCAGTGACAGAGCACATGTTTTGAATGCAGAGGGTCCATGGACCTGTCATTGGGATCTCCCAGTAAGTCTGGGAAAGTCTCTCATCTGAAACCCTTGGTGAGGTTGCTGTGGTCAGTGTCTACAAAACTGAGAGAGATGGACCAGTCCTCTCTCTGACCCCATACAAGGCCATGTCTTATGAATGGTAAGCTGGTACACAAAAATAGAGCAAAAGCAGCCAGGCCGTATAAAAGCAATCAAGGGTGAAGAAGCAGGAGGAGAGAGCATGTCGTCTTAACCTAATCAAAAGGTATTCTTTGCCTCGTAATGTACAATCGCTTTACTATTTTTTAAAAAAGCTTGCTTTTCTTTCCAGCAAACCAAATAGCTCAATATAGCAAATCAAGGTTGTGCCTTGTAGGATGCATCTTAGAAAATGGTACCCAACGTTTTTGGGTACCTTTCTACCTTGGCCTGCAATAACTATCAAGGACATATTCCTCCCTCCCATTTACTTACTTTCACTTATACCTTGCCTTTTAAACTAGGGGCAGCTAAGCTGTGGACTTGCAGATATTGCAGAACCCTCACTCCCATCAGCAGTTGTTAATAATAATAATAATAATAATAATAATAATAATAATAATAATAATAATAATACTTATATCCTGCCCACCTGAACGGGTTGCCCGAGCCATTCTTCAAAATACAGAGAGAAAGAGGAGGGGACCTCAAGCATTAAAATCTTCCCAAACAGATGTCTACAAAAAGCTAAATAGTTGTCTGCCAGGAAGGTGTTCCACAGAGTGGGTGTGACCATCAAAAATCTCCTTCCCTGTAACTTCACTTCTCTCACTGAGGGAACTGCCAGAAGGCCCTCAGAGCTGGAACTCTCTGGGCTGAGTGATGGGGATGGAGACGCTCCTTCAGGTATACTGGGCTGAGGCAGTTTAGGGTTTTAAAGGTTAGCACCAACACTTTGAGTTGTGCTTGGAAACATACTGGGAACCAGAGATCATTTAGGACTGGTGTAATATGGTCCTGGCATCACAGGTCTGGCAGCTGCATTCTGGATTAATCGTAGTTTGTGAGTCACCTTCAAAGGTAGCCCCACATAGAATGCATTGCAGTAGTCCAAGCAGGTGATAACCAGAGCATGTACCTATGATCCCATCAACCTAATATGCTGCTGTCTTGTCTGGTTATTCACTCCCTGGGGAACTGCCAGGTCACAGGGTCTTGGCATGCAATAGACAGCTCCTGCTCAGAAAAAAGAAAAGAAAAACTCCCAGAGTTTCATGGCTCGTTTCTACTCCATCACATAAGAAAGGAGAAGAATGTAACATTTAGGGGTCCTTTATGAAGCCACTGGAGTAAGAGCCAATTCCTCAGTTCCATTTTTATGATGTTTTTATGATGTTTTAACCATAACCTTCATATTTGATCCTACAGCTGAACACCTAAACTAGCTAGGCATCCCATTCCTATGTTCATAGGAATCTTTGGATTGATTCTAGAGTTTTTTTGGAACTACCTACTGGGGCAGGATTCTCCTTTGAGCTTGCAAATCTCCAATGACAGAAACAAGGTCTCTGGGGTTTCAGGCAGGAACCTTTTCCCCAACCCTACTTGAAGACAGCGAGGATTGAACTTGGTACCTTCTGAGTGCAAGGCCGATGTTCTACCACTGAGCTACATCCTTCCCCTATAGTATTGCCACCAGAATAAGATATCTGAACCAGCACCCCAACCAAATCTGCAGTGCCACTGGATTCCATTTTCCAAAGTTTTGCCCTGATGTGAACGTTCCATTTGGCAAGAATGACAACAGACTCCCCTGCTAGTAAAGCTATTAGTTTTCAAAAATGTCTCTGTCTACTGAAATGCATCTCTATTGTTGGAAGTGCACTGCAAGGTCTATAAATCTACAGTCTAAATTAAACAACTGAAACAGAGCCGAACCCAAATTCTATTATTCTTTAATTAAGAATCTATACATCTCCATCAGTTTTCTAATTAACCGAAAGGTGATTTAACGTATCACTACAACTGAGCAGAAGCCAATATTAATCCTTGATCAGACAATGGGTATGACACTGAGAAATGATCCTCTTTTGAATTAAGACCATATTAAACTGACAATCTTACAGAGCTCTGCTTCACAGAAGAAAATAGGAGTTGCGTAACATTTCTTTCCACTAATAGGATAAGCCTTTTCTTTTCTCATTCCCCCACCCCCTCCACATCCACACAATGTCTGAAACTTCAAAAATGAATGCAGGAAACCAAGAGAACAGCCAGGTCTTTGTGTGTGTGTAAGAGAGGGTATACGTGTGCAGGTGGGGGCAGTGTCTGAGATGCAGAAGAATACCACCACAGTTACCAGGCGCAATATCAGTGTTTAATTATTTAATCCCTATTTATGCCCTCAAGAGATAATTTTTTTACAGATCGTTCCTTCTGTTTCCAATGTGCTTTCTATGTGCTGTTGTGTATAGAGCAAAAAAAGGCACCATCCATTTGTGTGTGAGAGAGAGAGGTCAGCAGGTCTGGGGGAATCCCAAGGTCAAAAAGATCTGGGGGGCGGGATTCCCTCTGGGAGAAACTCCCACCCCTCCAGGCAGCCTAAAGAGAACTGTACATGCTCAGTAGCCACTGCTGCTGCAGTGGTGGGGAACAGAACACTGTGGGGAGGATATGATATTGCAGAGGCAGGCAGTTGCTATATCACAGGCCCCCATCTGCACTGTACATTTAAAGCAGTATCATACCGCATACAACTGCCCTGTGATCCTCCGATGGAATAGAAATTTATTACATACATACATCCATACATACATACATCCATACATACATTGTCCTGGATTCTCCAAAGTATCCTGGGAAGTGAAGTTTGTCAAGGGTGCCGAGAATTTCTAGGAAACTCCTATTCCCCTCACAGAACTACAGTTCCCAGAGTAGTTTAATACTCAATGCCAGGGAACTATGGAAATCGTATGTCTCTGAGGGGAATACAGTGGTACCTCTGGTTACATACTGAATTCGTTCTGGAGGTCTGTTCTTAACCTGAAACCATTCTTATTCTGAGGTACCATGTTAGCTAATGGGGCCTCCCACCACCGCCGCACGATTTCTGTTCTCAACCTGAGGTAAAGTTCTTAACCTGAGGTACTACTTCCGGGATAGCAGAGTCTGTAACCCGAAGTGTTTAAAACCCAAGGTACCACTGTAGAGGACTTAGCATTGATAACAAACTACACTTCCCATGATTCTTTGGGGGGAGCCATAACTGTGTAAACTGATATGCTACTCCTTAAATAGAGGGTAAAGATGGAGCCATATACTCTCACAGTAATTCCATCACCCACCAAAACACACTTGCAACCATCTCGAAAAAGCCTTTCCACTTGGATATACCAACTGGATAGACTAGTCCTGAATTGCTCTGCAGGGATGCTAGACAAGACACATTGTTTGTCTGACCCAATAACACAGTTCTTTGTTTTGTTGTTGCTGCCAAATGTTTTAAACCAACAGGGCACTGTCGTTAAACAACAGAAAACAAGAGTATTATTGCCTGTCACAAAGTAACTGTGGCTCTTTATAGCAAGGCTATAGCTGCACTAACTTTGCAGCCCACAAAAAGGATTTCTAAAAATAATGCAAGATCCTTAGATGAAGTGTACTACAGAAATGGCAATTAATGCTACATTCCAGCAAATTTGGAACAACATATCAACTTCCACTAAAGGAGGGAAATTAATGCCCACTATAAACAGGAGTAGGTTTTGTCTAATTAGATTCAAAATTACTCCCTTGGATTTAATAGCACTGTGGCTTAATATGATAATTATATGCCACTTAAATATCAAAACATAGCTGGTTAAAAGGAAGTTTAAAAGTTAGAAGGTGTTTACTGAAAGCTGGATATACAGTTAAATTAAAAATAATGTTTTTATGCCAGCTAGCTGGTGAATTCAAACAAAGTACATTTGCTGATGACCAATGTAGAAGTGCATTAGTGGTTAGACAGCTGTTTTGCGGTGGAAGGAATGAAACATATTTGACTAGTACTAGATGCATGAGATGAAGCAAAGCTCCTATTACAGCTAAAAAGAACCTCGAAATACAGGGCAGTTGTTATCATTGTCGTTGGCATCTGTCTGTCTCATGAGACAATGAAGGAGTGTGCCTTTGGGGTGAAATCAAACCATTGGAGAGTTACAGAATCTGCCATGGCTGTAGAGACTTAGGGCTGATGAAGGTATCCAGTTGTGCTGCTGCAGATGCACCATGGCATTTCTTCTCTTTGTGCTCTTCCTAGCGGTCATTCCTCCTCTGGTCACTGCTGTGGAAACACGACTGTCTGTCTCCAAGCACTGTGGTCATCTGCAAGGGATTCCCACATGGCAGGGTCGATGTTGCCAGCCTTTGTGTCATGTTTGCAGACATCTTTGTCAATGCAGAGTTGGCCAACGGGCCCAGAGCCTGAAGCCAGCAACCTGTAGGGCAAGTCATTGGGGATCCTGCCAGCTTCCATTCTGCGGACATGACCAAGCCAGCGTATGCATCCAAATACCGAATGAAGATGACAAACAGGCCGCTTTCATACCCTCATACCCTCCAACATTTCTCTGATGAAAATGGGGACGTCCCATTCCATACTGATTATTTTACCCACGCATCTTACTGGGTTGTCCCAGTCACTCTGGGTGGCTTCCAACATATATAAAAACATGATAAACATTAAACATTAAAAAAGCTTCCCTATACAGGATTACCTTCAGACGGCTCGGGGGTCGGATAATTCCAGGAGTAGTGTGAGTGGGGGCTGGGCACACCACAATGGAGACCCCATGCGGAGTAGTAGGGGCAATCTCATCCTTTATTTCCACACTGTGGCTCCAGACCAAATCATCTGTCAGGAGAGCTATGTCCTAGTCAGGATGGATTTCCTGTTATACCTTCTGTGCTTGATGAGGCATGTGACCCCCACCTGTCCTGATCCTACTCTAGCTGAGGAATCACACACCTCCCCCTCCCCTGCAAGCTAGTGAGCCCCACCTGGGCTGTGGGTCCTTGCCTGCCTTCCCTCAGAACTGACAGCTGCAAATTCTGGAATCCTGAGATCAGGGGTGGTAAGTTCCATTTTGCCACTTGAGGCAAAACAGGGAGTGCCATTCTGCTTTGCCACACCACCATCACCACCCGTGCAACAGTCACCACCACTGCACCACTTGCCAGTGTCACTGCTGCTGTACCATACCCTCCAACATTTCTCCCATGAAAGTAGGGACATCCTACGGAAAAGCAGGACATTCCAGGATGAAATCAGAAACCGGGAAGGCTTCTCTAAATCAGGGATGTCCTTGGAAAATAGGGACACCTGGAGGGCCTGTACCCTATATCCAAGCTGCAGGACACATCAGGCTCTCTAGCTCCATCACTCTAGACTGAAACAATATGACTCACCAGGGGCCAAACTACAGATCCTGGGGGAGGAGGGAAATTTATGGGGGAAATGGGGGGCATTCAGATTTTAGGGAGCCCTTTCTCCTTTTTTGCCATGCCTACAAAAGGCTCAGAGCTGGAGGGAGTAGGAACAGGGGCTGACCTTGGCAATACACCACTCTTTATGAGGCTGTTTGATGCTCCCCCCATCCAGCCCACATGGCACCATCTTCAGTGAAGCTTCGGGAAGGAGGCACAAAGCTCTGGCAGGGTTCTAGAGCCCTCCTACCTCCTTCCCAAAGCCCAGTAAGTGCTTGTCCAGCTTTGGAAAGGAGGACTCTAGGACCCTGTCAGAGCCTTCACAACTCTTTCCCCAAACCAGGCAGGTGCTTAATGGGCTTTGAGAAGGCACCCTCGGCTGTGCACCTGATGCGACCGCACCACTTTCCTCTGGTAGGAAAACAGCATCTCCAAAACTGATGTCTAGATAAACAGATATATGCTAAGTATGGGCATGTTCCAACCAAAGTGAAGCACTCTGAATCTCCCTGATCAGGCAAGGCACAAATATTCTGTAGACCTAAATGAGACATGTATTGGTTGAAAGTGGAGGAGGAAGATGGTCCTCTGTTTGCCCTTACTTTTATTATATTATTATACTTCTCTGTTCCAAGCAGGTAAGGGTAGGCACTATTTGCAGATGAAACTGTTAGAGACACCAAGATTAATTCCTCTTAATCCATTTGTTTAGAAACAGGAGGGGGTGGCTGAAATCAATAGGTTAGAGACTATTGTCCCATGTCATCCTCATCTCTCGCTGAGTTTTGCCAAAGCTATTTCAGAAACTCTGTCCTGCTACATTACTCCCCATAACCTCACAAAACAAGGCAGTGACCTTTTCTTCAGACTCAATGGTCTTCCTGATTTTTTGGTCCAGCTAATAATTTCCTCAGGTTGTTAAAGGAAAACCAACCTCGGCTTTCGGGTTTGCAGAAGTTAAAGGTTTCTTGAAACATGGGCTTTTATTACCTCCCAATTACTGTCCAGAAGATATCAAACTCCACAAGGCTTTTGCGGTTTTTCTTATCCATCCTCTGTTCTGTGGCAACAACAGTGGGGTGTACAAAGCAAAAGCTTCTCCGGAAAAAAACCAACCAAAAATCTGTTTCTTCCTCTCATGGTTTTGTGAACTGATTCAGTCAACAGATCAGGTGCTCAAGACAGACACTGTCTTGACAACAATAAGGACATTTAAAGTATAAAAAATATGAGAAGGGCCACAATCTACTGATAGATTTTCCTCAAAAAGCATGACTCCCAGATATCTCAAATGGAGCTTATGAATGGGAATTTTCTGCTAAATAACTGGTGCTGTCTGTCTGTCTATCTATCTATCATCTATTAATTTATTTCATTTATGTCCTTCAAGAACCTTCGGGTGGCATACATTGTTCTCCTCCCAGCAAGAACCCTGTGAAGAAAGTTGGGCTGAGAGATGGTGACTGGCCCAAAATGTCTGGTGTCTGGCCCCGCTGAACTTCATGGCTGTGGTGGAGATTTGAACACAGGTCCCCCACGTCTTAACCCAACACTCTAAGCACTAAACTACACTGGCTTATGGAAATTACAGTACGTCTCAAGGAGAAGCATCAGAAAAAGAAGAAGAAATGCATTTACAAAATGGGGGGAGGGTATCTTGAATATGCAGCTCTGCCTGCGCTCTTAAGTATTTGCCCTCGTATCACTTGCTCAGAGGTACCATTAAAAATAAAGACAACCTTCCAGTATTTTCTAAGGTTTATCATCTTGTGCTTCAGTGGCCGCAGACTTAATGATCCAACAGAGCTGCCCAGAGTCAATTTTGCCAGGGATGTCATTCAGGGTAAATAAAGCAAAATTGTGACCAGAGGAGCAGGTGCCCTGCATCTCTTGCCACTCCTGCAAACGTCATGCCTGCTGCTGCCATATCTGCCAATACCACCTGGGCAGCACAGATTTCAGGCATGGGTGTGATCTCATCCAAAATGGACACGCTGAAGCCTGAAATCTGCACCTAGGGCACTGGTATGTGTCTGCTGCTGGAAGAGGCAGTGGGACAGACAGGGCACCCACAGGAGTGGTGCCTGGGGGCTTCTGCCACCTGAGGCAGCAGGCCTCACCTTGCCTAATGGTTGGGCCGAGACTGATTTGTGACTCTATAATTCCTGGCAGAGACATCACCTTGCCAACAAAGGTCCGTATAGTTAAAGCTATGGTTTTCCCGGTAGTGATGTATGGAAATGAGAGCTGGACCATAAAGAAGGCTGATCGCCTAAGAATTGATGCTTTTGAATTATGGTGCTGGAGGAGACTCTTGAGAGTCCCATGGACTGCAAGAAGATCATACCTATCCATTCTTAAGGAAATGGTGCTCACTGAGTGCTCACTGGAAGGACAGATCGTGAAGCTGAGGCTCCAATACTTTGGCCACCTCATGAGAAGAGAAGACTCCCTGAAAAAGACCCTGATGTTGGGAAAGATGGAGGGCACAAGGAGAAGGGGACGACAGAGGACGAGATGGTTGGACAGTGTTCTCGAAGCTACCAGCATGAGTTTGACTGCGGGAGGCAGTGGAAGACAGGCGTGCCTGGCATGCTCTGGTCCATGGGGGTCATGAAGAGCCGAACATGACTAAATGACTAAACAACAACAACAACAACAACAAATTCCTGGCCAAGGCCAAGGGTGGGGAACCTCAAGCCCTCCAAGCCTCTCTGTCTGACCCCAAGACACACACACAGTTCACAATCCCTGCTCTACACCCTCCTCAAGAGCTATTGCCTGGCTGGAAGTATAACTGAACTCTGATCATGCCTTTTGCTGCCTGGATAGAGGGCACAGAGGGATCTATGAGTGCAGAAACTAGCCCACTACACAAAGGAAAAATTCACATTTGCAGCTCCACCCACTTTTGCTACTGGCCCCACACACCCCTTGCTCCCCAGCATGTTCCCCAGAAGATTATGTGGCCTTCCGACAAAAAAAAGGTTATCTATTCCTAGACTAGACCATTGGACTTAAATCTCTGGTGATTATTAATTCAAAATATTTCAACCACGAAACCTAGTATTTTCAAAACACTAGGGTAGCAAGCCGACTGTAATAAAATCCAAAGTTTAATCATATTGCAGTATTGTACTGGGGTTTGGTTTTGGGGGTTTTCTATTTCCACCAAGCTGTGCCTGAAGTTCAACAGAAATGGGTATCATTAAAACAGAAGCTCAGATATAGCACAAGTCATTTTATTTTAAAATATTTCCTTTCCTCCTCCCAACCTCCGCCCACCAAAAATGTTTGAAGAAAATAATAAATTCACCAAAGGGACTTGCATCCAGTTCATAGCTAAAAGCTGCATTTTAATTTTTCCCACAGTCCTCTCACCAGCTAATGTATACAAGTTATGAGAGTTCCCCCTCCCCTTCTTCTTGATTGACCTTGTTTCTCAAGAGAAAAGTGTATTTTAAATTATATGTTTCACTCTAGGGCCTTTTAAATAACATCAGCTACCATTCCTGTAGATTTCAAGTACGTACATGAAGTTTGGAATTTTCCTGTTCTTCACTTGGGCTGTTCTACCATAAGAGCAGTCTGAAGTAAACAAGCGCACTACGGCCGGGGTGGGATTTAATGTGACCCTCCAAATCTTAAATTCAGGATCAGAGGAAGCATGTTGTGGGGATCACAACTGAGAGAGTGTCAAGTCCTGTGTTCAGGCTTCCCAAAGGCAGCTGGTTGGCCACTGTGAGAACAGGATGCTGGACTAGTTAGTTCTTTGGTCTGGTCTGATATTACTCTATCAAAAATAGAATGTATAATAATAATTTTAAAAAGCACAAAAACACCCACCCCAAACAAACTACTTCCTGACAACATGAAACAAATTACACCCTGGATTTCAAAAGCACTAACGGTGAGCTGCCATTCCATTATTTCAAGAACAGCAACAAAGATGCTCTTTTCTGCAGTTTGAGGAAAAAGTGAAAAGGGCACAGGAGAGCAATTATTTGATGACAGTGACATGTAGGTGACCCATAAATAGTGAATTAACAAAATGTGGCTATTTCACAGTAAATGTCTCATATGAAAGCATCCACTCTTAGGTTTATTCCAATTCCTGAGCCCATTCCATCCAGAGATCCAGTTTTGTAATGAGAAAAATTGAATGATGCCACAATTTGTTTTCCAGCTTTGTAATGCAGAGTCATAGGATACAACAATACTACAAATTATAAAATAAACAGTGGTCTCTTTCATGAGACATCAAGAAGCAGAAGAATGAAAATTAATCATTTTATTTGTAAGAAGCTATTCATTTGGTCCTGGTTAATAGTCCCCATAGATTCTACCCAACGGACACAAAATAGCTCAATTAAATGTGTTGCGAAAATTGGATTGATGAACTCTTGAAAGGTTAAGAACCTCATTCTGAATGCTCTTTTGCCTATATTATTGACCTCAAATGCTAAGGTAATAAATCTGTTTTATGATAATCATGTCCAACTCATTTAGGCAAACCAGCTGATTGTGACAAAGCTACATCTTGCAATAATTATGAAAGAACACTCATCCCCCATCTTTAAGTGCTTCTGACAATCAAGGGAATTCAAGAAAGGGAGAAGTGGAAACTCATTATGTTGACCATGGGGAAAAATCTTCTCCCTCAGCACTCACAGGGTATGATCCAGGGCTTCTCCTGCAGGCCAATACATGCAGTGGGGGTTTGGAAGGAAGTATAAGCTACTGTGTGATCAGGATCCTCTGAACGTGTGCTCCAGAGAAACATGCTTCACATGCAACAGGACCTCTTGTGGACATCACATGGAAGAAAATTGGGGGTTCGGGTCATGGCTATTGATTTCAGAATTCACTGTCAATGAATGACCACTTATCAGTGCTCTTTTTCTAGAAAAAGAGGTGCCAGAATTCACCATGAATGCCTGCCTTGTTCTCTTAGAATGGCAAGGGTGCCCACATGAAAACTGCCTGAACTGAGTTCTTGTGAGTTCCCCCTGAAAAAAGCCCTGTCTATGATCCTTGTGCAGGAGCCCCAAACCCAGGAAGCAGGCGAGAGAGACTAAAGGTTGGTGGCTGAGGAGGCAGAAGGAATCTGCAACCATTTGGTCCACCATAATTCCACAGCTCTGTATAAATCAGATCACAGATCACTCTGTGCATAGCTGCTCTAGTAACCACAGACTTGTGCTCAAGCCACCCTGAGCAGCACCGGGGACTTCCCTGGTAAGAAATAAAAGGCACGGTTTTATTTTTAGAAGTAAGCAGTGCAGTTTTCAACTGCATACGCTGCTACTGAGATATGCACATGAGTTTCACAATGTGATGCTGAGAGCAACATGACCAAAAGGCACAAAAAGATATTCAAGAAGCAAGCCTAAGGGTAGACCTTTCTGCTTATTGCTTGGCCTTAAGCCCAAGTTGTCTGCTGAGTGAGCTGCCTTGCATCAGGTGAGATTATTTGCCCATCCGGCTACCCTGGCAGGCCATGGCTTTCCAGAGCCTCAGGAAGAGGTCCGTCCCATTACCTGCTAACTGATTCTTTTAACTGGATGCCAGGGATTAAACCCTAGTTATTCTGCTACCAACCCTAGCTCTCTAAAGAGTACACCTGTAGGATGGGTGCATTTTCAAAAATCTGCAAGACTCATTCACACACCATCTTTTTGGGGGAGCAGGCACGCTAACCAACAACAAGCACACCCAACTGTAAACCCCCCAAAATCTAGAAAACTTTGCCTTTTGGGGTTAGACAAGCACCTTTAATTCTACTGTTTTTTGGCACCTGCTAAAAACTTTTTTGTTCAGACAAGCTGACCCAGACATGTCATATTATTATGTACATTTATTTTTAATTTGTACATTTAACTGTTGGTTTCATTTCTATTTTCATAATTGTATTATGTCTACTGTTTTTAAACTCTCAATTTATGAATTTAAATGAATATTTCATGCAAGCTGCTTGGAGATTTTTTAAATTGAGCATTATATAAATTTTGCTGAAAATACATAAAGTCAATGCATCATGTGCAAGCAGCCAACAGAGGGTGCAAGCCACATCATAAAAAACAACCCCAAAAAACCTAGGTAACAGGGTAAGCTTGACACATATTTCTTGTTACAATAAAAAACAAGCAGATAAGAGTGAAGCACATTAGGTACGCAATTAATTTCCTCCAGATGGCTGCCAAGGCTGCTTCAGAAAAGTGAGGAGATGCTTATAAAAAGATGTGTGTGTTAAAAAAAAAAAGACAATTTTTGACTGTATGTGATCATGCAGCAATAGCTAAACACCCTTCTCTCTCCCTGTGTTGCAGGGAGAGACTTTGGTAAGCAAATTGTGTCTTGAGGAGCCAGGTGTGTTTATTAGCCTTGGGCCCTTGAAAGACGATAAATTTGTCATGGGAAATGAAAGACGGCTGGCTTGGAGAGGAAAGTTGGCTCTCATTCTCTAACACTTGTGCATGCACATGAGGCTCCAGGATGCTATCCCCCCCTTTAGCGATTCATAAGCCATTATGGACTATTTAAGTGCTTTAGCGAGATGATTTCTCTATCTTAACCGCAAGCACATCGCTCCATAGCAATAGGCTGAAGGGAACACCTGCCCTCTCAGCTACATTTCAACTCTGTACAGGGGATACGCAAGTCTTTCGACAGAAGCATCAAGACCCGATTAAAAGGCACAGGGAGGGGGACCCTTCCCTCGTCTTCAAGCACAAGAAAGATGAGATCCTACTCTTTTTGTCATGAATAGAGGTTGGGGGGGGAATGAAGTATCTGTTAGGTTTGGTTACCATGGCAATCACCCCCACTTGGAAGGTCCAGAGATCTTAGTATGTTGACAGAATGATTTGTAATGGAGTTGCTTAAAAAAATAAAAAGATAAATAAATAAAAAGGAGCTGTTCATCATATTTTGACTGAAACAACTCATTTTTAGCATTTGCTTTTTGCCTCTTCTTTCAAGTGCAGGACATAAAAGCTACTATTTATTATGACTACAGGCACCAGGAAGAATGGCTAGAGATTATTTACTGCCCTTACATGCCCTCCGGCGTCTCGCAGATGAAAGCAGGAATAACTCCAGCACATGAGTGACGATGGTATGAGGGGCAGAATCCCACAGCGGTCCTGTAGCTCAGAGGCAGAGCATCCACTTTGTGTGCAGAAGGTGCTAGGTTCAATCCCCAGCATCTACAGGTGAGGCTGGGAGATAACCCTGTCTGAAATCTTGGAAAGCCATGGCTAGTCAGGGCAGGCAGCACTCAGCTAGGTAGGCCCAAGGGTAACAGTATAAGGTTGCTTCCTGTGTTCCTTTTGTACAAATCCTAAAACAGGCTTCCTCAGCCTTGGCCCTCCAGATGTTTTGAGACTAGAATTCCCATCATCCCTGACCACTGGTCCTGCAAGCTAGGGATCATGGGAGTTGTAGGCCAAAAACATCTGGAAGGCCGAGGTTGAGGAAGCCTGTCCTAAAACATCAGGAGATCTTCCTATAATGTTCAATTATGAACCTACGTGAGAATAAAATGCAGATGATGTTCAACAGTGGGGTACTTAGAAGTACTGTAAATAAATACGAAACATATCTTTGATACTTAGGGCTGGTTCGCACATGGCCTTGACTGTAAGTTGTCCATATGGTGCAATGTGGTTGCAAGACTCAGGTTTGCATGTTCTACCATAGCCAACAAATTGCAGGTGCTAATATTGTGCAGCATGAAGCAATTGGATGCATAAAAGCCGACTCCTTTTGGAATAAAAATTGTCCAGACCCATAAGTATTAGTCAAAGCTTTGCTAACCAGAACTTCTTCAAAACAGGTACAGAAACAATCCATGATACAGCCATAAAGTTGGATAAAGCATTTGCCTATTCAAACATATGTTCTTCTTCTTAAATATATAATTATGATCACAGCACAGATCAAAGCTCTGTCTTGCCCATCAACCTGCATCCAGCCTAAGGCTATGCAGCTCCTTGAGAGGCTTCACAATCACATCCTTCTCTCACTCTACCTGGAAACAAAAGGCAAAGCCAAAGTGGCGAATTTCCAGCTGAATACCTTCATCGCATGATCTATGGTTAAATACTCACAGCGCCTCCTTACTAGCCACACCGCAGTGGCATCCACACCTCAGAAGCACATGGTTCTCCAAACAAGCGGACTAGATTCAGTTCAAGAAAACATTATTTTGTTATTGCTGTTATTATTACCTTTCATTATATCTCACAATTCCTCCAAGGAGCTCAGGGTTCTTGGTTCTCCCTGCCCCTCAAATGTTAGTCCACTGTATTAATTCAATACTCTTACTACTTGGCTCTTTTTTCCCTCCTGCATCCACAATTTTTTACATCTTTGTTGCTGCTTAAAATGTGCAGAAGACCCTCGTGTTCACAGACCAAGAGGAATCTAAATGAGGAAGAGTATCCAAGAGCTTGCTAGTCACATAAAAGTATCATTAATGGAAATATTACTGGATTAACTGTCCATGCTAAATACTTGCACCAGACCAGGCTAGATCTCAAGATTTTGGCCCCCACCCCCTGCATTCTATCCACCACCGACTTCTTTAAAGTGTTTTTTCCCCTCTACACATTCAAATCCAGATATTCTCGCTTTCAAGGGGCTCTGTGAATTGGTTGCAAATCATTGTGTGCAAATGAGGTATTTCTCAGGCTTTAAAAATATTTCTTCCTAGGTACTATTATTGCTACCAGAGACACTTATCAACATAGTCTAATCTTGGCTTCTTGAGAGAGTTCTTAGATTTCTTAAGAGCTGCTGCTGCTCATTCCTCAGTTAGAGTAATAAACCTCTGGCTGTGTTATAGCTGCCTGGTTGTTCTGGAGAAAGCTGCCGCGGCAGGCAAATGAGCTAGGTAATGGTATCGTATACAGGGCACAACAATCAGCCTGGTGGAGGGGGAAAGTGTGTGATCCCTAATAACTTCACATGAAACCTCATTCTGTTCTCTTTTATACTGAAGTAAAGTTTGTGTGGGTGTGCAAGGGTAGGTGTGCATTTGGGGGGGGATTCACTGAGGTTATCCTGCCCCCCCAATTGTTGTGGCTGTTTTTTACCAGTCTCTTCATACAAAAGGGACACAGGTGGCACTGTGGGTTAAACCACAGAGCCTAGGACTTGCTGATCAGAAGGTCGGCAGTTCGAATCCCCACGATGGGGTGCGCTCCCATTGCTCTGTCCCTGCTCCTGCCAACCTAGCAGTTCGAAAGCACGTCAAAGTGCAAGTAGATAAATAGGTACCACTCCAGCGGGAAGGTAAATGGTGTTTCCGTGTGATGCTCTGGTTCGCCAGAAGCGGCTTAGTCATGCTGGCCACATGACCCGGAAGCTGTATGCCGGCTCCCTCTGCCAATAAAGCGAGATGAGCGCCACAACCCCAGAGTCGGTCACATCTGGACCTAATGGTCAGGGGTCCCTTTACCTTTACCTCATACAAAAGAAAATATCCGAGAGTGACTTGACAAGATGAAATAAATAAAAGCCAATTTAAATTCCGGGGGGAGGGGGAAACAATGGACAACACAAAATACACAAAAGGCTCCTTTAATAACATATTAATAAGGAGAGGTCCTATTTCACTAAAAGATGAGCATCAACATAGCTGGCAGTGTCATTACCAAGAGACCAGTGGCGTAGCGTGGGGGTGTAGGGGGGCTGGCCGCACCAGGCGCAACATCTGGGGGGGCGCGCTCGCACTCGAGTGCTAAAATCCACGGGTTAGGGGGCGCAAATTACTTGCCTTGCCCCGGGTGCTGACAACCCACGCTACGCCACTACAAGAGACTGAGTAACAAAGTTCTTAGCCAGGTGCCTGGTGGCTGACAAGGACAGTGCCTGGTGTGTCTCCCTAGGGAGAACATCTCATGGGTGGTGGGGACACCACTGGAAAGGCCCGTCCATGTGTGACCACCTTCCATGTGTCCCCTCAGGTGGGGCACACAGAGAAGGGCTAGCTCAGTATAAAATGACTAGTGTTTTCATTGGTCTGTTATTTTGTCCAGTTTTATTTTAGTTTACAAATAACCAGAAGACATGACCATCCAGAGGGAACTATTTCCAAAAAGGACAGGAGTTGGGTCTGATCTCTCCACCACTTTAAATTGTTTTCCACGATGAGGAAAAAGGAAAACCAGGGCATTCCAGTATCAAATCAGAAAGAGGAATGTCTTCTGTAATTCCAAAACTGTCCCTGGAAAATCCAGACACTTGGAGGGTATGAGAAGGGGAAGCTTATCTTCTGGTTCAGCCCCACCTTGTTTTGTGGTCAAGTTATCTTAGTGACTTATGAATTCCTAGAAGATATCTTGAAACTGACCAGACACATTGTGTTTGGGGTTGTTTTGAACTTGCCTTCCCAGCAGGCATGAATAGGATTTATCCTGGAGAAACTCCTCACTAGATTAATTATCACTGTGTGGAAGATCTTTATAAAAAAAATACCAGATACAGTAAAGTCTTCACCACATTGAAGAACCAACATCAGAACTTTTTCAACTCTTATTTATTTATGCAAACTCAGTAGGTTCATAGTAAGGCTGACATATGCCTTCTAACCAATTAGCATATTAATTTTAAATAAGTGTGCACATTACCAAAGCCTCAGTAGAGTGGCCTTTGGGAAAAGCCACCTTTCAGTTTAATTAGTAAAACTCACCAGTCATCATTGGTAGAAAATGAGTTTGAATGTTCTCTTTCATTTATTACCAAAAGTAATCCAACTAATTAAAATTTGCTCTGATTAATCAACTAAAGCTTTAGTTGATTTGTCTACTGATCGAACAAATTAAAAGTTGCAGCCATGAGGTGAGATTCAGGCCACATTCAAACAGCACACCCCCCGCCTGATTTTTAAGACGTTTCCTTACCTAATAATTTCCACATTTTATGTGATATTTCACATGGCATAAAAACCACTTCTGGAAAGCTATCAGAATCTAGAGGAAGTTTAGCTCCCATTTCAATGTTATTTGCTTCCAGGGGGAAAAAAATCCATTTGCAATCCTCTTAACCCAGAAAATTGCAGTTCTATGTTGCAATTTCATGGGGTGAAATTCCAGGTGGTATTCCAGAACGCAGCTCTTTCCCGCTATTAAAAAAAAGGGGGGGTGATGAAAAAGCCACAGGTCCATAGTACAAGAGGCAATGCAGTGTAAATGGGATGTTAGAATCCAGGATAAAAACACTAGCATCCTCTTCTGGAAAACTAACCCTATAATCCCCATGCACCTTCAATGTAGTGTGAGTGGGCATCCGCTTGGCAACTGGGCTTCAGGTTTCTCTCATCCTCCAATCCCACCCCCAACCAAGTGCCTCCAAAATATGCTCTGGAGAATTGCAAGACCCACTGGAGCAGACTTTGAGAATGCACTGGGCTCTGGAGGGCAACTACAGAGCATGCAATTGTGCAGGGGGATTTCTGTGGAACAAGCAGGCACTCACTGGATGTGAGTGCCTGCTTGTTGCCCAGTTTCTACATGTCAGTCCTAGCAAAACTCACTGATCAGTAAAGTTGTATATATGCAATGAAAAGACAATTCAGAGAAATATATGAAGGGGGGGGGGAATGTTAAGGAAATTGGTAGGCATCTTGAAAATTCATTTCTCTGAGGTTAGGCACATGCATAGATGGTTCAACCTGCTTTTGCAGAGAGGATGGCTGAGTTGCTTTGTGGACGCTATAATGGATTTAAAAACAGTAATTCAATTGAAAAACAGACAGCCTGGTGCCAGATACAAAGATGTGATGGAAATGAGGCATTTCTGTGGTCAATCAAACATAGGAGATGTTTCGAGCATGGCTGCTCTTCAAAGTAAACCTCAATATTTTTAATTAGAACTGCAGCTTTTCATTTATCAGCAAGATGCCATTCCCCTGTATATGTTGGATGGTTCTTCATCCCAGGACTAGTAATCATAAATGTTGGTGTTTATTGGCATATAGTTCACACAAAATAAAATATCTGTCAATTATAAACTTCCTTTCATAAAATGGAAAGGAAAACATTCCGCCGTCTGTTTGGCTAGTGAGAACAACCCAGAAGTAGGAGGAGGGGGAGGAGTGAGGAAGGAAGGAAGGAAGGAAGGAAGGAAGGAAGGAAGGAAGGAAGGAAGGGGGGAAGGATAACCTCTCTCCAGTTTGATGCTCAATTCAGTTTAGGTGCCTGGTAGTACATATCAATTAAAATGATAAATACCATTAACAACATTTGATTAAACACACACACACTGATAGTCATCACATTATTCTTTATTGATTAATATCACAGAGTTCACTAACCATTATCTAACACACTGCTTCTTTCCCAGTCTCAGTCAACCAAAATTCAGATCAGCCACAGATCAGTTTTGAGAGAGAGTTTTTGTGGAAGCATATTTGGCACTTGAGATGAGAACTGACTGGAGGGTTTCCCCCCAGCTACTCAACGTGGCCATTGTTCAAGAGAGGCAGTTATACATGTAGCTCACAAAGTTTGTTGGTAAAACCATTGCTCAGATTAACAGTTTGTTGCATGGTAAACCTGCATTTGGATGTCACAGTTTCAGATCGCAGACTGCATGACTGAAAGCTCCTCCATTTCCTTGTCAGGAATCATCAGTTACGCTGTATCCCACCAGATGTATAATGCAGAATGGTGGATTCAGTGGAATTTACTCCATATCAGGATTGCAGCCTTAATATGCACAAACACCTTCTTTAAAATTGTGTGTCACATATGAATGATGCACAAGGCAATTGTGTGACAAGACAATTATGTTGTTCTGGGTTTCTTTTCTCTCCTTTTTTTTTAAGGGACAATCACCAGAATTTGCTTAAACTGCATATTTAACGAGATTAGACAGGAAATTATCAAATTCCAATTTCCTACATTTTCTCACCAGGAAGCTTGAAACAAGAAGCCAATTTGAGTGAGTGAATTAGCAAAACACAGGGAGTCCTCTTCAAAATAATCCAAAAGCAGACACAAATCACACAAGTACCTGTTCATCATTCTGTTGTGCATTTAGAAATCTTACCTGTCACAATAACAGTGATTACTTTTTATAAACAAGAGAAGTGCTGAAGATCAATCCTGTTTTGATTCCAAGCCACACAAAAGCGGGATGACTGTAGTGTTAAAAGAAAATACACTCTGTACGTGACCAGAGGCACTTTAATCTTCATTACATATACTTCAAGTGCTAGTTGACCTCAGAAAGGGCTGATACAGACACAGATCAGAAAGATCTCAAGTGCTACAGAATCTGTTCAAGGGCTAGTCTGGGATAGGGCCTTGGCCCCCAGTTCTGCCCAAAGCCAAGTTTATGAAGAACCATTTAATTTTGGGTGTAGTAGGGGTGGAATATCCCTCCATCTTAACCGGCAGAGATTAAAACTGCTTAAAAAGCATTGCCTCTATTTCCTTTCTTGACCCATTTGCTTTCCCTCTCATGCAGGGCTGAAACAGGCACCACTGTAGTCATGGGTAAAGCACTTGTTTGTGTGAATATTGTGCATGTGTAGCCATTGCATTAAAAACACCCTTGGCCATGTGGGCTAAACCATTCATGTGCAGAGCAAGCTGGCTGCCTATTGGTGGACTTTATAGGTGGCCGTTATTCATGCAAATCAGCCAACTTCTGTGACAAGGCTTATCATCACTGAGAGGGTTCACATAAAACACTTAACAAGGTAAGTAAGCACTTTACTGAGGAGCACCATGATATATGCTGGGAGGAGCACAGAGAGTAGAAACACCATTGTGCATCTGCAGCAGCACAACTGGACTCCTTCATCAGCCCCACCTGCAACCAAACGCATCTCTCCTGTATCAGTCTCCACAGCCACAGCAGGCGCTGTAACTCTCCAACAGTTTGACTTCACCCTTAAAGGCGCACTCTGCCATTGTCTCCTAAGGCAGAGGGGAGTCAACAACAATGATGTATGTTTCACCTCTTCACAAGGAAAAGGAAAAGAACCCAGGTCAGAACAATTTTTTCATCCTCTCTCTCACACCCCTTCTTGGAAAGTCCAGTCTTGGGTCAAATTTTAAAGTTTTGGGTTGTTGTTGTTTTTTTAAAAAAGTCTGACATTTAGTCATCTTTTTCATTATTTTACAGTGCACAAACTAGAAGGTACCAGCAAGGGTGACATGTCAGAAAAAACACTGCAGCAGGAAGCAGAAAGTCACAACAAACAGAAAAACAGAAAACAAAGTGTTTTACTTCAGGTAGGAAAGAAAACAAAAGGAAGCAAAAAAATGTGAGATGGAAAAAAGCACCATTCATTCCTCTTAGCGAAATACAATTTGCACTCTGCAGAAAAGGTTATGCATTTCCTGAAATTAAGTATGTGAGAGGGAAATGTCACAATTCTTAGAACAACAAACAGACCCCATTAGGATCTACAGGAGTGTTGTGCTTGGCCCTGCTGAGAAGCTGAGGAAATTATTCTGGAAAAAGAGGAAAACAATAATCTGCATAAATTATGTACTGCATAGCATGCACCAGTTGCAGAATTCAGGTCTTCTTGGTGCAGGATTTTTATGATTTTAGGACAAACTACAATGCTGTATTGTTTTACTGTTTTAACTGTCTACTATAACTTATAAGGTGCGTGTGTGTATATAAATCTATATATACTTCACTTCTGGTTGTCAATCCTTTCTTTCACACACAAACACAAATAGCTCTTTGCCTCCCCTTTCCAGCAGCCCTATTTTAGCTTTCACATAGAATTTTCTTCTTCACCCCGCCCTCTATTTCCAAATCAACCTAGGAATGTTCACCCACCCTCCATCCCATATCACCGCCTAATTTCTCCAAATGACACCTCTTGCCCCTCTCCAACACCTATTTCCACATAATTACATTGTTAAATCTGGCCATAGCAAACAGGAAAATTTCAAACCACTGTGGATGAAGACAAGGCAGAATGGAAAAATTTAGCATCCTTTTAACATTTTTAACATCCTTTGTTCTAAGTAGTAAAGAAGCATCACTTAAATGAATCATCTAGGAGCTACAAACTAGAAATTAACAAGTTAAAATTTCAGCTCAACTGTGTACTCCTTAGTGGCCTTAATATCTTTAAACATCAACCCACCTCACAGTCAATAATAATAATAATTATAATACTGACCTACATGGCACCGTTATAGGAGATAAAGAGAGAATGTATAGCAAATGCTTTGAACACCTGGAAATAGCAATATACAAATGCTTAGTATAGTGGTACCTCAGGTTAAGTACTTAAGTCGTTCCGGAGGTCTGTACTTAACCTGAAACTGTTCTTAACCTGAAGCACCACTTTAGCTAATGGGGCCTTCTGCTGCTGCTGAGCCGCGGGAGCACAATTTCTGTTCTCATCCTGAAGCAAAATTCTTAACCTGAAGCACTATTTCCGGGTTAGCGGAGTCTGTAACCTGAAGCGTATGTAACCCGAGGTACCACTGTATTCCTTTATGACTGAACCCATTTCAATGGTCTTCAGGCATGGCATCTAGCATATGTAGAACTTAAAAGGGCCCCAATTTTCTGGGCTAATGCAGATTTGGTATGGTCACTGGCTATATAAATTGAACGAAGAAAGGCAATCTCTAATTTGCCACTCTGGCATTGCAATGTTCATGCATGTAACACTGCACACAGAAGGGCAGAAAGGAATAGGATGATGGCTGGGTTGCAAAGCAAATGTAGCAGTTCTAAAGAGTGCAACACACCCAATTTATCCTACACAATTTAAAGCTGATTTTTTTTCTTGATGAAATCACCACATATTTCTATATAAAAATCACTTGCTTAGAAATGCACCTGAGCCAATTACCACACACTCACCTTGCAAAATACAACTTGGTTGCTTTTTGGTGGAGCTGAAGAATACGTAAAAAATAAAAACTGGATTGGAAAAAATTGAAGATTAGATACAGCCCAATAAAATCCTCTGAACTAAGCAAGCGAGGAATGCTACCTTTAAAATGTGCTGGTGTGGAACATTATGCGGAACCGTTTCCAGATCGCCCTCCTGCGTCCAAAAGACCCATAGAAACTATCTCCTAAAAAGAGTCTCAGGCTAGCTCCTCCTCAGTGCAGCCTTTGGAATTTCCAAACTTTATGTTGTCATATCTAAAATACTGAAAATACTATGGGATGCTTACAAGAACACGGTGGTTTGCCATGGAGAAGGAAGCCGGGTAATGTGACCCAGCATGTTCCTCACTGCTATGATTCTATTATGAAAAGAAATCTTCATTTTTGAATTTTGCTTTAACTTTAGGTAAAACTCAGCTCCGCCCTCAGAAGGCACCATTTCAGAGCTTCTATCAAGCACCCCTAGTGGGGATATCCCCAGCAAGTCTCCCACTGGTCCACACATTCAGTGATTGGGTGGGGAGGTCTTCAGCAGCAGAGTGTCATAAGGATCACTCTGTTGGCAGCAGCTGGTGGAAGGCTAGTTAAGCCACCACCACTTCAAAGCTCAATAGAAGATGGGGGATGGATTGCAGCCCCCATCAGTCAGTTTGGAGAACAGGACAATGGTTAAAATATTCACCATTACTACATGCTAATGGTGAATATTTTGACCATTGACCTGTTCTCCAAACTGACTGATTGGGGCTGCAATCCACCCCCATGTTCTAATGAGCTTTCCGTGCGCTGCTCTGGTTTGCCAGAAACAGCTTAGTCATGCTGGCCACATGACCCAGAAGCTGTACGCCGGCTCCCTCGGCCAGTAAAGCGAGATGAGTGCCGCAACCCCAGAATCGTCTGTGAAAGGACCTAACGGTCAGGGGTCCCTTTACCCTTTTTTTACTACATGCTAAAGCAGCATTAAGGTGAATCACCACAGTGTTTAAAGCCCCAAGCCAGTACTAAATGAGAACATTTATTCCCAAACTGAAGTAGTATTAAAAGTCAATTGTGCTCCAATAAAAGCAGAAATGAGCTCTGCTGGGCTTTCTCTCCCCCCCCCCCCAACCATGAGGTACTTCCTAGATTACTTTCTTGAGAGAAGATCTCAAGAAATGAGTCTGTTTTGCAAGGAGTGGGAGAAGCACAGTGTATTTTCTTTTGCCTCCTGGGACGATTCATTATCAACATACATTTGATATCTTTTATTCATCAGGAATAATCTTCTCATTTGGTACCCATTTGGTACACCAACAATTGGCATGCCTCTCTTTGCAGATTCCTGAAGATACAACTGTCAGTGATGTGCATAAGCCATCCAGAGAAATGTGGCTACTCTAAGGCTGCAATCCTACGCAAACTAGCTGTGGGCTAAGCCTCACCCCAAAATATCTTAGTGTTTTCATAGGAAGACCAGTCTGAACAAAAAAGAGAGGAAGTGAAAAATCATCCCCTGCAGCTTAACCTCTGATTTATGTCTGACTCAGCAACATATCTGGAAATGAAATTAGGACTCAGCTACACAGCTGCAAATCAAATGTTTTAAATGTGTTGCAAAGTGCAATATACAAATGCGACACTAGATGGCGACAGTGAGCTACGCAAAAAAATCAATATATTTTTCAAAACTTTTTTTAAAAAGCATTTTTACAGCATTTTTAAATAAGTTTGTAGACTCCACCCTAGTGAGAGTTTCCTCTTGGTTTTTATTTAGGAACAGAGTATGTGTTAGTCTGTTGCAGCAGAAGCGAAGGCTGCAAGTAGAGATGGGGGAAATGCGATTCAGTTCACATCTTACAGATAGGTAGCCGTGTTGGTCTGCCATAGTCAAAACAAAACAAAAATTTTTTTTCCTTCCAGTAGCACCTTAAAGACCAACTAAGTTAGTTCTTGGTATGAGCTTTCGTGTGCATGCACACTTCTTCAGATAGATTGGTCTGCCATAGTCAAAACAAAACAAAAATTTTTTTTCCTTCCAGTAGCACCTTAAAGACCAACTAAGTTAGTTCTTGGTATGAGCTTTTGTGTGCATGCACACTTCTTCACTTCTTCTGAAGAAGTGTGCATGCACACGAAAGCTCATACCAAGAACTAACTTCGTTGGTCTTTAAGGTGCTACTGGAAGGAAAAAAAATTTTTTTGCAGTTCACATCTGAAAGCAAACTTACCTAATGTGCCCTTTCTAAAGCAAAATATGTGAACTGAAACAGAGCCATCCTTTGAAATTCACACTGAATTCTGATTTTTGCAATGCAGGTCTCCAACCAGGTCATTTGTACAAAAATGTATATATTGAAGTAAAAATCCATGCATTAGTGGAAGGAACATACAAAAATGCATTATGTTGGGCAAAATTGCATATAAATGTGTATAGTAAGAGAAATTTAAACAATGGTGAATTTTGTGATAACTTTTTAAAAAATGCAATCTGCTATGGAAATGTGAAGAATTAATCTTAAAATTGGGGGGAGGGATGAGAAACTGAGAGAAACCAAAATTGACATAGCCATCCTTCCTGCAAGCTCATTTCATCAAAAAGGGCAGGTTATTTACTGAAAACACGAAATACACACCGTCTACCCACCTCACTACATAAACTGGGTTTCATTTTCCTAATTCTGATTAGGCCATGTCTAAAAAGGCAAAAACTAATTCAGATGATAGGTCTTTCTCCTCAATCCCATCATCGGGCTGTTTCAAACTCAGACTTTGCAGCTCTTGAACATCTGCATACATTTCTAATCATTCTGTTTGTTTGATAAGTGCCACAATCATGAGTATGAATCATCTTGCAAGATACTTACGGAACTAAAACTTATTTTTGTTGGTGATATTAGGAGCTAGCAGAGCTGCTTGATTCTTGACCATAGGGCAACCGGTGGCGTCATTTTAAGAACTGATGGTCACTGCTGACACACAACAGGGAGGCAAATGAAAAGCTACCAAACTTGCTCCATAGAATAAAATAATTTTACAGTTGGGAGGAGCTATGGAGATAATCTAATATGACCCTTACTTAATGCTCTTTGTTCTTCTGGCAGCTGAATCTTCTTGCCATCACTTTGCCCTCACTGTCCTCAGACTCAGGCTCTTTCTGCTATTTAATCAGATTGTTCCTGCCACTTTTCTGGATTTATTTATTTTTTAACAGGCATCCAGGATGCCTCCATGTCAGGTACAGTGGTATGATCCCATTCATGCAATTAGCAGGACCACTGGTGGGGGCAATTGAGTTTGAGGGGCAGTGAGGGCAAAAACAGAAGAAGGAAAATTATGTTGCAAAGCAAGCAACAGTAGCCAGGAAGGGAAAGGGTGTCAAACAGCATTGAAACAATGTGCCTCTGCTTACAATAAGTTTCATAAGCTCTAACACTCATGAAAATAAAATATTAAAGTGGGTTAGTAGCGTCAGGTCAGCCCTAATGATAAGGCACGGTAGGACAAGTTCTAACAAACGCTACTGGAAAGGGGAATAGATGAGCCAAAGGGAAAGTGGGCCCATCTGTACAAAATATAAGCTGTCCCTTATTTTATTTAACAAACAATTCCTTGCTATCATCAGGTGGAATCTAGACACATATAGTGGTACCTTGGTTTTCGAACTTAATCCATTTCGGAAATCCGTTCTTAAATCAAGGTGTTCTTAAACCAAGGCGTGCTTTCCTATAGCAGCGGGGGACTCAATTTACAAATAGAACACACTCAACAGGAAGCAGAACATGTTCTTATTCCAAGGCAAAGTTCATAAACCAAAACACCTACTTCCAGGTTTGCAGCGTTCTTAATCTAAGTTGTTCATAAACTAAGCTGTTCTTAAACCAAGGTACCACTGTATAAAAAACGCTGTGAAAATGCTTTTTTAAAAAAAAATATTGAATTTGCCATAAGCTCACCATCACCATCTAGTGTCACATTTGCATAATGCACATAAAACACACTTTAAAATGTTATATTTGTAGCTGTATAGCTGAGTCCTCAGTCTTACAAATCAGCTGAGGCAAAGCAGCAACAGTGGTTCTAAACTTCATGCCATAGGAAATAAGCATATGCAAAACCCTCCTTAAAAATTTGCTGGCTTTATTGAAAATCTTCCTTTCTTCAGAATTTCTCATGACGTTTCTCCTGAGTGGGAACCTCTAAAACTGCCTACCTCCAAGTTAGTATTTTCTGTCACACTTCCTTATTTGGTGTCACAGCAACTGTTAGGGGAAACACTTGAAAGCACCCTAACATATTACCAATGGGCCTTTAGGCAAAATGGAGGAAGCAGTTGAGCTCAGTTCACCTGTTCTACACTCAAAATTCCACAGATCATTCCCTGATGGGCTCAGCCAAGCAGAGCAAACCTAATTTATCTGGCAGAACATGCCGGCTAAGGTTTATCAGTGTTAGAAACTGAGATATGAAAGCTAAGAACTAAATGACACCTTAAGCCTAGGTTATGGGCACAACAATGGAATGTCTAGGTGCACTTTTTATATATATAAAAAATACAAAGCTGAAAATGAACGAACTGCAGCTAAAACCTTATGTTCATTTTTCACATGGTCTGGTCCTTCCCCTGCCCACCGCCCTAATATTCTTAAGAGGGTCTCTTCTCCAGTCTTCAGAGAGTAGCTGGAAGTGGGGAGGCAGAAAAAGGTCCTCCTTTCCTTCCACTCTGCAGTTTTAATCTGAAATCTTAGGTGAAGTACTGCGTCCAGAGCTCAGAAACTGCTTGCGCTAATGAAATTCCCTGTCACAAAATGCGCCTGGAACAATGGGAGTTTCGAACACTGAGGTTTATCACACCATCAAAATCTCTTTTGTGTGTGAAAAGAGAACTGAATTCCAGAGATGGGCTTCCATTTGCCTTCGGTATTGTGCAACATATTGTACAAGGCCCCATATGCCTCAAGAGGTGCGCCAGCCCACATCTCTTGCAACAACCACAACTTGTTTCGCATGCTGTCACATAACAATCCACAAAACAGCGCCTCTCCCAGTTTTTAAGGCACTCACAAATTTCTGGATCAAACCCCATATGCACTACTTATTCAATGAAACCCTAAAAACAAATATTTCCCCAAAGTCTCACAAGGTCAGCTTCTATTACTGCAGTATAATGGAACACTATCTTTGATTCAACTTTCATCTATCTACTTACAACACCTCCGCCGACATAATTTTGTATTATATATTTCATACACCCCTGGACTCCAGACTTCACATTTTGCTAGAGAAATCCGCTGAAATCTTCATGTACAACTAAAACATCTGAGAGATTAAATCTTTCACCTCCATCACATTGCAATTCTGTTATTTATTTAAAAGCTATTCTCCTCTCTGCTATCTGATGGAGCCTAATACCTCTTTTCCACAACAGTATGGAACGTTATTTTCTCCTGGTGGCCTTTTACGTGACCTGTAGTTCAATAGCAAACTTTATATAGTCAACTCGACTGACTGGAGTAAAAGGGAGAAAATATTAAGTATGTATTATGAGTTTACTCTCCCCATCCATCAGACTTTGACACCAATAAAAACAAGAGCACATTATCCAATCATAGCCACTGCCACCTCATAGAATGTGCATAGAAGAAGAAGAAAAAACCTGACAGTAATTTTCTTTAATATTAGCTTTCTGTGGGATAAATCCTAACTCTTCCTCTAATGCGTGTATCATTCTTTGAAGACCCTGATAGACAGAACCCATTTTAAGTGAACAAAGCATCAAGTGTACCCTGTCATTTTGAGCGATTTGCTAGCCTCTAGCCAACCCCATGCATCATAAAACAAACCAAAAAATCCACAGACACACACACAACAGGACAGGCATTTGTCTAGCATAATAGTGAATGAACAAAAAGATTTTAACAGAATGACGGACAATAGTGCTTTTTATTCCAAAATTTCAAAATGCTTTCAAGAGTTACAAGGGCGTATTATTCTTAAGGACATCTTCTCTGCAAAAGAGAATCCAAACTAGTTTCTTTTATCAGTGGAGAAGCTGTGTAGCAGGGTGATATATAATGATTGACTGGAAAACACAAAACTCTGGAAGTATGCTTTCTCTCACTCTCTCTGCAGATAAATGTTCTGCATCTGTTCAAAAAATACGGAGGGGAGGGGAACAAATTTCTCAGCTCTGGCTACATCTTCCACCAGACACCTTTCACCATGCTGGAGGCCTGGGTGCATGGGGAAGAAAGTTGTGCCCGGCCTCTCTGAACAAGGCAGGCGGTGGGTTGCGTAATCAGTTCTGAAGTTTTGGTGGAACTCAATGGAGCCCTGGGTGTCTGCAGGATTTTTCTCCAGTGGAGGAGCAAAGTAAATACTCCCGCTAAAGAAGCAAACAAAAACATATGCAACTAGAACCAGAGAACAGGTCTACCATTTATGACAGATCTGGTGACTGAGTGGTAGTGAGGATTAAGGGAACCTGGCCTCTGAGAGACGAGTATTCCAGGTCTACCTCTCCAACTTGTGGGACAAATTTGACCTTGCAAGGGTCCCTATTTGGCCTACAAGGCTGTTTTCCCAAAACCACATCCCTGTACTACACACACCCAACCAGCCCCAAACCTGACATCATATGAGAGGTCAGGTGCAGAGCAGGTAAGAGACACAGCTGGATGGAGACATAGCAAGGTAGGCTACCTGGCCAAGTTCCCCAAGAGGATCTTGAACACACAGCTGGATCCCTGCAGTGATCAGGGTTGAAGTCATCTACTAGATCAGGGGTAGCATCCCCACCAACTGTCCCACTTTTAGCAGAACATCCCAGATCACAGAAGCCAATCCTGGCATCTGTTTCAATCCTGGAACATCCTAGGTTTTGGTCTGGTGCTATGGCATACACACTGGACCAGAAGATGCTCATTCTGGTGATTGTCAGCAGCATTGCACCAAAGTGCCTTCCCACCCAGCCCTGTGGTACGACTCTGCTAACCACCAGCGTGCCGGGCGAGAGCAAGAGTGAGTGGTGCAAACAGACAGAGAGGGTGGGGAGGAGGAGCAGCAAGAGCGGGTGGGGTAGGGCAAGTAGAGATGTTGCTGGATCAGCAGCATGGCTGAGCTCCGCACGAGGAACTTGATTGTGCCACCAATCCCTGCAGAAACCAGCTTGGTCCGCCCTGTGCTTGGGGCCTGGGAAGCTCTGAGCACAGGGCTTGCAAAGTGCTCAGCATAGTGCTTCTCAAAGCACTCGACAGCCAGCTACTTTCAGGTATCTGGGAAAAGTGGGCATAACCTTCCCAAGCAACTAAGCAAAGGGCTGGGAAAGCCCCTTGCACTGTGGTTCCCAGGCACTTGTGAATCGGATGTACAAGGGACCTGGACAGGTGGGAGGGAGGGAGGGAGGGAGGGAGGGAGGGAGGAACCACCATCCTGCCCATCATGACACAGAGCAATGATGTCAGGTGACTGACAGGTAGGTTGTCCCTTCCACCTGTCCAAGCTGGTCCTTGGGAGAAGGGAGCCAAAAAGTTCCCCCACCCTGATCTAAGAGTAAAGCTTGCATCCATTTGATGTCTTTCCACGCACTGCTGAAACCCTCTGTTCTCTGCCTGGCTCCCTTAACCCTCTCCAGACCTGAAGTAATTACACTCTGCTTACAGTAAGCTTCACACACACCCCTCTGCATTTACCTGGATAACTCACCAGGATAAGACTAGAGTCCACTTTGGGGGTGTCACACACTACTCTAATGGCTCCCTCTCTCAAGCACAACTCCCATCATCCCTGACCATTGGCCATGCTGACTGAAGTTGATAGAAGCTGGAATTCAATGATGTCTAGAGGGAACCCCATTGGCTACCGCTCACCCAGGCCTTCAGTATCAACAAGAGCAGCTACATCACATATACCTATTAAGTACTGGCAGACTCCATTCCCCAATTATTTATCTAGGTACTGTAGATGATCACCCTCAGATCAATGTCTGAGCTGTGGAGATCGAAGATGCACTGGAATTAGACTGGCTCCGTGACAGAATCCACCCCCAACTCTGCCAACAAAACATTGCAGAGACAAACGCCTTGGCTCCTTTCGTCCCTCATTACAGTCTTGTGTGTTCATTCCAGCTCTTCCGTTATGGTGTAAGACAGGCACACAAACATGAAGTTATATTTAAATGTTAGGCCTTTTTGTGAAAAAAGTGCTAAAAAAGGGAAACAACCCAAAGCGAACATTCGCAGAATTCTGCCAAATCGCCGGTGAGCAAACATCACTAATTTGAACAGGCTGTGTCCTGGCCCTGATGTGGAGCAAAACAGAGAGTCCCCCAATGCTTTGCCTTTTCTGTGGGGGTGAGGACAGCAGGGGTATACAATGGAGAACTAACACTCTAAAGGAGCATTATTTCACACCACATCCTCAAAGAAGAGAAATCTTCTCTCCGTTTTTTGAATAAGCAGATGAAAAATATTTGTGGTCTTTTAAGTATGCCATTTTTGCCTGTGAATAATTAATAAGCCTATTTTAAAAATATTCCTCAAACACATAGCAACCCTCAGCTGTAATCTTTCAGCATATGTTCCAGCAGCATGTTTTATTTAATTACATCTGTGGAGCTAAATGTGTCTCTCATTTGGTCCCCGTCATAGCAGCTTTGGTCAAAATACTAATTGCCTTGCAGTCCAATTTGGTTCTTTTTTTAGCAACTCAGAAGCAAAAAAAAAACAAAAACCTTTCCTAATGGCACAGGAATGGTTCCCCATCCCACAAACTCAGCAGATACACTAAACATCCCCCCACGTACTTAATCTAAATGAAGTAAAGCAGGTATTCTCCATCTGCAGTAGCACCTCAGCTTACGTAAACTTCGAGTTGCAAAAGCGACAAACCCTGTGCATGCGCAGAAGCGGTCTGCCACCGAGCACACATGCGCAGAAGCAGTCTCTCGGAATCCGACTGGAGCTCCGGAACGGATCCTGTCCGCAACCGGAGGTACCACTGTACTTCTGATCCCAGCTCCACCCAATACTTGTTGCATCCTTGTGCATTGCTGGTATATAGCCTGCAACAGATTATTCCCAAGGAAAAGTGGCCCTCGACAACAACAAAATGTGTTTCCCACCCCTGGATTATGGCAAACTTCATAGCCAAATGGAGAAATAGCTGAGCTAGCCTCTTTTTATATCCCTTGCGAAAGCATCTGTCTCACTAAACTCACACACGCTCCAAGCCCACACGACTGTGGGTGGGCCAACGACATGAAGCTTTGACCCCTGCAGAGATCTACGGGAAGCCTTCAGGCAGGCTCACTTTATATACAGTGATGCTGGAAGCCATTTATAAAAAGGAACAGTCTCTCAGAACTCCAGTGGAAGTCTGCCTCTAGAGTTTCCAGGACTGCTTAGTCTTAAGTTTCTAGGGGGTGTTCCATACATCCTTCTTTTCGTGCTATGCTGTTCCTATTGCTACCCGATGCAATGTAATTAGAAGCGCCACCAAGATACTCATTACGTCTGGCGCAAGTTGAAACTAATGCCGTTTGACTGACAGACAGATCCAGAAACAGTTATCGGGAATGAAATTAAATAAAGAAGAGGGAAAGTATACCTCTGTCTGTGGCAACCTCACTTTTGTTCCTTCAACTGCTTCTCGCTACTTCTTTAATATTTTGGCTTGACTTCAGGGTATGGGTGTAAGAAGGCTTCGTCTTCCATACTGCCCTGTATATCTCGCATGCAGCGTGGTTTTCACCTTGTCGCCTTGTTCATCTTCTGGCAAATTCACCTCAGTGTCTACACAACTTACATTATTCCACCCCATTCATTTTGTTGCAAAGGAAACACAGTGCAAAAGGGAGGGGTGTAGAATGTAATAAATTACATCTTGTTGGTCAAAAACTAAATAGTAGAGACTTTGAGGGGGCAAAATCAGGTCTTTGAAAATACTCCAGAATAGCCAATGCATATAATTTCTACCGGCTGTGTGAAAAACAAATCAAAACTCCACCCCAGAACATAAGACAACACCACCACAACTTGGGATGCCAAGGCTTCCCTGGATTACTTAATGCCAAGTTAGACACCTTGTGAAGTTCTTAAGGCTCTCAGAACAATTGCACAGATAGGCAACATATTTCAGAATACGACATGGGCATTTATGGATGATGATTCAAACCTTTGGTGCATCCTTCTCATCACACTTGCACACTTAAATAGTAGTTTCATGAGGGTTAAAAAAACACACAACTTGTGTACCAATTGCATGCAGCAATTCAACTCTTAACAAGCAGAGACCTGGCATGGCTACCATGACATTTTTAGTGCAGAATCTCCCTCCATCACTGCTACCATCTAGCAGCCCAACCTTAGCCATATTCACACAGATGTATGTCCCATTAATTCAATTTACTTCCAAGTAAGTCATAATACGAGAATATGAATGACCAAACATTGGCCTTCTACTGCTGTGCCTACCACGTCAATTAAAGTTCTAAGTGACTATGAATTGCTTCTTTGATCTCCCACACGCTTCTTGAGGTCGGTCAGAAATCGCTCACTTATCAGGTTACCCATGTGTTACCTCCCTCCTCGTTCAATGGATCCACATTACTTAACACACCACTATGTACATTGTTCTTAGTATACAACTACGTTATCCTCAGAGTAGACCCGCTGAAATTGAAGAACATGACCAAGGGCCATTAATTTTAATAGTTCTATTCTGGGTAAAACACAGTTGACTACCACCCTCTATTAAAATGGCCATCATATGTAAATCATCGTGGAATGATGTCAGGATTTAATATATCCATACATTTATTTGTGTTTGCTGCTGCTAAGCATTGAGAAAGTCAAGGAGTTCTGCAGAGACCCATTCTCCGTTGGCTGGAAATCCTATCCAGCTTCCTCTCTGTCTTCAGAAATAGCAGTGGGACAGGTCAGGGGAACAAAGGCTGATAGCATCCTAGCTTATAAGGCCACCTAAGTGAATTTGAGTAAGGTGAGACTTGAATTGGGATATTTCCAGCTCACAGTTCACCTCTAGGGGCCAATTTATATGATCAACAGAATCAAGCAAGAAGGTTTTTCTCCCCCACCCCCAAGTATGCCATTTCATGCTACACCAGCTCAATTTGTCAAATATTGACACAATTTTGCTCAATCTAAAACAGGCCTAGAAAATGTTTCTGCTATTTGCTGGATCGTTCTGAGCTTTGAAGAAGAAAGAAAGCACTGTGCAAAATGTAAGAGATCATTTTGTCAGGGCAACTATAGTCTGAGGTAAAAAGATTATTCTGTCAACTGTTCTTTTTACCTCTGACTATAGTTTCCCTGACTGTGAAGGAAAACAGAGTTCTTTAGAAAAGAGCGCGCCAATAAAAAAATAAAAGTTATGAAATTATCTAAGGAACAAGAATCATCTCCCTCTCTAACCTAGCATTATTCCCAGCCTTAAATGATAGGCTTTCAGATTGCTTTTGTGGACATCTCATACAGCAGCTGTAATTGATCCCAGACAACAGCAGTTGCATATGACCTTCTTTTTTTTAAAAAAGTGGCCTGGCTATGCAGTGTGTGCCAAATATATGCAGCATTTTACAGAAAGATAATACATTTCTGATTATAGACACCGATGGTTATATATGGTTTCGATGTTCCCCCAAAAACTGTGGTGGCAGTGACAGCTAATAAGTATATTTATCAAATAAATTACAGTGGTACCTCGGGTTACAAATACCTCAGGTTACAAACACTTCGGGTTACAGACTCCGCTAACCCGGAAGTAGTACCTTGGGTTAAGAATTTTACCTCAGGATGAGAACAGAAATCGTGCGATGGCGGCACGGCGGCAGTGGGAGGTTCCATTAGCTAAAATGATACCGCAGGTTAAGAATAGTTTCAGATTAATAACAGACCTCTGGAACGAATTAAGTTCATAACCAGAGGTACCACTGTATTGTAATAAGTGTGGACTATGGTCTTTGGCAGAATATTTAGGCTCCAATCCACTGAAACATATGGCAAGATCTATGCCCACAGCAAAGTCCTACCTTGGAGTTCATCAATGGGATTTCTGAGTAAGCATTCTTAAAACTGATTCGTATTGATCATTACCTCTCCTGCATAGGATCATATACCACTTTCTCTGTGTTTTTCCTTCTTTCATGTAATCCCACAATGGCTGAAAGCCATTTCTGCACTTATAGCATACTTTGAACATAGACATAGGCTACACATTTAAAACACTATGATCCCACTTTAAATAGGCACGACTTCCCCCAAAGAATTCTGGGAGCTGCAGTTTGTCAAGGGTGCTGAGAGTCACAGAGCTGCAATTCCCAGAGTTCCTCGTGATGAGGGATTGATTGTTAAACCACTCTGGGAATTGCAGCTCTATGAGGGAAAATAGGGGTCTCCTAACAACTCTTAGCGCCCTTCACAAACTGGAGCTCTCAGAATTCTTCCAGGGAAGCCATGATCATTTAACGAGGTTTCATAATGCTCTAAATGTATATTGTGGCCATTACATAAGCAGATTGCCATGAGATTTACTCCAAGGAGAGTAATGAATCCTCTGAGACTTGAAAGTAAGAGAGGCTTTCTGGGAGATGATCTATAATGAAATGAAAAAGGTATTTAAATATACCTTCCTGAAGAAGCCAGAGGCCTTTCTCCTGGGCATAGTCGGCCAATTGGTGCCAAAGAAGGATAGAACTTTCTTTATGTATGCTACAACAGCAGCAAGAATACTCATTGCAAAGTATTGGAAGACACAAGATCTACCCACCCTGGAAGAGTAGCAGATGAAGGTGATGGACTATATGGAATTAGCGGAAATGACTGGCAGAATCCGAGACCTGGGAGAAGAGCTGGTGGAAGAAGATTGGAAGAAATTTAAAGACTATCTGCAGAAACACTGTAAAATTAATGAATGTTAAAATGATGTTGGATTGAAAATAAGTGGCATTAGCAACAAAGTTAATAAGAATATGCAAAAATGAATTGATAAAGGATGAAAATATAGAGTTATAATATGTTAAGATATAGAATTAAGATAAAAACAAAGAGGGAAAGGATTTGCTGAATTAACTATGTATGTGAATTGGAATACAAAAAAGGGAGGTGTGAGGAGATCAGGAAACAAGTAATTGAAATATAAGATATGAAAAGATTGATCTATTTTTAATTATTTTTTATTTCTTCATGTATTTTGTATTTTTCTTTGCATTTTTGTATCTTTTTTCTTTTTATTGTTATTTTTCTTTTTTTATTCTGTAATTCTCTTTTGTCTGTAAAATTTCAATAAATATCTTTATATAAAAAAAAGAAAGAAAGTAAGAGAGGTAATAAAAACACCTGCCCAACAAAATTACAGAAAATGTTACATTTGGAAGTTCATTAAATCAGGGCTCATTGGAGCAAAACAGAAAAAACATTGGTCAAGATCTTGGTAGCAAGCTCCACTGAAATCAATGGGACTTGAGTTCACTTTGCTCATTCCTTCAAATGGGGAGTAACGAAGTTCCTTTCTACCAGTGCTGAAAATAGGCTCCTGGACAGGAGAGGCTCCAAGGACAGACATTTGACCAAGGCATATTATTATTATTATTATTAAAGGTAAAGGTAAAGGGACTCCTGACCTTTAGGTCCAGTTGTGGCCGACTCTGGGGTTGCGGTGCTCATCTCACTTTATTGGCCATGGGAGCCAGCGTACAGCTTCTGGGTCATGTGGCCAGCATGACTAAGCCGCTTCTGGTGAACCAGAGCAGTGCACGGAAACGCCGTTTACCTTCCCGCCGGAGTGGTAACTATTTATCTACTTGCACTTTGATGTGCTTTCGAACTGCTAGGTTGGCAGGAGCAGGGACCGAGCAACGAGAGCTCACCCCGTCGCGGGGATTCAAACCACTGACCTTCGGATCGGCAAGTCCTAGGCTCTGTGGTTTAACCCACAGCGCCACCCGCGTCCCATTATTATTATTATTATTATTATTATTTGAGAAGCAAAAAAAGGAAGCACCGCATTCAAATTCTAGAAAGTAACAGTGGCCAATGACTGCTTTTCACATCAGCAGCACAGCCAAGGTGACAAGAGGCCACTTCTACCTTGAGGAACGATTCTGATCCTTGGTAGAAGGGAGCCCTGATCTTCCAAAGAGCAGGAGCAGGACTCATATTAATGTCTTCAAGGAACTGAGCAAACCATCACACCCCAGCTGCAAGTCAATGCATACAGACTTGGGTGTTAGGCTGTAATCCTCAAAATATTAAAAGTGTCTAAAAGGATTTGAGTGCCAGTGCTTTCCCCCCTCCCCTTGGATTCCACTGTAATTTGTTTTTAGATTAACTCTTACCCCGTTGTTTTTACTGGATTGTGTTGAAAGGTTGCACAAGCAAAAAATTCCCTTCCCATCCTCTCTTCTGCAGCCCTCCCCTTGCACCTCTCCAAAGACTCTCTAGAGGATCAGGGTGCACTCCTGCAGAACATGGGCTGAGATGCACAGAACTGCGGTGCAAGGGGGGGAAATCGCCTGAAATCAGGTAAAAAGATCTTCCTGTGCTCCACTGGCAGCAGTTCCATCCATCCCTGCCCCTCATTGCTCAGAATAAGCCCCCAACCCTTTGGAGAGGCTTATCAGGGGTGCAGAGGGGAGTGAAATTTAAATTTTGCTTGTTTGTTTATGTCAGGGGTCAGCAAAACTTTTCAGCAGGAGGCCGGTCCACTGTCCCTCAGACCATGTGGTGGGCTGGACTATATTTTTTTGGGGGGGGTGAATGAATTCCTAAGCCCCACAAATAACCCAGAGATGCATTTTATATAAAAGGACACATTCTACTCATGTAAAAACACGCTGATTCCCAGACGGTCCGCGGACCGAGTTTAGAAGACAATTTGGCTGGATCCGGCCCCCAGGGCCTTTGTTTGTCCACCCATGGTTTATGTATATACCCCACTCAGAGTGGCTCACAACAAATAAAGGTAACTCAAATAAAACACAGAAAGCAAAAAAACATATAAAAGATAATAGTCAAGAAGTATTTAAACTATATTAGAATTAAAGCAATATAAAATATATAGATAGTTAAAAACAGCAGTCCTTTCCTTAAAAGCAATCACTTCCCAAAAGCCTGCCAGAATAAAACAGTTTTCACCTCCTGGAGGAAGGGTAATAAGGAGGGAGCCAGTCTAACGTATCTGCAGTTCCACAGTCTGGGGGCAACCACCGAGAAGGCCCTCTCCTGCAACCCTACTAAGCACCTCGGTGAGGATGAGAGAAGGGGGTGAGAGAAGGGGCTTCCCCAAAGATCTCAGAGCCTCGGCAGGTTCATATGGGAGATTACAGCACACCCTCCAACTTACTGATTCCCAAAACCAGGACATGTGGTTCTTATGATCCGTGTGAGATCATGGAGCCCCAAAGGCACTTTTTTTGGGGGGGGCAAGATCTCAGCATGAAATTGCATGAAATCACAGTGCCCCAAATGGCTGCCACAAAAATACAGGGTGTCCCTTCAGACAGCCTGGACCTAAGCCATATAAGGCTTTATAGTCGTCACTAGTATTTTGACTTGTGCCAAAAAACAGACCGGTAGTGAGTGGAGCTTTTTAACAAGTTTGCTCCCTGTAACCAACCCCAGTTAACAGTCTGGCTGCAGCTCTTTGAGGTTTCTGAAGTTTCTCGGCTGTTTTCAAAGACAGGTCCACATAGAATGCGCTACAGTACAGTAATCCAAACATGGACTGTTCAACCTGTCTCTTGCTTGAACTACCATAAGATCCAGCCCAGTCTTTTATTGGTGTAAATCACTTTGAATCATGTGGGGCAAAAAGGGGGCGGGATTCCAGTCATTGCTTCTACAATAAATCTTTAATGTAGCATGTATCTCAAAGTCCAAAAACTACTTCTTCAGGAGCCATAGACAATGGACAACATAAATGCACTGAAAAACAGCATAAATAACATTCATGCTGCAATACATTCACACGAGAACCCATATACAAGAGGTTCCAAATAATTCATGTTCAAGGTCAGAGTCCAGTATTGCTATGTATTATTTTTATAGCTGCTATTTAAAGTTTTACACAGTTCAGATACAAATATGTAAATAATTTTTGAAGCACAAATGTGGTTTTGGACCAGGAACTAAAAAGAAAAATTAAAAATTAAGTTTCACTTTAAAGTCAAAACACCAAACTATAACTAGCCAGGTCCAATATTTATTTTAAAATATTTCATTAAAAAAATATTTTTATGTCCATTATCCTCCTGACAAAAAATGATGATCTAGAATCTCCATATTTCTAATGCTAGATCTTTAAATACAACTTATCTGCTGTATGTTGCTATTATTTCCCCACCACAACATTTAATATAGATTTTTAGGTGTCATTATTGTAATGCTGCAATTATAAGTTTCAGCAGAAGGGCGACATAATTAGATGCAATTATGCAAATTTGCCATAAATTAAAAAAAAAATTAAAAACCACACACTCAGAAAACTCACACAACAAAAAAAGTTATTGAGAATTAGAGAGATAGTCAATCAAAAAGCTATCAGACAGAACAACACTGCAATTAAGGTGATATCACCCATGGCATATATTGGCATCAAAAGCTAGCACCAGTCTGTCACTTGGCTTTTAGATAGTGAAATATTCTTAACAGAATAAGAGAGTGGTACATTACATATTGTAGAACCTGGAAAAGATGGGCAGGTGGAAGAGATTGATTTCATCATTGTACCTGGACCAAATTCTCTACCACTGGTGCTTTAGGAACCTGCTGTTCTTTTGTTGCTTATTTTCAGATTTGGTAAGGACCGCTGTGCATAAACAGCAATGCAACATTTGATTTTCTTCATTAGCATCCATCCCCCTTTCCTCCCTGTTGCACAAGCACTTCTGCATATTGATAAAAGACAGTGCAAAAAGAAAAGAAAAAACTGTGCTCTTGTTATTGACTGTTTGTCCACTAATGCACTGGTTCACTCTGCATCTCATCAATACGCAAAATCGCCCATGCACATCCGTAAAAAAAAGAGGACAAAAGGGAGGAAATAAAAGCCCATATGCAAGTTCCAGATTGTATTTTAAATTGGAAAGAAAGTGGGAGGACAACACAGGTCTCAAGCAAAGCTTTGGAACAGTAACTCAACAGAAATGAGAAAATCTGATCGTCTCTGCTATTAACCAGCACCCTTGGGGAGACTTGTGTCAGATGGAAACAAATTATCCATTCAGCATATTCAAATTAAGTTTAAAAATGTTTGTCGCCTCCACCCACTCACCCCAACAGCTCAGTCTTAATTACCTTGATTCAGAGTCCACTATTTAAAGAACTGTACTTACAGTAAAAGGGCAATATGTAATAGATGATGAATGCCCCCCCGCCCCCCACAGCAAGTCAAGCAGTTGCTATCTCCCTCTCAGTGACAGTGACTCCACTGCTTAGCTCATTATCTAATATGTTTCAAATTGTTGTTCCTTGCCATATAAAGTGATACGCGTTTTAGGCCATCCTACAATGGTTTTCAAGTTTATGCAGTTCTCTACACTCTCAGTCTGCACTATGATGCTTTCATGCATCCAAGCATGGGTCAAAATTTGCAAAGAGACAAACAGCAAGCATCTTAGGCAGTGGCGTAGCATGGATTGCCAGCACCTGGGGCCACACGGACGGAGTACGCATGTGCATTCAACTGCCTAATGGTGTCCACATCACCCAGGGGATCACAGCTGCAGAGATAAGAAAAGAGTAGTAGTTCCGTCGTCTGGAGAGATCACTTCCTGGTTCACATAGAGAAGCTTTTTTCAACAGACGCACACAGCTGTATTGAGGCAGTACCAGGTGTTGAAATTTTGCGCCTGTAACAATTTTGCGACCAGGGCAACAGTCCCTGTGCCCCCCCTCCCCCGCTAAGCCACCGATCTTAGGCTTGCGGGCACAGACTTAAGACACTGCCTCCTCCCCATTCCCCTGCTCATCTCAAGCTATATATACACTGCACTTACTGTGCTCTTTGTTGATTTGACAATGCCATACCATTGTCAGGGAGTAAACAATGTGCGGTCTTTGCAGTGATTCACAAATATGAAAATACACACTCTCCAGTCGTAGCCTTGCATGATGCAAGTCAGACAATACATACGTATAAAACAATTAAGGAACAACATCGGTTTCCTAAAGCTGCTTAGGAATTACTGAATATGCCTTGATGTGATTTTCAAGTCCTTCATAGAGCAGCTAATGAAATTGTCAGAGTAGAACTCAGTCCCAATCAGTGCCTCTTTCCAATCTGATGTCAATCAGTTATTACCCTAATCAGTCTGAACACTCAAGGAAAGCTTGCATCCAGTATTTCAAGCATTAGATGGCTCAAATTAGAAAGCAGTCTCTTAATTTCTCAAGACTTCCTAGAATCTATTCTACATTAATTATTAGGCTGAGGAAAGATGGGGAGGGGGTGCCACTCAGCTGATATGCTTTATTTTGTGTGTGTGTTGTAGTTTCTTGCAAACCACCTTGGAAAGATCTGTATCCTGAAAGGCAGGTCATAAATGATATTAGATAAAACACTTACCCAATAAGTACTTTCATGGGGGCACTTTGAACAAGTATTTAGCAACATGCTCCCTGTAAGCCACTCAAGACTGCTTCCTTCCCTTGGACTGAATTGCCTCCAGGATGCCATCAGCCAGCCGGAATGAAGGAAGTACTACCCCAGCTATGTTTATGTGGCATCATCACAAAGGCAATTCCAATCAGATTTGGTGTCAGGAGATTTCACCATGCCGACTACATGATTTGCTGGGATCAGGTTGCTAGGAGGAAGCTGCAAGTTTATTTTAAAATGGGGATATCTTGGGGAAGTCGGTTTTTGCAAATTACAGCACTAGGTGACCTGATCTGGACTTCCCCAGCACATCAGAACTTTGAGTTATTTACCAGCCTTCAAGCTTACCAAATGCACCAACATGTTTTCCAGCTCAATAAAAAGTATTGAAATATGTTTTGAAATGCCTTGTTCTGAGAGAAAATGCAAGTTGAAAAATATATATTTAAAGTGTTTGTGGTTTGTTTTTAAGCCACGTATGAAGGCAGAAATGGGAACACAGGCTACACGTGTCCCCAAACTGTTCAAGAACAGCCCTGATCAATATAATGCATTGCTTCCTAGTCCTTCTCCGATTGAAATCCCACTGGCACATTTCTTCTATGCTTCAAAAGGAGTAAGAGATATCTCGTTTGTGAACCTCTCCTACCCCTGCCAGCCAGTCTTTGGTCCTGGACTACATAAGCATCTGCTGCCTTTGGGAATGCCTCCTTTTAGCAGGCCAACAGCTAGGCTCCTTTGGGAACATGTTAAGCATATATCTTTAAAGCATTCCTTTAATGTTTTTGAGGAGGGTTGTTTTGGGTTTTTTTAAAGGCTCTCTTGGCTATTCTTTAGAAGTTATCATTGTCACTAAGCAGGGACAAAGTGAAACACCCAAGCTGTCATCACTAAAGGAAAATAACTTAGAAAGAGAAAGGTTTCAGGTACATTCCATGCAAAACCCTGAACATATTATCAAGTTTTGAGTGTGCTTCCTTTAAATAAAACTTTTGAATGTTTTAAATTACTGTTGTAATTTTTTTTCTTGATTTTCTTGTTTTATCTTTTCGTAAATCACTTTGAAACCTTTTTTTTAAACAATCAAGCCATGTATAAATTTTATAAAATAAATAAATCTGGCAAATAGGGCACGTCCCTTCAAATTGCAACAGTTTCCTCAGAGGGAGCAGAGTTGACAATGCTAGACTGAAAGCAGGACTACTTAAACCCTGGCTAACTCTTTTTTTACATGTTATTCATGACATTGGTGTGTTGCTTTTAGCAGCTTAGCCCTTCCTTTCCGAAAGGGCTTGGCAGAAATAAAACAATATAAAAGAAATAAGGAAGAAAGCTTTGTAGAATTGTATAGTTGGAAGGAACCGTGAGGATCATCTATTCCAACCCCCTGCAATACAGGAATCTTTCACCCAATGTGGGGCTCAGACCTATGGCCCTGAGATTAAGAGTATCATACTCTTCAAATAGTTGCTGGAGCAATGTCCTAGCTGGCTCCCCTTTGGTGCCCTCTATCTAGCCTGATACTAGCCAGCTCTGCTGGGAGCTGTCCTTGGTCCTGTTTTCCTGCCTGGGCTTTGTGCCACCAGTACACCAGTGAAGGAGCGTCTCCACCCCCATCGTTCAGCCCGGACACTGAGATCCAGCGCCGAGGGCCTTCTGGCGGTTCCCTCATTGCGAGAAGTGAGGGTACAGGGAACCAGGCAGAGGGCCTTCTTGGTAGTCACGCCCGCCCTGTGGAACGCCCTCCCATCAGATGTCAAAGAGATAAACAACTACCTGACATTCAGAAGACATCTTAAGGCAACCCTGTTCAGGGAAGTTTTTAATATGTAACGCTGTACTGTTTTTAACACTTGATTGGGAGCCGCCCAGAGTGGCTGGGGAAACTCAGCCAGATGGGCAGGGTATATATAATAAATTATTATTATTATTATTATTATTATTATTATTATTATTATTATTATTATTACACCCTTGCTGGTCCCGGCCAACCAAAGTTGGTTGACAGGCTTTATGCAGCTTTGTGAGTCAAATATGCATGAAGCCAGATGTTCAGTCTTGACCTGTTGGTCTCAATGGGAGTCACTGGTGCTCAACACCCTCCCATAGAAAGCACGCAGCCCCTGCACGCAGCTGCATGCATCTAGATTGATAGTCCTAACGGGCACTGCCGTTGGAAGTAATGAAGAGCGCAGCTACTACCACAATGATAATGATGATTTATTGGATTTCTTACCCACCCCCCTTCAAAATAAGGTCCCAGAGGTACAACAATATTAAACTACAACATCACAATCAATTTGTATTTGGAGCCTGAAGAGTAAGGCGGATCCAAAAGAATAAATCTCAGGTGTCAAAGGCCAAAGCAAAAAGAGCTGCGTAGTCTGCAAGTGGCAAAAGTCAGTGACTTCTGTGGAGAGGGAATGTCACAGCTTAGGGGCTGCCCCAGAGGGTGCCTCTCCTGAGCCACCCCTTTCCCCCTCCTTGGACTTTTGAGGGCAGTGGGAAAACCAAGGGGGCCCCCCTCTGCCAATCTTAACACCCCAGAGGACCTGTAGCTTAAATTTAAGCAAACAAAACTGTATCTTACTGAACAATTATATGGGAGAGCATTTAACCTATTCCCCAAGAGAGGTGAGTCACGGCCCAGAGGGGTTTCGGTGGGGAGGGGCTGTGAAAGGAAATAAAATACGCTGTTGATGAATTCCGAGCAGAATGTGGGCGGTTTCTTGGCAGACAATGAAATCAAATATGGGCTTGGGGGAAACAGTTTCTACAGAGCACAGAAGCAGCTCATCAGATATTCACAGCCTGGATATCCACAGGGCACGGCTTAACATGAAAGAGAAACCAAGCCCATGCCAAAGTTATGTTTGTGCTGAAGCAACGCAGGAGAGAGAACAAGGATACCGGCATCTTCTACCAGGGGTGGCAGAGTTTGAAATTCAAGCTTCATGATCCTCTGTGGGGAAAGCTGGTGTGGAAGTCACTCTAGTACTGGCCTCCTGCTTGTTTTACAAATAGTCACAGGAGGAGGAGAGGCCAAACAAGCCTCTTCCATCTCGGAGCAAATTCCCTCTGGATTCCTATCATGGCCCAGATGACGGGCCATTTCTTCCCCTCTGGGGATGGAGAGCAGGCAGTAGAGGCGAAGCAAGAGACCCCCTTAAGGTGGGCTGCTCACCAGAGCTCAACCAGGGATACTCCTGTTCAGGCTCTGGTGACATCCCTAATGCAAATGCATGCATTTCAGGAAGAACACATGCCTTTTTCAGGCTACTTAAAGAAATATAGTAGTATGACGAACTCAGGAGCAGGAGGGGAGAAATAACAACTCCACAAATACTACAGGTGCAGGGCTATAACAGTTGACAACTCATTCTAAACCATTACTGGAAAACAATTATGCTTATTCAGCATGTTTGTTTGTTTTTTCCAGACCATCGGAAATGATCTCAGGGCAGTGCACAAAAGAACATTAAAAACCACATATGAAACCGAAAAAAATTAAACCAGGTCAAGCATTAAAACACTTCAGCAGCGGTTTAAAATAAAACAAATCCTGCTCCAGCCGTAAGAACAAATGCCTTCTTGTGTTTAAGACAGCAGGAGAAAGGCACTGCTAAGTATAGCAAAAAAAACCCAGTCAATATACTTGTTCATTCGTAACTTTATTCTGAAGGTTTATTGACCCACTTTACTGATAGATCATAGACTGCAATCATCTGCATTAGAACTGGGGTGATTCTAGTGTGTCCCTATTTTTAATTTTAACAAGATGTTAAGCAGGTTTTGCAACAGCTTCATCAGTCCATAATACTATACACTCAACACGATACACCAAGAATAGAAGATCATCACAGGCACAGCTGTTACTTAACATCCGGAGTACAGGTCTTCTGATCTACTGTACTACTTTCGCTGTGGGATGGTGAGGAGGTGCTCATCTGCAACTACTACTTACGTATAACCCCTGTCTCTACGTATGGCCATGTGAAGAACCCTTTCTTGCAACCGTTCCCACTTACAGGACTTTGTGCTTCCAGTAGATAACTAACTGTAGAACAATTTGCTTGTTTCAACTGTGCTATGACACTATTCTATATACATTATTGGCAGAGTTGTGCCACTAGTTGACTGTATGTCTAGAAGTATCTCCAGGCTTTGATATGCATATTGCACTTTAATTTGCTAGACGAAGTAAAATTGTTCTTTATATTTGCAAGCCGGTTTGGTGTTTTGGTTTCGTTGTATTACAATAGAAATGTGGACCAAAAATTTTTTTCCTCCATCCCTCATGCCAAGTAACATTTGGAGGAAAGAAACAGGCAGAATGGGCATGTGATGGCTCTTGTGTTTTATGAGAAAGCGCTTTGCTCCTGACTCAATGAGTGGTTTCACAGATGCTAGTTCAATCTGCAATAAAATCCCATTTTATGTCACCCTACAGGACAGCCTATTTAAATGATAGGGATACTCCTAAATAGGATTTTTGATGCCCTGATAAACAGAAACTTTTTAGAAACACACACACAAAATAATCTTGCCAAGTATCATAAATACAGGTTCAATAATTTGACCACTCAGGCAACAGTCCTCCTGAGCAGACATAGCACTTACGCAACCCTGAATTTTATAAGCTGCAAACGAAAAAGACTGTGGAGAGGAACGGAGTACAATTCTTCAATAAAACAGGTCTACATGGCACCAAATTGAAAAATAAAGAGAGGAAAAATGTGAGATGATAGAGTGAAGAACTCTGAAGTAATAGAGGTACAGGCATCTCTCACAACCTCTTCTCTTTCCACTAAGAATAAGGAGATGTGCTTAAACAGGGTGTGGGGAAAGTGGGCAGAGAAAAGTTTCCCTCCATCTCTCTTACTACTAGAACTTGGGAACACCCAATGAAGCTAAATGTTAGAAGATTCACGTAGAGATTACACAGGGGATTTGTTCCCACAGGAGGCACTGATGGCCACCACCCTTGATAGCTTTATAAGAGGATTGGGCTAATTTGTGGAGGATAAGGCTATCAAGAGCTACTAACTACATAATGGTTCTGTTCTGCCTTCACTGTCCCCAATTGTTGGGAACTGCAGGCACAGTGTGCTATTGAACTTCTTCTTGGGGACTTCTCACAGGCATCTGGTTGGCCACTGTGAGAACAGGTTTCTGGATTAGATGGGCCTCTTGTCTGATCCAGCAGGGCTTTTCTTGGGTTTTTATGTTCTTCTGAAGTGGTGCAAAGTGGGGGAAGCGTTCCCCCAATCACGGCAAACACAAACTTCCCTTGTATCTTTCTTCAGAACCATGAGATCTGAGAATGAGACCTGTCACCCAACTAAAGTCATCCTAGTCAATTAAATGTATGATTTTAAATGATTACATTTGCATAGATCTGAATATGAACAAACACAATAGTAAGATAAAAGCATGCTCCCGTAGTCTTTAGAAGATTATGAAGCCATTGTTGTTTTAAAAATTAAATAGACTACAGTGTTGCAATGTTCAGCTGCCAGTCTGCAACCAGCATTTCACAACAGAGAAGTTTTCAAATACAGAGTCGTGCTGTTGGTGCCTAGCAACCACAGGGCTATGTGATGAGAAAGGATGTGTGCAGCATGGAGCATCAGAGAAGAGGCATCCTCTTCCATGTGATGGAGGAAGGATGAGGAGAGAAAGGTAAATATTCCATTGCTTCCTCCATCCATCTGCATAAACTTCCAACATGATTTCATTTGACACTGACAAGATCAAATTGCGCTGTAAGACAATTATGGTATATATTTTTTGGCCCAGTCCAAATTGTTGGAGAATTCTGTCTCTCCACAGACTACACTGTGAATCCCCTCCCATTTTGCCCACCCACAAATAGGACGGATCACTTTTGGGAGAGCATTTTCACAGAGTCCCATGTGGTAGAAATGCACACTGTCCTCACTGGAAGTTTTGCGGAACATTGTGGGAGGCAGCATGGCATTAGTATTCCAAACAGACACTTCCTGACACACTATATCGATCAGAAAATGCTTGTGCCCCTTTTCCTGCTTTTAATGAATTTAATTCTCTTTCCTTCAATTTAAGTACCATGGCACCTTTTTATTACATAAAAGCAATCTTTTTGCAGGCTTAACTTTGTATGGTGGCACCATTAACAGAGCATCATTTCAAAGAGAATTTGTGCTCATTTAGAGGGCTGATGCTCTGTGTCCCCATCAGACAGCCATGGCAATTTCTTCTTGTTTTCAAACCCTCCGGAGCATAAAGAGAGAGTAGTTGACTTAACCAAACATTCCCTCTAATAGGAAACATGCTTTAGAAGCCTAGGCTCTTATAGCTTACAGAGTCTATTAAAAATCTTCCATAAGAACTAGGGTCTCTTAACACAGCAGGTGCAAAAAACTATTATTCCAACTGAATAGCTTTAAGCAGGTGGAACTATTTCAGCTTTTCTTCACGGTCGCTAATCGCATCACAAAACACACACACACACACCCCACTTTTGCAGCAAAACTTTATAATTCTTCTATAATTCAGATTTTTCCTCTTGGGTTCAGAGGGGAAGCACATATCTTCACGGGAAACTATTAGAAGAATTAACAGAGATTAAAAATATTACTTCATTTCAGTCCGCCTCATAACTGTTTGTGTAAAGGTAAAGGTGATCATTATTATTTTTGAGAAAAACAAAAGGCTTCAAAGGATTAAAAAAATGGTCAATCACTGGGCCTCACTGTATAAGAGAGTCATTGATGAAGGATTCCTAGCTCTGTGATTCTACTTGAAAATCCCAGGTTCCATCCCAAATATCTCCGATAAAAGGATTACATGTAACAGGGCTGTTTCTATGCCGCCACCAACTGAAAAAGTGAGTATGGCATCAATGGGAAACCTATGGCCCTCCAAGTTTTGTTGGATGACAACTCCCACCCCCTGTTCCTGCAAGGGTGGGCTGGCTGTACCAATGATCAGATTTGAGATGAGACAACTCCATACCCTCCAACATTTCTCCAATGAAAATAGGGACATCCTAAGGAAAAGCAGGGCATTCTGGGATCAAATTAGAAACTGGGATGGCTTCTGTAAATCTGGGACTGTCCCTGGAAAATGAGGGCATTTGGAGGGTCTGCAACTCCTTATACAGTGGTACCTCGGGTTACATATGCTTCAGGTTACAGACTCCGCTAACCCAGAAATATTACCTCAGGTTAAGAACTTTGCTTCAGGATGAGAACAGAAATCGTGCAGCAGCGGCGCAGTAGCAGCAGGAGGCCCCATTAGCTAAAGTGGTGCTTCAGGTTAAGAACAGTTTCAGGTTAAGAACAGACCTCCAGAACGAATCAAGTTCTTAACCCGACGTACTACTGTATCTGAGAGCCATTTCTAATTCCCCAGAAGAGAATGTTTGTGTAGAAAATACACTTGACTTGCAGATTGCCACATTCAATACCTGATTCGCAACTAATAGATGGTTTCGTTTTCCAGAAGCGTTATCGCTTTCAGTGTTCTGTACATCACGGTTTTAATTAGAAAACAGATCTGTTCACAAAGGTTAAACGTTTTTACCATGCATTAACCCCACAAGTGTTTTTCGAATCCTCAAGCTTCTGCTGATGATCACAGCACAGCCGCAGAAAGAGCTGTTCAAATGGCACGCAATGATACAGAACTGTGTAATTAGAAGATCGCTGTGGTACATGTCAAAACACATCAACCAAAACACAGGAACAAGTGCTATACAAGGAGTCAAGGACCATAATTTGGAGAATACAGCCTAAATACTCAGCGCAGTCAGCTCCATACTTTCCCAAATTCAGGTCCATTTTAGCTTTATAGAGTTAACCCTGCCCTGGCAGTTAGCAGGACTCAGTGGGACACAAGGAAGGCAGCCCTAAGTTACCGTATTTTTCGCTCTATAAGACGCACCAGACCACAAGACGCACCTAGTTTTTGGAGGAGGAAAACAAGAAAAAAAATATTCTGAATCTCAGAAGCCAGAACAGCAAGAGGGATCGCTGCGCATTGAAAGCAGCAATCCCTCTTGCTGTTCTGGCTTCTGGGATAGCTGCGCAGCCTGCATTCGCTCCATAAGACGCACACACATTTCCCCTTACTTTTTAGGAGGGAAAAAGTGAGTCTTATAGAGCAAAAAATACGGTACATTTCTTGGTCATGTGGAAGTAAGAAAATACCAGAAATCAGAGAGAGAGAGAGAGAGAGAGAGAGAGAGAGAGAGAGAGAGAGAGAGAGAGAGAGAGAGATCTTACTTTGAATCACAGACTTGGAAGGCACCACAAGTGTCATTTAGTACAATGTTATGCAACAGAAGAATCTCAACAAGTGGTTCCCCCATCCAATTTGGAATCATACCAGACCCTGTTACAGGTGAAACCCTTTTCCCACATCAGAGCTCGTCTGTTACTCGGGAGGAGATTGGAAGTCCCCAGACATGCTCCGCATATACTGTATATTGCGAAATTTCCACTGCAGAGATGACAAGTAATGGCACTCTCCCAGTGGTATTCTGTTCCCTCCGCCCACAAAGAGGAGTTCTATATTTAGACCTATTCCCAGCTTACAGTTTGAATTCAAACAGGCCCAATCTAAAACTGTTTCACATTGCAGCTAGTTGATGTAAGCACACAGGTAGTCTCCCACTAAAATAGTGTTCTCTCTCTCTCTGGTCTTGATGGTAAACAATCAAACTAAAACTAGTGAGCCAGTGTTTCTCAACCATTTTAAAACTCATGCCCACCCCTTTAGATAATATAAAAATTCTATGCTGATGTGCAGATCATGTTCAGAAGCTGCATATGAGCTTCTCACCAGCCAAAGTTCAATTATTTATTATTTTTTTAAATTAAATTTATATACCACCCTTCACCCAAGATCGCAGGATGTTTTACAACTTAAAACACAAAATAAAACCACAAAATACATAAGAACAAAAAATAGCAAACGTAACACTTTATATTTTTATGATTGAATACTGCAATTTTTTACTTACATTATACATGTTTTTTTGGAAACACACACCCAGCACGCCACCCCACCCCAACACACGGTTGATAATTACTGCAATAATCAGTTTCAGTCTGTTACAGGAGAAACCCAGGCACTGAAATTGGAGGAAAAAAGGAATTCAGTGCATCAAATGCATATTTCTCACTACATTTCTAGTGTACAGTTTCTTATCTGCCTAAGGACTTTTACTAACAGCGAAATTCAGTGCATTAATTCTACTCAGAAGTAAGCTCCATTTAGTTCAATGGGACTGATTCCCAGGTAAGCGTTATAGGATTTCTGCTTTTGTCATCTGGTAACTGCTTTGGGAGGGTAGAGGTAGAGGAATGTCCCACTGGTTTGTTTTGTTCCCCTATTTATTTATTTGTTTTTATTGTTCATTCTGTATAAAGTTTACTTTATTCCAACCCTTCTCCAAACAGGACAGGATAAAACACCCAAGCAAATAGAGTTCTGGCTTACCTAGGCTGCCACAACCCAGCATAACTTTGAAGAGCAAGAGACTGTTTCAGTGTTATCAAATTTGAAACAGAAACCTGCACACACACACACACACACACTTGCCATGCACGAACACAGCACAGTGGCACCATGACTGCACCAAACTCATTATGTGCTTCACTGCAGCGGACTCAAACAGAGCAAATAACTTGCAGTTAATTGGCTATCCTGATATTTTTTTTCCCCTTCCCTGATCGTGAATGTGTTCCAAGTCTCAGTTTTATTAGCAATCTGAAGGCACTAAATGATTTCTGTAATTAAGACTTAGTCCATCTCTCATTTCCAAGACACTGCTTGCAACTGACATTCTAAATCATGTGCAGGATACAGATGATTGGAAAAATCGGGGACAAGGTTTATTTCTCTGTTACCTACAGGAAGTCTAATCCTGCCAGAACAAAGCATGGTTGTGGTAATAGGGCAAGGTGCCATTTTTTAAAGCTATTGTCACAAAGTACCCTGAACCAAGAGAGATCGGGGGGTGGGGTGGGTGGATTCTGCACCATGGAAAGCTGGATTATGTAACTGTCATGTCTTGGCTCATTTTCTTAAGCCTCACAGAGTCCACGTGCAAAGGAAAGTTGGCTTGTGCCCCACAACTCAAGTATTACTGAAATTGTTCACTTCCAGAAACAGAGCAGCAGCTCGGAGTTAACGGGCAATTTTTGCTGACTCATCTGAGCTCTGCTACCCTCAGTCATGTCATGCTTAGTGTTTTATATGGCAATACGCCATTAATCTGGATTCACATAAACAACCTATCCAATTTGACTACATGGCATCACAGCGGGCAACTGAGGATAAGGAAAATGTGCCTCTGCTAAGCTAAACTCTCCCCACCCCCACCCAACAGCTCCGATGAGTGCCAAAAAGTTACTGCATCACATTATTAGCTCAGCTCTAATGGACACAACGGTATGGATTTTCATAACATTACTACCTAACAGGAAAAGGACAGCCACGTAATTCTGCACAGATCTGGAAGTGATCAAGTAAGGTTATGAAAAAGTATACGAATGCAAAAAGTTACTGTATTTCAATTCTGCTGTACAAGCTGCATGACTCACTTATTCTGTTGCTACCCCATTGAGTTAATAGCCCTCCTGGTACTTAAATTCACACAACCTGTGATCAGGCATCAAGCGTTCTCTCTGGCAGCATGCATCACCCTCCGGTTTACTGGAATGACCCTCTGATCCCACTGGAAAATGCTTTCTTTCTTCCAATTCTATTCAGTCAATGGAGACTTAAAAGTCAGGCCCTTGTAAATAGAAAGCTTCTAATAAAAGGGAATGTGAAACATTCCAGTTGCAGCTTTCAATTGCAGAAGCATCTTTGTTCACTGCAAAAACAAACAAACCCAAATTAAAAGAAGATTATTTTACCAAATTTCATATTAAATGTTTTGGGGTTTTTAAAAATAGTCTTGAAGAACCTGCTTTTGGGTTCCAATTTGTACACATCAACAAGAAGCACTGAGCAAGCCAGGAATGGGACACCTGTAGCCTTTCAGGTGAAAGTCAACAGCTTCCATTATCTCTGTCCATTGACCACACCGGCTGCGGCTGATAGGATTTGACAACCAACATCTGGAGGGCCACAGATTCCTCGTTTAAGTCTTGGGACCTTGCCCAGCCTTGCCAGTGATAAAGGATAGGTTGGGAAGAGAGAGAAACAAAACAAAAAAAGCATGCCTGCCTCCTCTAGAGCCCTTTCTCCACTCCTACAAGATATTAGGAAGCCATAAACATGGCTGACTTTTAATGAAATTTTAATGAAACATTACTCTCTTTTAATGAAATCTGAAAGGCATAAATGAGACAAAGATGCTAAAATTACAGAATCCCAGCATCTGTGCTTGTTCTGTTGACTTGCTGAAAGAAGTCAGGGTACTTTGAAATACAGATTTTTGGGAGGATTTTGTTTGGCATCCCAACACTCCTGCTCACTACCCACATTATGAGAAAAGTAGCTTCGCCGTACACCACAGATTCCCTCAACTAGCTTCTCACCCTGCTTCCATTGCCTTCAAACTTTTGACGTTATTTTATCCCCTCCCTGTGTTTCAACTTGGAATGCTGTCTACAGCATAGGAATATTTCGTATAAACGCATCTGCCAGTCTCTTTTAAGCTGCCCAGAGGAGCAGTTTGGTCAAAAGGTGACATACAAATTTAACAATAACCACCACTGCTTTTCTTCTCTTGCAACAGTGGCATGCTCTGGTTGAGCTTGAGAGTCAAAATGTATATGCTCTTGGAGCACCAGTATGCTGCAGTGGATAGAGTGTTGGACTTGGGCCAGGGAGAGCCAGGGTGAGCTCTTCACACAGCCATGAAGCTCACGGGACTCTCAGCCAAACCTTACATAGCTTCTCATTGCAGAGGCTGGGAAGGAGGTTGTACAAACTTGAATTCTGACAAAGCAGAAAACTTACCTCCTTATCTTTCATCAGCCTCCATTGAGCCAAGGAGATAAGTAACTATACAACCTTTATAAGACACCCGAAGACGTTTTTAACCATAGAGTTCAGAGGGACACCAAGGGTCATCTAGTCCAACCCCCAGAAATGCAGGAACCTCAGCTAAAGCATCCATGACATATGGCCATCCAACCTCCATTTAAAAACCTCCAAGGAAGGAGAGTCCACCACCTCTCATGGGAACTGCTGAACAGCTCTTACGTCAGAAAGTTTTTCTGAATGTTCGGTCGGAATCTCCTTTCTTGCAACTTGAAGCCATTGGTTCAAGTCCTTCCCTCCAGAGCAGGAGAAAACAAGCTTGTTCCCTCCTCCATGTGACAGCCCTTAAGATATTTGAAGATGGCTATCATATCTCCTCTCAGTCTCCTCTTTTCCAGACTAAACAGACTCAGTTCCTTCAAGCGCTCCTCATAAGGCTTAGTTTCCAGACCCTTGATCTTATTGGTTGCCCTCCTCTGCACACATTCCAGGTTTCCAAAATCCATTAAATTGTGGTGCCCAGAATTGGACACAATATTCCAATGTGGTCTGACTAAGGCAGAATAGTGTGGTACCATGTGGCTGGCACAAATTAAACAGGGTAAGCCTGTTCTACTATGGCAATACAATGATGGCAAAAGCTTCACCTGTTGACATTCTGTCTGCAGACATCTTATTACTTGTGTGTGGTCCCTGATTTACTTTTGGATCCTATATCTCACCCTAACAGCTTGTAATATCATGAAAGCAGGGGGAAATTGCAGAGGATAAACCTTTTAGGAACGATCCAAGTTCATCTGGATGAGCTTGAACTGAACTGGTTCCTCTTTGGACAGGATGAACTTCAGCTAAAACTATTTCCTTTTTAAAATGAGCTTTCCAAGCATGGAGGCTCCTAAAATCCTTAGTTATCACTTTGTGTGTTCTTTGCCTAAACCAAAGGCCTCAGCTACACTGGACCGTAAGAGAGGATTTTCCACAGCAACTATGGAAGAGCAAGAACTTTGTTTATATCAGCCTATCTATTATGATGCCACCAGATTCTTATCCGGCATTCATTCAAGCGTTACTCCCTTGAATACCTGGAGAAAGAGAGAAAGGGCACCCATGCTCGGATGTGCTTTATTTAGGTTGAATAAGTAGAATGCAGTCCAGAGCTTCACCCTCTGAATGTCAATAGTACTGAGTACCAGCTCTGAATTTCAATGAGCCTTTCTGCCAAGTAAGGTACTATGCAGAGCGTTTCTATTAACAATGCAAACGTAGTTGCCACCGACCTCAGCCGATCCAGAACACCACCCAAAAGACAAATGAGATTATCAAAAGCCAGCCTAATGAGCATCCAAGATAAATATTCATCGGAGCACAGAGCACAGTGCAACACCCACTGAGAAGAGAAGTGACTTTTTCTTCTCTCTTTCCATTTAATAGCGTAACAGAAATACTATTGTGTGGTGTCAACTGATCAGATTACCATATTCTGCATGCTTGATCGCTTGCTAATGGGCAATGATGGTCGGTTGATGTTTCCAGGGTTAGCGGAAGGTGCTTGCCCAATGACTTTTGAAGGCTAGATGATGTAACTTTAACGGCCACAGCAACGGCATCATGGGGGAGGGGACGCCCTGGATTTGGGCTGGTAAACAATTGGAGCATATGCTATTATAACACAGGGAACCCAATTTCTTGCCTTTGCCTGGTCAATAGCATAGTATCCTCTGCATGCTGTAGCTCAGGCAGCTGACCCAGGACCAGGCCTCAAGATTCCCCAAAATGAAGGCCACACTCTTCAGCAGTACACCTGCCTACAGCACCAGACAAGCCCCAACAATGAAATGGATACCACAACACCACAAGACTGCTAGCATTCTCTCTGTCCTTTCCTCCATGCAACAGGATGTGTTTCATTCTAATGGCATGTCACACACATTTCCTCTCCCAGCCTTCACCTCCTCTAAAGGCCTCCATCAATACGAGAAAACATTGGCAGACTGCCTCGGCTCCCCCTCAGGCAATGCTGCTGAGTTCAGTCAATATACAAAATCCTCTGACAAGGGAGAACACAGCGAGCAGCGAGCGAGCGGCTCCAAAGGCAAGAGGGATTCATCAGATAGCGAAAGTTGAAGCTCTTTCAGACTTTTTGCAGTTCTTCTTCGGTGTGTTTCCATTTATTAATGCCCTTTAAACAAGAAGCAAACTGCTCTAGAAGGTAGATATAAGAGACTCTCCAGAGATGGAAGACACAGGAATGGAAGTCAGTGGGTTTCAAGAGAGAGAGAGTGAGAGAGCGCATTACAACATTTTGGTACGGCTGGAAGCTGGTAGCCAGTTCGAAGTCCCATATACCTCACTTCCTAATTAGAAAGCATCCTGAACTGGAAGAGAGCAATCATTGTCTCACTTCAAAATGGTAATAGCTAGCGGCTTTACGAGAAAGCCAAACACAGCCGAGAAATTGGGCTCTCAAAACTGCAACACTGACCCTCCAATTAGAAAGCTGCAACTTGAGGGAATGTTACACTAACCAATTTTATCTCAAGGTGTTTAAGATTTAAAGGAGAAACAATAAATATGGGTGAGAAAATGCCAGGAGGCAAGAAGCTTGTCAATGGTTTCCCACTCCAGGATAACAGCACAACCGCCAAAGTCATTGTTAAGGAAGTAAAGCCAACATTTGTTGCTTCACAAGACAAGCAAGATATGACAGACTGACACTGAGCTGACAGTATTTTTTTTGTTTAAAAAAATGAGAATTACGCACAGCAAAAGAATAATGCATGTTCTTTTTCCCTTTGATAAAAAATGACGCAAATTCTAACCACTTAACGTTTCCAGTGCACCAAAAAAGGGTCATCGGCTTATGAAAAGTTGTGGCTCATTTCACTTACCATATTTTAATGGAGATAAAACTATAAATTATTTTTAAAAGAGCAAAGAAGGTTTTTTTTAAAAAAGAATCTGAATGCACTGGTGTACATGCAGAAAGAGACTACTCTTTTGGATCGAACTTAGGTCATATTTGGAAATTAAAGTGAAATAAAAGGGAAACAGAGGGAAGTACAGCTATCGTTGTAGTACAATTCATGTAATATATATGTGCAAAGAACAAAGGAAATTTATTTTGACTAGAACTGTTGCAGCTCTGCTTATACAGTGGTACCTTGGGTTAAGTACTTACTTCATTCCGGAGGTCTGTGCTTAACCTGAAACTGTACTTAACCTGAAGCACCACTTTAGCTAATGGGGCCTCCTGCTGCTGCCACGCTGCCAGAGCACGATTTCTGTTCTCATCCTGAAGCAAAGTTCTTAACCTGAAGCACAATTTCTGGGTTAGCGGAGTCTGTAACCTGAAGCGTATGTAACCTGAAGCATATGTAACCTGAGGTACCACTGTATGTGGTCAACAGCTGCAGTTTCACAATGGCCAGCCTACAGAAAGAGTACTTATTTAAACTTTAGAAGAAGCAATTTTTTAGGAAAGCAACACAAGAGAACCCACCCATTACATTAAAAGTGCATTTGGGGGGTGCATTTTTCTGTGTTTTCTTTCCTCCCTCCCCTTCCCCGCCTTCCCTGACTGAAACCTTCCCAGCCTGGTGTCCTCCAGAAGTTTTTGGACTACAACTCCCATCATTCCCAAGTATTGGCCATGCTGGCTGGGGCTGATAAAAGCTGGAGTTCAAAACATCTGCAAGGTGCCAGTTTGCTGAAGATGGTGCTAAATACACAACATTGCCATTTACATGCTCTGTTTTCCTAGAGCTTTCTAGCTGGTGGAATTGGCAGCGGTAAGTAGAGATGGGAGAGAAATTGGGTTTGGTTTGGATTCTAATGCAAGCCCATCTAATTTGCACTTCCTGAAACAAGACATGTTAAGTACAGTATAGTAATTTAATTCACTGAAATTGGACAGTAACTGAATTCTAGAGAGTTCTCTAGTAGTTCTCATGGGATTGGCTAGCGTTGGTCACAAGGGAGGTATCTAGCAAAGGAGAGACTGCGTTTTATGTGACGCAGGATGACTGTGTTTTAGAATCCACTGTGAACACTGAGTTGAACAGAGTGTTGGACTGCTTCTTCGCTGCTTGAAAGAAAGAGAGCAGACCGCAGGAGAATGTAAAAGTGGAAATCTCTCATAGGAGCTGCAAGGCATGGCCTGTTTGAGATACAGAAGCCTGAGTGCTGAGCTCTGGAAAGAGGAAAATACAGTTGTTTAGAAGTTAGACGAAGAGACTGTAAACCCATGCTTGGAGTAGCATGTGACTGTAAATATTATGTTTTAATTCATCTATAAGTTTCTGCAAGTAAAGTTTTTGAATGTTAAATTCTGGACATTGGTTTAATTTCCAAAGAAGAGTGTCGGTCACATATATGATTTGGGCTTCTTTGCTGCTATTTCACTGCTATTACTTCAAGAAGACAGAAACCAAAACGAAGCTAACCTTCAAAAGTCACACTGCTCCCACTGTTGTGATGCAGTTTGCCAACCAAAGAATGTGTATGTTGGGGGACGATGTCTTTAAAAATGTCTGTTTTAGTGAAAATAATAAACCAAACACAGAATATTAGAGAAAATTGCTTGTGACGTATAGATAAAGCAAAATTGCAAGCTAAAATACTGGCAATTTATTATTATTATTTTAAAATAATCACAAACTGATGAGGAAATGTGGCAGACTGAACAAAATGAGAAACTGAAATTGATCGTTTCATTCATTCCCTTGTGGCAAGTGGGGTTGCGGAAGAAACACACAGATCATGAGTCTGCAGAGGTAGAAAAGTGGAACAAAAAAAAAGTACTGAGCAAGTAAAGGAGAATACCAAAGCAGTAGTAATGGAAAACATAATACTATTATCTGTTTATTATAAATAGTAATTTCGGATTTGTTGTCATGGAAATATTTTGGTATGGTGTTATTAAAGTATTAATGTACTTTGTGAGTCATTTTATCCAATTGTTCACAAGGAAGTAAATCTGCAACAGGCATTCAAGGGACCGGACCAATAAACAGAAAGGCAATGAGATGACTGACCAAGCACAAGACATCATTTCTAATAGATATGAGAAATGCAAACTTAACTATAATACAATTGAATATTTTTGAATATTTATGAGCTTATCTCTATTGGCATTTTGGTTATTTGGCATCAATGCAGTCTCACTGCTTCATAAGAATGTAAGACCCTAAGAAGAGCCTGCTGGATCAGGCCAATGGCACAGGATCCAACCCCAGGAACACTCTCTCCCCTCCTGTGGTCTCCAACAACTGGTATTCAGAAGTTCTGCTGCCTCCAACTTGTGTCCTTTGGCCCCTTTCCCTATCCACTTCCTTGTTACAAAGCTTCTGATTTAAAACATACCAGCTGAGCAGATGCTCAGAGTGACAACTCTTCTGAGAGAGGTGAGGAAGGAGCTGAAGACGATGCGATAACAAGGTAAAAGAAAATGGCCATGTACCGAGAGCAGCAGAGTTCCAGCACCTAATGAGATCAGAAGGGAGATGAGCTCAAGCTCTAAGGAACTTGGCAACACATCTTCTCCACTATCAAAGATGTAGAATAATTAGCAAAGTTTAGTCTGGAAAGTAAGCTGGAAGACAACAGAATACGGCAATGGGAGCACTGAGCCTCTCCCATAAAATAGCCACATGTAGGCATCCCAGAGATGAGGAACCTAGGGGCCTAATGAAGCTCTCTGGGTTTCTCATATCTGGTCCTTGAGACACCTAGAATCATAGAGCCTGAGGATCATCTAAGTCCAACCCTCTGCAATGTAGGAATATGCCACTGTCCCATATGGGGATCGAACCTGCAACCTTGGTATTATCAGCACCTCACTCTAACCAACTGAGCTATCCAGTCTTCCCAGGGTACACACCCTTCTGAGATACACCACTCACCAGCTGCACTTCTCAGCCTCCTTGGGTGCTTTTTCCTGGCTGGAATAAGACCTTGAACTCTTGGTCAAGAATTCTTGTGGCAAGGAAGTGGAAAAACCAAACAATACCGACAATCACAGATTGGCAGATACTCATGCTAGAAGATTTACAACTAGCAAAACTGACGGGAAGAGTTAGAGGAGTATTGAACCAGAAAATATTTGGAGAATGGAGAATATTTAAGGATTATGTAAGATCATATTGTACCAACCACACCATATTAGCAGAACTTGAGTGATACTTGTAAACACAACATATACCGTTTGTGGAGTAGACAGGAACAATATTAAAGAATATAAAACTGTGGAGGAAAACAACGACAGTATAAATAGTACAATGAGAATGATTGGAAGACTCGCTTTGTCAGAAGTCTTCTTTATTTAAGTGTTTATTTAAGTATTAATTAGGAAGATTACGTTTTTTTATGCACATAAATCTTCTTTTTCTTCTTTCTTTTTTCTGTATTTTCTTCTTTTCTCTTAATTTTTTTTCTTTAATTTTCTTTTTGTAGTATGAGATTGTAAATTCTTTGTAAATTCTTTGTATATGAGTTTATTTAAATTAATAAAGTTTTGTTGTTGTTGTTGTTGTTTTAAAGGAATAAGACCTTGAACTCTGGCAGCTCTTCTTGCTTGCTGGGATGGAGGGCAGAGATGGGGGTGAGTGGGGGGGGGGAGGAACTAGCCTACTCTGAACAGGTAAAATCCACTCCCCCCCCGTCCACTTTTGCCTCTGGCTCCACCCACCATTGTCATGTGGTCCTCTAAATTTCCCAACCCTCGCCGCGCACAAGCCATACAGAGACCCACCCTACTGTTGCAACTGTAATTTGTTTTAAGCAGTTTCTAAAGCTGCAATTTAAATTGCGGCAACCTGCCCCAGGACCTTATGGTGAAGGGCAGTGGAAGAGGAGGAGCAAATGGAGCATACAGTTGAATGGTCAAATTGGTGTCCATTTTGTGAAAATACTGTATGTCGCCCCATGCAGTGAGTAGCAAGGCTGATGTTTTGCCACACAGAAGCAGCCTCCATGCCAGGGCCAGTTCCAAGCTGGAGAAGATACCCTTAACATGGCATCCTCTCCTGGTCCTCCTAGGAACCTTTCCCGGACCATGATGTTGAGAACAGCAAAAGCAGCTGGGAAGAGAGAAGAGTTCTGATATTTATTTATTTTTTTAAAAAAGTTTAAAAGTTGTGTTTCTTTGCTTTTCAATTTGATCCTCTTGCATGATGATTTTGTATGTTTTGTGGTATGTTGTGCATTGTGTCTTGCTGCTATTTTTATTTATTATACTTTAGTAATTCTTTATTGTAACTGATAAGGACAAACTGTTTAATTATTGTTTGCTGGTATTTACTTTTACTATGTACTATTATATTCTAATGGATTATTGAATACTGCTTTATTTGATACAAGTTGTTTGTTTTAAATCAATTGTGATTTTTTTTTGTATTGGATCAGATTTTTATTATCAGTGTTTGGTATTTTACTATGTCTTTATATGTGTTGGAGGCCACTCAGAGTGGCTGGGGTAACCCAGCTAGATGGGCGGGGTATAAATAATAAAATTATTATTATTATTATTATTAAGCAGCCCATTCTACCCTTTCAGTTTCTCATAATGTCCCTGACGTAGCTTTGTGGAAGGTTAAAATAACTGTCAACAATTGCCACCAGCAGATAAATCCACAGCCATGGGCACAGAGTGGGGGCTGCCACCAGTGGGCACCCAAGGATGCCATATGCCAGCAACAACATATAGCTCCTTAGTACAAAAGAAAGAATAGCCAACTATGGGATGCATCCAGTCCCTGGGGCAATTTTATTCAGCACCTGCCAGTCCTAACAATTTTTTAACCAAAAATTATTTTGCTCAACCCCCCCCCCCCACTCCAGTGTCTATGGCTCAAGCCATTGTAAGTTCTTTGAAAGCAGAAAGGGAGAGAAGCCAGAAGACTGAGACTGACATACATTTCTGGATCTGTTGGTAGGTTGGACAGAGACTGTTCTTAATAAAGTGACAACAACCTGCCACCCACAAGGAGATTTGCAGGACAGCTCAAGTCATGGTTTCCGTCTAGAAACACCATCAGCTTGACAGTCCAATTTCTACAGCACCCAGCAGGCTCACCAGCTAAAAAAGATCATTTAAAGGTAGTAGTTGACTAGGGGCAAACTGGAGGAAAGGCAGGTGGCAAAAGAGCACAGCATGGCCTCAGCCCAGTATACCTAGAGTGTCTCCACCCCCATCGTTCAGCCCGGACACTGAGGTCCAGCTCTGAGGGCTTTCTGGCGGTTCCCTCACTGCGAGAAGTAAGGTTACAGGGAACCAGACAGAGGGCCTTATCAGTAGCGGCACCCACCCTGTGGAACGCCCTCATCAGATGTCAAGGAAATCAACAACTATCTGACTTTTAGAAGACATCTGAAGGCAGCCCTGTTTAGGGAAGGTTTTAATGTTTGAAGTTTTATTCAGTTTTTAATGTTCTGTTGAAAGCCACCCAGAGTGGCTCTTGAAACCCAGCCAGATGGGCAGGGTAGAAATAAATTATTATTATTATTATTATTATTATTATTATTATTATTATTATTACAGAGAATGGGAAACCCAGGGTCGCAGGCGTCATCTCTGCTTAAAGCATAAGTAGGGAGTCAGAATTATGTGTGCATGCCCTGGAGTGTCATTGCCCCGGCTCTATTTTTGCTTCACTGTCATTTCCCCCCAACCACCCTGCTCAACCCTGCTTATACAAACTGCAGTTAGTGAAGATGAAGCAAAATGAATCAAAGCTCTCTCCATGGCAGAAATGTGCAATTTAGAAGAAGATGCATATACCTCCCACACACCCCCAATGAGATCCCAACATGACCTGGTCATTTCCTAAATCCCAGGGGTAGCTAAATTTGATGCCTTCCAGATGTTGTTGAATGACAACTCCCATCTTCCCTGGGACTGGTGTGAGTTGGAACCTCACAACAACTGGAGGGCCACAGAATCCCCAACCCTGATATATCCTCCTGAATTCCCAGAAACAAATGGAGGGGGATGTTTTGGCAACTACCATGAATAAAACCGCAATATTTAGAGCGGTTGTATTGTTCTGCCCGGACACTGAGGTCCAGCGCCAAGGGCCTTCTGGCGGTTCCTTCGCTGTGAGAAGCCAAGTTACAGAGAACCAGACAGAGGGCTTTCTCGGTAGTGGCGCCCACCCTGTGGAACGCCCTCCCACCAGATGCCAAAGAGAAAAATAACTACCAAACTTTTAGAAGACGTCTAAAGGCAGCCCTGTTTAGGGAAGCTTTTAATGTTCAGTGGGTTATTGTGTTTTGTTGAAAGCCACCCAGAGTGGCTGGGGAAACCCAGCCAGAGGATGGGGTATAAATAATAAATTTATTATTATTATTATTATTATTATTATTATTATTATTATTATCATCATCATCATCATTATTATTATTTATTATTATTATTAAGAGCACACTAGTATCCACACTGGTAGGAAATCGTCATCCGCCACGAGAGGATTGTTAGCAAGTCCTTAACAGTAAATGAAAAGCTCCCATGAGTTCAAGAAGGCTCCCTGCTGCACCTCTGTACGATTCACCATTCTGGCATTGGAGCATTCCATGTAACTTCCACTGGAGAGAGATATCCCAGGTCAACCCTCTGTTCCATTACATTACCCCAATGTTTTCAGGAGAAATGCATGCATTTGTAGAAATGCTTAAGGATAAAGGATGGGTTTGGGGTTTTTTGTCACATTGCTTGTAATGCATCTGTGTATCAGAGGAAAAACAGTATGTTATTTGTAAGTAAATGGAATTATAATCTCTGTCTGATCTTTTGCATTGCAGTGACATGGAAGAGTAAGCATAAGGATTTCCCTCTAAAATGAAAACAAATTAGGTATTTTCGCAGAACCACAAAGTTTTCAGCATTTTTATTTTATTTTCTCTAATTGTTACAAGCAGCTCTTGGTAATTAGCTCTTGAAGGAGCCTCATAAAGTAGATTAGGAAAAAACAACAACGTGTCTGGGATTGCAAACCTCATTGATATTTGTGTGTCTGCTAGAAAAGTCAAACATGATCCAGTGATTAATGTACATTTCAATTTATGCAAGTGCACATTTTACGTGAAAGCAATTCTGTGGACTGTTCGTTTGGAATAAAGATTGATATCTTAAAATTCCCTTTGACAAGTCTGAAATGTGTAACTACTCCAACCAATCAATGCATTTCCATATTTCTACCTGTCTCTCTGAAACATTTAGACCATAATAAACTTTGACATTGCTAAAATGACAAAGACTACATATGAAGTAAGTGGGTAATGGCATCGCATCGCCTTTCAGTATTCATCTAAATCCTTCTTGACTAAAACCCTTTAGGATTCACTCAAAAGTAAATGGATACAGTTATTATGCAAAACAAGGAGGAGAAACCTTCTGGATTAAACAGTGATGTCAGCTCCTCTTCTTTCACAATCAAAGGTTTTGCTAACCTTCAAAGCAGGGGGTCCACAAAGGTGAGCAACTTATGCATTCCCACAGGTAAAACATGCTGGTGCTTATTTTGCATATAAGCTTACTGCAGATGCAGGGATGTGGAAGCTGAAATCTCCACTCACCTAGAAAATAGTAAGCACCAACTTCCTCTGTTTGCATCAAAGTGCACTTTGATCATTTTCAAGTTGAGAAATTACATCAACTAGAACAGGTTCAGCATCAGCACGGGACACCCTCTGCCTGCTGCCAGGACTCACCCACTCTGGCATTTCCCATTGCGTTGGCCAGAAGTTCTGAGAGCCACTTTAGTTTCCCACAATGCCCCTGAGCAATGCTACATCAGGGGCATTGAGGGGAAAAAAATGGTGGCTCTTCGCCAGTAATGACAGGACCATTTGAACTGGACTTCTGGAGGCTATGTGCATCACAGAGAGGAGAAGCCCTCAACCATGCTATTTCAGCACCCGACTGAATACATGAACCAGAACCTGGTTCCAGAGCTTGGAATTATTCTCATCCCATATCAGCCCTGTGAGGTTGATACTGCTCTTTCACATAGTGCTTTGAGAATTACCAGAGCAATGTATATTAAGTATTTTTGAACAATGGAAATATACCCAATAAATTCTGGGTATTCTTAATACGGTGAAAGCTGATTCAGATTGACAGGAGGACAAATTTTAAGCAAGAAGTGATGTCACAGAAGTACGACCACAGCCTAGCTGAAAGGAAGCACTTTCCCATTATATGACGTGAGAGTCAAACCCCACCTTAAGGAAGGGCTACCCGAATCAACTTTGCATCTCAGAAATCTGCTGTGAAGGTTAATCAAGATTTATTTAACATTTGTCACCCATACTGCTCTTGGCTTAGTAAAGAATGCAATGCTTTCAGGAACATCTTGATTTCACTGAAATTCCATGTCAATTTGCATAATTGTTGGCTAAACTTAGAGTTTAAAGAAATAGTCATCGTACATTATTCTCTCATAAGATAATCTACTGTTTTTACAGCTGTCAAGTAATAGGACGTGGTATTATCAAAGAAAATAAGTGGGTTGTATCCAGATCAGGGGCCTCTCTTCTCCAATATAGAACAACTATCCGTCAGTGAAAGATACTGTCCCAGACATAGAATCATAGAACTCTAAAGTTGGGAGCTACACCAAGATCATTCAGTCCAACCTCCTGCAATGAAGGAATCTTAACTGAAGCATCCATGACAGATGGCCAGCCAACCTCTGCTTGAAAACCTCCAAGGAAGGAGAGTCCACAACCTCTCAAGGGAAACACAGATGTAATCTAAAGGAACCAAATGCTCCACAGACACACCCAACTTTGTACATATATAGTTATGAACAGTCTACGTTTTAAATTATAATCTTTCATTTTTTCTTATCATAGCACATTCCCAGAAATGAAAGCTAAATGGTTTTTTAAAGTCCCACTGGCCTCAATGGAAAAAAATTAAGCATTCCCCACTCGGTTAAGCATTTGCTTGATCTGGCCCCAGGACTGTAAACTATAAATGTCTGAAGAGCTTTAACCAAAAGGTGAATTATAGCCCAAAGTAGTGTCTAGTATGAGCAATATTACATTATATGTCCTTGGTTCTAAGAATAGTAAATCTCCCCTCCCTTCCCAAACACTGCTATGCAGTTTGTTTTGAAAACCAGACTAATAGGAGGAGGGTGTGCGTTTTGGAGGAAGGGCTCCACAAACGTCCGTGCACCAAAAGCACTTTCAACGTGAGTTTGCAGAATGCTACACTCAAAAGGTCACACGCATGTGACATTTGCAGAATTTCCTATGCACCTAACTTCCAAATTGGTTGTACGGTCACGAGCCTGAGATTCAAGCTGCTTAGAAAGGTTTGTAGCCATAGCCACACACACACACACACACACACACACACACACCTGTCATCAAACATGCCCTGAATGCTTGATGGCGATAGCACATATTTATAATGCAAGTTCACATCTCGCACAAACACACCTGGTGAAATACAAGTTGTCCCATTTTGGATTTTATCTTTATTTTGGCTTCACACACACACACACACAGAGAGAGAGAGGGACTGAGAGGAGAGAGAGGACTTGCTTGTTACAACTGCCATACTGTTTTTATTTTTGTTTTTATTTCATTTTATATCCTGTACATATACCAAAATAGCATCCATGAAGGAGTGGAATATTCAATGCATAATCACTGTATACATTTATTTTGTGCTAATGTATCTGAATGGTTCCCAGATAGTTTAGTAAGTGTGTGGCAGAAATGCTTTGCTGCTTCATCTTTTTTGGCAAAGCATCTGAATTCCACAGACTGCTCCGCTTTCACTTTTAGGTATTACGTACAGAAGGGGGAAATGGAAGGTATAGAATCTTAGATCTGGAAAGGACTCTAGGGATCAACTAGTCCAACCCCCTGCAATGCAGCTGATCGAAACTACAAGCTTGGCATTACCGGCACCATGCTGTAGCCAACTGGGCTATCCAGCTGAGTCAAAGAGAACCTAAATTATTTCAGCCACAAGAACCTATCATATATAGCTGTGATACCAGCTGTACTGTTAAGCCTGGTGTCTTTTTGAAGGTATTGTGAAAGATATATCCAATGTGCATACTACTTCTCAATCTCCTGCTTTGTCAGTCTGGGCTGGATTATGCCACTGCCATAATAGAAAGGCAAACGGAAGGGGAAGAAATGGAGGCAGTGAGACATTTTACTTTCTTGGGCTCCATGATCACCGCAGATGGTGACAGCAGCCACGAAATTAAAAGACGCCTGCTTCTTGGGAGAAAAACAATGACAAACCTAGACAGCATCTTAAAAAGCAGAAACATCACCTTACCAACAAAGGTCCGTATAGTTAAAGCCATGGTTTTCCCAGTAGTGATGTATGGAAATGAGAGCTGGACCATAAAGAAGGCTGATGGCCAAAGAATTGATGCTTTTGAATTCTGGTGCTGGAGGAGACTCTTGAGAGTCCCATGGACTGCAAGAAGATCAAACGTATCCATTCTTAAGGAAATCAGCCCTGAGTGCTCACTGGAAGGACAGATCCTGAAGCTGAAGCTCCAATACTTTGGCCACCTCATGAGAAGAGAAGACTCCCTGGAAAAGACCCTGATGTTGGGAAAGATGGAGGGCACATGGAGAAGGGGATGACAGAGGACGAGATGGTTGGACAGTGTTCTTGAAACTACAAACATGACCCTGACCAAAGTGCGGGAGGCAGTGGAAGACAGGAGTGCCTGGCATGCTCTGGTCCATGGGGTCACGAAGAGTCGGTCACGACTAAGCGATTAAACAACATCAATGCCTTTGCCCCGATGCTTGGGAATTGCCTCTGGTAGAGAAAGCGAGGAAAATGCATTTCAAACACTTTTCCTTCATGGTGCAGGAACAAACAAAGGAGAAGGAACACAAGCGCTGGAAGAAAAAGGGGTGAAGACATGAAAGCGCTAAAGCCTCGCCTGCCCCCTAACAGCCTCACCATCTTCAGCGTGGGCCTTCTGCTAACATCACAATAAAATCCCAGGAGAACAGAGATGTGCAATCCCTGCGGCTTTAAATAGGAATCCATAAAATGGAACTCTGGGACACCAGAAACCATTATTAGGTCAATATTACTTCAAGACACATTTTCCCATTATAACAGCATAGGATATCAGGAGATGAAAGAAGCCTGGGATATCATTATCATAGGACTTCGCAACACAGAGTGCATCAAGAGAAGTTAAAATAATTATTCGCTCGCTGATAAGCACCAAATATGCCTTCTTTCAAAAAACAATAAACCCTATACAATGGGGATAGAGCCCTTACGCTCAGCAAATAGAGGATAAAATTGTCTAATTTTCCAAATCCTTACATCCAGTTCATTTCATCGAGGCCCATTACCTCTGAAGAGCCTACAGGGCTATTTCTCCAACCTGTGTGGTACATTATGTAACAGGCCTGAAAACGATGAGTAGAGAGGCGATTTGCACACCAAGGTCCCAGACTCAATGGCGTTTCTTCATTTCAGCTCATTGAGGACAATCAATCACTGTCATCTTTGAAACCATCCAGTATATGACAAAGTCCTTCAGCTCTGCAGCCTTGCCAAATTAAACAAGAATGTGTCCCATCTTGACTTGGAAAGTAATGGGCAAATAATTTGACGCCAATATATTTATACTCTGTGTTGGGAACCGGACTGAGTCCACCTCCTTGCAAACTCCAGCTTTATGAAACAGAGGCTCCAGAAAAGACCAGAAAAGGGAGTAAACACTCAATAATCTCCATGCATAGAGTTGGCACACTTGTGTCAAAAATGCACAATCACTCTCTAACATTGAAGGGCAAGGACAGAGTGTTATTGGGCATGCAGATGCAGGAATTTTATTTGCACAGATGTGCCCTTTAAACACAGTCTGGGCCAGTCATTCACCAGATGGAATGATTGTACCTAGGCGGTACCTCTTCGGAGTGAGGAATCCGCTTGGGGTGTGCAACTGCTTTGCACCAGTGGTGGGGAACCGGTGGCTCTCCAGGAACTTTTGAACTCCAGCTCCCGTTAGCCCCAGCCAGCATGGCCAGTGATCAGGGATGATGGGAGTTATATTCCAGCAACATCCAGAGTCCACAGGTTCCCCACACCTGCCTTGGGCAAACCCTGAAGTGAGAAGTGAAACTGGGCTGATTTGGGGTTGTCTGAAGTGAAGCAGAGATGCTCTGAAGGTCCTCGAAAGCTTTGTTGGTGATTTGGAGGTAAATGGAGACACTCTCTGTCTGTAAAAATTGATCCTGTTTTGTTGTTTAGTCGTTTAGTTCATGACCCCATGGACCAGAGCACGCCAGGCACTCCTGTCTTGCACTGCCTCCCGCAGTTTGGTCAAACTCAAGTTAGCAGCTTTGAGAACACTGTCCAACCATCTCGTCCTCTGTCGCCCCCTTCTCCTCTGTCGTCTCCTTTCCCAACATCGGGGTCTTTTCCAGGGAGTCTTCTCTTCTCATGAGGTGGCCAAAGTATTGGAGCCTCAGCTTCATGATCTGTCCTTCCAGTGAGCACTCAGGGCTGATTTCCTTCAGAATGGATAGGTTTGATCTTCTTGCAGTCCATGGGACTCTCAAACGTCTTCTCCAGCACCTGTCTAGGGAAGTTTCTAATGACTAATGTTTTAATGTATTTTTAATCTTCTGGTTGGAAGCTACTCAGAGTGAGCGGTGTATGTATGTATGTATGTATGTATGTATGTATGTATAAATTATTATTATTATTATTATTATTATTATTATTATTATTATTATTATCCTGGCCACATTTTTAAAACAATTCTTGTATGAAACAGGAAGAGGCAGATCTCTTCCAGCAGGCTTTTTGGTGATGCTTTGGGAAGAAGCTTTAACTGTTAAAAGTGGCACAATAACACTTCAAATGTATATTTTTTTGTATCTTTATTTTAGAGCGTATTATTATGTGAAAATTGTTTAATTTGGTTGTGTATTTTTTGATGCTCTATTTAATGCTTATCACTACTTTTGCCATGTTTGTAATCAGCGCTTTTAAAGGGGGGGGAAAGTGCCGGTACTTTCCATCGGGGTGCCCACTTGAATAAAATATTGCGGGGGCCAGGTAAGCCCCACCCTACATAATTGATCACATGACGCAGCATATGCATTTCATTTGAATGGCAATGCCCATTAACTTGGGGGGCTGCCCCCTCAAATATTTTATGGGGGGGGTCAAAGGCACTTCAGCACCTAGTTGGTTCCTATGCTCACCATGAAGCTGTTATCATAAGTGCCACACTTTTAATATTGTAGGTATTGCATTCCCTTGAGTACCCCTAGAAAAAAAAGCAGTATTTGTATTTTTTTTAATATATAAAACACTTTGAGCTTGGTTTTAAATATGGAAAGGCAGCATACCAATAAAATTATGTAAGCATGTAGTGCAGGTGGGATTTATTGAGAAAATATAGGAGAGCACATCTCCAGAATATGAAATAAATTAAGTGTGGGATTGGAGTCACAGACTAGATTTGGATGAGAAAATCTGAGCCCAAATTCCTCTTGGCCATGAGAATTGCCAGCCGGCCATCATCCTTCAGACAGAGCCTAGCCTAGCACAAAAAAGTTTGTGGGGAGAGGAATGCTGAAAATAACTCCACACATACCACATTTGCGCGAATCTAATGCACCATCAGATCTAATGTGCACCTCAATTTTCAAAACCTTGAAACCCAAAAAGTATTTGCTGGCAAATGTAAAGGCACCATCAAATCTAATGCACACCCTAATTTTCGTGACGTAATTTGGCCAAAAATGGTGTGCATCACATTCAAGCAAATATGGTAGTTCTCTGGAGAAAAAGCAGGATACAAATGTAATAAATGTTGAAAAGGAGAACAATAAGCTTTTTCATATTCAAGAAAGCAGATTTAATTTTAAGACGCAGTGTTATTTAAAGGTTTCCGTTCTTAAGCAGCCTTCCCTTCCCAAAGCAGCTTTCAATATTTTTAGAATATTACCATTTTGTCCAGCAAGACAAAGAATGCCTTGGGTTCTGGGCCTGCTAGGAGATGTTTCCATCCTTCTCACTGATTTCATTTCAAAGTTTTCCTTTCCGTGTTCACTGAAGCTCAAAGACGCTTAATATTGAAGGCCATACTTTTTCTTACAAGAGCAATTATCTGCAGATGTGCAATCCTGTTATGAATAGAGTGTGACCGGTAGCGCTCTGCCTCAAAGACAACACAGCTCAGTGCTAAACTAATCCATATTTGCCTTATTCTACAACACAATGTCATGACTCGCCTATTCAATGCTCCATCATACAGCCAGGCATAAGGGATCAATAGCACCCTTTTACTTATATCAGATAATAAGTGTATCGTTTGTACATCCGCTATGTACAAGCAGGCAAGCTAGCTGAAGTCTGGCATCTGGCAAAATGTTTCAATGAGGGGGAGAAAAAAAGGAAAAGCCACCGTCAGAGAATCCTTGCTTAAAATCCCACTACGTGTGTTTTTCTTACACAATTCAGCCGAGATAAATCTCGGTTGTTATTTTGGCATTTGTTGGCTGACTCTCCCCTATAAAATGCATGCTCATGAGGACTTATGGACATGTTTTATTTCTTGTCAGGGGAGGGGCATTGTTCCTTTCCCCTTAAAAAAAAGGTCATAATCTGGTTTTATTTCATCGGAACTGAGTGAAGATGGCGTCTGCCACCAGAGGACTTTTGGACTGATTTGGCATAAACACCAGCATTGTGAGGACATTCTGCAAACAACAGACTTACCAGCTGCAAAAAAAAGAAGAGTCATACAAATTTCACACAGAAGCACATTATTGTTTATTTCAACTCGCCTGTGGAAACAACTCAGAGGCCACGAAAGGAAGGAAGGATAACAACAGGAAGATTTAAAGAAGGAACTATTGGAAACTCAAAGCAGTAGAAACATAAGATGATTAGAACCCCACTGAACTTGAAGCGTGGGAAGCCCCAACAAAAATTTATAATTTGGCAGAATATTTGGACTATATGATATGTATTTGTATAATTTGGAAAACTTAATGTGATTTGATTGGATGGTTAAAATGGAAAATTTTATAAAAAAAAATTTTTTAAAAAAAGAAGGTCATAATCTGGAACAGCAGCAAAAAGCAAAACCCTCAGCTAATGGTGTGGATGGCTGTGTTGGTTGGTTGCATATATTTGTATGCAAACATTTACCTACATTCCTGGCCGTTTGCTTCGAAGCCTCTTAAACTGCACAGTCTCTTCTGCTTTCCTTAGGTTAGGTCTGCTGGTTGCTTGCCATGCAAATAGGCCTGCTATGACAGTGGGGTTTGGTGCAACGCCTGCCAATATCAGTGACACCAGTGGCTTCCGTAACTGACATTGCCTGCCAGGCAACAGGTTCTCCAAACAGCCAAGGCCTTTCCTCTCAGCTTGCTGCTGCTGCTGCTAGCATACCAGTTCAGGACCAAAAGACAAAAGGGCGATTACCATAAAGATATAATCTGAAATATTTATTTCCCAAAACTATTCACAGACCTTCCAAGTGTCCCCATTTTCCAAGGGCAGTCCCGGATTTACAGAAACCACCCCAGTTTCTGATTTGATCCAGGAATGCCCTGCTTTTCCATAGGATGCCCCTATTTTCATTGGAGAAATGCTGGAAGGTATGGAGCTATGAGAGTTATGTGGGAGGAAACAGCTACCACATCTTTTGTCCAAAAACACCCACTGATGACACTCTTCTCCTTTCTGCACTTTGATATTCACCTTCCAGCAAAAAGTCTCAGGCCACTGTCTCCTTTGATTAAAAACCAAAGAAAACAAATCACCCCCACCACATCATGGTAGCAGGCAGGGCATAAAATTTTCACACTGATGATACGTTACAAAGATTGGCCCCAGTTGGTGTGTGTTTTAAAACACACTTCACTGATTTTGTTTAGAAAACTACAAAAAGAACTGGCAGGTCACATTTTGATGGGCAGTAGAAGCTGGTCTATCTTATACTTCACAGAAGGAATGCAAAAATTGGAAATGAGCTACAAAGAAGGGGAAATGGGGATGCATTAGAAATATCAACATAGCTCTACAAAAACCACACCATTTTCACATATTCCATATATCTGCTGGAGTGGCAGCTGTGCCCTCTTAGTATTTTCAGTAAGATCTCTCCAAACTGCCCCAAAGGCTTCTGGCTTAATCCTACCAGACAATAATCTTACATGCCATGTGAGCTTTTCCTTCATGGCTGCTGTATACTCCAGTCTTTATGCCACCACTTTCCAATGTCAGTTTCCTCTAATGCCTTCCACTTCTGAACCATGGCCAATACGTGCTACCACTAATAACAAATTTAATAGTGTTGATTTTATTTCCTCATTTCTACCATCAAATATTGATAAACTGCACCTTGAACAGGTTCACTGAGAATATTCCTTAATTCAATTTTTTTTGGGGGGGGGGCATTTGTTTCTTGTTTGCTTCCTTTTTTATGCTGGAACTTGAACCTACGTGGAGCACCCATGACAAAATGGAGACTCTCCCCGTTTTTTTCTTGAGGAAGGATCCCAACTTTGGGCTCAGAGGTTAACTCCTTGCTCCTGCCCTAACCTACGGTTTAAATTCCCCCACCACAAACACACACATGCAACCTACTTTTTAGTTGTTGAGGGAAGAAGCCAACTATGTCCATATGCAATGGTGCAGATAAGTAATTTTAACTAGACTCCAGATCAAGGTAGGGAATTTGTGGTCCTCCAACATAGCCAATGGTCAGGGATAATAGCAGTTGTGGTCCAGCGCTATCTAGAGGGTCAGAGGTTTCCGTCCAGCATTTCCCCAATATCCTCCAACATCTCTCTGATGAAAATAGGGACATGCTAAGTGTTATGTACTGAAGTTCTCACCCTGGGCCAGCAGGGGGATACTGTAGATAGTTATGCAAATGAAGGATCGAAAGTGATGTTCGGTGATTGGATAGTTTTAGAAGTTGTTACAGTAACTTGGTACTGGAGCTCTATATAAGCAGGCTGACTGAGCCCTTCAAGCCAGTTCTGTCCTGGCCTGTGAATAAACAAGAGCTGTTTGAAGAATCGCTGTGTCGTCTGATATGTTCACCCACAACTTAACACTAAGAAAAAGCAGGACATTCCATGATCAAATCAGAAACCGGGGTGGCTTCTGTAAATCCCAGACTGTTCCTGGAAAACTGGGACACTTGGAGGTCTGCGTTTCCCATACCTGTTGCAAAGTACTGAGGAATGGCAGTGGATTTGAAGTCAAGCCTTTTAAATTATGGTTAGTTCCCATATGAGAACCTGCTATGCTGCCCCACCATCATTCTCTTACCCTTCCTAGATTAAAGCAAATATAGCAGCTGGAGGTCGAATACTATGAATTGCTGGGGGTTTTTTAATCATATATTTTGGACTTGTCCTAAGATCAATATTATAAATTCATTAAAGACGTTCCTGCCTTACATATGCCTTATGATCCTGAAGCTGCCTTGTTAGGTAACTTAAAAGGGGTTATTCAGAAGTCAGATGTGGAATTTAATTGTAGCCTTACTAACAGCTGCAAAACTAATAAAGCCATTAATTGGAGAGAACCAAGTCATGCTTTTAAAAAGTTTGGGACTTAATATTTGAGTGGGAATGGCCTTACATAATTTAATTTCAGGCTGAATGCTGCATCCCAAACTCTTTCTTAATGAGCTTGACTGCCCCATCAGAAAATAGATGAACTCTCTGATCAGGGCCTCCATTCAGCTTTCCTGGAAGTTAGTTGCACTGGGCAGCTGCTGTAGGTGTATGAACAAAAGTATATAAAATCCTATGACCTTCTACTTAGAAGTCAGTCCTAATAAGCACAGGGCTTATGCTCATATAGGTGTGCCCATGATTAGATCCACAAGTATAAAGATAAGATGGAAAGAATGAAAGAGGAGAACAGAAGTATCACAAAACTGTAGAGAAGGCATTTCAGAAATACGAGTGTTGATTGTATTGATTCAGTGCCCCCATTAATAGTGTGTGAGGGAGTATTATATGATGAGAGTGAAAGACTAGGGGTGTACATCTTTTCCTTCAAAGAATTATGGGCACTATAGGTCACCTCTCACAGAGTTAAATTCCCAGCAACATTTAACCAACTACAGTGCCCATAATCTGTGACCATTGATCATGCTGGCTAGATTCTAGCAATGTTTGGAGAGATACAGGTTCCCCATCCCCATTATACAAGGTGTATCTCATTCTCACTCTAAAGATAATGTGTTTTGTTCAAATATAAGAACAATCAATATGTCTAATCAACCCTTTAGCTCTAGGTTTAACTATTAATGACTCTAGAATTATTTTTTTGTCTTATCCCAAAATACTTAAGATTATATACTACGTGCCTTACATTTCAAAAAGCATGGGAGAAGATGGCTTATGTTCATCAGTTTGATTAACAACTTCTTCACAGAAGAGGATATGATTATCTATAGTTATTTCCAATGTACTTTCAGTCCCCCATAATGTCGCCATGCAATACCAACTAATACATTAGGAGAATTCTAAAAGATTTTGAATTTAGTGGTGATATTAAGTCTGGACAAAGTATTCCACTCATCATGCCACATAATACATCCTCAAAGAGTCTTCAGTTCTCCTTGTTCAGCCTTAGCAAAATATCCCTATTATATCAACCTGATATTACTGCCAATTTCACACAATAACACTCAGTAATGTTAGAAAATCCGGTCCTCCTTGAGACTTGATATAGTTTATATAATATGCTAACTGAAGCACTTCCTAGTTTTTCAGACCAAAGAAAATCTGAAAATTCTTCAAATTAAAATTAATGTTCTTATTTTGTTATTGCTCCACTAAGGTACTTTTTGTACAGGAATAGCTGAGAACAGGAACAAATTTTGGGGGAGGGCATTCATATGATATGATAGCCATGTTCAAATATATAAAAGGATGTCACATAGAGGAGGGAGAAAGGTTGTTTTCTGCTGCTCCAGAGAAGCGGACACGGAGCAATGGATCCAAACTACAAGAAAGAAGATTCCACCTAAACATTAGGAAGAACTTCCTGACAGTAAGAGCTGTTCGACAGTGGAATTTGCTGCCAAGGAGTGTGGTGGAGTCTCCTTCTTTGGAGGTCTTTAAGCAGAGGCTTGACAACCATATGTCAGGAGTGCTCTGATGGTGTTTCCTGCTTGGCAGGGGGTTGGACTTGATGGCCCTTGTGGTCTCTTCCAACTCTATGATTCTATGATTCATTTCAATGGTAGATATCGGCACAAACCAAGAAGTCATTAAATTTGCGCCATTTAGCTCAAAATAATCATCCTATAGTGGTTATGTTCTGCTATTTGTCCTATACTGGTTTCATCCAAATATCAAGAGACTTAGCTGGGAGCTTCTCGCTAGGGAACAGATCAGTTATGGGCTATTTAGGCTGCAACCCTATAAACATTTACCTAGGAACAAGTCCCACTGAACTCAACTGGGAGGGCCTCTTGCAGTCCCACCACTGAGTATTGCTTGCCATGTTGGGATGAGAAACAGAGCCTTCTCGGCAACTGCACCCCAACTTTTTGCCATGTCTAAAAACCTGTATTTTCTCCTGAGCCTTTGGAGGAATCAATTAATCCTGCCTTAGGGCCAGGTTGTCTGCATTGCATAGTTTTAATACTGTAATGTTTGTACTGTAATGCATGCAATTGATTTTAATTAACTGTGGTTTATAATGTTCTACTATTGTTCTACACCACTTTGGAAACTGGTGAAAGGTAAGTTTAATTAAACTAAATTCAGTAAGACTTACTTCTGAGTAGACATCGATAGGATCACATTAAACTCTCAAGACTTAATCCCATCCAGTTGGATATTTTCTTTAATTTTTTGCCAAAGAAAATTTAATATTTTTGCCAAAGAAAACCATTTTGTGACGCAGCCTTCCTTTAATTTCCACAATGTAACTTCATCCACTGAAGGCAGGCCATATGGGAAGATCTAAAATACACTGTGTCCTCAAAGGTCCCAACTCCTTTTCACATTGTGTGTATGAAGTGAGGGAAGAATCGGAACCAGGTTAACTGCGTGTAGGCTCTATTCAGATCTTCATATGAAAAGGAGGAGAGTGGAAGTGGGAACATAGTCTACATTACACAATATGTATTCTGGTTAATATTTTGCATCCGCTACATGGGGAAGGGCAATAGCTCAGTGACAGAGCAGGTTCAGTCCCTGATATCCCTACCTGAGTCCCCTACCTGAAACACAGTAGAGCTGCCGCCAGTCAGTGCAGATGATACCAAGGACCCAGCTACACAGCTGCAAATAAAAACGTTTTAAATGTGTTGTAAGGTGAAACATACAAATGTGACACTAGATGCCGACAGTGAGCTATGCAACATTCAATGTATTTTTCAAAACTTTTTTTTAAAAAAGCATTTTCACAGCGGTGTGTGTGTGTGTGTGTGTGTGTGTGTGTGTGTGTGTGTAGATTCCACCCTAGTTAGATGAGGAAATGTATATCTGCCTCGGTATAACACTGCTTCCTATGAATGTCTCAACAGGGCGAATGACATATATATACAAACACACATACACAAAGTATCCCAAGCCAAGACAAATAATTTAAGTGATAGAAAACAAGAGAGAGAGAGAGAGAGAGAGAGAGAGAGAGAGAGAGAGAGAGAGAGGAGGTTTTGTATTTGAACAAACCCTGATAGGGTTGGTTAAGAAAGAGATGGACCAACAATTTGGAAAAAAATTAGAAGAACTGGTGACAAAATAATGGAAGCGAAGGCAGCCACAGCTTTATGATGATATTGTACCTCCCCATCCATATCTGTTCAGTTCCAGTTGCTCTTGGGCAGATGGGAAATGAGAAAAGAGATCCATTTTCTCAGAAGAAAGAGAGAGAGAGTAACCGTTTACAAACTGTGTGCTGTCAGACATCTGTGTGCCACTGCCAACAGATGTTATTGTAATTATGATTAAAATGCTACAGAAATTATAATAATCCAGTAAGTCATGTTCATAAATTCATCTACATTGAGCACTTGACTGGGGGAGCAGCACACACACACACATGCTATTCTGTGTTGGAAAAGCAGGGAACAGGTAATTAAGATACAATTGGGAGAAGCAATCTGGAGGGAGAAGCAATCTGGAGCAGGAAACTCCTGAAGCAATGCTGGAGTAGCAGTGGCAAATCTTTGCTGGTCAAACGCATCACTACATCCCGCAAACAAGGGAATAACTCCCATGTGTGGCTTAGTTGAGGGAGCTAGAAGATGACCTGGGGGGAGCGGGGAACCACTGGGGAGAAAAGCCTTCTAAAATGTTGACTGACTGTTGCTGTTTCTAGAATACAGGAAGTGTCTGCCCCTCCCCAATTTCATATATTCAGCAGGTAGGTAATCTGTCCATTTACGTTTATTTTGGTTTCTCATTTTTCCGAACTTAACTTTGGTTTTCCACATCAGTTTGCTAATATATTTTTTAAGTCCTCCTGGAAAACATCAGTTTTTTTTTAGTGCGAATTTCTCCCAGTACATACATTTGTATGCAATTTTGTATAGTAGACACTTTTTTTTTTTAGTGTGGTTTTCCTTGATATAACAAATCTATGTAGGGTTGCCATATTTCAAACAGTGAAAATCTGGAATTTGCCCAAAGCTGTGGAACTTTTTTTGGCAAATTCACGGGTTTTTGAGCCGTTTTAAAGGAAAACTGCCAAAAATGACACTGCCGACTTGGGTTGCCATACGTCCGGATTTTCCTGGACATTTTTGCGATTTCCACCTGGGTGCTGCTTCCAACTGCAGTGTTCTAGATATGTCCGGGAAATTCTGGACAAATTCTAACAATGGCAACCCTAGATTATTTATGTTCTTTCCATCCCCTCCTTTGTCTTCACCCACAGCCCCCAGTGTGGGTCACACTCTGTGATATAAGCAGAAATACACTGTAAACTTAGTTCCCTCTGCTCGCAAGTCAAGGAGGGGAGAAAACCCTTCTGAGCTCTCACACTAAAGTGTTCTGCAATTTGTAGTAGGCAATACAGAGCTAAATGGACCAATGGTCTGACTCTGTACTAGACAGCATTCTTCGTACCTAAACCACAGAGCCTAGGGCTTGCCGATCAGAAGGTCGGCGGTTCGATTCCCCATGATGGGATGCACAGCCCAGCTTGGGGATGCAGGTGGCATTGTGGGTTAAACCATAGAGCCTAGGACTTGCTGATCAGAAGGTCGGCGGTTCGAATCCCTCTGACTGGGTGAGCTCCTGTTGCTCGGTCCCTGCTCCTGCCAACCTAGCAATTCAAAAGCACGTCAAAGTGCAAGTAGATAAATAGGTACCGCTCCGGCAGGAAGGTAAACGGCGTTTCCGTGCGCTGCTCTGGTTCGCCAGAAGCGGCTTAGTCATGCTGGCCACATGACCCGAAAGCTGTACGCCAGCTCCCTCGGCCAATAAAGTGAGATGAGCGCCACAACCCCAGAGTCGGTCACGACTGGACCTAATGGTCAGGGACCCCTTTACTTTTATTCTCTCAAGACTTGAAACTATCTATTCTCATCTGTGTTTTAAATGCCATCTTAGAAGTATTTTATGCTGCCTAGGTTGGTTTTCAATGGGATCATTCTATTCTTTTAATTATTGTATATTCCAGTTTTTAACTAAATTTGATACAATTTTGCTATGGTTGATGGCCATTTCATGTGATGACGATGCAGCAGTCAAGAGGAGGGAAGGAACTTGCCCCATATGGATTTGAGATTGCCATGAAAAGAGCACTGCATTTTTATTTTTTGTCTATTCCCTATCTCTGTTTGTTGAATAACCATTCCCAGTTGCCAGATGTATTGGCAAAATACTTTTGTTTTTTTACAACAGATTTGTCACAGCAAGATCCTTGGACCAGATCTTGGAGAGGACCAGATGCCTATTGCTGAGACTAGAGATGCCTTTTGGATTGTTTGGAAATGATTTGGGGCTGGCAGAGAGTGAGAAAATTCCAGGATCTGAAAGCAAGAGGCTGCATGTACCTCTAGCTTCCCTCTCTCCCAGCACCCATCTCTAAGTAGCAGGAGAACAACTCATCATGATTGTCAGGGACTGGCTAGACAAGGAGGAATGGTGTAAGGCTACAACTGGGGAACACCCCCCCCCCAGAAAGCATCAGAGGGGGAAGGCTCCAAGCCAGGAGAATGATTGTGGGATGCAGGAGACAGGTCAGAGGAAGACAGGGGTGCAGATGGGTTGGAGATTGAGCAAGCAACAGGCTTAAGTGTGACTGAGGCTGCTGAGGAGGAGGCTGATGTTGCAACACATCCCCAGCCACCTGCCAGTTCCACTGTTTCCTTTTACCGTACTCCTCTGTCCCCAAGAAGAAAGAGGGGGTTGCATGTAGCAGAACAAAAGGCACAGAGAGCCCTCCTTGAGGGAGTTTGTGACTGTTGGGAAGGCAGCCGGCTGGTGAGGAGCCTTAAGAGGAAGTGGGAGGCTCAGATCCTCAGTTCTGGCAACTGCCTTAGCAGGCTAGTCCAACCCATGGAGTTCACCGTTGGGTTTTGTTTCTCTGGATAAAGAATCAGGTAGATGGGGATTGTTTGAGTGTGCATGGAAACTAGCTTGGTGTACAATGGTAAACATTATATTCATTGCCCCACCCACTTTTGCCTCTAGCCCCGCCCACCACAGGCCCCCAAAAGGGAATGTGGCCCCAGGCTGAAAAGGATTCCCCACTCCTGCTGTGGCTCTTGCTCTGCGGCCTTCACACATGTTGCTGAATTGGACTAGGGAAGTGGCACAGCTCAGGCTCGAGATAAAAATAAAATAAAATTAGGAACTCCTATTCTGTGTTACCAGCACAGCATAAAAGCCGAGATGTTATTTTAATCTTCTGTGCAATAAGACACAGCTGTTTTTGAAGCCAGTAGGATTGCAGGGAGTTATTTACACAGTACAATGTACATTTTTAGCAACACTTGGGAACTAAGTACCCAGTAATTTAAAAAAAAATAGAATTAAATTGCAATTTTAAAACCAAGACTGGAGTTTTAATCATATTTTACTTGGATGTAATGCACTTGAAGTACTGTGTATTATCACACTTCTTAAGCAGAAATATATCCATGGGTATTACTTCATTGCTGGATCCTAGACACACATATCTGAAAGAATGTTCATGATCGAGCCAAGAAGTGGGACAACAGGAGATTTTTCTGCTTAGGGGCTTTGCAAAAAGTGACAACCACCTCTCCAAATTTACCCTCCCCATTCTGTTACAAGCCAGTCAGTTTTTCCTGGAACCAACTTTGCGGAGAAATGGCAAATTGCAGTTTAAGCCACCAACATAATGGTTTTTTCCAACTGAGTCAAAAATTCATCAAACTCTGGCTTACATGCATCTTTAGATTTCCATGTAGCAGCAAGCTGGCAGGTGGATGAGGGCACCGACCCTGCGCCAAAGCACTGTGTTCAAGGTGATACAACCTTTTTTTACCTATAGTGCCAGATCTAGGATAGCCCAAGCACACAGATACTAGCAGCACTTAATCAGCTGACTGATAAGTATGTGCAAAACAGCCCTTTCATTCTGCCTCACCTTCTTTGTGGGGTAGTTGTTGGAATGAAATGGGATAACCGCATTTGCACCACCATCAGCTCTTCAAATAAAGGGCAATGTTTTTTTTAAAAAAAACTGTGCTGTATAGACAGTGTGGTGCAGTGGTTAGAGTGCTGGACTAGAACTGGGGAGACCAGGGTTCAAATCCCTGACATGAAGTGACGTTGGGCCAGCCGCAGTCTCTCAGCCTGGCTTATGTCACACAGGATTGTTGTGTGAGGATATAGAGAGGCAGAATGCATGCCACTTTTGAGTTCTCCAGAGGAAAAGTGGCATATAAATGTAATGATCAATAAAACAAAACAGATAGAGAGAAGCCCTCTTCATGTGTTGCAGGGACAAACCTAAGGAGGAAAGCAGGAAATGATGCTCCCCTCCCAATCTTTGGCTCCTTCCAGTTATCCCGTATCTGGCAACTCTTCCCTCTTCAACCCATGGAGGTTCCTGGAAGACTGGGGAGTAAGCAAATTCATGGACAGATTAGACCAGAGCTTTCCAAACTTTTCTAGTTGGCAACACACTTTTTAGACACGCATCATTTCGCGACACAGCCATTCAGTTTTACTAGCAATCCAGAGAATAAACTAGCTCCTTTCCAGCCCCAGGAAAAGCACGTGGAGCGTTCACACGACACGCTTACACACTGCAGCTGACACACTAACATGTCGCGACACACCCTTTGAACTCATGTCCTACTTGCGGGCTTTCCACCGGCATCTCCTTTAGAACAGGAAGTTGGCAGACAACATGGGCCATGTGATCCCGCAGGGCTCTTCTTATGTTCTTAAGATCAGCACCCCTAATCATGCAGGGAGCCCCAAGCAGAAAAGGCTCCCCATTGCAGACCATATACCCAAACGTTGGGAAGCTGGCATCAGCACAGGGGGGTGATGGGAACAGGGCAAAGGGGGCAGTTCTTTTCGGCTCATTCATGGCTGCCATGCCTGAAGAGGGCTACAGTACCAGTAAAATCGCATCACCATAAATAAAGTGTTTCAAAATCAATACAGGAGATTTTAAAATAATCCTACTGCAATCCCTTTCTTCTTCTTTCTTTCTTGGCCATACAGTAGTAAGAACTCGGGACTTTGCGCTTTCAGAAAACAAAAGGCACCTGCTGACAAAGTTAATGCTCAGTAACTCCAGAAACATTTCATGCCACAGAAAATCCTGTTTGCTTCACTTCCTGTATGAAACAGAACAAAACCCAGCGATGGTGCCGCAGACTAGAAGCCCCAAGGAGTCTAAAACTAAAGCAATTCTAAACCCATGGACAAAAACAAAAAAAACTGTGACCCAAAAATAAATTCAGCAGCTTGTTGGCCAGGCTTTGTTTTCCATTTAAAAAAAAAAAAATTAAGGTCATCCCTCCAACTTTATATTCAGCTGAAAAATGGGGGGAGTGTTTTAGTCTCTTTTTCAACATTGTCTTTCTTTCTGCTTTGAAAAGTTGCTAAGGGAATGGCTCTGCGTAAGGTCAAGCAGGAGAAATCCTGCTGGGAGACTTAATGCAGCCAAAACAGCAGGTTTTTCTCCCCCTTCTTTTTTTAGATTAATGCCACTCGGTTTCCAACCCCCCTTAAAGGGAGATCATTACTGTTCCCATTTCTTACTGCATATATTTAATATAATATTAATGTACAGGGAGAGGAAGGCTCAAGAGGCTGTAGTAGCAGCAGTGGGGGTCAGGGAGGGCGAACACCGCCACATCAGCGCACCAAGATGGAAACGGAGACTTGCTAGGGAAGCAGAGGGCTGCTGTGGGAAGGACAGCTCACCAGCAATTGAAAACCCACAAACCCAAGACCGCCCTATCAAGTGCAGTAATCATCAAGTCTCCAACATTCTCATTAAATGTTACGTTATTAGGCATCACATAAAAGAAAACCGTTTCAACATGCGTTTCCCTTTTTTATATACTTAGCGTCTTAAAGCTATGGAAATGAGGAGGCAGAGGAAAAAATGCTTGGGATATTAGCATATCATTGGAAATTACCATCCCTTCTAAATTCTTACGCGTTCCAGTGCGCACTCAGCTAGATTTTCAAGATGTTGAATGCTAGTTAGATGGTTTCCTGTTCCACTGGATAAGTTTCTTGTTATGTACTGAGCTTTCACACTTGACTCCAAGTATATTTCATTTCCTATCGAAGAAAAACAGCATCAAAACTAGCCGGCCCCACAGCAAAGTTGTGACAAGGAAAGGGTTGGCCGTTGGCTGCAGTGGGGCAACATGCCATGGCTATATGAGAATGCAATACTTTATAGATGATCCTCAGCCGACTACAGGTTACACTCACTGCTGTGGAGGTCCCAAGACTCAGTGCACCACCACTGTTTCCCTGAAACAAGGAATTTCAACCTCAGAGAAAATATTACGGCAAAGCAAAGAAGGCAAGAATGTCCCTAATTTCTCAGTGTGCGAGGCAGCCGCCTGCTTCATCCATGCTTATTGCAGGTTTCATCTCTACTTTAGCAGGGGGAAAAGCAATTGAGAGTGCTACATGCTGACCTTTGCAGGAAAAAAATAATTAGAGTGCTCAAGCACACAATTGCAATGCCAGAACTTAAAATGAGCATATGGACACTGCAAAAGAGGGGGAAAGCACACACACTTAATCATGTCAAATTACCTTAGTCTGACATATAGCGGGGTGATACAGACCATTTTCAGGGAAGCACATGGCCAGAACTTTGCAACAGTGAACACTCCCCTGTTGGGCATCAGTGTTGCCACAGGCTCACTGGGAGCAAAGGAACACTGTTGTGTCCAACCTTCTGCTGTTCTTGTGTACACATTTGCATATGTACACACTTCAAGAAACTGTTAAGTCAAGCATTACTTCAACAAAGACGGTTGGAACTGCTGGGCTGTCTCCAAATGGACCCTTCCGCAAGTGAAGCTACTCTTTCGCAAGTAGAAAGCCCTAACTTAGTACAAGTTCTTTACAGCTACAAAAGGAGGAGGGAAAATGGGAGAGCTGCTTTGTATAAGTTCATCCCCTCCAACATTTCTCCGATGACAATAGGGATGTCCCATTCCATAATGATAATTTTGCTATTTATGCATCACATTCAGCCACTCTGGGCAGCTTCCAACATATGTAAAAACATAACAAAACATTAAACATTAAAAAAAACCTTCCCTATACAGAATTGCCTTCTGACAGCTCGGAAGTTGGATAATTCCATACCCTGCAACATTTATCCAATGAAAATAGGGACACCCTGAGGAAAAGTGGGACATTCCGGGATCAAATCAGAAACTGGGATGGCTTCTCTAAATCAGGGATGTCCCTGGAAAATACAGACACTTGGAGGGTCTGTAAATTGTCACACAATCTTTTGCACACATCTAGAGATGCTTGCTTGTTTTCTGTTCAAGTTGTGCAAAGTTTTTCACCAACTCTTGCACAGCAATTTGCAGAATAAAACCCACCAGCAGAGAAACACTACTTTTAAAAATTTACTTATTGTTAGTATTAGTATTCACAAAACTCCAGAGTAGGTGAAGACTCAGAGTGTAAGCTTCAGATGTCAAGGAAATAAACAACTATCTGACTTTTAGAAGGCATCAGAAGGCAGCCTTGTTTAGGGAAGTTTTCAATGTTTGATATTTTATCGCTTTTTTATTCTGTTGGGAGCTGCCCAGAGTGGCTGAGGAAACCCAGCCAGGTGGGCGGGGTATAAATTATAAATTAATATTATTAATAATAATAATTTTTATTATTGTTGTTGTTGTTACAGTGGTACCTCGCGTTAAGTACTTAATTTGTTCCGGAGGTCCGTACTTAATCTGAAACTGTTCTTAACCTGAAGCACCACTTTAGCTAATGGGGCCTCCTGCTGCTGCCACGCCGCCGGAGCACGATTTCTGTTCTCATCCTGAAGCAAAGTTCTTAACCCGAAGCACTATTTCTGGGTTAGCAGAGTCTGTAACCTGAAGCGTATGTAACCTGAAGCGTATGTAACCCGAGGTACCACTGTATTAAGAACAGGCATTGACTGCAAACCAACACACACTTAACGGAAAATCCCACTGAATTCAATAGGATTTCCTTCTGAGCTATTCTGCATTATTTCTAGCTCGTCTCAATGTAGGCCCAAGAAGGAGCGTCAAATCAAGCAGCTCATAAGCATAAAAGCACATGCAGAACGAGACGATAGTGTCGCAGATGTCTTCCCGGTGGTAGTCTTAAACAAGTCTGGGTTTGGTCTCGGAAGGCACCAGGAGGTAAGCATTATGCGTTTTCATCCCACTGAGCACCAACATTTAATGGCAGCAGACTGGTTAGCAAATTGTGCAGGAACACTGTCAGGACTCTAGGAATATGGAAAAGATCCCCCTACTTTCCACTGTGTCTGGCACGTGCTTAGCAAGCATTGAAAGAACAGATTAAAACTCAGTGATGCATGCAACCGTATGTTCTTTCTAGAGAGCCGGGTTTGGTTTCTGCAAGTTCACATATGTACGCTACCTCCCAATGAATCAGCATGAAATCGGTTGTCAAGAAAGCAGCTGAAGATGCCAGAATACAAGGGAACAAATGAAGCCCCCATAGCAGCCTCCCAATCCCTATTTACTGGGGTGTAAGTTCCATTAAACACAATGTAATTATGGTGCTGGAGGAGACTCTTGAGAGTCCCATGAACTGCAAGAAGATCAAACCTATCCATTCTGAAGGAAATCAGCCTTGAGTGCTCACTGGAAGGACAGATCCTGAAGCTGAGGCTCCAGTACTTTGGCCACCTCATGAGAAGAGAAGACTCTATGGAAAAGACCCTGATGTTGGGAAAGATGGAGGGTGCAAGGAGAAGGGGATGACAGAGGACAAGATGGTTGGACAGTGTTCTCAAAGCTACCAGCATGAGTTTGATCAAACTGCGGGAGGCAGTGGAAGACAGGAGGGCCTGGCGTGCTCTGGTCCATGGGGTCACGAAGAGTCGGATACGACTAAACAACTAAATAACCACAACAAAGTCCCATTAAACACAATGTAATTGCACAAGTGTCATGCTAAGGCTCGGAAGACCACTGTGCCCAGACCTAGTGCTCGTCCTAGAATCCTCTGCAATATATAAGGAGTCCCATGGCAAGCAAGCAGGAAAAGCATTCCTTGAAGGTGGAAAGTGTGAAAACTGCTGCTATAGCCTTGCAAATCAAGATTCCAAGTTAGGCTGGGAGCATTCCCAAGGGAGTGATCACATGCAGTGCCTAGAAGTGTGAAGCTGATCGTTTGCTGAAATGTTTGCATAGCCTTGATGCCACATATCAGTGTAATTCACACATGCCTGCATATCAGTTAATTACTGAATAGCTCACAGATAGATGAACCAACTCCACCGAAAAAGCCTTGTAATTGAGTCAATGTGACATGCTATGAAGAGTCTCTCTCTCTAGTGTTTTGATCTGTGATGGATCCTTCACAGATGCACATCATTAGATCCTAAGCCATCAAATGATAAAAGTGCATGTATGAAACAGCTCATAGTTGTCACTTTAATTTGTGTTGTTTTGAGTACTTGCCAAGAGTGGTTATCTCCTTGCACACTATAATCCTTGTGGCATTTTTTTGTCGTCTTTGAAAATCAAAACTATGTTCACAATAATTTAAATTCGTATAAAGTACTGGTTCCCCAAATAACAAATAACCAGCTACTCTTACATGTTTCCTTTCCATATCTTCCCTTTAACTCATATATAAATTAGCTAATTTGTACATGACGGTGTAGTCAAATAACCTCTTTAATAGAAATTTCTTTATCCTCTAATTCTTTTAACATTTGCTGTTCCCGTAAACAAATTAGTTCTGTCTCATTATGATTTTCCAAAATTTGCATGCTATGCCAACAGAATGAGGAGGATCTTATCCTAAGCCCCCAATTTCATTATCGCTTCCTTGAGTTTCTTCCAGTAAACTTTTACTTCAGAACACAGCCAGAAAGTGCCACTTCATTCCTATAGAATTGGTTATGTTCTCCTTCCTTTCTGGACCAGCTAGTGTCAATTTCACTTTAGTTCATCCCTCTACCATCTGTACACACCCAAAAACAAATAGTGTGAAATTCCTCTCTTTTAGAATACAACAGTGATCAGTAACTCTAGAAGGGCTCAAAACAGAGGTGGAGGAAGGGAATGATAAATGTAAATAATGGTCTCATATTCTCCATTCTCTCTCAATGGCTCAAACACCCCTGTGTCTATTTCTATTCCTTTGGTGGTTTTTTGCTGTCCACACTCTATGAGCGCAATAGAAAGGGAAGCAGATGAGAGCACTCTTTAAAATGTGCTGCTATTTTACATGCCACCTCTGTCTACCCTTAGGCTTTATATATACTTAGGATGCCCCTCACAACACTGCAGTTCCCAGATTGGTTTAACAACCAATCCTTCTTCCTGGGGAACTCTGGGAATTGTAGAGCTCTGTGAGGGTAATTGGGATCTCCTTACAACTCTCAGCCCCTTGGGGGGAAACTATAGTTCCCAGGATTCTTTGGGGGAAGCCCAAAGTGGTGTAATAGTGCTTTAAATATATGGTGCATAAGAGTGATGATCCCTCCCCCAATTATTATTTTTTTATTGGGGATTATTGCTGACCTATGAGAGTTTAAAGGGTGTAAATATTAGAACCAGTTTAGAGAAGAAGATCTGGGAAGGCTTATGACATCTCAGTCCCTTACATTATTATGGCTGCCTTTTCCTCCTCCTTTGGGACAAGCTGAGGGAGATCATTTAAGTATGATCCTCAAGGATCCTTAGAAAGCTGTCTTATTTTGTTTTTTGCTTATTACAGCTACCACTACTGCATTTTTGCATGTGTTCCATGCTTTCATACCATATTTTCTTATCTTATAAATATTGTTTGACAATTTACTATATAGTCATTTCTCTCACGTAACTTGATTCATATTCATGGACAGAATAACACCTGACAGGACCTCCAAAAAATATAGACGTACATGCTTTATGGGTGATCTCATGCATTCTAGTTAACATAAGCAACTCAGGGTTTGCTTAGCTACAGGGGTGCGAGAACTTATTTAGAAGCAGATAGTATTCCACCTGGGCACAAAGGTACTGCAGGAAATCCTCTCTCTGTGTTAGAATCTTGACAGCTGGTTTTTATTTTAAAGCTGAGTGAAAAGAGGCAAGGAGACATACACTTGTGAATAAATGTAGAGACAGTCCACTACTTGCAAGATCCTCAGCTGTGCAAAAGCACAAATACCTGTTGACTGATGGACAACCATAGCCACAGCCAAGGTACAGCTTGCCTCACTTCTTACTTGACCTTCTCTAAAAGAAGGAACACTGGTACCCTGGGCACCTCAATCGTTAATATCGCTGTCTACAGCTCTTGAGCGACGTCTCTCCAGCACTGGTGTGGCATCATAGGACGAATTCACAGGCTTCCCAGAGAGCCATGTGACTGCTCTGTGGTTGCATCCCATAATGCTCTGCAAAGGTGAGGGACGGATCACACAGGAGGTTTCCACAGCCATAGGCCCTGCCTAGCCAATGGTGACTGGCAGCACTGACATGACTATTATATACATGAGTGTAGCTGGGTGGGGGCATGGGGGAAGCTGCCCTCCCTAGATCAAGTAAAATAATAGAATTACTTAACTAACTGACAAATCACTTCGTTTCTGTGCCCCCTCCCCCCAAAAAAGTCCTGCCTCCCCAACCAAGTCCTGCTCCACCCCCCAACAAAAATCCTGGCTACACTAAGGTTACCAGACTTTTATCAAAGAATCTGGGGACACTTTCTTTTTGAAAAGAGAAAAAAAAATTTATTTAAAAAATATTTATTTAATTTAAAAAGAAGTAATAACTTCTCTTCTGCGGTCTCTTCGCGTGGCCTTCCACTGGGCCCTAGCCTGCTCTCTTGGAGCGTTAGCCACCGTGGAGTGGGCTTGGGTCGAGCCTGGGTTCGGCCACATGTCCTTGCCCTCCTGGTGCTCTCCTACCTCTCCTCCTCAGTGGCAGCAGTGGTGCAGCAAGCTCAGGGCTCCCCTCTTTTCTCTCCTTCCTCTTTCTCTCTCTTCCTTCTCCTTCTCTTCTCCTCCTTCTCCCTGCATCGGCTCCAGGGTTTTTGCTGGCCCCAGAGCACCACTGGACAGTCGGCTGGGCGCTCTTACTCCTGGCTCAATTTGGGTCGGGGGGGGTCAGCGGTTCCCCCTGTTGATGTGCCGGGCATCCCTGGTTCCCTCTCAGCAGCGGCAGCGGCAATCTCAGCAGCCCGGAGCCAGACTGGAAGCACAGTTGGCTCTGGCTGGCTTCAGGAGCGGCCCGCTGCTGTGGCACCCACCATTTTGCCTCACCGGAAGTCCCTATGATGTGTCTTGTGCCGTTGAACCAATCACACAACATTCATTCCCTACTGATAAATCTACAACACTTAAAATATAAATCCAGGGACATTAAATGAAATCCGGGGACGGATTTTGTACGGGGACAGATTTGTAAATCCGGGGACTCTCCCTGGGAAACGGCGACATCTGGTAACCATAGGCTACGCCCAGGACTATATATACTGTAAAGGAGCATCAACCATGGCTAGACAGCATTCATACTATTCAGGCAACACGCAGATTAGGCTATGTTGAATACCTACTCGAAGGTGTTTGTTGGCACAAATCACCATAGGAACAGACCATAAATGCTTCTGCAGCTACGCTAATGTTTGCTATATAGCGCTGCTCACGAAAGCACGGAGCATCAAAACAAAACATTTTACACCTTAGGGCCTTAGTGCAGCTGCCATAGCACCGTCCTCGCAGAGCAGGTCAGTTGATTTGCTTCATCTTTTCTTTCATTTTGACAGCTCTTAGCAAAGTTGCATGGAAAACAAGCAGAGCATCTTGGAAAAAAACCAACAGCGCTAAGATAACAAACGGTAAGAGTGACAGCAGAATGCAATCCAAAACGATACTACAGAGCAATGGTATGGCTCCTGGCTCATCCATGCATCATTCTGTCAGCACACTGTATAACAGAAAAGAAAAGAAAATTAAAACGATGGGGGGAGAAAGAGAAGCGTCTGTCTAACACCAACAAGAAGCCTGGAAATCAAGATAGAGCTACCACTATCATCTTCACTCACCCATCGTGTCAAAGTTCTGACACCCCTTGAGTGAACAGCTGATCACTCCCCAGGAGAGAGAAGCACATATTAACTCCTCCAAAAGAGGTAGTTCTTAAGTAGAATTGTAACATTTATCCAGCATCCCATCTGCCCTCCAGCTTATCAGCTTCTGCTTAGGGAGAGATTCTAATTTTAGAGGCCTACTGCCCATGAATGGACAGTTTAAAACAACACCTATCAGGGTCTTGCAGAAAATTTTGCAATGCCTAATGAGCTGTACCAAAACAGATTAAAATATGACTAGACTCTTCCCTGGACTCTCCAGAGTATGCCTCATACATTAGCTTTGTCATAGCTTCTTCATCCGATATAGAACTGAAACACCACAAATTTTATATACATATATCTGTGTCTGGATGCATGCCACGCAAAGGAAGAAAATACAAGTCTCCTGTGCTCCAAATGCTTCCGTTCTCTGCTGGGGTGTCATATTTTAAATCCCAAATGCAATCAAACCAGGGAAGGAGATGCTGTAAGGTTGTGCGAGGAGACACTGTTCAAAATGCTATTTCAGCTATCCAACTGCTGTTACTTCCATGAATATGAATCAGCTGCAAAATAGGCCACTGATCCTTTGTAGCTTTATGAAGATCTGATTGTACGCTAAAACTTTTGACAATAATCAACTCCCCTATTCTCTGCTAGTTTCAAGTGCAAGATAATGCAATAGGAAGCACACACACACACAACTCAGATGTTGCATCGCTTGCTGCCGCTGCTGCACTGTCATACATTAAGGCAGCAATGATCTAAAGCAGGGATGCAAAATCTGCAGCCCTCCATGTTGTGAACACAGTCATGCAAGGTTGGAACTACAGTCCCCATCATCCCTGACCGTTGGCCATGTTGGCAGGTGTTGATGGGGGTTTGAGTCCAACAACACCTGGGAGGGTCACAGGTTCCCGATCTCTGCAAGAAACACTTACTTGGGAATAAGTCCCATTGAACACAGCATGACTTACTTCCAAGTAAATTTGCACAGGATTGTGCTGTGCAAGCACAGTACAGTAATTTTCTCTTGAACCTTCCTTGAGCCTTGCAATCTTGCTATGGGCAAAAACTGATGTCAACACTAAAATAAAACGTTGTCTTCCCCAGTAACTTGGCATCTCATGGAAAGTGAAAGGCTGCCCCAAGTAGAACAGAAACACCCAAGAGAGCACAAAGCACTAGTAAAAGGAGCAATTTAAATATAATATGCTATAATAAGTGCAAGTAACCGAGGTGAGTTTTGATGGGAATGATCCAGAAAAAAACTCATCAGAATGTGCTGAGCCAACAAGAACCCATACAAGCATGCATGAATTTTGACAAGGGGGGGTGGAATAACTATTTCCAATGCATGGTAAGAAAGGCTTAATGATTCATCGTTCCGGGGAGGGGGAAGAATAGTAATATTGCTAAGACATATAAATAGCTTTCCTTTTCTGGAGAACTGCTACGGAGCTACACAGCTGCTGAAGTAACGCATCCGGTAACCAGTCTCAGCTTCTTTACCAAACTCCCCCCACATAACATTCCTAATCTGAGGCAGGATCTAGAATGTTTTCTTCTGTGAATTGAACTCCTTTACCTGCCCAGCTACTGTCTTAACCTTATGAACTTGAGGATAGTTTGCAGGCTGTCATTTAAGTTGGCCTATCTGAACCATCTTTAAGTCTATGGAATTATTGGCTGCATGGCAAGAACACAAAAATAAAATGCATTTGTACATAATATAGGTTGGCAATTTGCCTGCCTCCATCATCTAGGCTGACCAGTTGATCAGAACCAAGGCCTGGAGAGATTCGGGTTATCACATGTTTTCCATGCTGCTTTATTTGTAGCTACAACAGAAAGATGCTGCGACGGTTGCACATTTCAAGTAACTAAGCCTGATCTCACAGGTCAGGCTCAAGAAAAATCTAGATGCAGTGTGCTTTTCTCCCTGCATTTACATCGCCTCTCTTTCTAAAACGACCATTCATTCATTCCTTCCATGCAAGTCAGTCTCCTTTCAAAATAAAACCCTTCAGAAAACACCACACTAGGTGATAATTCCTACATGCGACTCCTGATCACGTACAATGTATCCTATTTATTGCCGTAAAAAGCACATCCGGGATGGATAGGACACAAGAGTCCTGAAACAGCTCTTCTTTGTGCTTATCCAATTAATATTTCCCTTTGGGTGTCCTGTCCCCTTGCCAACAGGATGGTAGATTGACAGGTGCCACAAAACAAGACCAGGGTGGAAGGAAATGTTCAGATCACAAAGCTGCTGTTTAGTTGCCCTCCTCCCACCTCCCTGTCCCTGTTCTTTCTTTTTTAAATAGCTCTGGCAGCAGTTCAGAACATCGGATCAACATGTTTTGTTCACGGCACCTATCCTCGGTTCCCTGCTGCAGGGATAGACTCTCCATAGGCCAAGGCTAAACAGAAGAGTAGAGATACTGCAAAACACGGGAAAAAATACCACACCATAACACTTTCTCACATCATCTGGAATACAGTATTTAAAAGGGTGAGGGTATCAAGAAACAGCAAAGAATCTCACAAACACCTTGATGGTTAACAAACTAATTAGGGACTTTGCTTGCAGAAGCCATTTCATCCACACAGCATCAAACCCATCACCCTGCAAAACACTTCATGCTGCTCACATTTCCTACACCTTGGATTCCAGCATTTCTCTCCCTCTAAGCTACCAGTCCTGCCCTTCCTTCTTCAAAAGACACAGAACCAATCCTTTGCAACCAGGAAAACGATTTGTGCATGGCAGATCATATGCATGTTTACTCACACAGGCAAGTCTCACTTTGTATAATGGAGTGAATAGGGTTATAATGTTTTTTATCATTGTTATTCTTAAAAGTGGAGAAGTTGCACTCCTTCCTAGAGACTGCTAGACCACAACTCCTCTCATCCCTAGCCATTGGCTATGCTGACCAGGACTGATGGGAGTTGGAGTCCAGCCACATCTGGAAAGCCACAGTTGTGCCACATCTGCCTTAAAGGCAGCAACTTCCTTTTGCAGGACCTTGGAAGTCTCCAGTTACAGGCACAAATTAATCCACCTGTTGCCCTGCAAAAGCTCTTTCCACAGGCAATATATCAATATCTAAAGGTGTTCCTCTTTCATACACACGGGAATATTTCATGTTCCTCGATCCTTTTCTCCACTTTAAGAAACCGCCCTCCCTTCATCCACTTCCATTCCTCTTTAAGGCTGTGAACCACAGCACACTAGAAACCCACCAGGATTATAGGTTTCCAAGGATCTGGCTTGCAGGCCTTTCCAATATGCCTGTGTGTATACACACACTCACAACCACACAGCCGCACACAGAGAGCCTCGGATTTCTTTAGGCAGCTGGCGCGTCTGCTCCCGACAGCGCTGCACTGATTTATCCTTTCACGTCGTTTCAGGGCTTCCAAACCAGCGACCAACTCCTCCAGCCAGCGCTTCAAGCAAGGCTAGAGGATGCTCGCCTCTCCAAGGCGCCCAAAACACCTCCTGCAGCTTTCATTCGCTCCCCGCTTGCTTTTTTCCTTGGCAAACAGCGCCAACCTTTGGCCGAAAGGAAAGTTTTCAGCCAGGCCGCGGAGCAAAGAAACCACACGCACGCACACACAACCTCGGCCGGCAAACAACGTCCGCTTTGTGCCACAGGCCCTGCCAGGCAGCTGCCTGCTCCCTTCCCCCCTCCTACCCCCGGGTGGGGGTCGAAGCCCCTCCCAGAGACAGAGAGAGAAGGGGGGCCGGCGCGTGGGAACCGCAGGCTTGGCTAGGCAAAGCGCCCTCCATGAATCCCGCGTGCAAAAGGAGAGATCGGCGAGAAAGACAAAAGCTCTCCGGGCATAGCAACAGCTAAAGGCAAGGCGGGGCAAGAGATCGACAACTGCCCAGATCTCCTCCTGCTGCCCCCGCCGTCTATAGCGCTTCTAGGGAGAGAGCAACCCAGCCTGAGTGGATCACTCGCGCCCTCTCGAAGTTCCAGGGGCGCATTGGAGGCCAACGCGTCGCGAGCCCCTCTTCTCTCCTTCGCGGTCGCCCTTACCTTCCTGGACGGCGTGGAAGGGGTTGTTGGCTTCTATGAGTTTGATCGTGTACGTGATTTTCTCGCTCTGCAAGATGTCATCGTTGAGGCTCAAGTCCGCCACCGCCTGCTTGAAGATCTCGTCGTCCTTGGCCGAGTTGCCTTCAAATATGGCACCTGTTGGGGGTGGAGGACAAATAAACCATCATCCCCATTACCAGCATATGGGAAGGAAAGGCCGTGCCAGTGGCGTGAAGGTGAACCCAGAAAGGCTTTCTACTCCGAAGGCTACTTTATCCACGCTCGTCCCTCAACTTTCCATGCACATATACTTCCCAACCTCCTAAACCGCGGGGGGATTTAAGCCTACTCAAAAGGGGTCGTGCCCACTGACTGCTTCTTGACGGAGCCACACACCCCGAACTGGCCTTTTTTTCTCCTGCAACAAGTGCGCAAGCCTGTCCCACATTCACACAGCTACAGATGCGGGCTGGGGAAGGGTCAGGAGCATCAGTTTTGCGCGCAGAAGGTGCCGGGTTCAATCCCCGGCCTCTCCAGGCAGAGGTGCGGGAGTCGGCTGCCTGAAGATCAGGAGAGTTGCTGCCCGTCCGTGTGGACAACACTGGCTTAGGTGGACCACTGGCCTGCAACGATAAAAAGCAGGTTTTTGTGTTCACCCTGAACTAGCATGCATTGAAAGGGGAGGAAGCCGCTCGCTCGTAGCCCTGCTGTTACAACAGGAGAGCTAAAGAGGAACTCGCGGAACTGAGCTCTGGAAGTTTGCTCAGCTGAGCTCCACTCAATAAAAATGACAAGGCCGGACCATCCTAGCTGCTGTCCTGGACTTGCCTTGAAGGAGGGATGTGTGGGGCAGAGGACATGCCCGAGGCCTTCCTGGAAGCGTTTCTGCGGGCCAGGCCACGGCTTCGCAGGAGAGCTTCCCGCTCCCTTGTGCCTTATATTCACCAAGGGCAAGTCCTCTGTGACACCACGGGCAGCTAAAGAGTCCTTATTCCCAAGGCAGAGAGGAGCGCCTGCGATGGGAACCTTCTCCTCTTCCCTTGCTCAGGGGTTGTGGGGATCAATTAGATTTTTCCCGGTTATGAAGCCCTGTGGCAGAGGGCAACCACATTTCTTGTTCGTTTGCTTGCAAATATATTATGTTCTGCTTTTTCGAGAGCCAAGGCTGCGTGGCTGCGGTGCCCAGGGGGCTGCCCAACCGGGCGCTGACCAGACGCAGACCTGCTCAGCTTCAGCCAGTGGGCGAGCTCGGGAGCCTGCAGACTGTACAGTCCAATTTATAAGCAGCGTGAGCTTGGGGTTCCACTCGGCTCTTGGGATTTTAGCCTGTGTTGATTTATATAGATGTAGACACGCGGGGTGGGGGAGGCGGAGGAAAGGCTTCCTAAAAGTTTTATCCGCAAAAAGGTAGGACAATACAACACCTACGCGTCAGCCTCCGGAATGGGTGCCCCCCCCCTTCTGTTCTTAGGGCTGCCCGTCACTTCCCTCCTGTGCATCGCCCCATATTAACGGAGATCTGAGCTTTGTGTTCAGTAACCTGAAAGCTTTTAATTTCAGAGCCTTGGTTATGCAGCTAGCAGGAAAACATCTGGCGATAAGCCTTACATAATATACCCCTGCTTTGAGCGTGAAGAGAGAGGAGAGAGGTAAATATATAGTGGTGGGGTTTTTTTTTTACTCTGTTATGTATTTTGGTTTTTTTTAAAAAAAAATAGCCTAAGCATATTATTCTGCTCATCCTCACACGCCACCCACCTCCACGGTCCGCCTCTCTAACTTATTATTCACGTCTCTCCTGCGCCTTTAAATGCCAACCAGATGCTCACACCGTGCGCAAAATTCCAAAGCGAAGTTCAGCTTCGCTTTTCAACCTGGAGAAGCCGTCATCCTTGCTCGCAGCCTCCTCTTCCCGCCCGCCACTTGAGCGGGAGGCAGGTGGCTGAGAGACTAAGGGGGCAGGGCTAAGTTCTGACTAGAACAGAATCCTTCATCCACAGGTACAGGGAGATTTGGGGGGGGTACTTTATCTGCAGGTGCCTAGCTTTGTGCGCCCCTCTGAAATCCGACATCAAGAGTCGCCCATCCTGAGCCGGTTCCTTCACGCAGCTGAAGTTAAAGTTTAGCCGCTCTCTCTTCGGGGTTGGGGTGATGGGGGAGAACTCTAAAGTCTTTCCAAACCTAGCTGTAGCACAGCAGACTCCCTCCTCCCCTCCCCAATCGATCTTTTTTAAGGGATCCGCAATGCTGTTTGGCCTGCTCTCGCCAGCCTCCTGCTTAAGGCATCGGGAGAGGAGCACGCGGGGTAGTAGAGAAGGACGAGTTTACCATCAGCCACCACCGAGCGGACCCGAAAGCATTTCCCAGCCCTCTTTCTCCCTCCAGCCTGACCACATGCCTTTCCTTCTCCTCCCCCACCCTCTCTTCTCCTTTCTCTCTCCTCTCCCCGCCTTCGGGGAGGAGACCTTTCCTCTGATTTGATTTTTTTTATAAAAAGATCTCTACGAAGTTTTAAAAAAGATGTCATCATCTGCTAGAGCCTCTCGCTTGGGTTTTTCTCCAGCCTTTTCCATCGCATTGCCTCTTACTAGGGAGCTTTCCCGTGCCTCCCTTCACCAGGACCCCTGGGAATCAAAAGCTCCCCAGCTCCCTTCTCTCTCTCTCTCTCTCTCTCTCTCTCTCTCTCTCTCTCATACACACACTCATTTCCTTCTTCCTGCTGATCCCTGCAGAGTCTGGCCGTTGCTTTTATTTAATTTCAAGGAAGAAAGTCTGCCAGTGGCAAGTCCGGTCCCCCCACCCTCCTTTTTGGCACGAGCCACCGTTCTCCTTCAAAGTTCCTTTTAGGGAACCCCGGATCTCCCGTCTCCCTTTCCGGCTTCCTCTTCTCCCGATCCAACCTTTGAGACCCCCACCGCACCCCACCCCCAACCACGGTGCTCAGTAATCCACCAATGAAATCTCATCCAGTCCAATGACAGACAGACAGAGCACCCACACTACGTTCTTTTGGCACCTGCAATCTCTCCCCCACCCCCCGGCAAAAACACACCAGCTAACTTGAAAGTGGCAGTTCTGTGCCTCCCACAGTCCGGGCTTGGGAGAACCACACTTGCCCGGGCAGAAGGAAAGTCCCTCTCCAAAGTTTTCCCTATGGGGAGCTTTTCAGGTGGGGGTTGGTGGTGTGTGTGACCACCTCCTCATCTTCCTCTTCCTCCTCCTCCTCGGAAGTGGAGAGTAATATAGGCGCAAACAGGTCCAAAGCCACAGAAAGGGTTTGCTTAGGAAAGCAACTGCAAGCGCAAACCTTCCTCAGTACCGCCTCCGGAGATTTAGAGAGAGAATTCAGCTTTCACCATGGACAGTCTTATTTCGCCCCTAACTTTGCAGTGAGGTGCATTCAGAGGGCTTTTATTTGCGGTGGCGTGGAAGAGAAGAGGAAGGGAGAGCGAGCGAGCGAGAGCTCTCGCCATCCTCTCTCTTTCCGTCGCTAGAGTTCAACTCGCTTTCTCCATCTTCCCTCCTGGATCAGAATTATTATTGCGCCTTAATGAGACCCGATCCTCCTTTCACTCTTATGGTAATTGCTTATGTGCTACTCTTACCCTGCAGCCTGCATATATATCTACACACATATATACGCACGACGCGCGGACAGGGACAGACACACACACACACACACACACCAGCTTCTTCCCCTTACCAATGTGGATGATGGAGTCCGCTCGCACCGTAACGCATTGAAATATCCAAGGGAAAAACCAAAGCATCAGTACTTCCATTTCAGACCCCTCGTACAGCACATCAGCCCGGATTGGGGGCGAAAAGCCACCGAGATGGGGAGAGGGAAGGAGGTGGAGAGCAAGGAAAGAGAGAGGAAAGATGCCCAGATTTTTTTTGGGGGGGGGAATAAAAAAAATCCCAACCTCCCCAAAACCTAAGTAATTTCCAAGCTTGAGGTTTGAAAGTCGGAAAGCGCAAGGCGGAAAAAAAAACCCAAAGGGGAAAAAAAAGCACAACCCCCAAAAAGCCACCAGCAACGATGGAGCCACAGCAAAAAGAAAGAAGGAGGAACGAGGTTGAGGTTTTTAAAAATGTATGTCGAGAGATAGATCCCAGCTTGGTAGCAGGCGACAAGCGACAGCAGCAGTAGAGCAAGCAGCCAGCCTTAGACTTCAGCAATAGCTCTTGAGCACTCCGTGGGTGAGTGTGTGTGCGCGTGCGTGTGTGTGTGAGAGAGAGAGAGAGTGTGTGTCTCCGTGTGCGTGTGTGTGCGCGCGCGCGCGCGTCTCCGGGCCCCAGCAAACAGCAAACTGCGGAGGCACCCCCCCTCCTCTAACTCGATCCTCCCCCCCCCCCCCGCATCAAACCGAGGACCCACGTGATTGCAGAGCCTCACTACTGAATATAGTCTGGGCGAAAAGGCAACAGAGAAGAGATGGAGAAGCAGCTCCTATGGGGGGGGCGGCGAAGTGTGCGCGCTCGTGTGTGTGTGTGCAGCAGGAGCAGCAACCACGCACGCAGCAGCAGGAGGAAGCAACCGAGAAAGGAGAGTTGAGTTTGGATCAAGGATTTGCAAATGCTTCTCTCTCTCTCTCTCTCTCTCTCTCTCTCTCTCTCTCTCTCTCTCTCTTTCTTTCTTAAGGGGATATGGGGAAAAGATGTGTGGAAATCTGCTTTCTCAGAACGGGGAGGGTAGCCCATCTCCACAGGAAGGCACAGAGTAGTGCCAGTTTTGCGCACGGGGAGGGGGATATTTTTTTGAACATGTTGAAGAGGAGAAGCCTGAGCGCAACTCTCGAGAAATAGCCAAGAAGCGTGGCCCCGGGGTCGCAGGTGGAAGAAGTGGGAGGGGAGGGGAGGATAGAAGGCTTCCCAGCACCCTGAGACGACAAACAGCGACCCTCCGGGAGAGCGGCTCGTGCGCAGGCGAGCAGCTCAGGTTCCTTGCGCTGGACCTCGGGCTTGTTTGTAAGAACTCCGAGGGATGAATGGACACCGAAGAGGGACCCGGAGGGATCGCAGATACATCTTAACTCTCTTCCCATGGAGGGTTGGAAGGGGGAAAGAGGGAGGAGGGGCAAGCGAAAGGGGGCGCTGCCATCTAGGATTATGGAACCGAGGTGCCTTTCTCAGAAGATGATGACCCGGGAGATCCTGTTCACTCCCACCCACCTTTCGCGAGGGTGAAAGGGCTGCCGAAAAGTTTAAAAAGGAAGCAAAGGAGTAGAAAAGCCTTCTGTCGAAGTTATCCATCCATTCAACATCTGGGCTCTTTGCTTAATAGGAGGACCAGATGTTGTGTCTTCATCACTCATATGATAGTAGTGCTAGTGATTATCACAAACTCTGTGTATTTGAATTCATATTATTCTGGGCTCCCTATTTTGACAGTTTCATTCAGGTCAGTACCTTGCCACTTGACTGCAGCCCTTGTTTATATAAATAGATAGATATAGATATAGTTTATATATATATATATATATATATATATATATATATATATATATATATATAGTGTGTGTGTGTATGTGTGTGTGTGCGTGTACACACACACACACACACACATACATACATACATACAAGAAAATCTAGGGCTGTTAAATTCAGAATCCAGCTCAAAGTCTTCTGCTATACCCCCCCCCCCGTTTTTGCTTTCTGATTTTAGATCCTAAAGATGTGTTGCTTTTAATGGAAAATAAATATTTAACTCCCGTGCTGAGAGAAAGTGGTGCGTGAAAGGTTGCTTGTGTGCTGCTGTTGTTGTAGGGTGGTTTTTTAAAAAAAAATGTATAATGAAAATAAAAGCCTTCAATGAAATCTCGTGCCTAAATTGGACATGCTTAGGCTCAGAAGACTGATTCATCCCTTTAAAACAAACGCATCTGTGATTGCAGGCACCCAAACGTGAGAAGCCTTTCAATACGCCACAAGGATCCAAGAGAAAACAAATTCATTCAGGAGCTGGAGAGACAAAATTAAAACCACTGCCAGGAAAAATGAGTGGAGAAGCGGGATGCCAAGTACGGTACTTAAGTGGCTCCGAGCCTGAAGCCTCAGGTTAGCCTGAGCAATGGAGAGCTGCAGTGTCAGCCTTTGGGTACCCGGAGACAAGACTAGCAGTCAATTTTGAAAGTGCAAAGATTGGTGATGGAGCACTGAAGCTTGTAGCTTGCTGGCATCACAAATGTGACAGGCAGGCCTCTAGCCAGGTGGGGCATTGTACATTGAAGCAAAATAGCAAGAGATCCCAAACAGAAGTCATTTAATATATTTGGGGCTGCTTCATTCATTCAACCATTCCTTTTATATATAAAGTGGACTTTGGTGCAACGTTCCAAAATTTGTACCTGCCACTCTTCCCAGAGCCTTTCCCCTCACTGTTCTTAAGGCGAATGTCTAATAATACAATGTGGAAAATACATATAGAATACAGCAGGCATGTCCAAAGTCCGTTTCGGGAGCCTAATCCGGCCTGCCAGTCAGTTTAACTCGGACCCTGTGGCAGTGTTTCCTGGGTAAAATCCTAAAAACCTCAATAACGTCAATCCTAAAAAAGCTCAACAACTTCAACCCTAAAAAAAGCTCAGCAATTTTGGTCGGCCCTCACGGACCTTCACTTCATCAAATCTGGCCCTCTTTGAAAAATGTTTGGACACCACTGGTATACAGATACTTAAAGATCCTGGACAGGCGGCCACTCCCAGTCAAGTACATAAAGGTAAAGGTAAAGGGACCCCTGACCATTAGGTCCAGTCGTGACCAACTCTGGGGTTGTGGCGCTCATCTCGCTTTATTGGCAAGGGAGCCGGCGTACAGCTCCCGGGTCATGTGGCCAGCATGACTAAGCCGCTTCTGGTGAACCAGGGCAGTGCACGGAAACGCCATTTATCTTCCCACCAGAGCGGTTCCTATTTAACTACTTGCACTTTGACGTGTTTTCAAACTGCTAGGTTGGCAGGAGCAGGGACCGAGTAACAGGAGCTCACCCCGTTGCAGGATTCGAACCACCGACCTTCTGATCGGCAAGTCCTAGGTTCTGTGGTTTAACCCACAGCGCCACCCGCGTCCCAGTCAAGTGCATATTTCATTGTAAAGCCAGGTTTGCTGCCACATAAGATATGGGATTATTCCCCAAGAGCATGTTTACTTCTTACTGAACAATTGGATGTAAAATTGCCTCCTCATTGCCTCCTACAGCTTTGTGCCTCAAAGGGGCTAGAACCTTAGGGCACAATTCAGTCAAAGTTAAGTGTTTTGAACCCCCTTGTTTCCCAATGGGAGAGAGCAAAGTCAGCTACTGAAATAAATGGGGCTTAACTGCTATACTCATACCCTTCCTCCCCCTCTTAAAAAAAAATTAAGATGTTTAAAAGGGGGGGTATGGAAACTCTGAGAAGGTCAAACCCTCCCTGCTGTTCTCCCCTCCCCAGGGGTTGCAAGCCCTTCAGGAGCACTGCCCGCACCTCTCAGAGAAAGTGACCACTGTCTACTTAACAGAAGCATTTCTGGTCTTCCACACTGGCCAACTGACCTTGACTGCTGATTGGTCTTTGTGCCCTCAACATGCATACTTACGATTCAGGCACATTTCACTGTCACTGTGACTATATGTCAGAGTGACAATGAAATGCGCCTATTAAATAAGTGTGCACGAATATATAAAAGTAGGCTGAAACTGAATGCTGAAGCCCAAAACATCAGTCCTGTGGCTTGCTCTTTCCCTTCTCCTCCCATCGTACCTGGGATGATGTCCCCTAGACTGGTGCCTTTCAGAAGATTTGGACTACAGCTCCCATTGGACTTGACCCTTGACCGTGTTGGCTGGGCTGATGGGAGATGGGGTCCAACAACATTTGGAGGGTACCAGTATGAGGAAGGCTGGCATAGGCATACTTAGTATGTGGCATCACGCCATCATGTTATGCTTTCCCCCATCTTTGCAGCTAGCATCCAATCAGGATAGCTTGCAGAACAATGATGTCACATCACACACTGAACATCTTTAGATGTTACACAGAATGGGATAGGAGCTGCTAGCCTAGCCAAAATGATTTGTGCTCCCCCTCCCAATCAAATATTCTCTTTCAAAACAAAACTGGATGGAAAACTCCCATCATCCCTAGCTAGCAAGACCAGTGTTCAGGGATGATGGGAACTGTAGTCCAAAAACAGCTGGAGACCCAAGTTTGAGATACTCTTCTCTAAAGCATATTACATAGGGAGCCTTATCCTCACCACTAAATAATAGCAGATTTCCCCAACACACCTAGATTCCTTTCCCAGAACTCCCATTACCTCTGGTCACTGGGCATGCCTGCTAGGGCTGTTGGGATTTGTATTTCAGCAACTCCTGGAGCACCGCAAGTTCCCCACCCCTGCCTTACAAAAAACAGAAGTGCATAAAAGGTTTTCTAAATTGTGTGTGTGTGTGTGTGAGAGAGAGAGAGAGAGAGAGAGAGAGAGAGAGAGAGAGAGAGCGCTCCATAGATGGAGGATGATTAGAGGTAAGGAGAATTATGTTGATTTAGATGTGGAAAAGGAGAGAACATAAGGAATGAACATAATAAAAGTATCAAATTTATGCCAATAGCTTTTATAGCTACAGAGATAGTTCTTGAAGACGTGTGTGTGTGTGCTAGTTTTAAAAATAGTTTAAAATCACTTTCTAACCATCCTTACTTACAGGCTTTGATTTTACACATGCAATTTCCTACGAATCAATGCCAGCCCATTAAATAGATAGCATGCTCAGTATTTCATGTAATAAAAACACTTAATCCACGTAATTGGGCCCTAGAACAAAGATCAATACAAACTTTCCTTATTCTGACAAATGGAGCAACTAAAAATTAATCCTAATTTACATTTGCATCAAATCAGTATGCAACCACAGAGGACCAAGGATCCAAGCATGATCTCTGTATACTGTGGGGAAAGCCCTATATTATTTAGGATGGTATTTTGGCTTTTTAAACACATACACAAGATTAGGTGCTTTGTACCACATCCTACTTTCTCTGGGAGATGCTAGAACATCTGTTCAACCCCTGGCATCTCCTAGTATGGCTAGGAGAGTCTCCTCCTTGGGAAGTAACCATCAGCCAGTGTAGAGAACGCTGTGCTAGTTGGACAAATGGTCTGAGATTCATCTTAAAGCAGATTCTTGTGAGGGAACCTCTCAGCTGCCCTCTGCTATACTCCCAACCCTACCATCACGGATAGGTGATATTGCAGCTACAGTGAAGGGGTCAGGTGCCAGAAGGAACCAAGGCTGGATCTAGACACATCAAAAAAATGTTTCAGGAAAACGCGTTGTAAACCTCATAATGGGAAATCACGTGGCCGAAAGACCGAACTCAACAGCGCCATCTGGTGTCACAGTGCTAGAACGCATTTAAAATGTGTGTGTTTTTGCTTGCTTGCTTGTTTGTTTGTTTTTTACTAATGTAGCTGAGTCTCAAATAGGATTCTACCTGGTCCTATGAAGGGCTCTCTATGGCATGGCTCCTCAGGGAGGCATGTGCTTCCCTGGTCCTGGCTTACTTCCACCTAGCCCCAACAAGGTCCAGACAGCACTGAATACAGCTGTCCTCCATTCATAATAAAGACACTCACATGGTCCCATGGCTATGAACATATTCTCCAAGCTAAACTAATCCACATGTCTTTTGCATAGTAAGAACAGTTCTCTGCCCACAGCATCCAGTCATCACCGGGTAGGAGAGAAGGCACTGTCATGTGTTATTACATGAGGGAGCCATTTGAATGAGCATATACAGTAAATGGAATGCCTTATAAAATGAACACCACGGAATGGCAACATTCATGCATCAGCCTCTCTCTCTCTCTTTATTTTTGCAGTTTTGACTTTTGAGTACCAGGCACCATTTTATCATTGTTCCCCTTCCTGCAAAACTGCTGCAGAAATGCGAGTGCCCGGATTTCCATTTTCAGAATAAACGTGAAATGAGAAGTTCCACCTGTATCGAATGGGCTTTGCTACTGTACAAGAAGGGTCGTCTGCAAAATTCACAGCCATTACAATTCCTGAATATCCTGAAAGAGTGAGCCGAAGCGCTTTAACCCGTGAAGATGTGAAAGTCAATCAGTGATGTCACTTACCACCTGAGCCAGTTCAGATATTTTATATATATGTGTGTGTGTATATATAACCTAGCAGCAGTTCAAGACAATTTTACAACTGTAGAGGTGCTGCTCTGTTGCACCAATTCGTAAAAATTTGACAGATTTACACTACAACCTTATATTTATTTTCAGGTCAGGGCACCCCACCCTACCCATGGTATGCAGGACATTATATTTGATGAGAGGGTGGGGATTATGTTAAGGATCTGTGGCCCTCTCCTCTAGAATTACAGCTCCCAGAATTTCATGGGAAGAAAAGAATATTGTTAATCCACTTAAACACAATTAACTAGGAATAGCCTTAGAGACCTCAAGGGGATTTAATTCCAGTAGACATGCATAAGCATTTTGCCGTAAATCTGTGGTGCAGATGGGCACAACAGTTTGCACATTGAGCACCAAGAGCCAAGTGTTCAAATGACAAGCAATAATGGAGGCTGCTAAGAGTCCAGGGAGTCTCCCCCTCCTGCTGCGACCAGCTCCCCCCGCCCTGGTCTCCTAGAACACGCAGAGAAATGAAGAGGGCCAAACAAAGAGAGACAAGACAACAGAGCCTGGGGGAGGAGCCTCAGAGAGCGGCGGGAAGGCGGTGGCCTTCAGTCTTCATGACTGCCTCATTGGGGCAAGACCTTCTGGGAAGACACAATAAAGAGTTAAATTGACTGGCACTGGGGCTGGATATATAAAGACTGTAAAAATGCTATTTTGAAAAGTTATATACCTCTCAATACAATTTTACATTGCCATTTTACATTGCTCTACAGCGCCCTCTGGCATCACATGCTTATAATGCATTTAAAACGTTGCAGGTGGAGCTGTAGTCTAAACCACTGAGCCTCTTGGGCTTGCTGATTAGAAGGTCAGCGGTTCGAATCCCCACGACGGGGTGAGCTCCCGTTGCTCTGTCCTAGCTTCTGCCAACCAAGCAGTTCGAAAGCACACCAGTGCAAGTAGATAAATAGGTACCGCTGTGGCGGGAAGGTAAACGACATTTCCGTGCGCTCTGGTTTCCATCACAGTGTCCCGTTGCACCAGAAGCAGTTTAGTCATGCTGGCCACATGGCCCGGAAAGCTGGCTGTGGACAAACGCCGGCTCCCTTGGCCTGAAAGTGAGATGAGAGCCGCATCTCATGGTCACCTTTGAGTGGACTTAACCATCCAGGGGCCCTTTAACTTGTACTGACCAGTATAGATTAGTTCCGGGTGTTTTATTACTGACCTACTCCTGACTCTGGCTCCTGACAAAGGGTTAGGCTAACACATGTTTTGCCATTTCCCCTATTTCCCATGCTGAAGCTGTGGGTACCGTTGCACATGTAGCCACACTGGCACCCACCCATGCCCAAGGTGGGGTATTTTTGTTGACGTGTATGCTTAAATGAAAGTTTTATCTGAGTTGCTAGATCTGCAGGAGCTCTTTCACATAAACAAGTAATAACTTGATATTGCAGCCTTGTGTGAACCAGGCTTAGCTCTAATTAGAAACTACGGGCTGCAGGATGGCACCTCTATAACTCTACTGAAGAGTTATTCTGATAAGGAGATTATAGAACTGGATAAAGCTTTCCGACTCCTCATCGTAGAATCTGGCTCATAAAAATAGATATTCTACTTTGTCTTATTAAGCAGTGCCTCAAGCGCTGTCTTTAAGTGCTGTCAAAGGAGATAGTAATGACTGCTACTACCTTCTCTCCCTTATTCCCTATGTAATATGCATCAAGCATCTTTACTTATTAGCTGTTCAGTCTTCAGTGTACAGTATCCTTCTAAGTCTCTAGCAATTAAAATCAAAATTATTGTGTTTACAACGTTTAGATACCTTTTTTGCAATCAGCAGGAAGTAAAGGCATAATTGCTGCAAAATTATCATTGTATTAAGTTTCAGAACAAGAGAAGTGGAACCTATTCTTAGCTGGATTTAATATCACACCCTCAAAAAAACTTTGCCATTAAGCTCCAGGTTAGGAGGACAGGAGTCCTTTGAAACAGCATTTTTCTCTCTGTGTCAATCATCCTCTTTTAAAGTTAAATCAGACCGTAGATTTTTAAATATTTCTTTATGCATATACAGCAGTAGATACACATAAACTGTTCTTGTTTTCTCCACCCTTGCCAAGAGGACAAGATCCATACGCGCTATAGGCTGCAATGCTGTACCAATTTACCTGGGAGTAAACCTCACTGAGCTCTATCAGTTCTAGTCCAACACTCTAACAGGGTGGCTATATATGCCAATGAGCATTCATCATGATGTGTTTGTGGGGTGTTTGTATGTCTCCCCGTTAATCATTCGGCCATCCCATACCCGGCACTTTTCAGGGCATTTCCCTATCAGTTTCCTAACTGCAAAAAACTCCCTGTGGTTTTTAAAGTGAATTTATTGCACTAGGATGACAAACTGCTCCCATCTACAGTGGTACGTCGGGTTACATACACTTCAGGTTACATAGACTTCAGGTTACAGACTCCACTAACCCAGAAATATTACCTCGGGTTAAGAACTTTGCTTCACGATGAGAACAGAAATCGTGTGGCGGCAGCAGGAGGCCCCATTAGGTAAGGTGGTACCTCAGGTTAAGAACAGTTTCAGGTTAAGAACGGACCTCCAGAACGAATTAAGTTCTTAACCCGAGGTACCACTGTATTGTACAAATTGCCTCTGGATTATGCACCATACTTTCATAGCTCTTCCCTCCCCAGGATATCCCAGTACCTGTAGCTTACCCCTCACAGAACTACGATTCCTAGCACCTTTAACAAACCACAGTTCCCATGATTCTCAGGGGGGGGTTGCTGTAAATGTATAGTGCACACTCGGCCCTCACCCTTCCATTGTACTGTGCATTACTGGAAAACACGCCGTCCCCTTTTAATATGAATTACTGAGGCATTTCCAAATACCTAAAAGTTGAGGTGCTGGCTGCCATTTATTCCTGCTTTTGTAACTACTGACGGCATGAAGCATTTGGTGAGGAGGCTGGTAAACCCAGCCACTTGGCTCCTGATCTCCCACAGAGACTACAGAGCAGAGTATTTTAAACAGGGTACAGCTCAGCTTCGTGGCTCTCCGAAGACATGGGAGAAGGCAACGGGTAGCATTCTGAAGTGGTCAGTTTTTTTATCCATACTAATGCACAAAGTCAGATAAATCATAAAATATATATGCCGTCTCCTCTGCTGCTTTACAATAGCCATTGTGTTCATATAATGTAATGCTTCTTGCTATGGAGCATAGGAGAAAGAGAAGAGAAGAAGAGTGAGGTGCAAGGTTTTCAAAAGAATAAAGGTATATTCAATAGGAACACTTACTCTTTAAGTGTTGCTGCTGCTGCTTGTGTATCTGTATCTCCATTATCTTCCCCTGCTCCTTTATGGCTGGCTATTTAATACTGAAGTGCTGTAGAGTTTCTTCCTCGGGTTCTGAATAACGAACATCCCCGGGAGAAAGATGGCCGGTTAAGTGCCCCACAAAGCTGAGATGCAGCTGGTGGCCACAGGAGGAAGGACCTTCTAAGCAGTGGCTCTTTATTTATGGGACAACTTCCCCAAAGAGGTTCACGGGGCACCAGGGCTGGGCCAAGACATTTTGGCACCTGAGGCAAGCCACAAAATGGCGTCCCCAACGCCCGGGTCAGGGAAGAACAGGTGAGTGAAGATCTACATCAGGAATAAGGCGGGAATAAATATCTATTTTGGGAACAAGGTTAGGAGGAGATTTGCCAAGAGGTCACTGTGGGTCCTGCTGCCTGAGGCTATCACCTAACCTTGTCTCATGGGTGGGCCGGCCCTGCTTGGCACTGGCCAACTCTAGCCTCATGAAGGAGCCCATGGGGCAAGGCACCACATCACAGAAAAACTTGTTCCAACAAAGCCTAGAGGGGAACTGAGACCTTTTGAGTCTCTGCTTGCAGGTCACCCCTTCCAGGCTCCACCCCTTTTTGAAAGATGCAGTCCTTAAAGGGCCAATCCTACACAGGTCTGCTGGTGGGGAGAGCTGTATGCCTTTTATGTGTGTGTGCGTACGTACGTGCGTGCAAGAGTGTTGAGTGGCCACAGCCATTGCTGGCATGCATTCCCACCCCCAGCTGCAAAGCTTGGCCCTCAAGTCATAAAAGGTTATCCATCTCTGCCTTGCAGAGCCCTTGTCCATTGGAGAGAATGTGTCCATTGGGGCACATTCTAGGCCACAGAGTGATTGTGAGACCTTAGAGTCCTGTCATTCCACACAAACCAAGGCCGAAACTTGAAGCGTTTCTGCCACTCGGCATATGCAAGCCAGCATAGGGTAGCAGTTGGAGTGTTGCTCCAGGACCAGGGAGACCAGGGTTCAAATCCTCACTCAGTCACAAAGCTCAGGGGTGACTTTGGGACAGTCATGACCTCTCAAGCCTAGCCTACCTCACAGGGCTGTTGTGAGCATAAAACGGAGGAGAACCATGTACGCCACCTTCAGTTCTTTGGGGGACATATGGATATAAATGCAATGAAACTAATAAAATAAATAGGGTAGAATCATAGAGTTGGAAGGGACCCTGAGGATCATCTGGTCCAACCCTCTGCAATGCAGGGCTATGAAGCTGTCCCTTATGGGGATCAAACCTGCAACCTTGGCATTATCAGCACCACGCTCTAACCAACTGAGTCAAGGCTCAGAGGCACTCAAGTCATTAAGTAATAATACTTCCTGCTCATGCAGGAAGTATTTTTTTACCAAGTCACACCACTGATCCATTTAGCTCACTGGCTGGCCGTCGCTCTGAGGGGTTTCAGAGAGGAGTCTCTGCTACCTGGAGATGACAAGGATTGAACCTTTAGCATGGAAAGGGTCTGCTCTGCCAATGAGCTACAATCCCAGCTATTCATGGTAAGGGAAAGACAGACACTGGGAGGTCAGTCAGGAAACCTTGCAGTTCATATTGGGGAATCCCTCATAAGTGTCCAAGGAGCCTCAGTTTCCTGAGGGAAACCCGTTTGCAAACCACTGCCCAGCTCCTTTCAGGATTTCACAAAAAAGAAGATCCTGCAGAACCTATTTTTATGAGGATTGTATTGTAATTCTATTGCACACATTAACATAAATGGCAGGCAGCCATCAGGGGAATGCAAAAGAATATTCCCCAAGGGATTTTTGTTTCCTTCTGTGTAAGGTTGCTCTTCATCAAGTTCAGCACACACACCATTGCTTTCAATAATAGATGCAATGAAGGCTTGATAATGGAAAACATTAGCCCAACTTACACGGTATGCCTCACTTCAAAAAGTATGGGGCAGGGGGCTTAGTTTCCTGAATTTCTTTCCCCGGGGAAATCCAGCCTGTTCAATTGTCACCCTGCTTCTTAAACACACTCACCATCCCAGGTTTTAAGAAGTGTGACCTAGGATGAATGTCATGTTTCTGCAACTTATAACCATACATCAAGGGTGAAGGAGAAGGTTTCCCAAACTTGGGTCTCCAGCTGTTTTTGGACTACAATTCCCATCATCCCTGACCACTGGTCCTGCTAACTAGAGATGATGGGAGTTGTAGTCCAAAAACAGCTGGAGACCCAAGTTTGGGAAGCCCTGGTGAAGAACCTGCAGCCCTCCTGATGTTTTGGCACTTTAACTCCCATCAGTTCTAGTTAACACAGACAATAGTCAGGGATAATAGGAGATGTATTCCAGCAGCATCTGGAAGGCCAGGTGTTCCCCAGCCCTTCTATGGAACATGATATTGTAGAGGTACAGATTATTGTAAATTTGGATGAGGGAGGCTCCAGTTGAAACCTCTGATCGGTTATGTCACTCACTCGAGGCAGCCATTTCTCCTCATTCTAACCTACCTGACAGGGTCACTGTGGGGACAAATGGGATCATGTATGCTCAACCAAGTTCTTTAGAGAAAGGGTGGAATCCAGATATAATAAATCTTTAATTGTGGTGCCAGTTCAACATTGTGGAGAGGAAGGAGGCTGCATGCCTTGATCACTTTGATACTAATCAAGGAAAGCTTTAAGTAGATTAAATAGCAAAATTTAAGTGATGGGGACAAATTTTTAATTGGTAGTGATCTGATTGAAAGGTGCCGTCTTTTCTTGAGGGTGTTGTCTCCTCAAGCCATGATCCAGACACTGGCTAAAAGAAGGGCACTTTTCATATCCTTGACAATGACCCAGATACTGGTCTGAACTATGTGAGTTCAGAGAGCTTATACGCCCATAAAGCATGGGAGGACCTCAGCCTCAGGAGCCAAATGTGGCCTTCCAGGGTGTCTGTCCAAGCTGCACCCCACACTGGCACTGTTTTCCCCCTGTCTTTGAGTGGTTTTTACTGGCTAGGAATTCCAAAAATGTTTCTTGTTTGCCTAGACAGAAGATAGAGACAGGTGTGTGAGTCAATTAACATTTGTCGTTCCACCCACTTTTGCTTTTGGCCTATCACTGGCACATGACCCCCAGAAGGCTGCCTAGAAGGGAGTAAGTCCCACAGACCACCCAAGTTGCCAGACCTCCTCCTAGCAGCCACTTTGCCAAGTTGCCCAAATCTGACTTTCACCTTTTCTCCCTCACATAGGACACAAACAGACCCATCAAGAAGCTACAAATGTCAAAGGAGAGGGTGCAGACCCTTTAAGACAGTGGTTCCCAATTAGGGGTCCGGGGTGCATAACACACCCAGGGGGTCCGTGGCACCACCCCCTGCCAGGGACTCACTTATCTTGTTAATTTCACAGTGAAAGCCACAATAACGATCCACAGATCACCCAGCCTCTGCTTATGACCAGGGCCTGCTTGCCGGCAGAGGAAAAACTTGTGAGAAAGTTACCGGATGACAAGTGAGCTGGGATTGGGCACAAACCTCTAACACAGTTTCTTGGGGCTCTTGCAATTGGAGTGGGAGGGGGAGGAAGAGAGAACAAACAGCTTGCTCTATGGGATGGATTCACATGCATATCATTAGAGGACTTTCCCACTGCTTGTAGGTAGGGTTTTCAGTGAATCTTGCCTGATGAGTTTGGGATTCATGCCTCATCTTCAAAGTCCAACAAGGCAAATTGCCACTATGATTAGCACAACAGCTCACCCTCTGATGATTTAGTTTAGTGCTAGGGCTGGGCAATACTTTTTCAACATCATGATATATCAAGCATCTGTATACTGGTATATGCCAATTTATAATAATCAGGAATGATCATGCAGTTCTGTGGGAAACAAGCTGAGACATAATAGATGCAGTTTCAATAGAAGTACAGTGGTACCTCGGGTTACAGATGCTTCAGGTTACAGACTCCGCTAACCCAGAAATAGTGCCTCGGGTTAAGAACTTTGCTTCAGGATGAGAACAGAAATCGCACGGTGGCAGCGGGAAGCCCCATTAGCTAAAGTGGTGCTTCAGGTTAAGAACAGTTTCAGGTTAAGGACGGACCTCCAGAACAAATTAAGTTCTTAACCCGAGGTACCACTGTATTCCTTTTTCAAAATGGGTTGGGGTTTGAGCCTAATCTTAGTCATCAAAAAATTGTTAAGCATCTCAATGCTCCTCAGGTGTTCTTTCCTGAAAGGCCCCTCTGAATTCACCTTGAAGATGTGCTTTAGATAGGAACATCCTGTAGGAATCTGTCTTGGGGGAAGTCAGATCACTACTGGCAGCAGTTCGCCAGGATTTCAGACTTGGGACACTCCCAGGCTACTTGGAGATGCTGAGGAGTGAACATGGGAGCACTGACTTACATCCCAAATAAAGTTTGGTGACAACTCTAGTCCCAGACCTTAGCAAATGTCTCCCATTGTAAGAGGGGTTTCTTAAACAGACCTTGCAGGACAATCAGCTTGGTGAGAAGCAGGTGGAAGAGAAGAGAAGAGTTTGGATTTGATATCCCGCTTTATCACTACCCTAAGGAGTCTCAAAGCGGCTAACACTCTCCTTTCCCCTCTTCCCCCACAACAAACACTCTGTGAGGTGAGTGGGGCTGAGAGACTTCAAAGAAGTGTGACTGGCCCAAGGTCACTCAGCAGCTGCATGTGGAGGAGCAGGGAATTGAACCCAGTTCCCCAGATTACGAGTCTGCCACTCTTAACCACTACACCACACTGGCTCTCTGGAAGCCACCAAGCAATCAAACCACCCACATCAATGTGTTCTGTGGGTCCCACATAAGTATGTGCAAGACCACCTATGGGGGGGGGGAGGAAATGGTTCTAGTTTCATCAAAACTAGTTCTACTTCCCTCAAGAACCTCCAAATTCAATTTGAAATGCATTCTGGGCAAAATCCAGCAGCCATTTGAAAAGCAAGCATTTCACAGCATAGAATGAGAAATCTCCAGTGCCCAAAACAAAAGCATACACATTTCCTGTCCTCTCTAGTACCCAGCCAAAGCCACAGAGTGGTTGCATTGCAGCTTAGAAGTGCCACTGCGCCCTCTTGAAAGCAGTAGAAATGGCAATTAAATTAAACAACCCCAGAATCCATTCCTGAACGAGGGAAAAAGTGTCCGCACCGCCATTCATCTCCTTATGCAAAAGAGAGCAGGGAAAATGGCATTCAAGCACTATTTGATGTCAGCCTCTTTTTCAATCCTCCTCAATAACACAAAGCTACCTCTTGAGCAGAGTGAATTTTGCTGCCAGACACCCACTCAATTCCGTGCACTCTTTAAAGCCGGTTTGCATACTTGCATGCCAATTTAGCATCCCGCCCTTTTGTTTCAGGAGCTGATCCACAAGTAGCCAAGCATTTTCACCTCACAACAACCCTGTGCCTCAGAGACCAAGATACATAGGACCAAGGTCATGTGGTGAAGCTCATGGGATCAAAATCTGCATTCCTCCACATCTAGATTATGGCTACTTGAGCCACCAAACCACACTGCCTCTCATCTCTGCAAGACTACTTTTGTGGATGCTACAGTTTCTCCCACCCTCAAAAATGGCACTGGACCATGGTTCTGAACAAAACTGGATTAAGTTTTCTTATGTACACTAGCCAAGAAATGGACTAAGTATTTTTGTTTAGCCACCATGTACTGTATTTGCCTATGCAGAGCACTATTATTGCATCAGTCACGATGAACCTGAGTTCATGGCCAATGATCAGGGATTATGGGAGATGAACAACTACACCTTCCCCAGTTCCCCATCCCTGCCTTAAAACTACTATCAGAGGTCAATATAATTTTGTAAAAAAGAAAAGTTTTGGGTGGCGGTTTTCTCCTTTTTGTGAATTAGCCTTGGGACTTTAGTAAAAAGAAAAGTGATATCATCAATGCACCGCAAAATGTCAAGTACACCTGAAAACACACGATTTAAACTAAAAGACTTTGAAATGGCATTATAAATCTTCAGACCAAAATAAAACTGTCCATTATTAAATATGCCGTGCTTATCTTTTCTGCCCTCCGATTCCTGCTCAACCAACTGATGCTTCGGTTTTGTGGCTTCTAAAGCAGATGTAGCCATTGCCTTTGTGACCCTGGGGTCCTCCAAACAAAAAGGATGTGGTAAAAGATTGCCTAGAAGAGCAGCACCTCTTTGCTGATATCTGTGGTGCTTTGGGCTGCCTTGCCCTTGATATAGATTTGTCCCATCTCAGAAGCACTCTCCCCACACCAATTTCAATTCAATAAGTTTAATGTGCTGGCCAAAGGCCCCACACCAATCAGATTCAGGAGCGCAGCTGGTGAGAACATGCGGGCCAAGAGGGCAGGACAGCTCCTGCCCTCAGTTCTTCCCTCAGCCAACTGACTTAGAATCATAGAATCGCTGAATTGTAAGGGACCCCAAGGGTCACCTAGTCCAACCCCATGCAATGCAGAAATCTCAGCTAAAGCATCCATGACAGGCAGCCATCCAACCTCTGCTTAAAAACCTCCAATAAAGGAGAGTCCTGCACTTCCCAAGGAAGACTGTTCCATTGTCAAACAGCTCTAACTGTCAGAAAGTGTTTCCTGATGTTTAGTCGGAATCTCCTTTCTTGAAACTTGAAGCCATTGGTTCAAGTCCTACCTTCCAGAACAAGAAAAAAACAACCTAGCTTGGTCCCTCTTCCATGTGACAGATTTAAGCATATGCTTAAGAGTTAAGTCCTATTGAAACCAATGTTTGTTTGTTTTTTGATTATGTATTTTGTGGTTTTATATTCTGATTTTATTCTGTGAGACCTGCGGGTATAGGGCAGCATATAAATGAAATGAAATAAAATGGACTTTAAAGTGCCCAATTTTGGCAGATCACAGCTAAAACTGTTAACATGTTATTCAATTGGCTAAAAACCAGACACCACAGGGTGCAATTTCACCAGCATCAAGCATTTTTCAGCAGCATAGATGATAATTTATTATCTGTTGCTTTCCTCCCCTCCTCCCCAAAAAAGAAACTCAAAATGACCTACAAAATGAACATTCAGAACAAGGATGAAAATGAGGAAAAAATAACTAAACATGCATGTAAAAGGTAAAGGTAAAGGGACCCCTGACCATTAGGTCCAGTCGTGGCCGACTCTGGGGTTGCGGCGCTCATCTCGCTTTATTGGCCGGGTACAGCTTCCAGGTCATGTGGCCAGCATGACTAAGCCGCTTCTGGCGAACCAGAGCAGCGCACGGAAACGCCATTTACCTTCCCGCCGGAGCGGTACCTATTTATCTCCTTGCACTTGATGTGCTTTCGAACTGCTAGGTTGGCAAGAGCAGGGACCGAGCAACAGGAGTTCACCCCGTCACGGGGATTCGAACCGCTGACCTTCTGATCGGCAAGTCCTAGGCTCTGTGGTTTAACCCACAGCGCCACCCATGTCCCTAAACATGAATGTAGCATTTATTTTTAAAAAATGAAACCAACTCAAATCCACCCACTAAAATGTAAGCAGAAAATGGAATTCCCAAGGCCTGGATGAATATGAATTTTTTTGTCTGGCCCCTCAAAAAAGAAAGTGGTGATACCAGGCTGGCCTCCCTGGAAAGAGCATTCCATAAGCAGGAAATCACCTTCTGAACCTCCCTCAGAGGGGGGCAGACAGAGAAGGGCCTCAGGTGAACAATACAGGGTCCAGGTTGGTTTATGTCAGCAGAGGTAGTCCTTGAGATACTGGGCTGTGAGTCACAAAACAAGGCCTTTGAAGTGGGCCCAGAAACTAATTAGAATCCAGGACAGTCAGGCAGGGATTGTTGTTATGTGCTCAGACCACAGAACAATCTAGACACTGAATTTCACAGTTTCAGAACTGTCTTCAAAGGCAGCCCCACGTATAAAGCTTTGCAGTAATCTAACCTGGAAGTTACTGGAGCATACATTTCAATGGGAGAGATTTAAACATGTGATCCCTGCTTCTCTCCCTTCAACCATTACTAGTTTAACAAAAAAAAATATGTATCACTTAATTGTAAACTAAACCTCCAGTAGGTTTACAATCTTGGACCATGTCGTACTTGCTAACCTGTAGCTCACCAACTGAAGAAACTACAGGAGAAAGAATGGTGGCCATGGAAAGATTTCAACTTTAGCCTGAATGTACTCTGTACCTTCTTCATCTGGTGAGCTCCTGGTTAACCAGCAACTCTCTGTTAAAGATTCGAGAGGTGTTGCTTTATGACATATCCATTATTACCGTGAACCGTGATATGTTCGTGGTTACATAGGGTCTGCTATTTACTCAAAGTGCATAGAAGAACTGTCATAGGCTATTGCGTCTCTTGACATACAAATTGCCTTAAAGAGACAGGCCTGCTATTTTCACAATATACAATGTAGATCCATTTCAGCAATTGTGGCAGTGCAGTAGAGAAATACATTTCGTCAGCTTTATTGCCTTGCTATTGCAATGGTGCCCTTTGCTTTACCATATCCTGAGGCTTCCTCAAAGCCTCAGATGTCTCTGCGCTAGTGAAAGCAAACTGATGGCTGACAACCTGATCTGGCCCCCAACAGAATTTCCTCTGGCTTTTGGTGGCCTTAGTAGATGTCACTCAACATATGGTGAAGTGTTGATACATACGATTTCAAGGGGGGAAAATGTGTTCAGGTTGTGCGAAATAGAAATATACCACACTTCGAATGCAGTATGTAAAAGACATGTATACACTGGCTATGCCTGAGAATATTTGCTCCATATAGCAGAAACCTTATTATGGAGCCTGGCCAATGAGGGTGTGTGACAAACTAGACTGCTCATTGGAGGATATCATGACCCTCCAGGTTACAGATCCACTCCTGCTCTCTGGTCTACTATCACTGACTTGCAAGGTTTTTACTCATATGCACTGACAGTTCTTTCTGATCCAGCTTTGGCTTAGATTCCAGTAACAATAATCTCACCATTTTCAGTTTTCATTTGCATCACTTGTATTTCAAGGCAGCTGTTCATATTCCTTTTTGACATGGAGTTATGAGGGATTTCACAGAGCTAGGATTCTCCATGTCTAGAGCCTACCAAGACATTAGCAGTTGCTCAGGGATCTGTGCTCTCCCTCTTCTGCCAAGTCAGAGGTATAAGTCTCACTTGGTCTATCAGACCAGTATTCTTCAACCTTGGGTCCCCAGGTGTTGCTAGACTTCAGCTCCTCTCATTCCTGACCATTGGGTTAAGCTGTCTGAGAATGACAGGAATTGTAGACTAATCGCATCTGGGGACCCAAGGTCAAAAGATACAGCATTAAGCAGCACATAAGATTGCCTACATCAACCCAACCAGAACAATACACATCTCAGGGTCAGGCCATGCTTAAATCTAGGCTGCAGAGTGCCCCATATAAGACTGCAGAATGGGAGCTAAAAGATGAAACCTAAAAGGTAGGAAGTTTTGCTCTGCTGCCCCAAGACAAGGAGCTAGACTTCAAGTATTTACGGTAAGCCTGGCCTGGCCAATTCTATACCTTCACAACACTTGCCACCTAAAGGGATGATGCTCTAAGTGTCGCATCCTTCTGTGGTTAGAGTAGGCCCTGGACCCCCAACTTACACTGTTCCAGATGCTTCAATAGGCTAGGTCGCAGCCTCGGGTCAAGAGGTCCTGGAACATGCAGCTGAGATGCCACTGTACTTGCGTGAGTATACCAAGCCTATGAGGCAGAAGAATGCTTCTCAGCACTTTCTCCACTTTGGGCAACCACATTTCAAATATGTTTTCTCTCATTCACATTATCAACCGGGGCCCATGTTTGGGATAGGAATCTTGCAGACAAGTTACTTTAAGTTTCTATCAGGCATGATTCCACAAGGAAAAAGCATCATCTTTTCAAGGATAAGCATCGTCACTAGAGCATCAGAAGAGTGCTGGAGGTTCAGGCCAAAGGCCCATCTAGATCAACCATCAGTTCTCACAAGTGGTTAAACAGAAGTCTATGGGAAACCCATAAGAAGATCCTGAGTGCAATCGCCTCTCAGTATTTAAACAGATTGCTCACATTACTACTGCCCTATGTGGCTCAGTGAGACTTTAAAACATAGACAGGGATGAAGGGGGGGCACCGTTAACTTCAGCTGCAATGCTCCAGTACTTTACTAACAACAATTTTTTCAATCCTGCCCCATTACGTTACCCACACAAGTTGCTACTGGAGCAATTTTCTATTAAGTGCCTTCGAGCTTAAGGCAGAATTTGAACGGTTGCCAGATCATGATGCTGCAATTGCTTCTAATTTCTTGCAGCAAAGCAATCCTTTTTTCCCCTCTCTTTGAGGTCAAACCAAGCATGTGCATGCGCTTCTCCTGCCACCATTGAAATCTGGCAGCCAAAAAAAGTAAAAAATCTCTGGAACGCAGCCCTCGTTTCTCTAGGCCACTTCATTGTAAAAAAACATTTGATCAAGCATTTCCAGAATGCTTTAAGTGGGTTCTGGTATTCAAAAAGATCCCAGAGTGCAAATTCCAGTGGCGGCAGTATTTGAGAAATAGAGAGTTCACATCTGGAGATAGAGTCTGAGAGCCAGGTAATGCAAGGACTACAGCTAACCGAATCAGCATGTCATCTTCCAATCATCAGGGGGATGTATATGGGGACTGACATAGACTATCCACCTACATAGGAGTTAAAAGAACGAGAAAGGGCACTGGCTTTTATTACGCAGTGGATGCATCTTGCTGATGCTTGCACATTTCCCACATCTCCAACAGGACTTTCTCCAAAGTAACAAGAAACATTATTCAGATCAGATTCAGTTAGTTCCATCACTATCCAGTCCTTTCCCAAGTCACACAGAGGTAAGTGAGCACAGTTAAAAATAAAAAGTCCAATTAAATTAAAGGTTCCCCACACTTGAATAACCCCTTCCTAGTCAATGAATGCCAGTCGAAGAGAGAACATTTACAAGCTCAGGGTCAGCCTATACAATTTTGTGGAAGGCGCTTGGAAGATGTCCAGATTGCAGTTTCCTGCAGCTGCTTTAAGTAATAAACCTCCCCATGACTGAGCATCATATGGAGGTTGACGTGTCGATTGAGGGGAAGGGAGTACCATGGAGAATGCCTTTTAATGCCGTTTCCCTTAGAAAGTGATGCATGGAGGGTGTTGTCAAAAAGATGCTCCTAGTTTATCTTAACTATGAATTACTACTACTACTATGAGTACTACTACTAGGAGAAGCAGTATTAAAGCAAACCATGTTGGGCTTTAGATTGCTGCTGGGTTGTTGTTTTCTGAACCAGAATTTCACAACACACTTTGATTTTGTGCCCCAACCATCTTGGGGACTCTACACTTCTTGCCTGTCAGTCATTTCCCATCAGCAAATATATCCCAGCTCAGGGGAAATAATGGGAAAGAAAAATAACTATGCAGGAGTAAAATGTACCATCAGCACAAACCCCATGTGAGAGCGATTATCATATTTTGCAATCACTCACCGTAGACAAAGTATTCCTTCATCCGCTCATCTTAATGAGTTTTGATTACATATTAAATGGATTATAACTGTTGATATGACTGGGCAGATCTATTTTACACATTAATACTGAACAAAAAAGGCAGAACCAAATCTGATGATGATAGTGAGAGGGTATCCATTTTTTCCCAGATTTTGGCAGTGCCCTCCCTCCCAAAATAGTAATTTCTTATTTCCCTACCTTTGGTATTTCTGAAAGATTTTGATCCTGAAAAAAGGCTGGAAAGGTTTTATCTGGTTTCAGAAAGTGCATGTCAACCAAGTACTGGACAATGAGGAATGTTTAAAGGAATACTTTCTAGGAAGCATTCAGAAGACCTGGAGAAAAGTATTTGAAATTCACCAAGGTGTCACCATAATATCAAATTTCAAATGTGATTAAAATAAAAAGAAATCTATAAATTTGACCAAAATGAGAAATTGGAGCACTTTAGCTCTTGCAGCCTTCCCTTGATTGCTTTTGCTTTCAGATATGAAATCTCATAACCTGTCAAATACTAAATACCACTGCATGTCATCCACTAAACACTGCCAAATATTAGCTATCAAATGTCAACTATTATCAGTTCTTGAATATAGAGAACTATGTTCAAATACGCAGTTACATGTCAATGATTAGACCATGTCAATTATAAAATACGGTCATTTCAAACGTTTATAAAATTGAGATGAATTGAAGGATTAACTAATCACTCCTCCAATATTCAGAAAATATCACATTAGCAGAAAATTTAAGGGAGCAAATTAATTCCATCTCTCCTTGGAACACTCTTTTCTTCATTTTGATTAGCATTCTAGTAGATTTTCATAAGTTTTGCTGCAAAGGGGGTTGCACAAACCACATGAAAACTCTACTTACTCCACACTTCAAAAGCAGCAACTTATTTTTACTGAAACATATCTTGAACTTAATTGCCAGTTGCTGCCTTCCCTGTGACAAAAGGAGAGAATGCCTTCTAAACTGTGTGAAATCCTTTCTTCGAGAGAAAATATCATTGCAGTGCCAAGCAAACTTCAAAGAGTTAGGAACTGTAATCAGCAGAGGGCAAAATAAATGGGATCCATTTGCATGACAGATGCCCACATTTAAGTGTTCCACCTCACAATGCCCTTTAATAATACTTTGTGTGCCACAAAACTGCATAAACAGTGAGAGGCAGAAAGGTATTTGTTGTCTACTTATGCGTAATATATATAACTATCAGGAAATGAATATTATTCCTTCAGTGTGGTCATTATGCACTTGGTAATCTCCGTTTGTAGGACAAGGAAGCATGGGGTTTATCAAACGCCATCTGTTGGTCTCTTTTCAGCATATGGGATTTTTGATCATTGGAGTTGTAGCTCTCTAATGAGAATGCTCCCCACGTACAACAATTCTTTGTTGGCTATGGATGTTGGAATCATTACGCATCAAGAGGCCTGGGCAGATTTACAGCACAAAATATCATCTGAACAGAACCTAGATCAATGTTATTTAGGCTACAATCTGACAAACACTTTACCTATTGAACTTATTGGCATTTACATCTGAATTTTATGTAAGCCACTTACTATTTAATGTAAAGTACTGGACCTAATGGTCAGGGGTCCCTTTACCTTTACCTTACTTATGCGACGCGGATGGCACTGTGGGTTAAACCACAGAGCCTAGGACTTGCCGATCAGAAGGTCGGCAGTTCGAATCCCCGCGACGGAGTGAGCTCCCGTTGCTCGGTCCCTGTTCCTGCCAACCTAGCAGTACGAAAGCACATCAAAGTGCAAGGAGATAAATAGGTACCGCTCCAGCGGGAAGGTAAACAGCATTTCCGTGCGTTGTTCTGGTTCGCCAGAAGCGGATTAGTCATGCTGACCATATGACCCGGAAGCTGTACGCCGGCTCCCTCAGCCAATAAAGCGAGATGAGCGCCGCAACCCCAGAGTCGGTCACGACTGGACCTAATGGTCAGGCATCCCTTTACCTTTATCTTACTTGCAGATTTGTTTCTCTGTGTTAAGTGGTCTGCAAATTCTGCAGCTGATTAAATAAATGTACGCCAGGAATGGGGAACCTCCAGCTCAGGGGTCAAATGCAACCTTCCAGGACACTCTTTTTATGCCCCAGGACTCTCTCCCAGGTCGTACACACAGACACTCCAACACGCTGCAGAGGGAAATTGAGATGCACTTCTTTTGGGGCCACACTCCTGCACGAGTCACAAGACTTGTGCAATAGCATGCCCTCCCAAAAGGCATCTTTCAGAGCCACACTCTCGCGGGAGGCAAAACGAGACATCCTGGGAGCCAATCAGAAGCTGGGATGGCTTCTGTAATTCCAGGATGTCCCACTCAATGTGGGACAGTGGATGGGTATGTAAACACAGCCATGTCTTCTAACTCCAGGCCATATCCTTCACCAGCCTCACTTCACACCTTTCTGGAATCCTTTCTTCAGGCTGGAATGTGTCCTTGAATTCTGACCGTGGCTCTTGCTTGCTAGATGGAGGATAGAGAGGAGTGTGGGCGTCTGTAGGGACCAGTCTACTGTACAAAGGTAAACTCTATTTCCATTGCTCCACTCCCTTTTGCTCCCCGCCACTCCTTCCCATTGCAATCGACCCAAGATAATAGCACCAAGGCAACTATCTGTAAACAAACAATAAACGTCCATAAAAATGTCAAGAGTAGTTTCTTTCCAAAAAAGATTTTATCTTGAACAATTGCAAACACAGCAATAAAGAGTACACTTGTAATATACCAGTGGTTCAGTGCTCAGACATCATTCCAGTAATCAAACGTTTCGTCGCTAAAGAGCTTAGTCATCGAGCTTTGTAGTAAATAATATACCAGAGAAGACAGTATGTAAACTACTTAAAGGAGGGGTATATCTGTCCCCATTTGCATGTTTCCATCGGGAGGAGAATGGAAAGAGGACAATTTCCTTCAGTTCGTTAAGTCTCCTTGATATCATCATGCAAGGCATTACCTACCCGGTGCCTGGCTAACAACAGATTTCTCAACATACATGTAGTGGCAAAGTATGTGAGCTCGGAACTCCTCGATACAAATGTCCCCTCAGTTATGACCCAAATAGGTGGCCTTGGTCAAACCGCTATTCAGAGACAAGGTGGAATCTAGACACATATAAAAAAGCCATGAAAATGCATTTTAAAAAAAACAAGTTTTGAAAAACTTATTGAATTTGCCATAGCTCACCATCGCCATCTAGTGTCACATTTGTATAATGAACTTAACCCACACTTAAAACATTTTATTTGCAGCTGCATAGCTGAGTCCACAGTTTGGTGTCAGTGGTAGTCTTTGGGCTCTCAAATTTCAGCGGAGCTCTGTGTGACACTAAAATTCAGTGCCTCCCCCCCTCACTCTATTCTACAGCAGTGTTGTGGCAACCCCTGCAGCACAGCACCCAATGAGACCTAACCAGTCACACTACCCTAAGACCACCTCATGGTTAGCATACTGGACTAGGACCAGGGAAAACTAGGTTCAATGCTCCACTGAATTATAAAACTCAAAAAGTAGCCACTATTATCAGCCTAACCTCCCTCACAGGGTAGCCGTGGTTGTAAGAAATGGGGCCAAAATTACTACCCTGAGCTCTTGAGAAGAAGGTCATGATAAAAACTTAACTAAGAAATAAATAGCCTTAGCCTCCTATCTGCAGTGTGGGCATAATAATACTGGCCACTCTTGCAAGGATTACTGAATTAATCTGAAGTGCTTTGAACATTTGAAATGTACTGCATTAAATGCTGAGCATTATTGCATCCCTTTTACCGTGGAAACAAACTGCTCTAACAACTATTTTCTTCTATCTTGGAAAGAATGTAGCCCTGGTTCTGTTTAACCTTATTAATTTTATTTGTTTACTCCCATATCGCTTGTCAAATTAAAGCACATAAGCTAATGCTGAATGCTTCAGTAGCACAGTTGGAATGTTTGCTTGGTTTTCAATTAAACCAAACGCAATATTATTAGAAAATACTTCACAGTTCTATGTTTTGTTTCATTTATCCTTGGCTGTGGAGAATTATCATTCAACAGTTTCTAGTCGGCAGACATTTAAGAAGATCTGGAGATGTCTTAAATTATTTGATGGGGTTCATTTAGAATCTGCTACATGGATTTTTTAAAGACCTATTGGTAGTGAAAGCAGAATTCTGACTGAAATGGAGGAGAGGCTGCGACCTTTTTTAAAGGACAGGGCCTTGTTCCTTTAACTGCTGCAAAACCAACAGATGCAGCAGCCGAAGGTTTTCTCATTATTACAGGCATATTATTATTTTCTTTGATAATTTTCATGCCAGAAAATGTTCCTACTGCATTGCCATAAGAATCTCTGAATCTCCATAAGAATGTAGGAACAGTCTACAGGATCAGGCCAGGTGGCCAATCTAGACCAGTGTCCTTTTCTCACAAGCAGGACCTGAGGTTTCCAGTGACCAGTATTCAGAAACGTACTGTCTCTGACAGTGCAAGTGGAACCTAGTCATCAGGGTTAGTAGCCATGTCACTCAAAGTCACAGGACCCTGTCCAGAAAGGTGGCAGGAGCCATATATAAAAGCTGGAAACCGACAATTATTTTTAAGAGAGTTGGAACATCATGCACTAAAGACAGGCATCATTGCTCCTAGTGTGCTCCTACCATTGTGTCCTAACAGCATTTCTTGTAAAAACAGATCTGGCAGATTTCAGAAGCACACAAAAACCTACAGACAGTATAGAAGAATTAGTTGGGTGTGCTCACCATAAGCAGTTATGACTCGGCCATATCACCTCCAATTCTCTGAAATATCTATCAACTCTCTCCAGCTTGAGTTAGAGAGGAAAACAACATTAAGGCAGGCCAAGTATCACGCCATTAATTTCTGAAGAATGGGTATCAAATCCCTTGACTTCAACCAGAATGGATGGGGACTAGAATTCTTTCCATTTTGCCAGGAAAGAGAATTTAGAATTCCTATTAAGCATGAAAAATGCAGTATGAATTGGAGGAAGTGTGGATGCATATGTGTCTCCAGAATTAAGCCTCCTTATTTCAGCTTATTTATTATAGACAGTTGGATTATTGTCAAGAAAAGTTGAAACAGGGTGTGAGACTTCTAGGTCCTGGGGCATTCCTGTGATGTCATTATCTTGCAGGGGGCCTTTGATGTTTCAATATTTGCAGGGCACACTGTACCAGGCCTGAGCACTGGAAGAGAGATTTGGGCCTAGTTTGGAATATAGCCTAGTTTATGTGAAATACAGCACATTATAATTATTTCTTTTTTATATATAAATAGTTTAATTCAACACAGAATACAAGAAAAGTCAAACTAATTAGAATTACTTCTGAATCAGCCCAGGGAGAAGCTTATGCTTCACTAATTATTTTGTGTACAGTGGTACCTCGGGTTAAGTACTTAATTCGTTCCGGAGGTCCGTTCTTAACCTGAAACTGTTCTTAACCTGAAGCACCACTTTAGCTAATGGGGCCTCCTGCTGCTGCTGCACCGCTGGAGCATGATTTCTGTTCTCATCCTGAAGCAAAGTTCTTAACCTGAAGCACTATTTCTGGGTTAGCGGAGTCTGTAACCTGAAGCAAATGTAACCTGAAGCATATGTAACCCGAGGTACCACTGTATTGATTTGTAAAGGCAGGGCATGGAAAGTTTCCCCTTTAAGGACTGTCATACTTGAACCTTCATTGCATCGCATGCACTCTCCAGGGTGCTGAACACTTTATCAAAAGTAACCCAACACGCTTGCATGCCAATACTGCATTTGTTTCCCACTGGCTAACATACAGATGGGGAAAGGCAGTGCTGCTAGTTGACATTCACTTGCATTAATTCAAGACAGCACCACAGAATGGCCAATCAGGTGGTGGGCAACATTTGCGGCCCTGAACGCGGCTTCCCCATCCTCCCGAAGCCACGTCGACTCCTGCCAGCTGTTGCTCTGCTCCCTTGGCTGTCGTGGAGGCTGCTGGGTTCCCACCAAACCCAGTTTCAAAATTTCAGCCTATCCGTGGTGGCCTGGGCAGCTGGAGCAGACCAGTTTAGGGCAGGCATCACTCTGGTCTGCTCCTGAAGCACAAAAGAGGGCCAGAGCTGCCACCAGCAGCACAGTTGGCTCCAGAATGTGTCTCTCCCCCCCCCCCCAAGCCATTTTTTTCTTACTCTAACTCTAACCCATTTTTTTCCTTACAGGCTAACCTTTCTCCTTTCGGTTCATGGGTGTTGCTATGGTCATATGATGGTTGCTGCTTTCCAGAGCCGGGAAGGAATTTTCCCTGCTCCGCAGATTTTGCCTTCTCCATAGCAATTGTCACAACTTTGGTGGTTTTAGGCCTTGGATGGAATCCTTTAGTCTAACAACTGAAGAAGGGGTGAAGTGGTTACTCATCCCTTCTGTGGCAGCAATAGCAGGGTACTCCATTAGAGGGGTCTTAAGGGGTGTCTCTGTCCACAAGCAGATGGCAAGTGGGCCATAGAACTCCCCCCAGCACTGTGGGAGGGGACCAGCTGTGTAAATGCACATTTTGCAGTGGTTCCATATTCTCGTTTGACCCTACCATGCCTCAGACCCCCATCTGGGGGCTGAGAGGGATACACACCCAATGCCTATGCCAAGGTTGCCTACATCTGAAATTTAATAAAGTTGTGGGCATTTTGATGCCAGAATACATTGTCATGTCTACTCCTTTGCCCTTGAGGTCTGGCTCCCAGGGGAGAAGTGGACTGAGTCTGGGGACACAAGGAGATCCAATGCACAAGGAAGCATTCCAATTTTAACTAGATGGTAGCTTTAATACGTGGTTGTACTCTTTTTGAAACTAGGAAAAAACAAAAAAAATGGATGGAAATTGCAGCATTATGAGTTAAACAGGAACCAAGCATACATTGAAGGAAATGAAGGGGATTTGATAAAATTTTGGCTTTCACTGTATGGAACTACATTCAATGTCTCACATTGTTTGTTTAGTTCTGCTGTTTTCCTGAGCTTTGAAATAGACGTGACAAAATCCCACCTAGCACAAAATAGTAAGCAAATCCTACTGGGACCAAACATATACACAGCCTCTGATCTCTTCATCATACCTTGTACTCTATGGATGTAAATTCTCATCCTAGTCAGATGGGTTCGGGTATTCTAAAGGCATAATTAGAGACAGGTGTGGACTAGAAGGATCAGATTCAAGTACTCTCTGAGTTTGGACAGGGCCTCAGTTCAGTGATAAGCAATTCTAGGGCCTTGGCTACAGCTTAGCTGGAGTTATAAATGTAAGATAAACAGCAAGGGTGGTTGATAACTGCCTTTCATAAACGGTGTAACTATTACACAGTTCAACAGCCTTAAAATAAATAGTGCATCATCAGCCAAGTATGGAAATAAACATTTCACCACTTTGAGCATCATCAGTCTCATTTCAGCGCTCGGTAGGTCATCAGTGTTTTGACTCTCAGCCCAATTTCAATAGTGCTGAATGCATAAATGGCACACAGACTAGATTAGCTTCAGACAGGGGCATTCATCACCACTTGTTCTAAAAGAATCCTCTACGAGATGCTAAGAACTTACCCCTGCCGGCACCTTTCATAAAAGTTTCCATCACAAGGGACCACTAAAATGGACTAATTGAAGCAATTTCAGTGCAACCCTATCAGCATTTACTTAGAAGTAACACTGCATTCAATGGTTTTAACTCGAAGATAAGTCTGCATAGTACTGCAGTCTTGCCTAGCTGTTGGTGATATTTCTAGACCCCCAGGTTTCAAGGTGGAAGTACAACATCTTAAAACACATTAATAGCAATAAAACCAAAAGCACAAACAACGTCAAAATAAGTAATCAACATCAACACACTTTCAGAACTGGCAATATTCAGTAGCCATTGAACGACTCCTTATAATCCCCAATCCCTACTAAAGACCAGAGCAATGAGGTGCATCTTAGTAAAGTTAGCACAATACACACCTCAAAAATCATTCCAGAGATGGAGCACCACCACAGAGAAGGTCCTCTTACATCCCACCACTCCCTTTCTTTTAGCTGTCCATTTAAGTTCCTTTGAAATAATTTCAAACTGTCAAGTAAATATACCGTATTGGCCCAAATATAAGCCACACCTGAATATAAGCCGCACCTTTAAAATTGGAAGGGGGGGAGAAAAAAGAAAAGATACCCGAATATAAGTCGTTCCATTCCTCGCTGCTCCTGGCTGCATACTGGGGGGGGGGGACCATGCTGTGTTGCCAGTGGCCCTTCCTCTTACTCTCTCCCTTCCCGGCCTTGGGGGAGAGGATGGGGGACTACACACAGGGCAGGCACCACTTTGCCATGCTCCTGGCACTGTTTGCCCCATGCTCCTGCCTGCATACCGTAAGGTCGCAAATATAAGCTGCACTTTAATTTTTCATGGTCAGAATTTGGGGGGAAAGTGAGGCTTATATTCAGGCCAGTATGGTAGATAGCATCCCAGTTGTTGCAGCCTCATTCCTAACTAAAGCTGAATTCAATATTCAGGAACTTGGAGGGATTCATTTGAAGACAGGTTTAATATTTAAAGACAAAGTTGCTGAGGGCTCTTTCTGCACTTCTTTGTCTTTCTATCTCACCACACACAGCTTTTGCCACCCCTTCAAGCAGCACCTTGTCTGTCTTCAGCAGCCTAGCAGCATTCTTGGGACAGAGGGTCCTGAAAGGAGTGACCTTCGTCATGAAATAGCATCATTCATAGGAGTATTCTTGGGGTAGGGGAAAGACAGCTGCCCCTATTAGAAAATGCATTATCCTCGTCACCTGGACAACCATGAAGCTGTCAGCTTGGGACATGTTGTCACTGTTGTCTCAGGGCTTTCCCTGAGCTATAGATGCTAACCTCTTTGGGCCACAGAGGACCCCTGCCTTATGGATACTCAGAGAAGGAGTCACCAGCCAGACTCATGATTCACGCAGAGATGGCCCAACATGTTTGGCAAATGGACCACCAATCAAATCCTAGAGTTGCTCCTGTCTGCACTAGAGCACATAGAATCACAGAATTATAGAGCTGGAAGTGACTACAAGGGTCATCTAATCCAACGCCCTGCAACGCATAAATATTTTGCCCAACGTGGGGCTCAAACCCCCGACCCCAAAATTAAGAGTCTCATGTTCAACCAACTGAGCACAGCCTCATCCCCTCTGATGCCATGATGAGGTGTTTTGGTTTTGGTTTCGGTTTACCTTTGTCCTTACTGTGCTGGGGAGCAGGCAGCACTATCCTTTAGGGAAACAAGCAATAGTCTTGACCAGGGGTCAGCAAGCTTTTTCAGCAGGGGGCCGGTCCACTGTCCCTCAGACCTTGTGGAGGGCTGGACTATATTTTGGAAAAAAAAATATGAACGAATTCCTATGCCCCACAAATAACCCAGAGATGCATTTTAAATAAAAGGACACATTCTACTCATGTAAAAACACACTGATTCCCAGACCGTCCACGGGTCAGATTTAGGAGGCGATTGGGCTGGATTTGGCCCCTGGGCCTTAGTTTGCCTACCCATGGTCGTGACTCTAGGCTAAGATTCCTTCCCTTCCCCTCCTCCTCCTTAGGAGCGCTGCAAATCCATGTGCCTGTGGCCATTATTTCACCCTTGCCACAGGTTAGATGCACACAGTCTATACCACATCGTACCATCCATCATAATATAAATACCCACTGCAACCCCTGACAGGTATAGGAATACTTGCCAGCAGCTCCCCTGTCACTGCAGTTTGGGACAGTCTGGAGCAGACCCCTTAACACTGTGTCCTCCTTCACAAGCTGCGCATTTGGAAGGAAAAAGAACACCCCTGCTTTGTCAATATTCCAGGAGGGTCCTCTAATGATTATGTTTGCCCATTGCCTAGGGAAAGAGGGATGAAAGCAACTCCCTCGGTTACCTAGGTAACACAAACATGCTGCCTTATCTTCTGGTGATGTGCTGCAGTCTTGCACCACAGTGCCAAAAGACATGGCAGCATCCCTTAGGCCAAGGATGGAGGAATCTCCTGCAACAAAGGACCACACACCCACCCATGGTTATCCAGGGGCCTACATACAAGTAGTGGGGTGTGGCCAGAGGCAAAAAATGGGAGGACCAACAGATGCGGCCCTTGCCTTTGTGCATTCAAGCCATACACAGTTCAGAGTTCTCTACATGCTCCTCGCTCCCTCCGGTCAAGTTAAGAGGCATTATCACAGTTTGAGAAGACATCCCAGCCAGCAGAAAGCAGTCAAGAAATGGGCAGAGGAGGCCTTTGCTGGGGAATGGCAGAGGGACGAGTATGTCCTGAGAAACCCCAAGAGCCAGACAGAAAGGCCTGGAGGACTGCATTTACTCCTTGTGCTTGAAGTTCCCCACCACTGCCCCAGCGATTAGACAGCCCTTTCCCCCCAATATTCTTGTGCTGTAGCAACCTAAGGAAAATTGCCATGCTTCTTCATCTTTCCGTGGTGGACTGAGAAACTGAATCGCATCCCCAGAGGACAGGGAAGCACCCTGGCACGTTCCAGGCAACTGACCAATGGTGACCAACTCCCCGTGTTGTGCTGCTGCCTAGGCAACCCGGGAACACACATTTAGAACAATGCTTTCCCTCAGCAATGACTGTACATCACCAGTTCCAATTGGCTCTGTGGAAGCATGACATCACCTTGTTCTCAACATGATCCTTCATTGGCTAGGATTGTGAGGTAAGGGAGGAAACAAAATGGCACAGAGGAGGAAGAGGAGGAGGGGAGAAGTGTGTCGTTGCTCCATAAGCCCGCCTCCCATTTTGCCCTCGACAATACTAAGTTCCGCTTCTAACCAATGCTTCTATCTTGTCTATTTGCAGCAGTGAAGCAATCACAATTCACCCTGTGTTTCCATGCATAGATAACAAGACAAAATACTCTTGTTGGTTTCACAGCAACAGCCATCCCCCCCCCCAACAAAAAAAATAGATGCTACGGTTCACAAGCATCTAAGAATATCAGCAATACACCACTTATTTCATTCTGTGATTAGCCCATAACACAAACCGGAGTCATTCTTAAATGGCCATTTAAGATGTGACAATTCAATAAGTACTTTTAGTTTAAGAGGGTTAGAAATGCAAGTCCAAAATCCCTTCATAGGGAACACCAAGGTTTTCCTTTAGGGTGCTTATCAAAACACAATCTTACTTGTATTCTGGAAGGGGTTGTAATATATTTTACACAAAACAATTTTTAAAAAACAAACCAAAAGAACCAGTAATAAAAGTGGCTTGTCTATTTTCTTCCTGGTAGATATGAAGCTTTTCTGTAAACAGGCATTTTAAAACAGAGGGCTGAGAAAGCAGCAGTACAACAGTGCCATCCCCTGTTTGCAAAAATCATTGTTTGTCTCAATAAGCAAGGCAAAAGCCTCCATAAATTTTTGCTTGTCATTTTCCCTTCCCTTCCCTTCTTGTTTGTAAAGCAGGCTTACTTCAACCTGCAAATAGGAAGCAATTTTCTGGTGTCTCTTTGGGCTGCTTCTTACATTATCTTAACTAAAAGAGTAGCCTTGGTAAGAGATAAGTACACAAAAGCTGCAAGCCACAAAACATACACCTCTCGTTCACTCCTGAAAACAAAAGCCTGTATAAATAAAAATGGTAATAGATTTTATGCTTATTTAGACCATTTCTGTACCGGCTTAATATAGCAAAACTTTTGTAACACCGAATGTTGCAAAAAATAGACAACTGGCATAGACTCCTAGCACTTCCTTCTGCTTCCTCCCCACTCAATACCTCTCAACCCAGACTCCACCCATGAACCCTGAACTCAAACATACTCACCAATCCCCTCCCAAAAAAATTCTCACAATGAAGAGAGCACTGAGAGATTGCTGATACCACCCTGGTCTCTCCTTCTCTAGGTTTGTTTTCATGACAGCAAGGTTAATGGAGCTGTGTGTCAGGCCCGGTCACAGCTGTGTCCCGTTCAGCACTCAAGTCAGCTTCTTTGCACACACCCAGCTGCAGCAGGTTGGTTGGGTGAGTTTCCTGGAGGGCCCCAATCATGGCAAATAAAGCTCCTCTACGTCCACAGCTCTTTCTTGGGCCTCTGCATGCCTCTTCGCCTCTAGCTACTTTTATTTTCTTAAAGGTTTTATATTATTCTGCAAAGTGGGTATGCAATTTTAAATCTTCAGATGATAATGCCTTTACAGTGGTACCTCAGGTTAAGAACTTGATTCATTCCAGAGGTCCGTTCTTAACCTGAAACTGTTCTTAATCTGAGGTACCACTTTAGGTAATGGGGCCTCCCGCTGCCGCCGCGCGATTTCTGTTCTCATCCTGAAGCAAAGTTCTTAACCCGAGATATTATTTCTGGGTTAGCAGAGTCTGTAACCTGAAGCATCTGTAACCTGAGGTACCACTGTATTAAAAAAAAACACACAAAGCTAGATGCATGTTCACTTTGACCAAGGCACGTGATAGGCCTATGATGCATTCAATGTGGAGAGCTCTGGATGTCACAAAACCCCATGCACAGACCCTCCAAGTGTCCCTGTTTTCCAGCGACATCCCTGATTTAGGGAAGCTATTCTGGTTTCTGATTTGATCCTGGAATGTCCCGCTTTTCCTTAGGACACCCCTATTTTCATTGGAGAAATGTTGGAGGGTATGGAGTTATCCGACCCCCCCGAGCCATCTGAAGACAATCCTGTATAGGGAAGGTTTTTTGAATTTTAAAGTTTTAATGTTTTTTATATATGTTGGAAGCTGCCCAGAGTGGCTGGGGCAACCCAGGAAGATGTGGGGGGTATAAATAGTAAAATTACCATTATGGAATGGGACCCTATCTTCATTGGAGAAATGTTGGAGGGTATGTATGCATGTGAGGTCAATGCAAAATTTATTTGGATAGTGACTTATCCCCAGCCCCACCAAAAAGCCTACAGAAGTCTAGAATTCACAGCAAAACCATCTTCTGGGCTACAGCAAAGGTCTGGATTCTGCCTGGCATATCAAGGAGCAGAGGAAAGCTTTATTTCACTGTCATAAATGCAAAAGCATGGTCCCCATCCAAGTACTAACCAGGCCTGACCCTGCTTGACTTCCAAGATCAGATGAGATCGGGCATGTTCAGGGTAGTATAGCATGCTAAGGTGTACCTTTCCCCCCAAGCTTTGAGGAATGTGCAATTGGTTGCTTCACCTTGCAGTTAGTGATTTTATACCAGTTATGACAAAGCGATTCTAGCAGTTTCTGGCTATTTAAGTGCAGCCCTGTGTTGTTTTATTATTGTAAAACCCGCCCTGGGACCTTCTGGCGAAGGGCAGGTAATAAATGCACCAAATAACTACATAAATAAAAGAGAGAACATTTGAGTGCAGAGAGATTAGTACTTGCATATGACATATGGCCACCCATTTCTGTATTGCTAGATTGTTATGAAAGTGGAGAATATAAATTTGCAAATAAATAAATAAAACAAATCCCTTGGGCATGAGAATGTCAAGAATCAGGAACAAAGGACCACACATGTTGCACGACAACATGAGTTGCAGAAGCAACTCTCCCTTCACTGACACCCATCTGGAATGGCACAACCGGGAGCAGAGAAGCAACCAGAGGCGTGTCCCGGCTCCTTTGCACCCTTGGCAAGGCACTGTATTGGTGCCTCTGAATCCAGGAGACACCATGGACCAGAAATTCAAAAAAGTATATTTTGCACTCAGCCAGTGACATCCTCCATGGCCATTGGGGTTGCGTCTGCTCTGCCGCTGCTGCCCCCCTCCTCTTCTTCTTCCTCTGTCGTCTGTACCTGCCTGCTTTCCTCCCTCCCTCCTCTTGCTGCTTTCCCTTCTGCCCCAGCACCCAGAGGAGCCTGCACACCTCACCCGGCTATGCAGAGGAGCAGCCTAGGGAGCACACAGACAGGTGGGCAGCCTCCTAGTCACTGCGAGCCAGAGTAAAGAAGCATGATTTTTACATATGCATGCACGTGCACACGCACACACACATAGGGCCTGCATCCTTGGCGGGTGCCAGTCTAACCAACCCCTGAGTACAATCCTGGAAGCAACACATGGGCAATGGATGCTTTAACCTTTCCCTCAACCCACTGCTTCTCACGACCTCACCAAACCTCTTTAAAAGAGGATTGTCAGGTGACTACAAATGACATTTGTGTATCATTTGACCCTAAGTAAGGCTTTAGACCAGGGTTTCCCAAACTGGGGTTGCCAGCTGTTTGGGACTACAATTCCCATCATCCCTGCCCACCAGTCCTACTAGCTAGGGATGATGGGGGTTGTAGTCCAAAAAGCTGGAGAGCCGAGTTTGGAAAGCACTGCTTTAGACCAAGGATGAGGAATAGTCCATGGGTCACACACACTTCCAGAGTCAGTCTTCCAAGGATCATGTGCCAGTGGTGGGTGAGGCCAGAGTCAAAAGAGGACATGGCCAGAAGAAGAAGAAGAAACGAGGGGAGCAAAAGATGTGACTCTTACCTTTGTACAGTAGGCTACATTCCATCTTTGCATAGTCAAAAGTTTCTATACAAATTGATTGAAGGGGATGGAACGACTCCCCTTTTTGGAAAGGTTGCGCCATTTGAGACTTTTTAGGTTAGAAAAAAGGCAACTAAGAAGCAACATGACAGTAGTGCATAAAATAATACTTTTAATAATACATAAAATTAAAAAGTTAAAGGACCCTGGAATGGTTAAGTCCAGTCAAAGGCGACTATGGGGTTGTGGTGCATCTCACTTTCAGGCCAAGGGAGCCGGTGTTTGTCCACACAACTTTCTGGGTCATGTGGCCAGCATGGCTAAACCACTTGTGGTGCAACGGAACACTGTGACAGAAACCAGAGTGCACAGAAACGCCATTTACCTTCTTGCCGCAGCGGTACCTATTTATCTGCTTGCACTGGTGTGCTTTTGAACTGCAAGGTTGGCAGGAGCTGGGACAGAGCAACGGGAGCTCACCCCGTCATGGAGATTTGAACTGCTGACCTGATTGGCAAGCTCAAGAGGCTCAGTGGTTTAGACCACAGCGCCACCCGCGTTCCTCCTGATGCACGGCATAGAGAGAGTGGAGAGAGGAAAGTTTCACCCCCTCTCTCATAACATTAGAACTCATGGTCAGCCAATGCAATTGAATGTTGGAAGATTCAGGACAGATAAAAGAAAGTGCTTCTTCATGCAGCACACAGGAGGCATTGATGGCATACCCTCTAACATTTCTCTGATGAAAATAGGGATGTTCTATTCTATCATCATAATAACAATAATTTTATTATTTATACCCCACCCATCTGGCTGGGTTGCTCCCACCACACTGGGCAGCTTCCAAGACTGGATCTACACACAGAAAAAAAACCACTATAAGTCATAAATTAAATCATTACAACAAAAGAAAAAACACTGTATGTAAAACCACATAAACAAAATGCTCTACACCTCCATCTGGTTTTGCATGTTTATACCACAATTATAGCGTTGTAACATGGCTAATGTAGCTGAGTCCCTACATATATAAAAACATAACAAAACATTTAAAAAACTTCCCTATACAGGGCTGCTTTCAGGTGTCTTCTAAAGGTTGTATAGTTACTTATCTCCTTGGCTGGGGGCTGCATAACTCTATGCCCTACAACATTTCTCTGATGAAAATAGGGACATCCTAAGGAAAAGCGGGACATTCTAGGATCAAATCAGAAATTGGGATGGCTTCTGTAAATCAGGGACTGTCCCTAGAAAATAGGGACACTTGGAGGGTCTGTGATGGCCACCAGCTTGGATGACTTTAAAAGATGATTAGACAAATCCAAGGGGGGCAAGTCTTTCAGTGGCCACTAACCAGGATGACTGTGTTTGCCTCCATAGCCAGAGGCTATATCCTTCTGAATACCAGTTGCTAGAAACCACAGGAGGAGAGAGTGCTGTTGTGCTCAAATCCTGGTATCTGGTCAGCCTCTATGAGAACAGGATGCTGGATTAGATGGGTCATCAGCCTCATCCAGTAGAGCTCTTCTTATGTTCTCATGCACACACCTCTCTATCACAGTTTAATGCCACAGAAAAGCACTTGAAGAGGGTTTGGATCAGGGCCAGTGACAGCTGTTGCCACCTGAGAAAGAGGCATAGTTAGGGCAGTATCCTGATATCCAGACAGGGAGGCCTCCAGGGCTGCGTTTATGCAGAGAAGAGAGATGCAGAAGAAGCAGGGAGACAAGAATTGATCGCATTAAGGTACAGCCTGTAAAGATTAAAGGAAACTCAAGAAAGAGGAAGTAACTGTGGTTACTACTGGAGTTTAGTATTCATGTCCTCTTTGAATCCTCCGCAAAATTAGGTAACGAAATTCCTGCTGCCGTTTCTGCCTCCTGATATAACATTACACTCGAGGGCTGGCTTTACAGAAAGACCTCCGCCCACTCTGATCACTACACAGCTCTGCCCTCCAGTCTAATTGTTAATTCATGAGAATATCAAACAAAGATGCTACACGGTTTTGATGAACACCCCGCCGCCGCCCCAGTATTTCCAAACTCTTCGCTTTGATCAGCTTTTATTCAATACAGTCAATATCCTCCTTTAAGCAGCCGCAAGAGAATGCTCTTTAAAGAAGAAGAATCCCTTTCTTGCATATTATGCTAAGTGTGTAGTGTGCAACTATATCTGTGCTTTTTCTCTATTTAATCATAGGCACTGGAAAGGGAGGTTTTCCCTGAGGAGAAAGGTTTATTCCTTCCTTCCCTAGCCAAGAGCTGGATGAGACTATTATACCTTTAAAGCACATTTGAAGCAGACACACTCACACCGAGAATTCTGGGCACTGTAGTTCTACCCTCACAGAGTGACAGCTCCCAGCAACCTTTAATAAACTACAGTGCCCATAATTCTTTTTTTTTTATAAAATATTTATTGAAGTTTTCAAAAAATTTAAAGAAAAACAAAACACACACAAAAAAAGAAAAAAACCAAAAACAAACATATACCTTTCAATAACATTTTTCCTTGACTTCCCCACATCTCCCCTTCTTGTATTCCAATTCAATTTTTAATTCAACAAGTTCCTATCCCCAAATTTTACCTTATTATATTTAAATCCTTTTTGTTTAACCAATTTTAACATAAATCTCAATCTTAATACATCAAATCTTATTCTTAATACCTTTTTCTAAAGTCAACCCCAATTCCATTTCACGATTTCCCCATTTTAATCTAGAATAGCAAAACAAATTATTTGCAAGAAAGAAAGAAAAAAAAAGAATATATTTGTACCGCCTTTGGATACCCAAAACCCCACTCCCCGCTTTTCCCGGTTTCAATCTCCAACCAATGTTCATCAATCCATCTGGTATCAGCCTGGTGATCTCACATCCGAGGCCCTTAAGTCTCTCTCCTTTCCTCTCTGCCGGTTTTTTTGATAGTCCTTTATGTTAAACGCCAAATCTCGGAGAAGCTCTGTCCCCATAAGGTCCATATTTCTTCCTGCCAGGCCTCCATATTTAAAATTTAATCCAAATCTTGTTTTTTACTTCTTTTAAGTCCAAATGTCCCAGAGACTCCTGCTTCCACTTTGATCAGATTTGTCTTTTCCTTTAAATCCATCTTTACAGGCCTTTGGCCTGCCAGGTCTCCATATTTATGATTGTAATCCAAATCTTGTTTTTTGCTTCTTTCTTTAATCCTCTGCTGCATTATAGCTCCTCCTTCCTTTCCCTCTAAATTGTCATGTGTAGCTTCTTCAAATTTCTCAAATTCCTTTTCTTGTTCGGCTGCAAGAGTTTTTAGTTCAAGGGCACAGTCTTTTTGTTCTGGTACAGAGACTTGAGTCAAGTCCCTTCCAATTTCCGCAGGTTTGTTTGCTTTTTCATTCAATATTGTAACATTTCTAGCCAAAACAGTGCTTTGTTCTTGAAGTTTTCCCAGGCTACGAAAGATCTTCTCAAGTGCCGTCTGTATTTTTCCACTTACAGCCATTCTGTAATGTCCCAGAGCCCCCTCTAGGGGAGTACTGGTTACTTAGTGTTCCTTCCAGTTATAAATCCAAAAGTCCTTTATTTTCCTTGATTTTCGACAATTTGTTACCTAAATGTAACAAATATGACCAGCCGAGGCAATAGAAACAAAGTTCTCTCTCTTTTTTTCCCTCTCAGCTTTGACAGCTAGTTTGACAGCTGTCAAAGTCTTTTAAATCTCTCCAACTGGCTCCCTCACGGATCGCTCCCGGGTCCTGGGGGAGGGGTAACAATCCACTTTCAGAATTAACTCTTATCCTCCAGCACATTCACTTATACTGCTAAAACGTGAAATTAGTTACTTTTGACTTCTCACGAAGATGTTCTTTTCAACCTTAGTTATCTAGTCCTTGCTTTAAAATGTTTACAAGAGGGGGAGACGGACTTCCTCTTTGCGCCTTCCCCGCTCGTGCCGAATCAAAAAAGGGGATTTTTAATATCCAATTTCCGTAATACTCACGGGTTGTTACTTTTAGTCCAAATTTCAAAGGAAGAAGTCAGCGCTCTCCAACCATGGCATGCGGCTTCGCTTCGCGGAGACGGGTAGACAGCTCTCAGCTCCGCGCCGCTCACCCCCGGTATGTTCCGGAGCCTTTAAAAAGGCTCCTTTGCAGCGGGGGGGGACGCAAATGGAGCCCGCCGAGCCTTCAGTTCACAGGCTTCCCCGCCTGTGATTTTTTTCGGGTCCCCGCTTCGCCGTAGCGGTAGAACCCTGGCTCCACGAAGCAGATTTCCTCCGGAGATCGGAGGAAATCCGCCATTACAGTTGCTGGCGCTGACCGGAAGTCCCAGTGCCCATAATTCTTTGAGGGGGGGAATGTGTTGTGAATGTGCTTTAAAGGTATAGTGTATACATAGCTAGAAAGGCTTTGAAAAAGAAGCGGGGGGGAAGAACTACCGACGAAAGAAGATTGGAGGATGAAACTGATGGACTATGCAGAATTAGATAAACTAACGGGAAGAATTCAAAACTGGCGGACCAGAGATTCACGGAAGATTGACGTAAATTTACGGACTATATGAAAAGTAATTGTGATGACCAGATTACATTTGTAGGTTTGCAGGAAGCATTGTGAGGGGAATAATTTGTATTATTGCATTATTGAAACAAAAGGATAATATTAGTTATGATAATTAAAGGCAATATGAATTTAAGAAATGCAGAAGAAATAATAAACATGGAAGATCTACAGAGGCACTGATGGAAGTCCAAAAAGATTGTATAAGAGGTGAAATTTGGTGGAATGTTTGTTAAACAATATGTTTTAAAATAAATAAAAAATAATAATAAAAGAAAAAGAAAAAGAAGTGGGGGGAGCTCCTGATGTCACTCAGGAAAGCAAGTCAAATGAAGTAGGACCATATCCAAGGCTTCATCAGAAAAGAGCCCCAAGAAATACAGAACCCTGGAGCCTCTGGAGAATATGCGATCTTAATTGCTTGATGACAACCAAGAGGGAGAAGCACTTGAAATGCAACCATTTGCAGAAAATGCAGTATATCATTCCACGGAGTTTATTATTTTCCCGTCATTTCAATCACGATTAACTCAGCACTGGACGCTTAGATGCTCCGGCATGCAGTTATCAATAACACTCACTAATATATTGCTTTTGGAGCTGTCACCATGTGTGTCTAGCTGGGGTTTCCTTGTCATCATTTTTCATGAATGCAAAAGCAGCTGAGCCAGTGGCTCAACCTTTTATGTCACAATGTGGATCCTGACTTTCAAAGCCCAAATCATTTCATATAATGCCCAGAAACTACAGCAATGAAACTGCACAGATTCAGTCATTGTATTTGATGTTCAAAAAATAAATAAATGACCCTGTGGGTGCAATCAGGGTGATAGGGCATCTTCACTGTGGGTTGTACATACAGTGGTACCTCGGGTTACATACACTTCAGGTTACATACGCTTCAGGTTACAGACTCCGCTAACCCAGAAATAGTGCTTCAGGTTAAGAACTTTGCTTCAGGATGAGAACAGAAATCGTGCTCCGGCGGCGCAGCGGCAGCAGGAGGCCCCATTAGCTAAAGTGGTGCTTCAGGTTAAGAGCAGTTTCAGGTTAAGTACGGACCTCCGGAACGAATTAAGTACTTAACCCGAGGTACCACTGTACTGATTTTTAATGAGAGCCACATGTTGAACAGAAGAACCAGCCATGTTGATTTCGCTCCTTAAGACAGGCAATGGACTGTTTATCCTCCTTCTCTGCCCCTCCAAAGTCCATGCAATGTGCATAATAACTGATCCTGAGAAGTGGGAAGCAGGCAAAGGTGAGTCAGAAAGGGAGCAAGGTAAGGATCTGGGGTGAGGAAACAGAGCCAGGAATACCTTGTTGATCAAGCAAAGTCTCCACCTCAGACGGAAGCCTTTTATATCTCTTTCTTACCAGAAGGACCCAATGGGCAGCCTGTGTAAGCAGGATCAGTACAGAGCATAAGGATATGAGCTCTCCCCTTACGCACCTCAGCACCAAACAAGACATTATGGCAGCAGACCAGCATGCCTGCCCCAACCACATGGAAAGAGTAGGTTCTGGTTTTAGCAGCTAATTTTCCTCAGCTGAGCTCCAATAATGGGGAAAGCTGCACAGACTGGCTGCCATCTTGTCTAGTTTGGCCTTCAGAAGCTCATTCCTAAGCATCCATTGCTATTCACACTAAAGAGGGAGAAGGTTACATAAACATTCCCCTCTGCTTTGAGCAGCTGAGATGCACAAAAGACGTCTGCCTGAGCTTCTGCTGCCTCTCATACTGGAGACTGTGGGCGTGAAAAGAGCCTGTTGCTTTTCTGCTGAGGTTCCTAAGAGAGATGTCCTTGAAACTGGATGCTCTGCTGATGGCTAGGTGGGAGCCATTAGAGAGCCAGACTGAGTCCCTGGCCTGTTAATCAGCTGTCACTAAAAAACCCCACAAAAACCCCACACATTAAAAGTAAATTCGGCAAGCAAGATTTAACAGAAATTAAGAATCCTGCTCAGGGATCCTCCATAGAATATGATAATCCACTCTGACATAATTTTGCCAGTTATTCTCATGGGCATCAGCAATTAGAAGTCTTTTATCTCCAAATCTTTGCAACCACTCAACTCATATCACTGGGATTCCTGGTGAGGACTTTGTTCACCTAGGACAGTGATTTAACTTGAGCTGGCCCTGAAGAAGAAAAGAACTTAAATAGTCAGCTACATTTTACTACAGCTTTTATAAAAATGAAGAAACAAACAGTACAGCTTCTTACAAATATGACAATGTGCTCTATAAGAAAAGACCTGCTAGGTCAGATCAAAGGCCTGCCTAGCTGGTCCCACGGTGGCCAGACAGGTAACAAGCAAGGCATGGGTACAATAGCACTCTATTGCTCCTAGTCGCTCAGATTCAGAGGCATCCCACCGCTGATTCTGCACCCAGCCTTCACAGTTACTGTAAAAGCCATTGGCAGCTTCATCCTCCATGAATTTGTCTAAGCCATCCAATCTGGAGGCCATTATTGCAGCTAATGGAAGCAACTTCCATACTTTTGGTACACCGCCTAAAGGATTTCCTTTGCTCTGTGTCTCCCAGCATTCTGCTTCACTGGAGATGCTCCTGGGTTCAAGTATTAAGAGAGAGGAAGAAAAGCTTCTCTCTATTCACTTTCTGCATACCATGTCTTGTCCCTGTCCACCCAGCCTTATTTTCCTAAACTAAAAAGCCAAAAATATTGTAAGCTTCCCTTACAGAGGAGTTGCTTCAGTCCCTTGATTGTTTTGGCTGCCCTTTTCTGTACCTTTTCCGATATCCTTTTCTGAGGATACTGGAACCAGCTTTGATTTTGATTTCCTTCTCAATGATCCACAACACGGAATTTGCCGTTTCCACTGCAGACGCTACAAGCTCAATCAGGCAATGGCAACATCCATACTAATAGGCTGCTTTTATTCTCTACAGAAGAAAGCAGGGGGAACAATAAAGAACTGGGACGTTCTGTAATAGTTTACATTCCCTGCAACTTAGTTCATGTCACAATTATTACGGTAATGAATGCTTGCAGCAGCGCAGCCCCCCCCCCCTCCAGTAGCTGTTTTGCTAAGCAATTCTTGTGAATCTGCACCACTTTGAGTGTCACCTAAGCAATTGCCTTTTGCTCGGGAATGTTACATCTATGCAAAGTCGTGATGATCAAGTTACTGGCACAGATCACACAGTTCTATTAAAAAAATAAATGATGCAAGGTGACTGGGTATCCAAGGCAACAATTTTGCCGCTGTGCAGACTTGGAGCCACCAAAAGCAGAGGGGAAAGGGAATTTGTTATGTTCTGAAAGGCAGTAACTGGAAGGTCTTGGAGAAGTTGTTGCCCAGAATGTCTCCTCTGCATTGTCCTCTGCAAATTTTGAGATTGAATCTTCTCTGGACTTCCTTTGAATGCTCAAATTTTCATGGGATATTCAAAGATCTATTACCTGCTATGTGTTGAACAAATTAGTAGATTTGATAATATGTAATGTTAAGTATGTAACAGGCTCTGATTATCGATATGCAGTAGTTTGGGGGATTTCACGACCCAGTACCTGGACACTCCTGTATCAAGTGAGTCATCCTGAAATATCACAAGCCCTGAAAAGTGTGGCGCAAGTTCTCCTGGACAATCTTAGGATGCAGCCATTGAGGTAACCCATCTTGCAGGTTCTTACTTAAATGGAATACACCAACGAACAGTAACTCCTCTTCCAATTGCTCTCAATGTTTCTTGCCAATACCCACAGAGACTGACGACTCCTTCCTGGAAGATCCAAACATCCTGACTTTGCCAATTTGTCAGAAGAAGAAGAAGAAGAAGAAGAAGAAGAAGAAGAAGAAGAAGAAGAAGAAGAAGAAGAAGACATACCAGGGGTGCACACCTCAAAAGCAAGCACTGCCCCTTTAAACTGAGAACTAATCTCCTCCACTGACACTTGTGGTGCTCAGGAATGCAACCTCCATGCAAAACTGCCACTGCCTGTACATATACATACAAGCTCCTCTTGTGGCAGCAAGGATAATAGATTCTGGAAGATCTTAGAGTACAAATTCGAGTTTTCTACTTTGTATCTTTTCAGCACTGAATATCCTGTCTCTACTTCAACATTCTTTAACCTTTCTGCATTTAAATACACAGCAGTATGTAACTTTTTGAAACTAACAAAATAGCTGTTTTTCAGCCCTCATCCAGGAAATACTTTTGTGAATGCCAAAGCTGGCATGATGCTTGATAAACAATGAATTTTGCCCTATACTTTGGTCATCAATCATGCTGTAGAAAAGGCTGGTTCAGCAATTTGCTGTGTGTTGTCTGCACGTAGCATTTTTTAACAAGATGGCTTTGTTCTGAGAGCAAACACTCCATCCCAGTCCTGTCATTAATTTGAGCAATTACATGCATGAGTCCCAGTTCCTTGGAAACATGGATGCCATTTTGCAATTATTCTTTTTGAAACAAGTTTCTGAGTAAGCAAGGATGCTTATTGGCACAATGGCTGTCAAAGCAGGAAAAGGGAGTATAAAGGAGAAACCATTCAATTTTTGCTTTCAAAAGAGAACTTTCTCCTTCCATGTTCTGTATGTAATGTACTTTTGCAACAACAACAACAACAGTAGTGACAGCTCAAGGTTACTTACTTGATCACATCACCTGCCAAAAACCCAAGACATCGTATCACCAAGAAGAATGAAAGCAGATGAATGGAAACTCAATTTTGTTAAACTGTGAATTATGTTCTCTACGATATAGAATCACTTCTGCACAAGGGACCTAAATGTATATATTGCACCCAGTCCAATTTGTAGGCCACAAGATTCAAAAACAATGGCCAGAATGCAATGAATTACATAACTACTTACACATTCACCACAACTTTCTTTGCAGCCCTCTGCTTCTCAAACACCAGTTTCCTCAAGGCACTGCTTTGAGAAAGAAAGGAACTTTGCAACATGGCAATGAAGTCTTCTGTTAGGAAACTAAATCAACCAATCGTGCGCTGCTCTGGTGTCAGTGTTCCGTTGCACCAGAAGTGGCTTAGTCATGCTGGACACATGACCCGGGAAAACTGTCTGTGGAGCGGACAAACGCCGGCTCCCTAGGCCTGTAAAGCGAGATGAGCGCCGCAACCTCAGAGTCATTTGTGACTGGACTTAACTGTCAGGGGTCCCTTTACCTTTTTATGCCTTTAATAGCTCTTTGGATCACAATGCAGTTTCTTTTGCACTGTTGAAAAAACTGTTTGCAAAAAAGTGGCGGAGAGAGCTGTTTACCCCCATCCAGCTAGCACTAATATTCATTTAATTCAGATCTTTGTTTCCTGCCCTTTTGCCAGAGCCCTTGGTAGCTTCTCAAAGGTATTCCACAGTGGTAGTAAGCTGTAGATGCTCAGAGGGCATGGCCCAATTTTATGGGATTGCACCTCTCCCATTACTTCCTATGGGGCATGCCCCTGTGTGCCACCCTTTTAGATGGCACAATACCCACCCAGTTGCAAGAGTTGTGATCTGGGCAGTGGTTGGAAGGCAAATTGGCTTTTGATGACAGGAATATTTATGCTGGCATGGACTCATCTCAACTGGGACACAGACACAGACACACACACACACACACACACACACACACACAAACACACATACATACACACACAAATGACCATATCCTACCCCCTCTCCCCTCAGCCTGGTGGATTGGGGATTCAGATTGTACTTTAACTTTATTAGAGTTAGAAAGAGCAGACAAAAAGACAGTAAGCTCCCTGAGAAATGGAGTTCATGAATGTTCATTTGTATTTTATTGGAACAGTAAAGCAGAGCATCAAATTAATCCACATGCTTTACTTTAAGACATACCATGGCTGCATCATCTGCATGTCTCCAAATAAAGAGTGTGAATAATATGATAATGTTGTCAATTCTGGTATTGTAAGATCTTTTATACATCCGGAAATAAAAAAATTATTGAGTCTTTGAAACAAAAACACACAAAGTATTCTTTATAAAAATAACTATTAAATTGCTTTCATACATTTGTATGTGGTTTATGGTTTATAAGTATACATGATTATTTTATCTGTGAATCCATTATATATTTGGAAAATAAAAAGGCCCCTGATTCTGGAAAGACCCAGAAACTGGCACAGGCAACATGGGTGTAGCCAGATAGGGAGATCACACAGGCTCCCCGGACGTTTGACGGTCTATTGATCCCTGTGCCACCACTGTGATTGCCTCTTCGCTGCCACCAACCCGTTTCCCTCGGGTGCACACGGAGTCCAGACAGTTGTTAACAGTAACAAATAATCAAGTTTATTTTTATAAGCATGAACAAGTTTAAGGTTTCAGTTAATTTTTCTTGTCAGTTTCTTAATCTTGGTTCCTTTACTGTCCTATACGTTCCTAACAACTTCAAACTGATTATCCCAACTATCTATCTGACTCCACCTAACAGTTCCTCTCACTCTCTCACAACACAACTCGACCAACCCACAGACTTATCCTCCCTCTTCCTTCTCCAACTCCCAACTCTCAACTGACTTTCACACAACTCCAACTCTCACTCTAACTCCTCCCCTTGGGCTCTCACTGGCCAATCACATGACACTCATTTAACCCTTTCCTTATGACCCACCTAGGAAGCAAACGCCACACCAGGATATATGTTGGGGGTGGGGGTGGAGGCACGACACTCACCTGTCATCATCCTCTGTCTGGTTCTGCCTAGCAGATTCAGAATGAAATGTCTCAACAACAGTGGTTTTAAATTACTTTCTTTTGACCCCCAAGTGCTCAGAAAAATCTGTCAAAATATTTCTACAATTTCCACTTTTAGTTAAGTATTTTTTATTTACTCGATTTAGCTGCCCTCTGTCGTCCCCCCACCCCCACCCTGGAGAACCCAGGCCAGGCAAGTCTCTTTGCAGAGGGCATTTCGCATTCAGGATAACATAGTCAAGAAGATACTCTCCCATAGAATCTCAGAGAGAGGGAAGCCCTGTGGACAAAGACCGATTTGTAAGATATGTTTCCTTTGTTCTTTCCCATCTAGTAGTTGAGCAATCATACTTTGGACTAACCACATTTTTTTGAGAAGTCTTCAAAGGTACACTGTACATGTACACTGGATTACCATAATTTTAGCTTGGAAATTAGCAGGGCATGGGAAACCGTGGTGAGGCGTTTTCTGACCAGGAGGGGGTGCAGTGGGCTCACCAGATTTTGGTGGAAAGTATTATATATTCACCATGAATGCCACAATACAAGATCTATCAACACTCCCAATCTGCAAACATAATCCTTCAGGGGCAGTACAATTCAATCCAGAATCAGTTTAACACCCCAGTCCTGGTTAGATGAAGCAACCATGAACAGCACCATCTTCCTTTCTGGCCTGTACTGAGCTTCGTTTTTTGGACCTTCATCCAGTCCAGTATAAATCCAAGACACTGATTCAGCGCTTTCTTTGTCTCTACCAGAATGATGAAAAAGAGGGATTTTGTGCATGCTTCTAAATCTCTGAATGGCCTCACCCAGTGATTTCAGGTTGATGTTACCAAACCCTGGACTCTGTTTATTTCACAAAACGTATATACCACTTGATTCTGAAGCAAAAAGAAAAAGAAAACAGAATATCTCAATGCAGTTACAAGGCTTTATGGGGTGTAATCAAATGAGAGCCAAACTAGTGGCAAATAATGCCAGCCAGGAAGCTGCCTCCTTATTGGATCTGGGCCTCAGCAGCTGCCAAACCTTATCCAAACTCCAGTTTCAACGATATGAAACAAAGTGATACTCAGAAAAGAAAAACCTTTCCTGCCTGTTGCTTTTGCAGCAGACGTGGTACTTGGAAGCTCTCAAGCAAAATGCTGCTAGTCCAGCCAACAAGCCTGGTGTCTGGAATGTACGTTTATATATAACACCAACACACAGTGAAACTGGGTGATGTAATTTTGAAGAAAACAGAGCGCCTGGGTGTAATCAATCAATTTACATCAACATACGTAAACAATTTTAAGTGAATTCAACTGGGGAATGGATGCTCATAATTTAAAAATGTGACAACTGTAATGTGTGTATGCATTGTCCCCCGACAACAGGATATTAATAGTGTTTGAGATGTAGTCAATATGTCACAACTAGCTAGAAGACTATTGTCCTATTAATTGTGAGATCAGTGATGCAAAATGTTTACTAATTGGGACAGGCTGGATGTTGAGCTAAATGAGTCCTTAGAGAAGGACTTTCATTACTTAGAATGAGTATAAACAGGAGGGAAGGTGGGAGTCGGGGCAAAAAAATGGTTCGGCACCATGACTGCCTTCTGCTTGAGAAAACTCCAGTGTATAAGACACCGTAGCGAATGAAATGCTTTGCAGCTAATGTGATTAAGCTATTCCTTTTGCTTTCTCCTAAGCCCCAAATTCAGGCTCTTTCTAATTAGAGGTGTTACATCTGTAGAACAAGGTTCTTGAGACAGCATTACCTATTAAAATTATCAGTCTACTCTTTTCCCCAGGAGGGCTATTTTCACAAGCAATGCTTAAATTGGTTTCCCCTCTTTCCTTTTGGCATTTTCTGCATCTATAAGGCTAAGTTCACATAAACCTAGGGGACCGTATCAGGTACTTCTGAGGGGCTACTTAAGACTATGAGTCTTCTGTACTGTTCATAAATGATGATGATGATATTGATATTCATATGCCACCCATCTGACTGGGTTTCCCCAGCCACTCTGGGTAGCTCCCAACAAAATATTAAAAACAGAGTAAAATATCAACCATTAAAGACTTCCCTGAAGGCCTTCAGATGCCTTCTAAAAATCGTGTACTGTAGTTCTTTATCTTCTTGACATCTGATGGGAGAGTATTCCACAGGGCGGGTGCCACTACTGAGAAGGTCCTCTGCCTGGTACCTGATAGCTTCATGTCTCGTAGTGAGGGAACCACCAGAAGGCCCACAGAGCTGGATCAGTGTCCAGGCTGGAAAGTGGAGGTGGAGATGCTCCTTCAGGTATAGAGGGCCGAGACTGTTTAGGGATTTAAAGGTCAACACCATCACTTTGAATGGTGCTCAGATACATCATGGGGTCAGACTGTGACACTATATTTTCCCCAAAAGATTCATGACTGCCCAGGTGTCAGATGAACCTGTTTCAGAGTTGTTTGTTTGCATGTACGTACGTACGTGTGTACGTACGTATGTATTGTGTATGCCCTTACCTTTCATTCAAAATTAGTTGTAAGTCTGTGATGGGGTCACCAAATAACTCTCAGCATCCTTAACAAACTACAGCTCCCAGGATTCTTTGAGGGAAGCCATGGCCTAAGAGAGCTCTAAAGGTATGGTATATGGGTATGACTTCTTCTTGAGCTCATCTCCAGGTCACGAGCCAATTCAGTGTGGTAGAGCCCCCTTGTGGCACTGACTGTACCACCTCAGCTTTCACAGGGTAAACTGCCCATTTGAAAAGATGCTCTGTGGGAAAAGGCACTTTCTGAGAGTCTTTCAAAAGCCTAGAAGCCACCCTGTCCAAAGGGGGTGGGGTCCCACTTGACACATGCAGGGCCTATAAGCACACCTGAAGTTAGGGACAGCATGTATCATTGTGCCTCTTGAGGCAAAATAGGAATGTTACCCCACCCCCACTTGCTGCTACCTCTTTAAACCCCTCCTACCTGCTTTGCACTGGCAGTGGTTCCCACCTCTGATTAAATCTTGCAAGATTTTGGTGAGATCTTGCTGTAATCCACTGCTGCTTGCGACAGTGGCGAAGCATATGCCTGCACTGCCCAGGGTGGCACGCTCCCAAGGGGGGCAGTGGGTGCTCCTGAAGGGGGCAGGATGCGGAGGGTCCCAGGCGTGGGATAGCTGCTCAGGTGCATGCGTGCCCTGTAGCCAGGGGCAGAGTTAGCTGCCCACGGGGGTGGAGCGATCTGCCAATGGCGGGCATTTGGCGTGCCGCCCACCTGCGACTCCCAAGCCTCCCCCAAGCTGTCAAAATGAAGGGGGAAGGTGGGAATGCTGCTGGCAAAACAGCACAGCTCCCCCTTCCCCTGATGGCTCAGGGTAGGCTTGGGAATCGCCCCCCTCAGCAAAGACACCTGGGGTGGTCCGTCCCCACCGCACCCCCCTTCTTCCGCCCCTGGCTGGTGATGGTGCTTCTCCGCTGCTGGCAGAGGTGATGGGGTGGGTGGTGGGTGCCACCTCTTGGGCTTCTGCTGCTTGAGGCTGAAGCCAAGGCTACAAGGCGAGCACTTCACTTTGCTTCATCAGTGGGCTGTGCCTGCCTGATGTAGCTTTCTGGGTTGTGGCCCTTTGCTGTTGAAGATTTAAAGCCCATGTCCACAGGGTGAAGAAGATAGGAAAAAGAGACTGCTACTGACCAATGCAGTTAAACTGTTATAGTTTCCTCGCAGAAAGTCCATTGCTGTTCCACTTTCCCTCTTGCCACACCTCACCAACCGACTCCCTTCAGCCAACTGCCACTGCTCCAAACAGGAACCTTGGTATTTGAATCAGCCAATCAGGGCACAGCCGTAGTATTCTACCCTTGGAAGTCATATTTGCTATGGTGTGCTTATTAATGCAATGGGACATCGACTGCCTTGTGTGAGTGAGTGTTAGGAGAAGCAGGCTGGCCAAGACACCATCTATGAACTTGCTCTCAGATCAGCTGGGAGTTGCTTCTTTCAGTGTCCAGTCTTCCATGCCCAGTGAAGAGGAATTTATTGTTTTCCAGGCATTTAATAATCCTGCTCTATTCAACCTTGGACAGACCACACCTGGAGTACTGGGTGCCACAATTTAAGAAGGATGTTGACAAGGTGGAGCATGTGCAGAGGAGGGCAGACAAGATGATAAAGGGTGTGGAAACCAAGCCTTATGGGGAACAGTTGAGGGGATTGAGTATATTCAGCCTGGTAAGGAGACTGAGAGCAGATACAACAGCCATCTTCAAATATTTAAAGCGTTGTCACACGGAGGAGGCAGCAAGCTTGTTTTCTCCTGCTCCAGAGGCTAGAACCCGAACCAATGGCTTCAAGTTACAAGAAAGAAGATTCTGACTAAACCTCAGGAAGAACTTTCTGGCAGTGGAACAAATTCCCATGAGAGGTAGTGGAATCTCCTTCCTTGTAGGCTTTTAAGCAAAGGTTGCATGACCACCAGTCATGCATTATGTAGTTGGGATTCCAGCATGTCTGAAGTGTGAATTCGACAGCCTCCAGTTCAGAATCCTGACTTGCCTCAGGCACAAAATCATCAGGTGGCTATGGGCAAGCCACCATCTCTCAACTTCAGATCTGCAATAAGACTATGATACTGCTGTTATTGAGCCAAATGCATGTGAAAAGCTTCTGAACACTCAAAAAGTGCTATATAACTTTTAAACATTACTGATGGATATTCACCAAAGGCCAAAAGGTTTATAGAAGTAACACTAGACTTTTGTCTTTAAAACACAGGGAGGGATGACAGTTATTGATCATTAATGAATAAAGTATAGCTGAAGATTTATTAGGTCATTACTCACCCAGGTGTTCGGAATAAGGCTGAAGTCTGACTGAATGGATATAAATGTTGACGATTCTTTGCTGGCATACAAATTTTATGGACCAGCAAGGTGCAATGGGCAAATTACTGGGCTTCACTGTGAAACTCCTGCATTTAAATAGCTGCTTGTCCCTGGTATGAGCTGGTGGACCAAGTCAAATCATTATCTAATCCACCCACTCAAAGGCTAACATCAGCTTGCTTTATGATGTCATAACTGCTAGTTACACCATAGCAACCACTTTTTAACCCAGGGAGTGAGGAGCCTTCACAGATGTGACAAAGCACACAGAGTTCACCGAACCATCACTAGAAATTTAATTACCTTCTTTTGATAACTGGAGCTTCATATTCTTACCTACTAGACATTTTAAAAGTTTGCCTGAAGTCCTGCAATATAAAATTTCATACCCACTCAACTACCTCAAATAAATGAGCACGAAGGATGGCTTGTCTGCCAAGAAAAGTTCATAAAATCTTGTTCCTGGGAGAGAATGTTACCCTATAACATCATTAAAACATTTTGGAGTTAGGGGCTGTGATACATGATTCTGAAATGTCTTAATTCCCCCTCCCCCCAAAAAATGCACTGATGTAGTTGCTTCCCTGGGCTCTTTTAGGAGGAAGGGATATAAACTAAATACAGTGGTACCTCGGTTTAAGAACAGCCCTGTTTATGAACTACTCGGTTTACAAACTCTGCAAAACCGGAAGTAGCGTCCTGGTTTGCAAACTTTACCTCGGTCTAATAACGGAATCCGAATGGTGGAAGGGCACCAGCAGTGGGAGGCCTCATTAGGGAAAGCGCGCCTCAGTTTAAGAACCGTTTCGGTTTAAGAACGGACTTCCAGAACGGATTAAGATCGTGAACTGAGGTACCACTGTAAATGAAACAAAATGAAATGAAATGGTATAGTGGACTTTTTGACAACTTGTTTTTGGACAGCTGACCGTATTACACAGGTCTTTTTCATTAATATTGTAAGCTACTCATTCAGCTCATGAGCTAAGCATATATTTCATATTATTCCTTTTGAAGATTCCTAACCAGCATATTGGATGAATTACCTTCAAAAACTACAAGAAAACAACAACAAAGCCATCAAACTACACAAAAACAATACACTGTCCTCCGTCCTGTCACTTACAGAGGGAACCAGAGTGTGCCTTTTTTCACCTCTGTGGGCAGAGCTGAGCATTCTTTCTAGCAAGTTCAGAAAGGAGCTATGTTACAAACCTGTGTGACACATCTTTGCTGATACCTTCTGATAAATATCAGGCATTCTCTCTCCATCACACATTTTCTGATGTACAAAAACATCGCAGAAAAGCAAAGATGCTCCTGGAGTCTGTCTTGCAGTTCAACATTTGTACACTGCACCACTGATGGTTGCTTTGTCACCGAAGGCCCATTATTTGAGGTGGGGAGGGGAAGCATCGCTTTTACTTGCTGGACCTTGAGGAACAACTTTCAGATAATAAATGGATGACAAGCAGGCTGAAACAGATTGCTCCCAAGCATTTGACTTGTTGAATCTTAAGCATCAATTACTCACAATGGCAGAAGCCTCACAATTCATCACAGCTCAAGCAGCATCCTCCTTGAACTTCCACCAAAGCTCATACATAACAGCAGAGGGAGAAATGGTTTTGCTGTGTGCATGCTTTCTCCACTAACACAGCAGTTTCAGAGGCAAGTTTTTGATGATGATCACAGTGTGTTTCTTTTCCCATTAGTGCTCTCAGAGTATTGCCTTGAAGTTACAGCACCAGTTTGTTTTAAAAGCAGTCTGTATTCACCAAAGTTGTTGCTCTTAGCTTCCATAATGTAAGTTAATTCCGTGGCAGAAAGCTCCACTGGTGTCAATGGGACTTATTTCTACAGAATTAGCCTACGCCAGAGATTTCCTTTGCTTTCATGGAGCATACAAATCTGTCTCTGAGACTGAAGTCAATGAGAAAGACTGATTATGCTCAGTATGTGTAAAAACAACAACAACCAAACTCCACAAAATTGGACCAACTGCTTCAAAGAGGCACTTCCTAATGCTGAATTATTGTACCTGATGAAACTTAATCCCTCTCTCTCTATATATATATTTCATCTCCTCTGTGCTTGCACAGGTTACTATTGAGAAAGCAGTAAATATAACTAAATCTGAATCCAGACCAAGGTCATGTCATCCATTGCATGAGGATAAGCATGAATACAACAAGCATGTCCTTGCAACACCTGAATTATATGGGTAGATTCATCATGACACCGTAATGGTAAATCTTGGGTTCCTTCTGTTTTCATGTGTGAAGTAACTATCAGTGAGTGAGGCATTGGGGGTTGGGGGTGTGAACCTACATGTTCAGCTGAACTGCAGATTTATAAAAATGTCTAGGTGGCACTGCAAACCAGGAAACAATCAGAGAAAATAAACAAACCAGTATTTAAAGGAGCGTTAGTTCTAGAGGACTTTTTTTTTTAAAGAAGCAACACTGCATTTGCTAAAATATGCTACTTCCTCAGCTATTCATTGCAAAAGTCCCAGAAGTTCACAGCATAATGCAAGAACAAATATAATCTTATATACTTTGCTTAAGGCAAAGGATGATAAATGGTCCTAGCAAAGCACTTCTTTGTAGCATTTAAAAAAAAATACTACAGAGATTAAAATTCTGGAAGAATCACAGAGGTTGGCAAAAAGGGAAGGTTAATGAACTACTGCACTTGTCGCAGACTGTTCAGTGCTTCCTTCTTTTAAAAAAAAAAGTACAAAAAAGGCTATAACTGAAAATAGTAATGTTTGCTTGGAAGCAAATAAAATGTGAGCGCACTTGTTGATTAATTGTGGGGGGGCGAGATCTAAATAAGCTTTTACATATAACAGAAGATGTTCAAGAAACAATGAGTCACTGAGCACTCAACTTTGGGTCCCCTTATTCCAGGTACCTTATCTGCACAGCATATTTAAACTGGTTTAACACTTACTTCTTCTTCAAATAAAACCTTGAGAATTGTAACTGTTGAGAGAGGGTGAGGATCCAACAGCCTTCGCTGCACAGTTTGTAGGCTTCTTTGTGGGGGTCCTGATATATGGCTTTGTGCCCCAAAAGGAGTCCCAAAGTGATTTACATGACAATAAAACACAGAAAAATGCAATATACAATTCAAAATCCATTAAAGCAATACATATACATAGGTATACTAAACGTGTTTGTCTGAAAACAACAGCAACAACAACCCAACATGACAATGTAAAATATCCATTGACATCCAACAGAAGAATACACACCAAAAAGCCAGAGCATTAGTGCTGTCCAAATATCAAGGAAAATAAAAAATCTATGCCTGGTACCAAAAAGATGATGAAGTTGGAACCAGCTGATCTTCCCTGGGCCAAGCATTCTATAAGGACAGGGTGGAGTGCTACCATAGAAAAGGTCAGTTCACTCATTACCACCCCCTGAACATATCTTGAAAGGGGCACACAGGGAAGGGCCTGATATGTTGATCTCAGGGTCCGTGCTGATTTCAGGGTCCAGAAATGGGTTCATATGGAGAAAGGTGGTCCTTGAGCTATTGGGATTCCAAGATGTGCTGCAAGGCATTATAGGTCAAAACCAGTTCTTTGAACTGGGCTCAAAAACCAATTGACCACCAGCACAAGTGGGCCAAGAACTGGAGTTATATATTCAGACCACCTGATCCTGGATAATACTCTGCCCACCACATTCTGCACTTATTGCTGTTTGGGAAGTCTTCAGGGGCAGCCCAAAGTACAACGCATTGCAGTAATCTAACCAATAGGTTCGGTTACTGGAGCACAGATCTCTCAAGTCAGGCTACCCCCATGCAGATAGGATGACAGCTGGGCCACCAGCTGAAGCTGGTAGAAGGCACTCCATGCAACAGTGGTCACATGTTCCTTTGATGACAATCCACAGCACCCCTCAGCTGTGCCCCTACCCCTTCAGGGGAAGAGTGACCTATAACAAGACACACTTAACCCATCCAGACTGGGCAACCAGCTATTAACAGTGTCTCTTTTTTAGCTGGGCACAGCTTCAGTTTGTTAGTCCTCATCAGGTCCACTGCCAAGGCCAGGCACCAGTTTAGCAAATCCACCACCACACCTTGCAAATGAAGAAGAAATAGAGCTGTGTGTCATCAGCATACTGAAGAACTGAAAGTGATGAATGCAGTGAAAGGAATCAGTACAAAGTTTAATGACCAAATTTGTTTCAACCACAAGGTCTTTTTCAGTGAGTTCAAGTAAATACCACTTGTCTCCAGTGTGCTCTTCTTCAGAGGAAGCCATAACTGAGGAATGACTGCCCCTAGATGCTTTCATCACTTTAAGGAAGTAGCATCTGACAATATAATATTGATCCAGGATTCCTCCTGAAATTCCCACTGAGGACTTCACATTCATGGGTGAAGTCTTTCGCTGAGTGCTTCATGTTATTGCCAAAGCAAGATGAACTGAGAACGCTCCCTTCTTAGGCTTTCCAAATGCCTTTATGGCTATTAAGATTGTGCATCACACTGCCTATTAACCTCAGCAAAGATCAGGCCAGTAAGGATCAGGCCATCTAAGCTGCAGAGGTTCTGCTGACCTCGCTGCAAGCTTTGAGGTGACAAGACAGTAAGTAGCAGCATGCAGAGCAAAGAAAAGGAATGACCCATCTGTGCAGCCAGAGTCTTGTTCTGTTCCATCATTCCAGATTACCCGTCAAATTATGCCAGAGCTTTAGAGGCACTGGCTACCATCCAGCACAGCAGTGACTGGTCCTCAGCAGGATTTTACAGCTGACATCTTCCTCAGAGGCTTCTGCACCCAACTCCCAAGACGCTTTTATTTAAACTAGGGAGTTGTTGTTGTTGTTTTTTAAAAAAAACACTTTTGGGATCTGCAAGGTGAATCTCCAAACTGTGGTTTTCACAAATCATGTTCTGTTCATAGATCTTGAGAAATAAGCAGGAAAAGGGTAGGTCAAAACCACCAAGACATCCTTCAGTGACCTCTTTAGAGAAGATGTGTGCAGTGTTAGAAACTCAGCAATATAAGCTAGGCATCAAATGGCTCCTTTAACCAGGGTGATGATTGCCAAAACTGAATGCCTAGTTGCCATTTGGGGGCACCTTTACGAATGGGGCAACAATACGACTTTTTGGTTCCTGAAATTTATTCTGATTGTGCAGATAAAATACAACAGGATGTGTTGCTAGTGTGTGAAAACAGTCAAGATCCAAGGATCCCCAGGCATACACCTTCAGATGGTGGAGGGGAGATGGTGAGGGGAGAGACTCTATCAGGCAAGGCCTCCTTCCACCTGCCTTGCTCCACCCTCTAGTCCAGGGGTCAGCAACCTTTTTCAGCTGTGGGCCGGTCTACCATCCCTCAGACCTTGTGGTGGGCCGGACTATATTTGGGGGGGGGGAATGAATGAATTCCTATGCCCCACAAATAACCCAGAGATGCATTTTAAATAAAAGGACACATTTGTGCAGAAGCTAATCTACTCTTCGAAACTAAAATTTGCATTTGTTGCTCCACCCACTTTTGCCTCTAGTCCCACCCACCACTGGCACGTGCCCCCCAGAAAGTTGCCCATAAGGGGATGTGTCCCTCAGCCAGAAAAGGGGTCCCTGTCCTGGTACTATACAGACTGACAGTTGCTCTCCAGGCTCTGAGCAAGAGAATCTTTCACATCATGCGCTGGCCTGGCTTCTCAGTGTGAACAGTTCATCCCTTGGGGGAAGAATGAACTGTTTTTGGACTACCTGTCCCAACTTGACTGCCCATCTGGTTTCCAGCATTTGCTCAAGTCCTTGCCTGCCTGGAGTTTCTGGACCACCGACCTGGATAGTCTTCTTGGGCATCAAGCCCAGTTATGGGCAGGCCAATGACACAGACATTGTGGAGGTTTTGTCTCATTTGCAGAGCTTACCGTATGTTGACCTCCTTGCTGACTTCACAATGGCAGGTCACAGCTGACAAGACAAATACAAGAAAGCATCATACCCTGAAGCATGAAGACCTCATTCATCAAGCTCAGCTGCGGTGCGCTAAATAAAGCAAACCCCGCACAGATTCCAATGAGAGGATCGCCATTCGTTTCAATGTCAGCTATACCCTAGATTGATATTTTTCCCACAGGGAAGGTGTGGGGAGAGGGAATCCTATATCTACCATATCATTCAAAGTATACGTATCTGTGTCGATATATACAAAATGCCAATTGACGGGGGGGTTGGGTTTTTTTAAAGCATCCATATGATTTCAGTGTGGTTTACTAAACTTTGAACAAATTGAAAACAGATAAAAGTGCAATAAAGTCTCAGAGTGTTAAAAACATTTATGATAATATTAAAAGGTGCTTTAAAATGCCTGGGTGAATTTTAAAAGTGGGGTGTTGCTGATAGCTACAAGATAGTGAAGGTGATTATTTAGGGAAGGGCTAGAGATGTGAAGGCATGGGGGGGGGATGAATTGGGGGGTCACTGTCATCCCCCCCCAATTTTCTGTTGTTGGTTTTCCTTACTTCTCTATGAAGGGCAGCGCCCAATGACCACAGCATGCAGACAGGTTGATAGTGCTCCATCAAGTACTTTGCTCCCAAGATGCTTTTAGAGACTTAAAAGTATGCACCAGCAATTCAAATTGGGTCCAGAAGCATTTCCGAATTGCTCTCAGAAGCAGTCTCTATATATAATAATGCAGCAATCAGGATAGGATCTCAACAGAGCTTTCTGGTAACATGGTCCCAAGCTATTTACATGTTAAAACCAGTATTCTAAATTGGACCTTGGAAATGCAGTGGAAGCCAGTTGAGCTGACAAAACACATGAGAAATATGGTCAAACCACAGTTTATTTAGTGAATCCATTACAGAAGCAGATTTGAATCAGATACTCCCTAAATTGGCCCTGAGTTGTCTGTTACACTATACCAGTTCCTAAGCTCTGTAAGAATTTTTTCTTGACACCTCTTCTTCCCCTATGAAGCCTGAAAATTCATATGAACCATCATCTTCTAAATCCAACACAAGTGCTTTGTCCCAAGCTTCCCATCTTCCCATGGCCCAATTCAATTCCACCTGCCTCCCCTTATTCCTTTTAATATCCCTGACCCGTAAGACTTTTACTTTTACTTCTCTAAAACTAACCCAAGCCTAGTCATGTTTACTTGGAAGTAGGATCCTGGATTTCAAAGGGACTTATTTTCATGTAAGTGTGCTTAGGACAGCAGCCTAAGTCAACCAAAGTTTGTACATCATGAATCTTGGTTGGTCTTCATAAAGGTACTATTTTACTCTCACTGTTTAAATTTTGGCTGCAATTGTTATCTTTTCCTACTAGACATTTCTATTAACAGGGCTTTAGCTCAGGGGGGAAAACACCCACAAAGAAAATTCAACTGACTAATTCAAAGCTCCAGTTTGGAATTTATTTCAGGCTATTTATGACAGCAGCCTGTTTTTAAAAGTGCCTGTTATTTTGCATCAGAGTTTGTCATGCTTCTTACAGCCATTATGAAAAGCCTTTCAAACCCTCCTCTTCTTAATTACCACAAAGAACTTGGATGCATTTCCCCGCTCTGATCTGCTAATTTAAACCTCATCCATGGAAATGAGCAACAATGGACTCAAGGAAATTATATTCAACAATTGAAATCAACAAGTTAAGCAACTGAAGCGGATGCCAGCTTCTCCTTGGTCAGCTAACTAGGATCAAAGAGTGAGTAGATCAATTGTAAGGTCATTAAAGGACAAGAGAAAACACAATGGATATTGATGTCAGAGAAAAACGAGTCTAATTGGCCACACCTCCATCGCTGATCAAGTGAGAAAGGACCCACCTCATGCCCTTGGACACGGAGGTCAGCTGATATATGAGTTCTACATGCCTGATTAACTACTTGTTTGCCTAGCAGGTTTCAGATGACTAGCACTTCATAATTGATCCCAGCGGGACCACTGGGTTCATTTAATCCAAGACAATTATTGAATATTTGAATGTGGTATTCACTTGTCGTTTCTGGCTTACAGACCATACATGATGCACAGTGGCATGATTTTAGATCTTTGTAGAAAGGGAGGCAAAGAGATCAGAGAAAGGTGGGTGACAGTTAACAGGGATTTTTTAAAAATCAACCCTTGGACAAATTCAAGATTAAAGGAATAGCAGGAATCCAAAAAGAGCTGCCCAAAGGCTTGTGCATGCATGGTGAAATTTCTGACTATGAATGGCAGACCTTGTGCCTTTGTAATATCCTTTTTATGTGCACCTATACGAACAGAACATAGTGGAAGCATATAACCTCCGGTAACAGGTTGCAAGATCCTGCATCATATTCTCCAAAGCAACATAGCCTCCCATAGCTTCCAGCCCAATTACTTCCAGCTAAAAAACTTTCAGCCTCTGTCAGTGTCTAATTCAAACTCCCACTGTCTTCAGCTGTCTCTGTTTCAACCAAGTCTGTAACCTGAAGCGTATATAACCTGAAGCGTATATAACCTGAAGGGTATGTAACCCGAGGTACCACTGTACTCAGAAAACAATGGTTCTAGATCCTGGGCAGCTGACTCATCACCCTTCAGATGTCTCTGTACTACATCTCCCATGATCCCTAACTGTGGGCTGGGTTGGCTGGGGCTGATGGGATTTGGAGTCCAATAACATATGGAGGGTCACAAATTAGCACCCCTGCCCTAGAGTATAGTCCTCTCTAGATGTTCCCCCTCATGTGCTCCCTACTTCATTGGTAGTGGGGGAGCAGGAAAGTGCTAATTTTCCCTGCCCCCCTCTGCCACTTTCCCAATGGCCTCCCTGCCCCCCTGCATTGGGGCTGAATACCTGTAGCAGAGAGTCATCTCCACACAAGGAAGTTCCTGCACTATTTAGAACCCTGATTGTACACGGTCTCAGACTACAGACCATGTCCCAGGTTTTGGTCTGAAGGCACATGCAAACTGGCTGAAGCTAAGCAGGTCTGGGACTCTGGACCATTCTCTGCATGGTGAACTGCCAAGTATGTGTGCCACAAGTATATCACCTCGGGTTCCATGAAAGAAGAAAGGCAGGGTATAAATGAAAGGCTATAAATGAGTAGATAAAATGCAGAAGTCCATTCCCAACTTGTGCAGCAGGAAGAGCAGGGCCAGTGAGTGAGCTCATTCTTGCTCTCCGCAGTCCTCACCCTGCAGGGCAATTGCACAAGGCCTGAATGCCTAGAGAGAGCTTATGTCATCGATAGTTCAAAATGAATTTCAGCAGCAAAAAAACAGGTTTTGCCCTATATGCTACCTAGAAGGTGGCACAGCCTTTCTTTCAAAGGTAACACTTCCTGAGCCTCAATGAAAACAAGCATTACCATGAAAGTCATGCACTCCTAAGCTTCTGTGAAGAGCAGTATTCTTGTTCTTTACCCCAGGTTGGCAGTGGAGGGGGAGATTAGCCTGTGGGCGCTTGTATAGAAAAGACAGAAGTGCCTGTCTTGGAATGAATGGCCTGGCTGTGTGGCAATGGCTTGGCATAAAGGCAGCCCACTGCTGGGTGACAAGATTTCCAGCACCTAAAAAGTGGTTCTCTGTGTGTGTGTGTCGGCCATGCAGGATTGTTCCCAAGGTGCATCCGCCCTCTGCTCAAGACTCAGGGAAGGGAGACAGAATCCGTAGAACGTCAACTCTAATAACTTGCATTAGCAAGTTTTAAAATCTCATCCTTAAATTCTCCCTAGCAGGCAAAAATAGGAGCAATGGTTTATCAAGTATAGACTCAAGAACCATCCCTGATAAATAGGAGCCATAACTAGAGCAGATGGAACCAGCAATAGGGATAAAATATGCAATCCTGCAGGGCTGGCCCTACCATTAGAGAGAGTTAGGCGGTGTCCTCAGGCTGCTGAATTTGGGGTGTTGTGAAAAAGCAGAAAATTGTTAATTGATTGCCATGGTCTTTATACATACAAAATCTGATGATGTTTAGTATAAATGAATCTCTTCTAAATGCTAGCAATTGAGGCTGAATTTCAGAGGCTTGAATCAGCAGTTGTTATAACTATAAAACCAGCACTATTTAGAGGTATCTTCATTGATCCCAGTTTCAACTTTGTATAAGTGTATGTAGTGGGGGTAGTAATTGAACATATTTTAAATTATCTCATTAACCTCCTGATTACATAGAGAAGGGGAGAAGGCTTTGAACATTATGTTGTTTTAGCCAAATTGGTGACGTAAAAGGAATCAGAGAATCACAAATGCAGCAAATTAGGGAAAACTCTCTGTTTAAACATCTATATCCTCTCCTATTGCGACAGACAAAGAAGACACTGAATTGATGGAGACTGTGAAATACAATTTACTGGTTAATTTATCAGGTCATGTTTGCTTTGTGGCACAAAGTTCCATCAGAGGAGCTGTTTCGCCTGACGTTGGAACCTCACTACTCAGTAGCATTGATTTAAATGGTGTGTCTCTGGCGTAATTTGTAATGTCTACCAAAAAAAGAGGTCTGAACAGAGATGGCAAGATTTCTCTGCGATGGGCTTTGTAACACAGGGGAGGACCTATCAATTTAGTTATATAATGTTATTTTCTTTCTGTTCAGTATCTTATGGACCTGTAGTTAATATGACAATAACTGGGACTGTATAAAAAATAATAATAATAAGGACTTCCAGAATTTCTGCACAGTGTGGGGCTGTGATCATGCCATTCTGTTACCATTTGTCTGCAAATTTTATGTTTCGATAAGTGCCCCAAGATGTACTCTCCCACTGTGCAGCCTATACAGTACACCACAATCCATTTGGGCAGAATTTAGCTTTATAGGATCTACTAAAAAGACAAAACAAACCAACAGGAACCTTGTGGTCTACTAACCAGAGCCAGGTGCAAAACAGTGCTTAGGAGGGAGGATGTTAGCTAAGAATTAAGAGCCATGTGCATATTACCCCAGCTCCAGTGCACTCCCAGCAATGGCGGCTGAAGCCAAGTACACATGTTGTTAGCCATCTGTATCCTGCAGTTTCTTGAGAGATAATGCTGGTTTAATGTGCTTTCCCTCGGACCAGCTTCCGTCTGATTCCATAACGCAAACCGCCATTAAGCTAGGGTGTGTAAATTTTAAGCATCCCTTGTGCTTGCACAGATGAGGCCTTCGTTGAACAGGTGTTCAGAGAGCTGCAGACAAGGGGAAGCAAATCAGGTAATGGTGTGTACAGCAACATAAAGTGCAATGTGAACTGCAGCAGGAGGAAATGACCTCACGTTCTACAGGCCCTTGGTCAGGATGCTTCAGGCCACAGGACAAAAAAATTCTCCCCAACTTTTCTTTGTCTCAGCAGCCTAATTTAGGGTGGTGGTGAGAAGCTTTTTAACTGTTGTTATTTTTTATGGTTTTAAAACAAATACAATAACCATTCAACACTTATCCAGCAGTATATCTAATGGTGTTTGTTTCATCCATTTACACATTCCACATTCAAACATATTACTTAACGTAACTCCTCCACTGAGAATACTAAGCGGTTGATATAAGAAGGTCTTGATTTTGGTCATTAACATAGTTAAAGAAAGGGGTCCACGTTTCTTGGATGGTATCTCTATTTGACATGCCTTTGATTGCCCTCCTGTGTCTGGTGAGAAACTCAGACATTGCTGTATCCCAGATATTATTTTCCCATACGTTCAGGGGTATTTCAGCCTGGGTCTTCCATTGCTGAGCTATTGCTCATCATGCTGCAATCAGTAAGAAACCTACTAGTTTGCTATGGTGAAGGGTGGAGCCTAAGTCTACATCCAAAAATAGTAGGGCTAAGGAGGGATTTGGAGAAAGGGGTTGGCAGGTAATTGTGGATATAATGCAGAATACTCTGTTCCAAAAGTTTCCCCACCCAACTTGAATAAACTGTGGCTATTGTTAGGGGACTGGGAGTCAGAAACTATTATTATTATTATTCATAGTTTTAAAACTGATTTTTAAAGAAACAAATCAGTGGAACAGTCAAAATAACTCTGAATAAATGACATGCACTGGCTGGGAGCAGAGGGAGGCAACAGCTGGGAAACCCCTAAGGGAAGAAGGTTCAGTGCCAGGGGATGGGACAATGATGAGTGGTAAGAGTGGTAAGAGGTAGATGAGGGAGAAGACTGGGATGAGGAGGTATCAGAAGCTGGAGAAGTAGCAGATCCTGATCTACCTTCTGCCCAACCCTGCACTACAAAATCAAAGTGTACAATTGCCTGTTTGTTGTTTGGACCTTGCACATGGGACTCTATGTAAATATACTCTTATGGGCAGCAGCAGCAGCAGCAGCCCTAACAGGAGGCAGAGTGGGGCAGCTACTGCAGATGCCATGGAGGAACAGGAGCTGGTAGATGCTGGTGGTAGATGCTATTGAGGGGTGGAGCTGGAGAGACAGCAATGTGTTGGGAGGATAGAGCACTGTGTGTCATGTGACTTGCCATGTGCTCCTCTAGGCTGGTCTGCTGATCTCAGCTGCAGTGGAGAATGCAGTCCAGCTGCCAGTGCCAAAGTAAGATTTAGCTGCCAGTCTGGCTAGCATGGTGTAGTGGTTAGAGTGTTGGACTGGGACCTGTGAAACCAGGGTTCAAATCCACACCCATCCATAATGCTCACTGGGTGACCTTGAGTTAGTGACAGTTTCTCAGCTTAAGCTGCCTCAAAGGGTGGTTGTGAGGATAAATGGGGAGGGGCAGAACTATGTACACCCACTTGAACTTCTTGCAGGAAAGCTGGTATATAAATATGATGACTGGATGAAGTAACTAACTAATTTGGAGGGGAAGACTTTCTTGTTCTCCCTCTCAGGCAGCAAAATGTTTGAGCCAGCATGCCCTATGGAAATGTGGGATGAAATGCACAAAAGGGAGGTGGGGTTGATGCGCCGTGAGGTGGGGCAGGTTGGCACTATCCCAGTCCTCCGCTGCACATATGTTTCAGACATCAGCAGAGGGCTTTTTTCTACATCAGTGACAGACTGCATTTGGGGTAGTGAGACAACCCTGGGAAGAAAATATGACAGGAAAGAGGGTAATGCCTTCAGTATGGAGTAGTCTAAGGATTAAAAGTGACCAGGAAATAAATAGCAATAGACTAGTTCACATTTTCTCTGGCCATAGTCCACATGACAATGCATCTTTCTTGAAAGAGAAATTGCATCTAGTCATTCATTCCCCTCCCCACCCTGCCAGAAAAAATAAATGAATGGGTCACTGAAGGTGATTCAAGGTCAAAATCAATTTATCTACATAACTGTCTGGCATCAGAATGACACATTTTATCAGCCCACTTTCTTAATGATGCGACATGATGAATTTGGCTATTTCCCCTTGAACATTTGACTTGTTTTTCTTCTCCCATGTAGCAAGAGGCAGAAGCTGATCTATTTTTTGTTTTTTGCTTTTGTTTTTTAAGGCTTAAATATAACATTGGTATTTAGAGAATTTGAAAAGCAAGCACATAAGGATTTCATCACCTACAGAGACAAAAGGCGGGATGTTCTAGGCTAAAGAAAATACGCATCCAGCTGAATTTTAATTCATTCCTTGGGAAAGACGTGCTGAAGAAGATCAGGAATGCAAAACCTCCATACTTCTCTCAAACCTAGAAATGTGCACAAACCCTACAGTTTCAATAGCACATAAGGTTGAAAGTTGCCACACGCATGGAAGCCACCCACAATTTCTCTTCCCAATCCTCCTCCCCAAGACACAAAAATGCAAATTATTAAGTAAAAAAATAGATATTATAGAATGATACGCGCTCTATCCACCATCGTTCTCTCTTAAAAACATTATAAAAAACACAACGCTCCTCAGACCAGCAACCCCACCCTTCTCCTGGATAGCAACAAAAATGTGCTTTAAGGTGTAGCTTTCAAGGAAACAGCTCTGAGCATGCTCATACTGCCCTTCAAGGCAGCCCTACTAGGCCAATACTGAGAATGCTTGTCAGCTTTCAGATAGGGTAGGATAATTGCGTGTCGAGACCCCGCAGCCACCCCCTCGTTGGAAATAACTCACACAAGGACATGGATATTAGGTTTATGTTATTGGACAAATTTTGGCCACAACTTTATTGAAATTACAGAATGTGAGTGGTATTGGCTTAGGCATTGATTGGACCTGACTATATCTGACTCCTGCCCATTGTACAGGAAGTCCAGTAAGGGTAAGCCACCGGTAGGGAGAGCCCTGTCAATGCGAACCAACTCAAGCTCCCCCTGGTGTTCCCGTCGGGGTCGTGTCAAGGCCTTAGCCCCCCAGCCGGGCTTCAGACTAGATCAACACCCCCGGGTTCCTTTAACGGAATACCCTTAAGCATGGAGGTGCAGGTGATGGCCACACCTCCCCTCCCCCACACAAGGTCAAACAATGCCTAACCGCAACCCTAACAAAGTTGTGACGATTGCTACGAGGTAGGCGAAAACCAAGTGGCCAGTGCCAATTTGCCAAGTGGAAAAATTCCTACCAGGCCCCTTGGACAACCAAGGCAACCAACCGAAGTCCATTTGTAGGCCTAACCTGCAAAATAGGGAGGGAGGGCAGGTGATTGAGGAAGCGAGCCAAAGAGGAAGTGCTCTGGATCGCTCCTCCATTTAAACAGCCCCGGCCATGCTCCCCCGGCCAACGGGTTGGCTGGCCGGGCTCTGACGTGGCCGGGATCCCCCTGGCAATGGGGGATGAAGTCCCCCACCCCCAGTGGGGAGTGGGTGGCCACACGATCCACCACAACTCCTCCCACTGGGAAGTGGAGTGGATTTTCCAACAGTGCCTAGAAAAGAGGTAGTCCCTGCACAATTCAAATTCTCACATGTTTTTCTCCCCAGAGACTGCTGCAGAGACCTGATTGTCCATAGAACAGTACAGTGGTACCTCGGGTAACAGACGCTTCAGGTTACAGACTCCGCTAACCCAGAAATAGTACCTCGGGTTAAGAACTTTGCTTAAGGATGAGAACAGAAATTGCACGGCGGCGGCACGGCGGCAGCAGGAGGCCCCATTAGCTAAAGTGGTGCTTCAGGTTAAGAACAGTTTCAGGTTAAGAACGGACCTCCAGAATGAATTAAGTTCTTAACCTGAGGTACCACTGTAGTAGCTTGACAGAAATGTTTGGAGAGCTTTTCTCAGATCAAATTTAAAATGTTTAAAATGTGTGTGGGACTTCAAAGTTTATGTTGCCTTGAAGTTTGGGGGATTTTATTTCTTTGTTTGACACTGTCCTTGGGATTTGTAGCCCTAATGAACCAGCCTCAACTATGTGCCTATGTGTCCTTCTTCATTTGATTAAAAAATAGTTGCAAACATTTGCGGGTTTTTAACTGCATTGAAAAGGGCTCTGGGAATGGGGAGGAAGATGAGCTGGCAATGTCACAGGTTCTACCTAATGAGCACCCTTCGCAATCCACTTTTCCCTGGTTGGAACAATGCCATATTGAAACCCTGTAGAACCAGTTTTGGAGTGTTCCAGCACAGACAAGAGATTAATGTAATCAGGGTGGTTTCATGATACATCCTCTTCTCTTAAAAGCTTTGTGTGTGTGTGTGTGTGTGTGTATGCCCTCAACTTAAAGCACTGTACAAATTAATAGTCCCTGCAAATGCACTTACTCTTTTCCAGTTCTTGTTTTTCCTGGGGGTACACAGGGGTATGCACACTCCTAAACATTTTGTGAATCTAAGTTTGGCCTCATTGAGGGGCCGTATTTCAATATGAGTAGGAAAATGAGAATACCCCCTAAACGTGTTTTTTTATATAAAAAGCCCTGCTCTTTTCACTTTTATAGCTTGCCTTGCTTCCAATAGTAAGAGCTAAGGTATTAAACAGGTACGCTCAGAAGCCAAACAAACCCAACTCCATGATTCACAAAGCAGTTATAGCTACAAAGCATGCAAGCATCAGTGGCCAGATATATTCAGTTTGAGGACTAGAGAGGTGATTTTGTATCGTATACTTCCCTGTGGATCTTTGGATGAAGGGTGGCATAGAAATTTAATAAATAGTAAATAAACAATAGGGGTTTTTTAAAAAAATGAGTAGAACACTAGGCAGACAGCCTGGCGCGTTCTTGGATTTCCGTTGCAGACGGTATATGTATGCTGGAATGAAACAGAATTGCCATGCAAGTATTCTTACTAGGAGAGAAGGCAAATGATTGCTAATGACTTTCATGGCCTATCAAAATGTAAGAGAACCTTGGATTTATTTACAAAACGGTAATGTCAAGCCAGCTTTTTATTCATGCATATCCATTAGCATGGCATAAATGTATGCTGACAAGTGAATAATTCATTTTATTGGCTTGTAAACCTTGTTGCATATTTCTTGTGCAAAATACTTGGGTGTCTTATGAGCTGCATTCATTCTCCCTTCTAACTTTCTCTTTTCTGAACGATGAAAATAACGTTCTACTCTACTTCTGTCCCCTAGAGGGCACTAACAAATATTGAGGATGTTTGGGCCTCTCTGAAAGTGTATTATTAGTGCTGCGAAATACAGTATTAACATCAAGCAAAAGAAAGGATAAGTGGAGGAGACAGACATCTAGAAGAGGTTTCTCATACAGCTGTTCTTAATGATACCCACAAGAAGAAATAAAAGGATTTCCTGAGATGTGCTGCTGGAAATTTGACTAGCTTCAAATGAAAATGAGTACAGTACATTTAATCTCCTTTTGCTCCCTAACTTGTTTTTCCACAGGCTCCAGGGCTTCCTTGTGTCTTCCCTCACTAACAGCCAACTGATCATAGCCTCACTTGTTTACAGTTTTCCTCTTCTTTCCTCAACTCCTTGCCTTTTCTCCCATACATGTTCCTCTGATTCCTACTCCTAAGAACATCATCTGTTTTGTCCTCTTGCAGCCACTTTGCCTTTGTATCTCCTTTCCCTTACAACTTCCACTTCCCAAGTCCTTTTTTTCATTCCCTTTTGCATCTCTTCCCATCTTGCTGAAGTAGCCCACTTTCTCTCATCCTTAAACCCTGTATGAATTTTCCCCTAGCTAAACTAGCCTTTCACTTCCCACACAGAAGTGGCATTTCGATCAACATGATTGCTACCTGACCTTTTTGATTTATTAGGAGGTTTGTGGACATTCTGTGATATCACAGCAGCTCTGTCCCCAAGTCAATAAGGTTGTAGGCAGGCAAAAGCAGACAGCAGTGGAATAAAATCTCTATTTTATTAAAGGTTGTATAAAATACCATCCATGGCACTGTCTAGCATTTTACCATCTTCTACCATTTTCTCTCAAATCCAAATAACCTTTCTTCTTCCTATTGAGTTCTCATGCGTGATAACTTGAAAACCTCTCCCTGAAAACAGTATTTTTGCACACTCATTGAGAGCTGGAAGACTACGTTGACATTCAAGGAAATAACACTGCAGTAGAGAAATCTTTAGGAACTCTCAAAATCCCTTCAATATGGAAACATGAGAGTTCTTTGGCAAGCCAGACCTGCTGAAATTGGGTCCCTTCCTCCTCATTCTGCCAATTGGGGCAGAAGATCAAGGCCCTGAATTCCTGCCCTGATAGTACCACTATATGGAAGGTACACTAGGATTTAAGCAGGGAACTTTAATAGCTCTACCTTAATGTTTCTTAGACCCCACAACTTCCCCAAGTGGTAGGGCATTCTAGGGCATGGCTCCTCCTTCCTTGCAAGCAGAGAGTACTCGAGCCTTGTAGTTATTTTTCTATTGACTTATTTAAAGATGTGCAAGCTGAGCACAAGGAAACGGAGAAACACCCAGGCCAGAAATAACCAACAGGTGGCCTCTAGAGGTTGCTGGACTGGACATGGTGGCTGGGGCTTATGGAAACTGGAGTGCATCAACATCTGGAGAGTGCCACATTGGCCATCTCTGATCCACACATGCACACCCCAAGCCAGCTGTTTTTTTCCAGGGAGAGACAAAGCTCATACTTCTGCTGGTTGGATTCTGTTGTCAACCTTTCTCTCCAGTCATTGGGGGGGGTGGGAATCAGAAGGAAGACATCAAAGCAGTGCCACAGAAAACTGACTTTAAATAATTGCCCAATATGTTTCGAGCTTGCTATGCTTTTTATGGGTGCCATAATACATACATATGCATTGAGATGAAGTAATTACTCCCACTCTCATTATGTGCAACCCATACAACATCAGATAAAAGCCAACATAAATGTATTACCCAAACAAGATGTTAAAAGTCTTCCTACAAAAATTATCCTCCTTTAAAATACAGGGAGACTTTTTGTTTTTCTTCAAATATTTCTCACCACCTCTTTCACAGAAAAAGCATCACCTTCAATTTATAATGTGGTACAGAGTTTATGTATGTATTTATTTTATTAAATTGGTATACCACCCTTCATCCATAGATCTCAGAGTGGTTCACAACAGCTCTTCCCCTTTAAAAGTGCTTTTCTAGTTTTCAAGTATCTCCATTTGTTTTATAGTAAGGGTTCGAAAAGTACTTTTAGACATTAAAAGATTATAGGTGTTTATCCGAACAATATTTTCTTAAATAAAATTCTAATCAACTGTTCTGAGAGAAAATGTAATTCACTCAATTTCCTTTAATCAACTTGCTCCAAAGAAAACCTAAGTTTCCTTATTTGCTTTCGATCTCTGAAAAATCGCTTCTCACTAACTATTCAATGTAATAGTTATTTGCTAAAATAGAACCATAACCATCCATTTTCCAAGAAAACCTAACACACACACAAATCTTGAAGACATGATTGAATCATTTTGAACCATTATTTTAAAAGAAGATAAGTACTAGTAATTATTTCGCAAGAGAAAGTAAATACTGGCAAACTATTTAGCGACAAAAAGTGCAGATGGAACTTTTCAGAGAGAACAAGTTCAATTTCTTCAGTTACTTCCTGCCCCTACAAAGATAAACTACCATCAGAAGGATGAATTCAACAAATCCTATGCATGTTTCCTCATATGTAAGTCGCGCTGCATTCCATGGGGCTTGCTTCCTAGTAAACATGCTTAGGACTGCTGCCTTAAGCAAACATCAAGCCAGGTATTTTTCTTACATTTTCACAGAACCTAAGGTGGTGTTATCAAGTGCTCATCAAGTAGTCACCCAATCTAGGCACTGACCTGCTTAGCATCAGTCAGGTGGTGGCCTCATCTACCTTCACACCATAACCTGGGAGATGACAAGTGCTGGATACTTAAATACCCCTGGGTGTCCAAATGAGGAAAGGTGAAGAAATTGAGCACTACCTGATGCAAACTCTCTTATCATAAAGGACACAGTATACAACCCTCACCATATCTGTCCAGAAATAGCAACATAAGCTATTATGGGGCCAGACACAACCGCTACTGGGTCACAACTTCACAGGTCTTTGGAAAAGGCCATTAAAACCAGTAGTTCCTGCACTGTCATGGTCTTCCTTGAGGGCCTTCCATGGAGGTGCTTAACTGGCTTAAGCCAGTCCTCTCTGATGTAATCAGAGGACAACATGGCTGCACAAAGCAGGAAGGCAGCAGGCCATAGCTAGTTCGGCACTTGCTACTACTCTTAAAGGTTGAAGGAACACCAAGCCTGCCACATTTGAGCATCTCTTTTTGACTTTCCACTGCCCTTGAGCCTCTTTGGGTAATTTCCTCTGGCCGGAAAAGAATGGCCACAAGGCACCTTCTAAAACAAAGCTGAGCCCACCTGATACCCCAGCTTCTGAGCTCCTTGAAGGAAAGGCAGAGTAGAAATGAAACAAATGAACAAACACTCTGTCTTCCCATCCACGCTCAGGCTGGAAATCCCAGTGATTCCTTGTATTCTTTTGATATGTGTGCAGGGTGTCTGTATACATATGTGTATGTATATGCTATATACACACACCACACTAAAATATATTTACATAAATATGTATTTATTTGTGTCTTGGACAGACTGTGGTGGGGGAGTTCAGCTACGTAAAAAGAGCCTTTCACTTCTCTCCAACAAGAGCCTGAAGAACCTGATTTGGTCACGTCACTTTTCGGGTCTCCTCAGGGATCCTGCAGCCCAGTAAGTATTTATTCTGACCTCCATCTTTCCGGAAAGCGAATGAATTGGCTAGAGAGCTTGAAGTGGTTCATGTAGTCTCCCTCACCGCCCCCCCCCCCCATCCTCACACCTTGTACCCTCCCATCAAGAGTGTGCAGGACCATGAAGCAGGAAGGTCTTGGCAAACAGCTCTAGCTGGATCAATCAAAGTGTGGGCGGCATCCTGCAGAGCGCCTAATGGGATTAATCTGAAAGCTGCGGATGTGCATTGCCATGGCTTCTTTGGCAAGAGGCACAGGGAGGCCTGTGAGGTGGCCGCCAGTTCTGCTTCACGCCTCTCCAGGAATTAGCCTCTCGGCATCTGCTGAAAGAAGAGGCAGGTTAACCCACCAGCTTGCCCCATATACCACCTACGGGGCCTTAAAAGCCATGTCATTCAATTTGATGCTCAGGTGCTGGCATTTCAGAAGAGGAGCGTGGGCATGTTTCGTTCATCATCATCAGGCCTGGCGGTGACTCTGAGGTTCTATGTACATATGGCAGCACGGGGCTACTGTTAGAAGGTGGATAGCAGTGAATTCTTTAAAAGTGGGGAGACAAAGGGTTTAAAGGTGGCTGGGAGGGGCTGCTAAACCCTTCGCCTGTATTTTTGCTACAGTCAGCCCAAGACATATCAACAGCTATTTTCCTTAAGTGGTGCGGTAAGAACAATAAAGGCTGCTTCCCTGACCCCAGTCCAACTTCCACCATGTGGATTCCCCTGAGGAATGAGAAAACGTGGGCACAGATTGACCATAGGTGCACAACTGAACTGTGATCCACATACATTGTCAAGATACACTCATTGGCTCCACCCCTCCTTCATGTCCGATTGCTGTTCCTACAGTGCTCCTACCTGTTGGGGGGTTATTGTGTGGGTCTCAGCAGCAAATATGGGGTTCTCAGTACACTAGCTGCCTCTGCTGTGTAGGTCACTGGGAAAAGGCCACTTGCAGGAAACAAACAGAATAAGGGATTACTTAACCTCTTCCCCGCCTGGTGCTTCTCTACTGTGTCCCACCCTGGCTCCTCCCTGTTGCATTTCTCTCCATTTGATTCTCCATTGGAAAATGCAGACTCCCAGCAGGAGCTATCCAGTCCCCAATACTTTGAGTGGGGAGGAGAGGCTACAGGAATGGGGATGGGGGTGTGCAGGATGAAGTGGGGCGAACTGGCTCATCCCTACTCCCCACCACCATTTGTATAATGAATATTATGGGGAGAAGAAGAAATGAGTAGAGCTATTATTCAACTCCAACACTTTGCTGTTTTAATCATTTTGGCAGCAATTCCTATTAAGTGAGTAGAAAGCAAGCATAGCCTTGGGGTGTGGGTAGGGGGTATCACCCTGACACTTCAGTACAAAAGCTCTAATGTAAGTGCATGGAATGCTAAAGAAAATGAAACCAATGCTTATTTCGTTGCCATTATGCTGAAGTATTATAACAACAATGTGCATAGCATCACAGCAGCTCGTGATGCTTTGAAAAAATATATTTTGAAAGGTCTGTCCTAAAAAAACGACGAGGTGTCACAACACTTCAGTGGTGAAAAGATGGCATTGAAGTTGTGGTTTTCTTGGGTTGTTTTTTCAAAAAAAGATACCCTTGGCTTCTGCATGGATATTAATATAATTCCAAGGTCCTGCTGAATTCTTTCTACCTGCTGTGCTTTATTTCAGACTCCATGGCTATCTTTCAAAACTGTCTGGATCGTCTCCGCGGTACACCCCATGATGTCGCAAAAGAAAACGGCAAGGCCTTTCTTGGAGAAGTGTTTCCCACCCCAAAAAAACTCTTCAAAAATGCCTGTTCTTTTGATGCCTGCCATACCGCCGGTGATGCACTCTCCTTAGAGACTGCCTCGTGACACGTACTTTATCAAATGGAAACGGGATGCTGCTGGAAGATGACTATTGTGCCGCTGTGGTACCTTGTGGTACAGTGGTACTTTGGTTTATGAACTTAATCCGTTCCTGAAGTCTGTTCTTAAACCGAAACTGTTCTTAAACCGAGGCATGCTTTCCCTAATGAAGCCTCCCACCGCCAGTGACCTTCCACCATTTGGATTCCATTCGTAGACCAAGGTAAAGTTTGCAAACCAGAACACTACTTCCGGTTTTGCGGAGTTCATAAACTGAATCGTTCGTAAACAGGACTGTTGGTAAACTGAGGTACCACTGTAACAATTATATATATATATATATATATATATATATATATATATATATATATATATATATATTTAGCACCACAACCCTTAATCGGCGATTTGCAGCCCATTCTCCCTTAGGAACATAGGGTATTAAGTCAGATCACTGTCCATCTGGTTCAGCATTGCCCACGGAACCTGTGGGATTCCAGGTGTTGTTGGACTCCAACTCCCATCAGCCCCAGCCAACATGGCCAATGGGCAGGGGTGTGAGAGCTGTGGTCCCAACATCAGGAAGACCACAGGTTCCCCATTCTGGTCCACACTGACTTGCAGCAGCAATCCTGGTTTCCAGGCCCTAAATCTATTCCAGCCCTACTTGCTACCCCGATACTTCAACTCCAGCTCTTAACACCTCTTAGTCCTTCTCAAAACCCACCTTTTCCACAGGACAACCCCTCAGCCTACATTCCTTATTCAAATAAAGTCTAAATGTGCAATTACTGCCTTTGCTACCGTCCATTACCAGTTACACCTCCCTCATGCGCACCATACATTTAAAGCGCATGGCTTCCCCTCAGAGACACCTGGATAGCTCAGTTGGTTAGAGCATGGTGCTGATAATGCCAAGGTTGCAAGTTTGATCCCCTTATGGGACAGTTGCATATTCCTGCGCTGCAGAGGGTGATCTACAGGGTCCCTTCCAACTATACAATTCTATGAACAGAGGTAGTCTGTTAAGGGTTCTGGGAACTGTGGCTCTATAGGAGGTAAACTACAGTTCCCATGATTCTTTGGGGGGGAAAGCTGTGCAATTTAAATGTGAAGGGGGTTGTGCACAGTCTTTTGAATAACTTTCCTTTAGATTAGGTCATTTCAATGAGAATCAAGAAAGTCCTCTGAAATGGTAGCTCAGCTGCACCGCAGGTTTTTTTTGTGGGTAGGGAGGGAGCCCCATGGGACTGCTTGCAGTGGCGTGAGACTTTCTGACGCAGCATCTGAGCTGGCCACACTTCCTGAAACGGAGGATGTGCAGCCAACTGGGAGGAAGCGGGCAGAACCACTTTGGGGCAAGGCAACTGTTTCTCTCACAGTCGTTGGCAATTGCCTGCGCCAGGGGAGTCAGCTCGGTCTGGCAGAGAGGAGACAGTGCAAGAGACCCAAAAGAGATGCATGGTGGTGCAAAAAGAGACGCCACATGATGCAGGAGATGCCGGGGCCTACATAAAAGTTGGCAGAGGACTGCAATGTTGCCCACAGACTCCCCACCTCTTCTTAGATATAGTAATAGGGCTTGATTTAGGCAAGGCAAAGCATTTTATAAGCATCTTTGGAGAGCAATGTATGTGCCAAGCCATGTACTCCTAGCAAGACTCTTCCAACTGCAATCTGACACTGGCTGGATCCTCTGTATAATCCAGGAGTAAGGAACATTTTTCAGTGTGGAGGCCGCATTCCCTTCTTGGCAATCATCTGAGGGATGCATGCAAGTGGAGGGAGGGGCCAGAGGCAACAGTGGGTGGAGCAAGCAATGCGAATTTTATGCAGTCAGCTGGTTTCTACACACTTTCATACATACATACACCTTTATCCTGCAGACAGACAAGCAAGCAGCATGATCGGAGTTCAAGGACCCCTTTGAGCCAGGCAAAAATACTAAACACACTCCAGCCTAGGCAGGAGAGAGAAATATATACAGTGGTACCTCGGGTTACAGACGCTTCAGATTACAGACGCTTCAGGTTACAGACTTCGCTAACCCAGAAATAGTACCTCGGGTTAAGAACTTTGCTTCAGGATGAGAACAGAAATTGCATGACGGCAGCAGGAGGCCCCATTACCTAAAGTGGTACCTCAGGTTAAGAACAGTTTCAGGTTAAGAATGGACCTCCAGAACGAATTAAGTTCTTAACCCGAGGTACCACTGTATATACATTATAGCTCAATAAGCAGCAGCAAGAGGTGAGATATGGAAGTTACTACTTCAATATTTGGCAACAGACACTACTTTAGTTGTTTACTAAGAAAACAACAAAGCATTAGATCCATAGAATACTGAACTATCCATAATTTTGGCCAAAAAAGAAGAAGAAGAAGAAGAAGAAGAAGAAGAAGAAGAAGAAGAAGAAGAAGAAGAAAGAGAGAGAGAGAACCTATGCATACCAGTGCAGTATACCACCAAGCTAAGGTTACCAGATGTCCCTGTTTCCTGGGGACAGTCCCCGGATTTACAAATAAATCCCCTGACAAAATCCTATCATTCCTACTGAAGTTGAAAAGTGTCCCCGGATTCATTGAAAAATATCTGGTAACCTTACACCAAACACCAGATGCAGCAGACAAACCTGAGAAAAGGGCATAGCCTTCATGTCTTGCTGGTGTGCTCCTAGCAGAAACAGTAGGCAAAATGGACCTTAGTCTGATACAGTAAGCAGTGGTGCCAGGTGGCAATTTTAGACTCTGAACTTAATGGTATTAACATGGGTTTTTTAGATGGTACTATATATGACTGGGGAGCATAGGGTGTTAGGGGAGGTGTAGTACCTCTGGTGGGGGACACGTCGTACTCCTTCCAGGGTAGTTTGTTCACCTTTGGTCCCCACCCTGCACACAGCTCCCACCTGTGGCTCCTAGAAGCTGCCTGCATGTGACACCAACCACACCCCAGGAACAGCTTTGACTGGTCAGCTAAACCAGCTAAGGGTAGCTGATGGGTCTCAAATCCTTGGTGAATTAGGGACTTCCCCTGCTTGCAAAAACAAGCTCTGGCGGATTGAGCAGATAATACCAGTAGTGGGTCTAACTCAACATGGCAGTTTCTAACGGTGCTGAAGAGGGAAGTGAGGGCTCATCAACCTGGGAAGTTAGCCCATCTAGGAAAAGGAAAGCTCTGATCCTAAACCTCCGCTGCCTTGTGGGATGGATTTAGGAGAATAAAAGGCTAAGGAGTAAATTACACAAATCTAAGATGGTTGGATGGCGCCTTGTACGCCTTGTTTCAGAGACTCCTGCAGCCAAGCTGATGCCAAATATACTGTTCTGCTTTCCTTTGGACCACACAAGTGAGACCTAGGACCTCCATACACACTGCCCAGGCACAGGACCCTGGGGAGGTCACTTCAGTGCAGCTAATGCAGCGGTTTGACTTCACCCCCAGAGGAGCACTCCATTGTCTCCCTAGATAGACGGATGCCAACAATCAACAACAATAGGACTTTAATCCCCCCCCCAAAGTGGCATGCCAATCCTGCTGTGTTGACGGGCCCTTCTACTCAATCTGCTGAATGGGGCTCCTTGACTTCTGCCCTGATGGCGCCACTGACAGCAAGAGTACTCTTGCAGTCCAACCGTACAGAAAATCTACCAAAATTCTTAAAAAGTAACCTGGGTTGCCTCAAGTTCTGCAGTCCCTCCCCACCCACAAACACACTGCCTTGCATTTTTTTCCGTCAAATGCCCCTACAAAGGGAGGTTTGGAGGCACTTTAATCCTGCTGAGTTGTTAATTTTTAATAGATGTTTGAAAGCGATCCAAGAGAGAGCAAAACCCTTTCAAAGTGGTTAATATGGAATCAGGTCCCAGAATGACCTTTCATTAATGCCGGCTCCCTGCAGAGATGTCTGATTTCTGTAGCGCTGTGGCATTCTTAACAAACCACAGGAGAAAGAAAACACGGGTGTGCCCTCCCCCACAGCCCCAATTTAATGCTCTTTTACATCTCTCTGCAATTGTGACAAACTTCTGCTGCTTTGGATTCAAAATGCAAATACAGGAAGATTGTCAAAGAATAAAGGCACTGAAAAGGGCTCGTCAGAGCTGCTTCTGGTGCCAAATGAATAGTCCGATAACACCGGAAACTGTTCTCCTGTTCCAACCCCAGCTGCCTTTCCCCCATTTCATCAGGAAACCTAGTTTTTGAGCCAGAAATTGCAAAGCAAAAAATAGTGGGCGGGAGAAGGGTTAAGTACGGTACTTCTCCCTGCTGCTTCTGCCCTTGTTGCAAGGGGGGGGGCACTGCTGCCTTGGGAATCCTCCTTTTGCCACAAATCGAATCCCTCCCTCAAGAGTCACTTATAAATTCCTAGGACTCCAGCTCAAATTTTCTGGAGAAGCAGCAAGGCAAAAGTGTAACAAGCAGAGCATGGCCAGAGGCCAAAACTCCTAAACCTTTAATAATTGTATGGAAGAGGGACTCATTGAATGTACAGAAGCCCATTCTTTCCTGGTTTCCCATCAACAGATGAAAATAAAATCTCTTTACCTGGAAATGTCCTGAGAATCCAAATCCTGGCTTTCAAAGGCTTCCTTTTTTCTTCTTGTGCCAAGCAGTGGGGCGGGGGGAAAGGGCTCGTGGGTAGCCTGGTAGCGCTAACTATTGACCGGACCTGCCTAAAGGCCTATGGGATGTTTGCCCATGGGGCTATATGTAGGCAGCCTTCCTAATAGCTAATGCTCCAGACAGTTGACTCTGCTCCAGAGAAGGGCAAGTGCGTCCCACTGCTATTCCAGAATGACCGAGTTGCATGTTCTGCCAGAAGGCAGGAGAAAATCTTAAATACATTGTCATATGCAGTGCCGGATTTACGTATAAGCTAAACAAGCTATAACTTAGGGCCCCACTCTCTTGGGGGCCCAAAAAAAAATTAAAGAAAAAAAACAACTGGATGTACATTTCCAAAAATAAGATAAAATAAAACAAATAAAATAAAACCTACATACAGCAAGTGTTTTGTGTTGTGTAGGCTCCTATGATGTAAGTAATGGGCCCCGCCTGCTAGCCTGCACCCTAAAATATCACTGGTTTGCTCATTTCTGTATATAGGGTGCCTACATTCTGCATGTGTAAATGGCTTTAGATACCTATTAGGTCCATAAATTACCATATAGCATATATTGAACACAAAAAACAGTGAGAATTTGTTGTTGACAAAGGAGAGCTGGACATAAAGGGCCCCATTACCTTTAGTAGCTTAGGGCCTCATCAAACCTAAATCGGACTCTGGTCACGTGCAAATGGTGATGTGAAAGTTGCACACTCAGGTTTGAGGGAAACTCACTTTAGAGCTGGATAGTGGTGATACACATTCAACAAGGTTGGGTTGAATGCAGTATCTATGGGGGCTAAGTGAGAAAGAAGACAGGCCTCTTGCGCCTCTGACAGTTGCGCAGAGGAGGCATTTTCAGCAGGCGTGGCTTCGAAATCCCCTCATGTACTCGACTATTATAAGGTGCAGGACCCCAAACCTCTTCAGCATACTAGAAAACTGTGTATGAGAGGTGGGAACAGAAACAACCAAAACTGACAAGCATGGAGCACTGGTTAATTTGGGGAAGGGGTTATAAGTGCTGAGGTGGTGACAGGATTGTGGCAGAGTTGCATATCAAGACCTTGCCTCATATTGGCTTTACACATATAGCAGCATTCAGGAGAGTGGCTGAACCACTTCAAATTTTAGGGGTGGTGATGGCAGGAATACTGTTTTTAAAGCTAGCTGAAGGGGGTTGGGAATCCCTGCAAGTAAAAAGCAGCCAGTATTAGTGGGGAGAACAGTTCCAGCCCTAGTCTGCTCCTTGCCATTCTTGTTTTCCATGTACACAGTGGTGTTTTGTTTTTCACTACAGGCGAGTATTCACCCGCAGTCTGAAATGGAAGACTCCATTGTGCCATCTCAGAATTCCAGTGCCTCAAGATACTGTGGAGCAGGCCTTGTGAGGGCAGGTTGGAGTTGTTGTTATTCCAACATGGAGGTCGTGTCTTCTTAGCAACGCAACTGTGAAAGAGGAAGGCAACTGGGACTTCTCCTGACCTTCTCTTCTCCTGGTCACCCCCCACCCCCAGTATACTAGTTCACTGTGAAGCAAAAAATAAAATAAAAATAAACGAGTTTACTCCAGAAGGGGTAGCACAGCAATGGGGATGTTAGACAAGCAGGATGAGATGCAACCTGACTGTCCCAACATGAGGGAGTTGTGGAGCCATGCTTGATGCAATGTGTCTTCTTTATTATCATTTTACACAAGGGTTGAGGAACCTTTCACAGCAAAAAGTGTGTGGGGCAAAGCATGGGACTTGGCACATGACCTTGCTCCTTCTATTCTGTGCTATTTTCCCCTTTATTTCTGATGTATAGAGAGAGAATGCTGCTGTCCCATATTTTCTTTCCAGAACCTATAGCAGAATGTAATAAAATTTGCAGATGAGCACCTTAAACTTGTGTGTGTGTGTTTTGCATAGTCCTAAAATAGCATAATGCTATTTCCTGCCACATTTGACTGTGGTAGCCTTAAATGTTAATAAAAATCATGAGTGTTTTCCTGAAGGTATTTCATTGTATAGTAGGCCTCATTCCAGCTAGGCAAAAATGACAGGTTTCTAATCCAGGCAAGCAAGGCCACAGCACTTGAGGGTGTCATGGATGCCCGAACCCTGCTTTTAAATGTAAATAAAAAATGTTGGTGTTTCAAATCATGGATCTCCTGCGTCACATTCATACAGCGCAGCTTTGGGAGCGGGCAGTCAGGACAGAGTCTTTACTTACCTCATTTGTTTGGAAGACCTAGGCCCCAAACCCCTCCATTTTAGATCATTTAACAGAATTAATGAAAGCAGGAAATTTTCCGTTAAAAGGTTGTTCCACAGCTGCAAGGTAATGACAAATGGAGTTTGGTATGACCCTCAGGGCCACCATGGCTGCCGAGACTGACATTTGTGTCTGCCACCAGAGCTGAATGGTTATTTACCCAGAGGTGGGATTGTGCAATACTGTGCATGGTACAATTATTTTGGGGATGGAAGTAGTTTTAAAAACACACAGGTGAAAAGGCCTGCTCTGGTTGTAGCAGCAAGACCTTCCCAGGTGAGAGAAGGAATAATTATTGATTTATTGCATTTATATCCTGCCTTTTCTCCACAACAACCCTGTGAGGTGGGTTAGGCCAGAAGGCAGCAAGCGGAAATTTGAATCCTGGTCTCCCAGGTCTTAGTTCCACACTGTATTCATTGCACTTGTCCATTAGCATATCAGAGATGGGGCAGGTATCTTACATGTATGTTTGGCAGTGATCCTTTGCATATTGGTTGTAATATTGTGGAGCATGAGTGGTTGGTTGCTAATTTATGTGGTAGTGAATTATTGTAGTGGTAGTGGGGAATGCATTGTGAAGGTGAGACTGGGTGTACATTGCATTAACTGTGTTTTATGCAGGTTGGGATTTTGCATTCTGCTGCCCTGCAGTGCTCTGTCTTGATTTCTATGTGTATTGTGTTTATGGATCTAGTGACAGCTTATGTATTTGTAATTTTTTCTCTCCTTGTAAATCACCCAACGATGTTTTTATTGTACTTTGTCCTTGTGTGCATCTGTGGTACTTTTAATTTATTGCAAACCACTTCAAGATCTCCAGCTAGTAAATGGAAATAATAAAATGACTAAATGACTATTGTCCTTGCCTTCCAAAGCTTTTTAAAAAACAACCCTGTTCCTGTTTCAAACTCAAAACTGCATGCGATCCTTCCATGTGGAAGGATCTAATTACATTTTAGATTAGAGGATTAACGCCTCTTTGATTCCTGATGCCACACTTCAGAGGATCACTCGAGAGAGACTAATCCAAATTGAATGAACTCCCTTAATAGACTCCCTCCACCCCAATCTCCTCCTCCTCCTTTTTTATTTTCCTTTGAAAGTGACAAAAGTTGTCACGGTTTCGCTTTGAAACCCCCGTGGGTTTTGTTTGCAAGCCTCCTCCCTTTCTCCCTTTCCCTCGCGTGTCCCGTCCTCCCCCTCCGCCCCAAGCTCAGCAATATAAACAAACCAACCTCCCTGCGTTTGACTTGCTCATTCGCACGTGCTCTCCCCGGAGGAAAAAAAGGAAGCGGGAGGGTGTGCTTGCAAATCTAGAGAGGCATCCAGATCTCCCAATCGGAGCTAAAATGAAAGAGCTCCGCTCCCAACAGCAGCCCCTAGGGTGGGCCGGTTTTGAAACCGCCAGTCCGTTGAGACTCCCTGCCTGTTGGCACAAGGAGGGGAGGGAAGGAGGAAGGGCGCCGGCTCAGCAGCAAGCGAACTCTTCGCAGCCGGCACTTGCTGTCTGGACTGTACCCGATCAGCAGCTCCTCGATAGATCCGGCTGCCGCGATCACGTCAGGGCAACGCTGAGCGCCGCCCGCCGCCTGGACTGGGCGCCCGCGGCGGCGCACAAGAAAGCGCTAGGCGCTTGGAGACGCCTTGGCGAGCCTCCCGGCGGGGCGTGGATCCGGCAGCGGCGGCGCTTGGCCGCCAACGCCCGCGAAAGGAGGCGCATGCTGGTGCTCAACGTGGCCTTCGACCGTCTGCGGAGCGTCGTGCCCGCGCTGCGAGGCGAGCGGAAGCTCTCCAAGGCGGAGACCTTGCAGATGGCCAAGATCTACATCTCCATGCTGAGCGAGCTGGTGCAGGAGGTCGGCGCCGGCGCGCCGGGGAGAGAAGCGGCAAGCCAGACTCCTACGACGCCACGCGGAAGCGACGGAAGCCGATCGCCTCCCGCTGCCTTGCCAGGATCACCAAACTGATCCTGCTCCTGCGGAGCGGATCCCTGCCCCACAACCCCTTGCAAAAACTGCCCTCGTAGGGAGAGGTGCTTATGCCTAGACAAGCGCGCAGGACTTCGGCTGCAGCCTTCTCCGCCCCGTCAAAAATCCCTGATCTGCATCAGTGTGCAAACATAGAGGGTTGTTTTTGTTTTTTGGAAGGGGGGGCAAAAAAAATGAAAGTTTGACTTGAAAAGGAGGGGGTTGCTTTCTGGATAGACAAGACACGCTCGTTCGGGGAGCGACTCCTCTCTCTTCCGTGTTTATATTATGTGCATGGGCGGCGTTGTACAAGTAGGATTAAGCTTGGGGTAGTAAAAGCACTAGGGAGGGAGCCCCACTGGACAGTGGATCGTAGTGCGTTAGGATTGCGCTGCTAAAGTGCGATTCTATCAACCCGTTAGGTTTGCAGTTCAGTCCTGACCCTGGTTTGCTGGAAGGGATCCCCACTGACTTCACCAGGACTTCCTTCCGAGTAGACACTGTTAGGCTTCCGTTGGTACTTAAGGGTGAGCCCCATTTAATTAAATTGGACTTCTCAATAGATATGTACAGGCACGCTTGCACCTGGGCATTAGAAGCATTGTTTTAAGAACACCCAGGGAGCATCTTCCTTACCTTAGCCTGTAAAGCAAAACAAAAAAATATTTTTTTCCTTCCAGTAGCACCTTAAAGACCAACTAAGTTAGTTCTTGGTATGAGCTTTCGTGTGCATGCACACTTCTTCAGATACACACCCCCTTTCTCTTTCTCAGATGTGTATCTGAAGAAGTGTGCATGCACACGAAAGCTCATACCAAGAACTAACTTAGTTGGTCTTTAAGGTGCTACTGGAAGGAAAAAAGTATTTTTTTGTTTTGACTATGGCAGACCAACACGGCTACCTATCTGTACCTGTAAAGCAAGATGGCAGTGAAGTCACTGGGTGGGTCTCAGCCTTAAGCCAGTGACAAAATGTTCACTTTGTTTGCAATGTAATTAAAGGTTTGTAATGATGGCAAGCTGCTGGTGCATGTCTGCTTCAGGGGAAAAGGCAGAAGCTGTACAAACCCTGTATATTTTACTAAGAGCCTTAAAGCAGCATGAGTTAAGTGGACAGTAACAGTAGGATCCTGCACGTGTCCACTCAGAAGTCCCCTTGAATTCAATGGGGCTTACTCCCAGGTATGTGTGCATAGGGTTGCAGCCTTTCTTAACCATCCATGAAGTTGCAAAGACATCTGTCTCCTATCACTTATGCAGTGGTGTCTGATGAAGGGCCGTGAGGGCCAACCAAAGTTGTAAGTTGTTGAGCTTTTTTTAGGTTTGAAGATGTTGAGGGGTTTTTTTTTAGGATTTTATCACAGGGGCCGGATTTCCAACTGGTGGGCCAGATTAGGCCCCCAAAACAGACTTTGGACATGCCAGACTTTGGACTCTTCACTAGAGTTCAGGTGATATGCAGTTATTTAAAATTTAATCAAATGGTTAAAAGGCAGTTTTTTAAAAAAAAAGTCTTTGAGTGCCTGCCATCCAATGAAGTGTAATGTAAGGTGGAGAAAATAGACAATGTGTATATTTTTTTCAAAAATGGTGGGTTTCCCCCCCAGAATGCACAACCTTCTCTTCCGGCCTTCACTGTAATCCCTTCCCGGTTAAGCATCCTCGTCACACAATGCACAATTAACCTATCACAAGAGAAAGGGGGTTGGACTAGATGATCCTTAGGGTCCCTTCCAGCTCTATAATTCTGTGATTCAAATAGCTTACCTTTGATGGCCAGAAAGAAGGGTCTAGACAGATTTAAGGATAGCTCTATCACAAGGGTGGGGAGCCTGCGGGCATTCCAGATATTGCACATTTGCCAAAAATTGGCTATGCTCTTTGGGGCTAATGGACATTGAGTCCAACCACACCAGGTTCCCCATTCCTGGCCTTGTCAACAGCTGTCGCTAGTGTTGGAGCACTTACATACAGGCTGTATAACTGACATGCAGATGTGAGAAAGCAGACAAAAGGGCATGTTGCTGGCATGCCCTGCTTAAAAGCTTCCCAAGCCCAAACTAGGCCAGTCTTATACACACCTTCCGGGGAGTGAATTTCTGAGATGGAGATGATGATGGCATTTTAAAAGCCTCTTTTAAACACATCTTTACTTAAGCTTTTCTTAACTCTTGACGCTTGTACATCACTCAGTTTTGTGACAATACAGCTGCATTTTCTCTATGTCTCTGACGCACACTTTACCCCTTAAATAATCCTGTAGTTTAAGGGATGCTGGGAATTGTAACTGTGAGGGGTAAACTACAGTGCCTGGAATTCTTTGAAACAATGTGTTTCAAATGTGCTGTAAAGGTACACTGTGTATATACCACCATTGGAAGGAAATTGCATTGAATATTGTTATATTTTTATTATTAAACCCCTTCAAAGAGATTATTGTATTTTGCAGACTATGTTTTATATAAACATAGACGCAATGGAGTTTACTCCATGCCAAACATGTATAGGCTAGTGCTGTTAGTTACTGCTTTTAGAAACAAACAAAATTAAATGGATCTCTGACTCAGGCAAGGTGTTCTTATGTTGTTAAATGTGATCATGAGCATCAACGTTCTTCCATGTTTGTCAGCAAAACAGCGTTTTCGTGGTATGTCCTGGGTGCAATTACACAAATTGTATTTTTAAAAGATTAAATCCGGATTACTGTTTTGAGTATATGGAGTAGAGTGGAGGAAACCTGCCAACGCTTACTGTTGTTTAGAGTGCAGTTCCCATCAACTCATCTGGCGGAGGCCTTTAGGCGTGGGGAGTCCAGCTTCAACTAGAGGACCACAGGTTCTCCATCCCTGGTCTAAAAGGTAGTTAATAAATTAACCACTGAAATAATTTACAGGTACAGGTTAGGGATGGGCAAATATATCCATTTCAGTTATACATGTCTCTTGCCTTAAATTTGGTTTGCTCCATGTCTGCATTTTTAAAAGAAATCTTCAAAAACGTATGTGCATCTTTTCATGTTTTTGCAAGCAATTTCTTGTCTTCTAGGTTTCTGGGGGTTTTCCTGTCTCACAGCTTTAATAAACCTACCATTAAAATTATGGACTGGTTATTTCTTCGTCAGAGGGCAAACGGGCAAATTTAGCAGGGAATCAAATACTTTCCCCCCTCACTGTACATCCTCCTCTTGTTACAAGACAGCAGAAGTACACTCTTCTCCAACTCATCTTCAAATGCGTTCTTCTCCTCAAACGGCTTACTACATTTGAGACACACTGCCCAAATATACTGTTGCCACATCAAGCCTTAGCCTTCTAGAAATTTGGGGTAGCAAGAGTATGTTTTCAAAGAAAATCAGAAATGAATTAGAGAAGCTACTTGCTTTTATTCTATTAAGATAATAAAGGTCCTTCATAACTGCTGAAGGTGGCATTTCCTAGACATTGTTCCAGTTAAGTGGATTTTCTGGAAGTGCTTATACTTGCCTTCTGAACGCTGTGTCGCTGTCAGCATATTTTCAGAAATAATCATTGTGCATTAAGAGACGAAGGAACAGAGGATGTGAAAACCACTTGGAGTCCCAAGTGTAATAATTTCTGTTAGAAGTCCAAGTAAAAATGGAAAGCCAACATTTCACTGCTCAAGGGAAAAATAATTTCGATTTCATATATTTTGGAGCCATTGCACAACACAGCTGTGAGTCAAGTTCAAGGTGCAAATTTTGCCTCTCATCACTGGGTGACAAGCCATTATTTTGGATTTTTTGTAATAGTGGTGTGTGTGCGTGTCTTTTCATTGTTGCAAATGGCTTTGGATGGGCTTTGTTCACCCAAGCTGTGTTTTTTAAAAATAAAAGCAACAAACTTTCATTCCACCTCAAACTCTCCCATTGTCTCCATTATAGGAGAACCTTGTTGTGAAGCCTTCACCTACTTTCTTGGCAACATCTAAGGACACTGCATGGGGTAATAGGGATTTCCATAGACGCTGGTAGAGCTGTTCTTCCAAGGCAGGTGCAGACACTGCAAATAGTCATTCTGGGTCTAACCAGAGCTCTGTGCTGCTCTGTGGTGAAGTATTACTATTTCAACCCAACACCGGTAGTATGTCCAGAAAAACATTTTACCTATCTCAGGGGTCGGGTATCCTTGTAACTTTACCTTGCAGGTGCAAATAATTATTAACCATTCACTCTTATCTGCGCATCACAGGGTAGGTTGATAGACATCTATCAAGCCCTTGTACAGAAGGAACCATTATATAAGCTAATTTCAAGACTGCATGATTACACCTCATTATTACTGCTGAAGAGCAGATCTACAGTACCAGAAGCACTTCTAGTGCTTCCAGAAATAAGCCATTATTAAGGCATTAGCACAAACACATTAATTTATCATGCAGATAACACAGCTTCTCTCACCATGTGTGCCCAACATAGCCCTGGCAGCTTGCATAAGCAGGAATCTTAACTTGAACCAAAACTGCAGTGTTACCGGCAAGTAAGCTTTGACCTGGCCTTGCTCTTTAGTTAAAAAGGGCTTTCCAGTCAGCTTGTTTGGGGCCATTTTCTAGACAGGTGTGTATAAATTAGTGTCAATGTTTCACTGAAATGAACTAGGACCTTTTGTTTAAATTAAGCCTTGAATTGGGCAGTTCAACCAAAGTTTTTCATAAGGCCCCTGTCATGAATTAAGCTTGATCTCAATTTTAGGCAATGAACAACTTGAAGTCTACATATTTTGACATAAAGATGAATAAGCCACTAGTGTCTTGCTTTTCGTGGCAGCTGTAACTACCAGGGTGCTATGTGCATAGGATTTTTCTTCAGTGGGGTAAAAGAAGGGAAATACCATAAATGTATTTTTTGTTCTTGAGCAAATTACTCGTCTGCTGAAATTGCATATGGCTAGCCCATCATATGCAGAGCATCACTGAGCTAGTCTGTAGCAATGCCAAGTGTGTATACTTTGTACCATGTACAACTGCATTCCATAGCGCTCCTGGTTATTTCGATTTGAGTCTCAGAGGCCTCACTGGCCACAACTAGATGTCAGACAATCTTCCGCTTCAATACAACAGCAGTGGGGAACTTTTGGCCTGGCAGTTCATCCCAGACCATTGGCCATGCTTGCTAGGGTGGATGGGAGATAGGATCTAGGATCTAACATCTGAAATAGCCACTTCAATTCAGCAATGACCAGCCTGTTAATGCGTATGAAAACGATGGTAGGCAAAGCTAGATAATAATACCATAGAACTGTAGACTTGGAAGGGACCAAGAGGGTAATTTAGTCCAACCGTTTACAATGCAGGAATCTTACACCCAAATCCATGACCCTGAGATTAGGAGTCTCATGCTCTACCGACTGAGCTATCATATAAACCTAAAGCCTAAATATGAAAAAGTTATATATATTTAAATTGATGCTAATGCAAGAGAGGTTGTTCTTTGCTATTGGTAACTAACACTAAATCTAAACAAGATTTTTAAAAGCCTTATTTCGATAGAACAAATTTAATACTAGCATGCAAATTGAAATGTTGCATACTTTCATTCATTAGCCACTCAATTCTCAGAGATTTACAAATAAACTTGAATGCACATGAACATACTAACAGCATACCATGAGATGATAGAAGAAATTGGGTTTAACACACAGGTCAATTCATCTTAAGTTTCTGGTGAAAGCAGTTTCTAGCAGTTGCATAACCAATGCATGTGGAGCGACCTCAATACTTACCTCCAGCAGAGCTACTTGTTTTTATCATTCAAGTTATCCATAACTAATTACTGCATAATTGGCATGGATACCTTTTTGAAGCCCAAAAGCATGTGTTGGCTACCAGATGGGTGCTACTGGCTGAAAAAGGTAACTGACTCTTATTAAAATGTTAGTACTTATGAAGGAAATGGCCCACTATCTAATCCAGAGCTTTCCAAACTTTTCATGTTGGTGACACACTTTTAAGACAGGCATCATTTCGCAACACAGTAATTCACTTTTACTAGCAAACCAGAGGTTAAACTAACTCCATGTAAGAGATATGGGCACATATTGCGCGGCACACCTAAACACTAGCTGTCACACTAATGTGCGGCGACATGCAGTTTGGAAAGCTCCGATCTAATCTTTAGCACCCCAATGAGAAATACTCTTTTACCAATGACACTCCAATTATAACAGAAGTGGACAATGACATGGGATTCTCTCATACTGATTGTGGAAGCACAACACAGACACCATGGTGATGCTGCCACAAACAGCTATGGGGAAGCACTCTTGTCAATCTTTAATCTACCCTGGGTAGTTGTTCTTTTAATAACAGTTTGATCTGCAGCAATTACCAAATGATAAAATGTTTAGCACCAGCTGTTAGACAACCCAGGCCAAGTTCATTTTCTGATCACAGAATGGCACTCATTTTACTGCATCATAGTTAGAATAATTTCAAGATGGCAGCCATACCATTTGCTGTTTCACATTAAAGGTCATGGGTAGAGTCTCCAATAGCAAGAAACTATGCTCATTACATGTATGTTATGTATTGAAAGTAGCAATTTTTATTCGAGTTAAAATTATTTACAAAAACCAAAAGACATACTTCATGAAACTGGTACAAACTATTATTCCTGCCGTTGGCTTTTGCTCCAAATATCACAGCTGAGAAATACTGTATAAAATAAAAATAGGATTGGATTCAGAAAAGTACTCTACTGTTCTAGTTTCCAATTGCGCTTATTTACATATATATTTACAGTGGAAAAAAAGTTACTTTAAAACTTTTAAATTTGAAGGTTGGCCTCAAGTACCCATTTAATGCAGAGCTTGATGAGGTTTAAAACAAGAAAACACACTGCAACTTGCAGGGTGGTTTCCTGACCCTCTCTCCAAAAACCAAACAGTCTGCATGTTTCAGTGCTTGCTAATTAAGAAATGCTCAACACAACGAGTTTAACCAATTCCGATCCAGGTCATTACCAGTGTAACAGAGAAGTGTGGCTCCTGATTCCACCTCATCACTGCATCTATTTTAAAATCATCCCCCGTCATTGCGCATACAGAAAAAAAGCCTAACTTAAATCTATATGAAATCCAACTAAAAATGAAAGCCATTGCTCTAAGTTGTTAAAACTAAATGCCAAAAAATATATCCAGTAAATCCTGCATCTCAGAAATAATTTACAAGTACAGCTTTACTAAGTTGCTCTTCCTCTCATAAGGAAGCTCTATCCAAGGGAAAACATAACCTCAGCATTTTTTTTTTCTAAGTTACACTGGTACATTGTAGGGGGGTAGTTTGCTTAATTAAGATGTTAAGGAAAATAAAAATAAAAAAGCAGGACCAATATAGGATTTTGCTTCTAATCAGTCACTTCCTTACCAAATTCCCAACAATCTGCATTATCAAAAATAGGAAGACATAGAAGGCAGCCACTGTATGTAAAAATTTTACAGCTGGCACTGATACAAAAGCACAAGTTTGTAAGTTTATACATGGAGATAACACAAGATCTAAAAAGCAGGTTAGATTTTCTGTTATTTCTCCCACCCCTCATTATACACAGAACTAATATTTTTATGGCTTCAAGTTTTACAAATTCAATGAAGTAACATGATGCAACTAGCTACACAGGTAATGTGGAAAGTGTCTGTGATGCAAATGTCTCAAAACATTTTGTGAATAATTCAAGACCAGCTTAATAAAAACCATGAGCAATTCTGTCCATCGGAACAATGAGTGCGAGAAGTCACTAATGTCCAAAACCTCTTTTACAAAAGTATTTAGCAGGGATTTTTGTTCCATTAAAGTCTCAACACAATCCTTTGCTGTGAACTAGAACCCCATACTGAACAAAATCTTCACTATATTCAGCTATTTAAGGCTTCGTATTGTATGCATTTACCTGCGCCATACTAGAGAAGAAATAGAAAGATTATGTCAACTGGAAACATTAATCCCCACTGGTGTTTTAGCTCCACATTTCTTCCTTGAAACAAAAATCAACAGCTTCTTTTCCTTTCTTTTTTGTGCATCATGAAGTGTAAACTCCCCTGGCATTGAACATTTTTTTCACATTGTCCTTTTTAAACAGGGTGCTTTACAATTACTGCATTTCAAAGAAATACAGACAGCCACCAGCTGGGAGGGGATTATTATTTCTTCTTCCTGCATGCCTCTCTTAGAGCTATGAAGTGTTATGGTCAATCAGTTTACAGTACGTAGGCCACGACAATTTTAAGAACTGAGAAGTAGTTTCCAACAACCCAATTTTCAATCAAAACAGTATAAAAAATAAACTATCCAAGCCTCAACCTCTTTGGATTCCAACACATTTTAAATATAGACAGTAGTTAAAATCACAAAAAGTATTTAAAATTTTTCTATTTCTTATGATTTTGGAATAATCTCTTTAAAAAGCAAGAGCAAATTAAACTCAAATCAGAGCAATGCTGCTGCCCAGAGCATCTTTATTAGAAGATTTTTTGATACCTCAGTAGCTAAAGCTGCCTTTGCACCTGGCTGGCATGAAAAACAGTGGCTCAACAGTAAACAGCAGTTGCACTACCAGCAGCAAGTTTTCCCCTTTAAAGTTGTCACAAACAAAGCCAGAAAAATAAAGAGGGAGAGTAAACCCTGCCAAATATATTTAAATACTGCACTGCATTATTATAAACATAATGAATTCTTGATTTACTTTCCTCAGATATTTCCCCCCTAATTTTTGATAGTTGCAGATTGATGTGGTGGTGAACTGTCTCTCGGAAAATGCCGAGTGTATGGTGAAGAGACCAGGTAGCCTTAAAAATCCAAACACGAATGAGACTGATGAATGCTCTTGGTGGTGCTTCCTCGAGGACTCCTTTCACGACTTCCTTCCTTTATCGGAGGGGTAGAGCTCCAGCATTCAAGTGCCTGCGGCAAGACTCGAGTTTCTAGCAGTGTTCCAAGTATTCAATCACTCTAGAGATAGTTTTCTGGCCTGTTGTCCCAACAGCACACTGGGAAGGAAAGGAGGTGTGGAGGGAAACACGGGACGTTTATTAAACGTTTAAGATGCATTTTCCCACCTAATTTAAGGATTATGTGACAGCAGGTCACAGTCTGGAATGCTATGTTACATCAACCTAAGTAGCAGCAGTTCCCCATTTACACGCAAAGCGGTCTATTTACAAACAGCGGTCTGTAATTTATAATGTCTCAGCCTTAGAAGAAGCCATCATTTAACATCTGCTGTTATTTAAATAAATTTGCAAAAATAATCTTGCAACACCAGAGAGATTTGCTGCAGCTGCCACAGCTGATTTGGTTGAATGAAGGTGATCTTAGGGGGTTTTTTTTGGGGGGGGGGATTTGACTGCTTCTCAGTCTACAATAGAGGCAAGACTAGTGGTGTCATTTGGACAGATGGAAGAGGATAAGTCACTTATCCTGCTCACTGTTAACCCCATTAAGTGGGGTGGGTGGGACAGGGGTTACAGTTCCTTGACAAGTGGGAAACTGCCCCACCAGAGAGAGAAATAACAAGGAGCTATCTCTCCAGATTATCTTCCTATGCCTGCCCTTCTATTACAACAGGGCTTGTAGAAGATGGAATGATATCTACTGGTACATCACTGGGTTATTTACAGTTGAGCAGGAAACTTTTCCATATCAATGAAAAGACTTCTCAATTAGGCTGATGAAACTTAATAATAATAATAAATAACACTGGAGAGGAGAATCAGGATTTTTGCACCAAAGGATTGTGAGCTCAGTTCTGGCACTGCAAACATATATCCTCAGAGGTGCTCTGTGCCGGTGCATCTCGCAAACCCATTTTTTGCACCTGGCTCTGAGTGGTGTACATCCGGAGTTCCTAGTAACACACACACACACAACAAGCTTGCCTACCCTTCCATAAGATGACAGGCATACTGGTATAAGTCATCTCAAGCATTTTGATCTGAAACACCAGACAAATAAGCAATTGTAATATACTACTTACAGTAAGGTTCATGAAACTGAGAAACTTTTTCAGCATTTCTGTCATGATTGAGAAATCCCCTTCAGGCAAGTATGTCCTCACAGTAGTCACATTGATCTAAGGAAATAAATGCAGAATTAGGAAGTTTCTGACAAGGCAATTAAATCGACTTCCCAACACGACGCTAGAGTAACCAACCCGCACATTTATTCTCCTTTCCTGCTCAACATACATCTTTCTTGCAGTACGGGCACGATGTCAGAAACCTGCATTTCCTACAATGCCTTGACACAACGTTACCAAACCTTTAGTAGTTGACAGTTTTTCACTAAAACACAGGAGCTTCCAAGTCACAAATCTCAACGTTTCGTGAAAGTTGGAAGCAAACCCCGAGCCTTAATGGAAAAGCCAGAGCCCCTTCTTGCCCCTTTCCAGTTGCACACAACTATTGAAATAATGTAGCACACAGGAAAATAAAAAGGAGAGAATATCAAGCATATATAAAGACCAACCCACAGGATTAGTTATTCCCATTCTCTGAAGAATGTCCCTTCAAGATTTAGTAATGTTTTTTCATCTGTGGTTATTTACAAGCATGTCCTAGACACTCCAGTTGAGTGTGTAATATATCCTCAGGGAGGGGAACCGGTTAGTAAGAGAGCACATTCTTCGAATGCAGAAGGTACTCCATTTAATCCCAAGCATCGTAAGCAACAGGAGTGGCAAATACATTGGAGAGCTGTTGTTATTCAGAGCTGTTGTTATTCAGGCTAATAGAGCAAGGAGCTGGCTCAGCATGTAGGAGCCTGCTTATTACTGAGAGCTCTGCTGAAAGTATGACTGAATTTCCATTAGACTAACACACTGAAAAGCATCAAACTTTTGCACTTTAATTGACAATGCAATGCAACCCAAAGCTGGGTTGACATATAGTTTTGCCCCTTATGGAAACTGCATTTTGAGACAGCATATGAAGTAGTTGAAAAATTTTAACAACTGAAGTTTAAATTGTAAAATGCCTGTTCCCAAGATCCATTTTATGGTTTCAAGACAGTCTCTTTTACCCAGCCTTATAGACCCATTTAGTAACTATGCAGAAAAGTTTTCTTACTGGACTCTCCTGGCAAAGGCATCCCAGAAGCAATGCTGTGTACGAGGCCACAATGCAATCCTCCATGTGCTTCCCAGCATGCTGAAGGGCTGCAAGTAAAAACAATAATATTTGAAGTATAACCAAACTATATTTTAATGTCACTTTGCCCAAATACTTATAAAGCAGCTACTTCTATGTGTTCTATGTGTATGTGCACATGCACACATAGAGCATAATTCTGTACCCAAGAATGTCAACATTTCTAACTGTGGATATTGTGATTTTGTGGAATGCCACTGTTGCCCAGACCAATACCCTCATCCCATCCCTGTAAACATAGTTAAGTTTATTCCCCCTGCAGACGCAGGGCAGTGTGATAAATTAGATGTTCAGGTGGAAACCATAAAACGAAGGGAAGGGAATGATTACAGAGAAGAGTGCTGAAAAACAATGTTTAAGAAAGGATCAACTGATACGTTTGAGCCAGAATAAATGGGCCAAAATTAAATAGAAGTATTAGTAAAAAGGGAATATTAACGTTTACTATGACAATATGTCAAGGAGCAACTTTTTGTATTTTGTAACGATAACCATCTTCAGCAAAAGAAGCTGAAGTGAGGCTTGTAAGAATCAGGAAAGTATTTTGATCCTTAATACCACTGCATTTTGGGGAAGAGATTAACTAGGACAAGAGTCCCAGTTGCTTTAAAAGGGAAAGAAAGGATTCTAAAACTGCAGCTCTGACATTTTTTAATTTAGCACTTCTTTCCTTTGCTGACTTCCCCAGGAACCTGGACCTACCTTTATTAAGATCAAGTTCTTCTTCATCTTCTTCTTTCTTATCTTTCTCCTCTGCGTTCTCAGGCTTTTCTGTAGTAACCCACTGGATCTCTCCGCTCGTCTCCTGCCACTCCCCACTCTTGTCATGTTGTGCAGCAGGAGCTTCCTTAATCAGTTCATCCGTCTGGCTCTCTGCCAGCTGCGCTGCTCGCTCACGCTCAAGGAACAACTGAGAGGGAAAATTCCACAGATGATGAGTCATGAACCCAAATGCTACATGCGACTTAACTGGCAGCAGGGAGCATCTCATCTGTGTGCCTTCCCTTGCTTAAATTAGCATTCGCTTTTGTACTGAATGTTTCATCCTGTCATCCCTAGGCAGCGTTCGAAACTCCCATTGTTCTAGGTGCGCTTTGCGACAGGGAATTTCATTAATGAGAGCAGCTTCTGAGCTCTGGGTGCAGTACTGCGCCGAAGAATTCAGATTAAAACAGCCACTGCTGGAAGGAAAGGAGAACCGTTTTCTGCCTCCCCACTTCCAGCTACTCTCTGAAGATTGGAGAAGGGGCCCTCTCAAGAATATTAGCGGGGAGGGCAGGGGAAGTATGGCTTTGTTTTTTGCAGTCTTCAGATGAGGACTAGATTATGTGGAAAATGAGCGTAAGATTTTAGCTGCAGTTCATTCATTTTCAGCTTTGTAGTCTTGCTATAAAAAAGCACACCTAGACACTCCGTTGCGGCGCCCATAACCTAGGTTTAAGGTGCCATTTAGCTCCTAGCTTTCATATCTCCGTTTCTAACACTGTGCATAGGCATCCCATCTCAGGCTATAGGAGAAGCAGAGAAGGTACTCTCTAACAGCTCTGCTAAAAGACTACATGCCATCAGGCTCCTCCAGCAACTGTCATCAGCAGACATTCCATCAGGCTGCAAGAGAGATGGGACTACAGGAGCTCTCCATTGGCTCTCCTGGTTTTCCCCCCATTGCTACAGTTCACTACAAGATCTCTGTAAGTAAGAATAAGTGCCTGAGTTCCCCCCACCTACTTTCTCTCAGTGCCTTTTCCTTTCTGATTCTAAGCCCGAGATCAGTATCTGCCTCCTCAATGGTATTTGTCAGCTTTTTTTGGCTGTGGAGCAGGATAAAAATGCCAATAATAATATTTCGTAAAGGAACTGAGGGATTACAGCATAGTACACCAACAGTTGGTGTGCAGCATAATAATAAACTAAGTCCTAATGCCTATGGCAAGAACAGCCAAACACAAGTGAGACAGAGAATATACCTTATTCAGCAGAAGATTAATATATGAGTTTCCAATTCATGCTGCATGTAATGCCCAGTGAAAAATGTAATGCAAGTGAACAAATATAATCTCTTATCTAATGAAGAAATAATTAAAGAGGCAAGCCAAATGTTCACAACTATGTTTGACTCAAAACTCTACAAAATTTGATCCTCCGCAAATTAATCAATTATTATTGGCAACAACAACTAAGGGGAACACCTTGTTCAAAGGTAAAATACAAGTTGCTGAGAAGAACCAGTTGATGGCCATCACAAGGATGCTCTTTGTGGGGCTCCCAGTAACATCTGGTTTTCCACTAAGATAGTACACAAGACGGCTTCAATTATCCCTTGCATGGATTAAATCAATGGCCTATAAAGAGATGTATGGCTCAAAATATGTTGGGACAAATAAGTGACTCAGGGCCTCCTCTGGCCTATCGTCTCTGTTAGTTTAAAAGGGATGGGAATGACAAATAGTTCAACATTTGAACATTAGACCAACACTGCTTCTTTCCTCTGGAGATAACTGTTTCTCACACTGCATAAATGGTTGTTCTTTTAAGTAAAAACTATGATTTACCTGAACTAAAGCATGAACAGCAGCCATCCGTCCAGATGTGCTTATGCTATCATTGGCTTCTCCCAAGCAGAAGGAATCAAAGGAACATGTTGTTTCCATATTCACAAGACAGTGTCGATTTCGTGCACTGTACTCTACCAAATTGATTAGCAGACCCAAACCCTGCAAGAAAGGAAGAAAATATTAGATAGTAGAGTACAAAGAACTGTACTTTGCACACTCTCAGGGTGCTCAGAAGTATGGCCAATTTTGGCAAATTCAAGAAGTGGCAAGCCTCATGAAATCTTGGCAATTGCACCTTCAACAACCCTACAAAATATTCTTGTCCATTTACACCAGCCAACATTACCTTATCTTGAAAATGTCTGTCTTAAAGGTCTTCCGAATGTGTGCTTTTAAAGATGAAATGAGAGTATGTGTTTGGGTCCGTCGTCCCCCCCCCCCCATGTAAAGCCTTCTCCCATACCCTTGTCTCATCCAGAAGTAAAGAGGAATTAATTTCATTCTAGGAGTCATACAGAACCATTTGAGATCTGTAATTCCTACAAATGTTTTGCTAGAGGACACACCAAATTCACTTTGATCACTGCCAAAGACTTGTCCTTCGGAAACAGCCATCAGTGCAAAGATCAGTTGTGTTGCCTAAACCATGAAATAATCTGCCAGTCAGTGTCTGTGTATCCACCCATTTTGGCATGCTCTAAGAAGATTTATTTTTTTTTTTATTACTTTTTTCCAGTGGCAAATATGTTTTACCTGAACCTATTACGGCTTTCATTCTACTGCTGTTCACTTGGTTTTTTATGTTTTATGATGTTGTTTGACTGGTGCTTGTTGTACTGATAGGCTTATACTCAGAAATGTGTTGGGAATCACAACCCTTTCCTAACAGAGAAATGATATGATCAGTTAACAGTAAGGCTGTCATGTTATGAACCAGTGGAAGTTTTCAAACAGTTTTCATGGATGTCATGTTAAATGTGATATACTGAAGTTAGCACAAGTAATTTTTAACATGTAAGCCTTACATTTTCTAGAGGCATTTTTTAAAGTTTTTCTTACCAGAACCCGAATATCAAATCTCTGTTCTTGAGGTAGAAACTTTGGAACCTGAAGCACACAGTTCAGCGCTGTGCCAATAAGACCATCTTGTTCACCTGTTTTAGTGCTACCCCACTCTGCAAACGTTAAAGGATATAAATGCTGATTAGACATTTAAAAAAGCACAGGCATTTCAAACATGCATTTACACCACTTAAAAGTAGCAACTGGCAATAACACCTGGCCATGATCAAATTTCAGATTAAGGTTTTGGTCCCACAAACAAATCTCTGATCAAGTTTACACCTCTCCCAGGCAGACACACCAGTCTGCAATGGAGGAGACTGAATCTCACCTTTTACACCCGGTAACTAAACCAGAACGTAAGCCATCTAAGCCCAACGTAGCTGGGAATATTGCATTAACCCATCATGACTCTCTGGTGCCATAGTAGGTGAAATAACTGAACAGACTAATCACGATAGTCATCTCAAATGTAACAGAGTAGAAGCCAAAAGAGTATTTTTGACATTTCTGCTTCCCAACTCATACCTAAGTGACATGTGCAAGGTCAGCCAAAAAATTCAGGCTGCCTTATGAGAGACAGTTTGTTTTCCATTGTTCTAATTTGGCAGCCAGGCACACTCACCCGCCTCAAGTTTGTAAACTGAAAACCAACATTTGCAGTACCGACACTAACTCTACTCAAATGATAGCTGCATGCATATTTCACATTTGCAGCACTGTTTTGTGGGAGCTGGAAGGACATTATTACACCTCTTACTGTCCACCTGATTAACCAGCCACCTGGCCTAAGCATAAATACAGGAATACTTTTCTCTAGACGTCATGGGAAACAATCCGACAGGACAGATGATAATCTGATTTTATGCTTTAGGATAAGTAACTTACCATTATCATTTGCTAAATTGAGTAAGACACCAATGATGGCTCTCATACAGTCTTCCACTGCCTTACCCACATGGTTTGTTACATTCTGGTGTGGCAGTACCCTACTGTCTGGAAGACAGATGGTGTCTTCTGCACGGTTGTATCTCTGGATCAACTCCTCACAATGCTGCAGTGCTCTGAAGGTTACAAAAAAAACAAAAACAAAATATACAACGCAAATCATTTTCATATCAGTGTGACAAAATTTCTTCACGTAAAAAACCTAGTTCCAGCTGTAAACAGCAAGCTTAGTTTTCATTTATCATGCTGGTTTAATGGTAACTAGCGACACAGTCCCCAAAATTATATTAGAAAGCATCATCTCATGTACTTTTTATTAGGAAAAAAGGTCCAAAGGTGCACTTCATAGTGATCTAGTCCCAGATTCTTCACACAGGAATCTGCAACATATTAGCAGCACAAAGCACTTTGGATCCAGTAAGTATTGAAGTAAGGCGTTGAAAAAGCAGAACCATAACTGGTATGTTAGTCACTTGGCCCCTTTTATGTGCACTAGTTGTCTGGTCATAAAGCTAAATGTGAACAGGACTGTTTGCACTTAACACCAAATGTCTGCAGTAAGATTATTTAAAAAAAATAAAATTATTTATTTGGTTTTTCAGATTAAAGTTTTACAATCACATATCCAATATCCAACATAAAAACACGATTCCAGACAATCTCCTGAACTTCCCTCCTCTGTGGGTCCTATTGTTAGTCATTTCCTCCTGCATCTTTTATAATAATCCAAATCTTTTACATCTCCATTAAGTCCAAAATTCACCATTAAACTACAAGTGTTATTCCAATCCTACTAACAATTTTAGCTGTTTACAGCGGTTTTTAAGATAAATTATAAATGTCCCCCATTCCTTATTAAAATTTGAGTCTTCCTGATTTCTGGTTCTTCCGGTCATTTTTGCCATTTCGGCATAATCCATAAACTTTTCTTTTCTCTAAACCACCCTGAGATCTCCAGGTATAGGGCAGTTTATTAAACAAACCAACAAACAAACTTGCAATTAGAATTTTTAACGTTCGTGACGTATTTGATAGAGAGATGAAGTCATGTAAAGCTAACTCTTGTAGACACAATGCTAATTCCAGGTTTGTGTCTTCATTCAATTATGGCAACAGATTAAGCTTCTCCCCCATACTATACACTCTAGAGGCTTGCACAGAAAACATGCATCACTGTATATGGCCATGTAATTCTCTTTAATTGCTATGATTCAAACGTAAGTAAATGTATACAGGGTTTATGTCAACAAATTTCCCTCTCTGGAACCCATAAACTACATATAAATCTTCCTGTCAATATTTTTACTCTGCTTGAGTGCTGACCAGAATTTCTGAAAGCACTACTTATGTCACCCCCCCAATCCTGTGAGTTCCATAGGGAAGTTGTTGAAAGAAAAAGAAGTTCCCCCAAATTGAGAAGCACGTATAAAGATAATGTGGGGTGTGTGTATAATGTTTGTATGGAAACATTTCACAATCAAAAGTGATTTTGATTGCAAAACTTTATCATACAAAACATAATTAGCAACAGAAGTTACTTCCAGCAGGTAGAAAAAAGCATATCAGTAAGCGGAAGCAGGAAACGATCTAACTCGCTTTCCCCCTCATTTGAAAATACTAAGCTGCAATACACACACCCATGCTGAGGAAAGCTATCACCAAGATCGCAGTGTTAATACATAACCTAACAACATAAACCTTTAAAGAAGTATACCATACTGTGTTTTAAAAAGCATTCATTAGAACTTACTTAGCTGAAGAGACAATGAGCTGCGAATCCTTATATGCTATCAAGTAACTCTGATTTTCTGGATTATGAACTGTTACCTAAAAAAGAAAAGAAAATATCATACAGCTATCATCCTTTGATGTGCGGGTTAAGCTCCTTTCACCTTCTGAAAGAACACTATGCTTTTAACAGATCTCTCAAGCTTCTAGAATGCTGCAATTTAACATTCTGCTTTGTGCTAAGCAAGCACCATTAACTTAATTTATAGAAACCTGGATTTTCTAGAACACTTGACGTTGCCCAACAGCCTGGGCTAAGGGAATAGGTTTGAGCTGGGAGATCTCCAGCCTAAAGCAAAAAGCTAGGGAGTCCTCAAGCTAAACAGAACAAACTCAGGGAAGCCTACAAGGCCAACTAACCAAACCCTCAGCCAGTTTAACTTCTCCAAGCCTGGCCATTTCAACACTACCCCCACTTAGAGCTGACTGGGCAGGCGGAGGTGTTACAAATAGTATATTGTTAGCTAAGAGCCTCATTAACATATAGAGCCAGCGCCACATTTTTACTTTGGGCTTGGTAAGGAATTCTAGAGTCACCGTCCCACCATTAACAGGAAGTGAACGAATAATATCTCTCATGATAATACACACACAGACATGCTAATATACAAATGGACCAGGGTTTCTCAAAATTGGATCTCCCGCTGTATCTGAACTACAACTCCTGTAATCCCTAGCTAGTGGGACTAGTGGTCAGGGATGATGGGAATTGTAGTGCAAAAACAGCTGGTGTCCCAAATTTGGGAAACCCTGAAAGAGACAAAGCACCTTGTGTTCACAAACATAAATACTGTCAAATATACATGTGTGTTAGTCTACACACACAAACAGGTACATACAAGCTCCCCTCCAATGTGGCTGCAGGTCTCCATTTCTCTCCCCCAAGGAACCAAAAAACAGAATAGAAAAAGGGAACAAAGAAATTCTCCCCACCCGCTCTCTCTCGCTCTCCCACACACACACCTTGTTAGCAACATCTTTCACCTCAATACCATTTAGGAAAGCGCTACCAGTTAGACATTTGCTGAAGTGAGCTAGTTTTTTATAATTAGATTCAGAATGCCCAATCTGAATATGGCCCATCAAGCTTAACCCAGGGCTAACCCAAAGCAGTGTAGTAGCTAATTAACACAAATGGCACACAAATAGAAAGAAGCTATATGGATAGAACCCATTGGTCTGACTTTCCTCATCCCTGGTTCTGGACCATTAAAAATAAATCACTCTTTACGAAGTTAAATACTTACGCTTTCTAAAACCCGTAAACATCGTTCTGCTCCCCATAATGAAGCAACCAATTTCTCTTCATTTTCATCGCTGCTTAAGTGATCCACACATTCTTTAACTAAGAAACAAAGAGTTTATGTTATTACTAAACTGTTAAAGGAAGTATTTTTTACTTTCCAAAATTGCATGTATGTGATGAAATACCCTAATACTCTAATTATGTTTTATCAATATACTTTAAGCCAACTTGTGTCACACACACACACACACATATAAAACACAAAGAGGCCAATTTAAAAATACATGTATGTCGTGCACATATATGACCATATTCACACTTCACGCTAAATCAGAGTTTAGCCCTAAGTGAATGGGCCTGTACAAACCTTCTCCTACCAAGTTAGGAAGAGGGCATCAGAAGACTTTAGCTTCACTCATTCAAAATCCAGAATTAACTTCACTTTCAAACTAGGGGTCGTGGTTTAAAAAAGATTTCATAACTTATTCGTTGGCTTGTTATGAAAGTTACCTACAGTTGTTTTAAACCAGGACCCCGGTCTGAAAGTGACGTTAATGTTAAGCCAGGATTCTGTAAAATTGAAATTAAACTGTGCTGAAGTCCTCCATATGGCAGCAAGAGGGAAGCAAGAGGGGAGGTGGGGAGCATGAAAGCCAACCCTTTGCTTGGGCATGTTTAGGCTAATCTGCATAGAACCAAACCATGACTGGTTGGTTTATCTAGTGTGATACATATACTGCTTAGCTGATTTTTTTTATAAAAAAAACCAACAACACTAAGTGGTTTAGCATTACATGTGAACGCAACCATAGAGTTATATGCCTGGGTAGCCTAAGCTATCAAATTGTAAAATGTACGCAGAATACAGATAACCATCTGCTATCATTTAAAAGATTTTAAGATGCAATCCTGACTGTCTCAAGGATTTGGCAAAACCACACCACAAGTCTTGTAACTCAATCAACACCAAGTGATCATGACACTTGCCCAACAGCCCTCATGTCAGATGTGCATAAATGTCAAGTAGCAAAGCACACAGTAACATGACTGTCATGGATGTCAAGAGAATCCAGTCTGTACCCTGTCCTACAAGGCCCAGGCATACTTCCAGGAAAAGTCCACTACAACTTCCCAGCAATGGTGTGCCTCAGGTCAGTGGGGATCAAGTGATACCCACAACTTCAGATACAAGGTTTCAGTCCTGTGGCAGCTGATACACATAGCCAGAACTCTCCATATAACCTCTGGCAGGGAAAAGCAAGAGCTACGTAGGATACTGATTCTTGTAAAATAAGATTCACTTCAATGAGGACAGCTGATCCATTCCTATCCATGTGTAGCTCTTGCCACAATCCATTTCCTTTGCTCCAAAAGGTACGCATTATCAAGACAAACTCTTATTCCCAAGGTCATCATTGGGATGGCTTGCAATGTTAAAATTTAACTAGGGAACTGAGCACTCCACAACTACTAGGCTCATTCAGCAAGGAGTACCAACAGGCCTCTGCTGCAATGGTGGGGGGGGGGACCTCTCACAGAATTAACTATGATTAAGATCTCTATTTAAGTTACTGATGGAATAAATTAATAGGGCAACTTAGGAATTTTATTTCTTTGTTCTCTATTGGGGACAGTTCTTTCATGATCTTGTAGAGTATACCTTTTTATTGGGCAAAAGTTGAAACTAAGGTCATATCACTACAGTTGTATATATTATTTTACTACTGCAATAGCTAAGTTTAAGTACACACACTACAAGAAAAGGGTTTTGCAAATTCATAGCATTCCATAGGCTCGTCTATCCAACGCATCAGAAAATTTCACTATCTGCATGTATTCTAATACACAGTCCTTTCATTCTACCACACGAGTAATATATAAACTACCTTCTAATAATAAAAGATATATACTTTAATTCTCACTCAAGCTATGTGCATACCTTTATCTACAATGTGATCAAGACCACCAAGAAGTCGCAACTCTTCTTTAAACCAGTCTCCTGCCCGTTTTGAAGTGAGAGAGAGCAATGTTTCCATTGCCAAATGCCCTGTCTAGAAAACACACACAGAGAAAAAATGGTTTATAAATTAAAAGCAGCACCTATCAGGTACTTCTTCCATTAACACTGTCACTTGAATCTCGATTACATGATTATGTATTATAAGTTTGAAAGTGCAGGTTAATTAACCACCAAAATATTTTACTGCTCCGTGCGTTTATAGATTATTATTGTATCTTAGCAAAATGCTGCTGCGCTATCACCATGTCTTACTCCCTTCCAACTCTTTTGCTACTCGCAAAATAAATGAATTCATATGCAAAATCAAATTGAACCATTGTATTTCTTTACCTAGTCACCTAAAGCCAAAACTATGTATAGTCCAAACACATTGGGTTCAATGATGGGTAGGATTGCCAGTCATTTTCCCTAGAACCGCCCTCCATCCCCCCCCTTTTTTTGCCTCATGCATAAACCTGAATGCACACAAGTTAAATGCATGTAGGTTGCGGGCTTACTGTACAATAAAAGTGCCTGCCCAATATCAATAGGCAGGGAGTTCCAAAGTACAACAGCTGCCACACTAAAAGGGGTTCTATGCAGCAGCTTTAACAGTGTCAGTTCCACAGACTGAAGTGGTCAAGTGGGGATATATGGGGTGAGGCGATCTTGCAGGTAAACTGGTCCCAAGTTGTAAAGGGCTTTATGTACTAATAGCAACACACTGAATTTTGCTCAGCAGCAAACTGGCAAGCAATTCAGATCCCAGAGCACAGGTGTCAGATGCTGACAGGGTCTCACTCAAACAGGCAAAGTTTGCAGAAATACACAAATGTTTTAAGGGGGGCAGGGAATCCCCCAACACAGTCCAAATGATAACTTCTCCTGCTCAACAGCCACAGAATTCAGAGTTGTCTGGCTGCTGTTGTATTTTTGTGGGGGGAGGAAAAAGGAATTATGGAAAAGGAATGGGTGCCTGAACAGGAAAACACACTGCGACCTCTTATACTAGTAGCATGTAAAGATTTCATACCAGATAGCACATTTAGCCCTAGTAAAAGTGGACATTTTTATACACACAGAATCACGAAAATAACCGATTTCAGCTCCCACTCTATCAAGTGAAATATTATTCAGAAAATTCATTAGTGTTTAATTATAGAATCAATTAACTACACTATTTTTGTGGCTGAGCTAAACAGATCTATTTGTTCTATACCGTCTGCCTATTACCATGAAGAAGAAAAAACCATGAGATGAAAACTGCACTGTTAAATACTTAAAAGTGTTTGGGTTTTATCTTTCAAGAGTTCAACACTCTTCATCTGCCCTAGAATTTTTAGAAGATGTGAGAGAAAGAAGCCATGACTACACTAAGTGATACCTGCAGGGATCACTGCTGTTATTTCAGAAGTGCCAGGGTTTTCCTACACTCTACTGTTCTAAAAGCATCTTTTAAAAGTTAACTAGTTTCTACCCACAAAAACAGCAATAACACCTGTACCATTTTCACATTAGAGAAAAATTAGGTTAACAGTCACACAACCTACCGTTATATTTTCTAGATCAAGGTGTTTGTTGTGAACAGTTTCACAGAGTCTTCGGATTTTTTCCTTAATCTTGTTCATGTCTTTTTCATTGAGCAACTTGGATGAAGAAGAGTCTTGTTCTAGTTCCAGAAGCCGGATCATTAAATCTAAGCTGGCTCTATCTAGATCCATGTTCAAGCGATCTCTGCTCAAGATATACATTAAAGCTGCTGTACAAAGTGATAAATTCTTCAGTGGAAAGGAAAAACAGGAAAACAAAGTAGTAAATATTTGGTTAAGATGCAGAAATCCAGTATGATTTAAACATGAATGTAAGATCTGTGTGCAGTGTATGAAAATTCTGACATGCTTAATTAACACTAGCTAGGCTCCCAAAATCTTTCTGCATTCACAAACTATTCCGTACTTCAACTTCAAATTCCAACTGCAACTCCTTGTTGCAGTTGACAGTTCTGCAGTTGACAGACTGTTGACAGTTCCATGATTCATGGAATTGGCTTTTGTGAGGCCATGAGGTTTAAATATAAATTTTGGTGTGTTGGCATTTTATTTCAGTCCATTTCACTAGTCCTCTCTTTCTGGATCCTTCCCTCTGAACCGTTCTATGAACCCTCTTCCTTTTATCTCTCTACTCACTAGCTGTCATCTCTCTTGCACCCATTTGCACACACAGTTCTCTTGTCCTCTTGACACACCATGTTTGCACAGTTTTGCTTTTCCATTCACACATTCTCTCCCTGCACCTCCATTTCTCAGGTACCCACTTGGCTGCCCGTCTCCAAAACCCAATGCTGCCCCTCACAATTCTCTTTACCCTTGTCTCTCACTACTGTAGTTTTCTGTCCATCAGCCCCTCCATCCTGTATTTTTGTATCCCTTCTGCTGGCCATTATTTCTTCTCACTGTGTGCAGCAAGAACAGCACTGAGAACTTTAATTCAAAATACAAAAATGATACACACAAAAATGGGCTGTGCAAAAATGGCTGACTGCAACAGACTAGAGAAATTGGTTCTAAACCATCTACACCACTATGAATCCAGAAATATGCCATGCTACAGATGCATTCTTTCCTCCCCACTTGTGATGGGCTTCAGGAAGTCTGACATGCCACCACAAACAAGGGTAAGCCCTGCCACAATCAAAATAGTATTTTTTAAGTCCTCCAAGGAGTTACAGTTAGCCCACAGACTTTCATTACACAAGTCAGGGGCAAGGTTATGTCCAAGCAAAAGCTTTTTGAACTCTCAGTTTAGTGGTTCTCCAACTTTTCCCCAAGGGCTACTTAAAAATTGCTGAGGGTCTTGGCAGACAAACTTAACGATTTTTCTGCTTGCTACAACAATTATAATGCACAGTACTAGATGCTGCATTATTTTTAAATAGTATTTCTTTCGCTTCTTTCATTTCTTAGAGATTATATTTCAGTGCATTCCGAAGAATTTAAACTGCAATAAAATAACACACAACAGACGAAATAAAAACACAATTAAAACCAGTATGAGTATTTAAGTGATGGATGTGCCATTTCACATCTGCAACCACAACTCTACATACGTGGTGATGCTGCGAGTCATCCAGTGTTTTGAAGACCATAGCTACCATTCCATGTGCTCTCAAATGCATTCGGAAACTGGGCATGGCGCACTTTGTCGCCAGGCTGATAACACTAAAAACAAAACAAAACAAATCTTATGAACTAAAGTTTCTCCAAGTCTCTAGCACAGAATTTTAAAGAATTCAACAACCAACGGAGAGCCCAGGTTGCCTGCCCGCAAAACCCCTACAGTCACGATGAAGCAATCAAATGACAAAGTGCACACCACAGGACAATGGCTTCGTGTCAAGCAAACCCAAAGCGCGTAGAGGAAACTTTGTCGATGAGGTACTACCCAAAAGTGCAGGCCTGTAGCACAAATAGCCTGACAGTCAGACATGTTTCCCACTCCCAGTGCAGCAGGCCTATAGCAAAATCAGAAGCAGTGAGCAATTTGACTCAAGGTGCTCCTCTGTGGACATAGTGTGCCTGGCAAGCGTATGTAGTGAGGAAGAAACCCCCCAGTGCTCCACTGATCCCCTTCCCCATCTCCCCTCTATGACTACTACTATGCAGTGTGATGCCCTGGGAAGCAGCTGAAATCAGGAAGTTGTCAATGTTTACAATCAGCTGGCTAAGCCACAAACCAGCAAGAGAGCTGCCACCATCACAGCTCCTGTCAATCACTTGTAGTCTGGTCCCTTAGTTAAGGACAGTCCAGCAAAGAGGATTGATCAATGCTTAGTTTACAGAGGGAAGAGCTTCAGTGACTGAAGAGCTCCAATCAAGATGTCTGCACACAGTCACAAACATTTAGAGATCTCCTATTCGTTTTCTATTTACCCTGTACTACCTCAGAAAGATCAAGCTACATGAAACAATCAGGTATGCATACATGTACAACCTTATGCAGAGATACCATTATGTTTTTTGATAGTGGTATTCTGATGACACAAGCTCTTTCTCTTTCCAGCCGATTCAGTGCCAGCTGTCTGGTGAATTTACTGTATCTGGATCAACATGCTAACGATAATGGTTAAGGCTGGAGAAGGGGTGCCTGCCATCAGCAGTCTCGCTCTGCTGTAGCAGACAACACCAGTTTGAAACAAGATTTCTTCATGGAAAGAAGGGTGAGACTGACTGGCTACATATGCAATTGATTAATTATTAACCTATTAAAAGCAACTGATGAATTATTAATCTAATCTATGTGACCGTCTGGATGTTTGACCCACCCTAAAATGTAATCCAACTATGGCTCTGATCTTGTGTTTTTCTGTTGCATTTGTGTAAGTTTAGTGTCATTTTTTAGTTTTATTTTAAACTACAGCAAGTTTTCTTGAGCACTCCCTGAAGATGAAAGAGGGGTTGAAAAATGAATCAACGAAATACTTTTGTGATAACTACTCAGAAAGAAAAAGCGAACTAGGTAATAACAATTAATAACTTCCTTTCACCAGTGTGTTTACCCAAGTAACTATTCAATGCTTTCTTTAAACAGTATGAGACATTCCTTATTAACCATATGGGGAATAAAAATCACACCATGCAACTTCAGAACAATAGTGGGAATTATTTCATTTACCTATTTACTGTGAATGCATTGTCAGGTCAAAATCTGGCTACTATATTCTCTTGAGAACACAGAGAACAAATAGCTCTCCTTATTAACAAGTATGACTTAAGCTATACAGATTGACTTCCATTCAACATCAGCCCAATTTACTAGCAATACTTTTTACACAACTGCACCAGTACATGGGTTCTCCATAGGACGTTCCTGAAGGAAACAAAATTGCTATGTGTATATTATTAGCACATTTCTGCTTTCACCTCCCAATGGTGCAATAGTCTACAATGCTTATGAACACAATACACCTAACAAGAAAAAATGCTATTTGGTAAATGTGGAAATGCTATTATTAGAAATATCTTACCTAAGGCAACGTGTGTTTAGGGGCTGATTGCACTTCAGTCCACTTAACAAGTATTCAATATCATCGGTGAACTCTTGATTCTCTCCAAATTCTACTACATCATTGAAGTGCTTCACATGTTGAACAACAGTGTATAACTGGAAGGCAGATGTATAAAACTTGTTTTTAGTTTTAGAGCTCCCATTTAAAAGACTACTTTATCTGGCAGCAACAGAAATCATCAGCCAGCTCAGAGTGATAAGTTATCTATTTTTAATAGGGAGGTTTCTCCACCTGGCCAATTGTTCTTTGGATCATAAATGGTAAAAAAATCTTTCACCAAGTTTACTGTCGAAAAAAGAAAGTTTTAGATATTCCACTTACTTCTTTATCTTCTTTCCTACATTTCAAGGCAGTTACTATCTCTTGATAGGGTTGAGTGGGTATGGTCACAGTTTTTATCACTTTGGGAGGTGGTGCAGGAGCTTTGAACACTCCATCATCTTTATGAATTGCCTCCTTTGAAGACAGCCTTACCTATTAATGAAAAGTACTTGAATGGGTAGATGTTTAAGCCTTATATGAACACCAAATAGGTAACAGAAAATTATGTGCATTTGTTGCATTCATCCACTGGGATTTTCAGAGGCTTCAAAAGTGCAAATTAAATGAGTGAACACATGCTGTATGTGCAAGATGATTACAATTCAGATGTCGTAGGGTATTTTTTTAAAGGGCCTCCAGGGGGCAACTGAAATGGAAGTACAGTATAGTGACATCCTTACCATTTACTTTAAGAATCCAGACTAATGGAACCACATTTAAGCTTTAAAAAACTAAGCAGACATACACGAACCCAAAAATATTTTAAAACACAATGGCAGCTGTTAACTGCTCCCTCTTATATGTCCCTGAAACCATGCTCATGCTGAGCCATAGAATCATTCAAAATATTATTCCCCCAACAAAATCATTTTGTACTTTCATTTTTGGCTGTGTAATGGAAACACTTTCTGTGCACAATTATCACCTCCAGTTATTTATATGATTTGGAGATGTCTTTGACCAATAAAAACCCTGATTTAAAATTGTGTGGACTGAGGACCAATAACATTTCTAAGTGCATTATAAAGTAATAGATGCAAACATTTACAGCTAGCTGTCACAAAAAATAACTTGTTGAAGCAATTTGTATTTCAGTTTAAATTACATAAACCATCCCATATGCTAAGAAGTAAACATGCAGTAATGAGTTTGGATTCAACCTGCATAGCCACATACAAAAGAGAAGCCTAAATGTAAGAAACCAATGTCAGTGGACAACGTATTCTTTCAATCTAAGAAAAGGTAGTTAAAATATCATTATTATTCCTGGTTAAATTCATAACCATTGTCATACTAAAGGCATGACACAACCATGGAATATGCTAGTTTTTTTTTTAACCTTAATATCCAGCAGTGTCTGCAACACTGCCCTGATGTATACTACTATAATTTTAAGCCATTTCTCAGGCTACTTCTCCTGGTGTAGATGAATCATCTCTAAGCACTGGGAGGGTTGGCAGAGGGAAAACAAGATCCCCTTACTCACAGGGACACTTGGATTTTTCAACACCTGTGATGTCGGAAGAGTCTCAGATTCTGGTTGATTCCAATGTCTAGCATTGTATACAGCTTTTGTTGGTGACTGCAAAACAAAACAGTTGGAATATTCATTTAGAACCTAACCAGCCATTTATAAGAACACCCATTTCAAATCCTCTATGAGATTTATTTTACATCATGTTTTGTCTTCCACAAAACATTTCACGGGAGTTTTGAACATTAACACTGACATGACAGTGCTTTACTCCCTTAAATTCTAAGAACATCAGAACAGAACTCATCATCATGACATTATGTGCAAAACTAAGCTTTAGAAGGTGTATATATTTGTCTCAAATTCAAGATTTTCTATCAGTTAACATAGTCATGGGGGTGTGGAATAAACAAATATTTCACATTATTCATGTCCTAAAGGAATCTGCATTTTAGTTCACTAGTCATGGACCTACAACTCTTGAGTCTGTTTATTAGCGAGCCATTATTTGTTGCCACAATCAATTGCCACAATCAATGGCCTCCCTCTCCATATTCCAGAGAGCTGGGGAGGTTTTGGGACGGATATGCAATCTTCTCTCATTTGAGCTGGAGTACAGAAAAAATAAAGTCTCTCTTCAAAACAGCACTTCTTACGTTCACCAACCCACAGTTCAAATGAGAGCCCCTGAGGATATCTGGTGAACAGGACAACAAGCAGCACACAGAGAGCCCAGTAACATTCACCTCCGGTGAACAAATGGTGGGTGCCTGTTGCAAATTGTTTTCTATCAAGATATATGAGAAATAAAGGAAGTAAAGGACCTGAGGAGCAACCAGCAGGATACTAGCATGCTATAAAATCCAGATGGGTTTTTCATCCTATTATATTTCCATATATGCATTCGTTCTTGGAAACATGCACTATGAACTACTAGGCTCTGGGACTGTCTCTTAAACAAAAGTACTACTAAAACCATGACAGTCTAATTTCATTGGTACTACTTACCCTCTTTGGTCCACTAAATATCTTCCGTGTGTTTTCCTTAGACTTATCACCTTGTGGATTTATGGATTTCTTATTGCTTTCAGGAACACTGGATGCATCTTCTGGAAACTCTAATAGCTCTGCCGGGATAAGAGTAAGACAAGGAGTTGTAATTTTTCAAGTTTGTATCGGGGAGGTTTCCTTCATGTAGGGTGAAACGTTCAAACACACTGAGAACTGGGTACTGCATACTGGGAGGGAATTAACAAACAGTACTTTGCAGCAAAAGTGCCATTTGTTTGTTTATCACAAAAATGTGTGTGTGATCTGTTACAGAACATGCAGCCTACTCCTTTTTAAAAACAAACGAACATATTTTTATTAAAGATTTCTTGGTTTACAAAAGTATGTGCAATGTCTCTTTTTTCAAGTTACATTTTCCACAGATCAGTTTCATTTGTTGAGACATTAGTATTACATTAGGAGGAAAAGTCTCTCAGCAGCCTTCTCCTTTTGACATAAACATCAGAGGAGGCTAGTCTACATTTTAAAAAGGGAACAGTGGAATTCAGATGAAAACTCTAGTTGAATATATAAAATTTCCCCCTCCCAAAGAAAAACAGGTGGGGCTGTAGGGATTTACCACAAATCACTCTATTGTGGAAGGAATAACAGTTTCAAATGCACATTCTATGTTAAATAAAGCATAGCTTAAGAATAATCACATGAACATGAAAGCTGAAATCAAGTTATCAACTCATCAAGAACATACAGCACATTACATTACATAGTCCTGTCACAATCACATCATATAGAAACAGGTTTCTGCAAGTCTTATTAGCCAAGTCCTGATTTGTTAACACCTTCAGCTCCACCAAGTCCTGTGCCAGACAACGCAGGGAAGGGGTCTAATATTGCACTGCACTTTGAAAACAGACAGAAGCAGCAAGTCTAACCACTACTACCTACTCCAAAGCTCAGTGCATTATGAAAAGCCCCACCGCCCTCCCTTTAGAGCCTTGCGTCTCCTTCCAAAAACTCAGCCTGGCACCTCATTTACCCAGCTTTGGGAAGGCAGCGGGAGCATCAAATGCATTCCCTCCCACCCACCCCTTCACTGCATGACAACACAGCCTGCAGGTTTCATGTCAAAGTACTCTTGCAGTCCACTCGGTATGAAAAGTTGGACTGCCCTGATCTAGAGATAGGGAAGTCTCATTGGCCCTGTTCTGTGGTTAGGGAAAGCAATGTAAACCAGACATTACAATTGTCTTAGAAAGACATGTAAACCAAACAGGCTTGCAACAACTTACTAGTTCATAAAACAATTGGATTAATAACAGGAGAAAGAATCATCATATAATAGTTATAATTAAACTACACACAACAGAAAGAAAATAAACTCACGAGGCCTGCTGAAAAACCTCCCGTAGTGAAATTAATTGCTCCCATTTCAGGTATTAAAACCAGTTCAATAAATTATTATTACATTGGGGACAATGTGGAAGAGCTTTTTATCTGTGTAGTCCCATCCAAAAGCATGGAAGTCATTATTTGATACTGCAGTCATGAACATGTGCAAGTGAGCCAGGCTCTTGGGTGTTCAGCTATTTTGATGTGCCTACTAAACATTACTCTATTCATGGTCATGGTTTTAAAGCTACACTTTCACATACAAACCAACAATGAATCCCATTTCATTGCGTTCTCTCCAAGTTATCCACCTCTTTAATTCCATCATTCCTTTTTAACATCCGCACCAACGCAGATTCTTTGGCAGATTCACGAATCATGCATTAACTTAAATCTGCAATAACTTAAATCTTTAGCTAGAAAACTAACTTAACATTTAGGGATCAAATGTTTAGCACAGGGTTGACATTTAACAACCTCTAGGGGGGAAAACTGTTCCTCTGGGCCAAGCAGAAGGCTTGCATTTGGGAGTGGTGCAAATGGGCAAAAATCCCTTCGATGGTAACCCTTCATATTTTACTATATGTTGCTCTGGAGGGGCTAGAACTTGCAAGTGGGCTTTTCCAGGTGCAGGGCACTGTTGCTTGGAAGGTGGAGGTTAAAAAGATACTCATGTGCAAACACAAGCAGTCAGTCATGCCAGCCTCGATCCTGGGTTTGTCAAACTGACTGGCTGTGCATTGGTCAAATTAAAGCACATTAATTAGAACAGTAAGAAAAACTGAATTTGTTGCAAGTTACAAATATGGTAGTCTTCTGAAAGCCACCATTCTTTTACAGAAGATTTACAGACCCCAGGTCACAAGGGGGACATTTCTCACCACATCAAATACAATAAATTCTGTAGCAATTCTGTGGCTGCTTGTGTGATCTGTGTGTTCCTGCTGAAAGATACCTACAGGAACATGAAGCTTGAAAGAAATTAGTTGTACCTTGGATCCCAAACACTCTGGAACTCTGACGTTTTGGTTCCCAAACGCCGCAAACCCGGAAGTGATTGTTCTGCTTTGTGAACGTTATTTTGGAACCTGAACATCCGACGGGGCTTCTGATTGGCTGCATGAGTTTCCTGCAGCCAATCAGAGGCCATGATTTCGTTTTCAAACGTTTTGGAAGTTGAATGGACTTCTGAAATGGATTCTATTCAACTTCCAAGGTATGACTGTATATAATCTATGTGGCTTAAATGGAAGAAAAGTGAGAAGGAACAATCTGAGATAAGTTGCAAGGCACCACCTACCTAAGAAGAAAGGTTGACACCTACAATAGTGGAAAGCAAAGGGCCTCATTCCTGCCATTGCTATCAAGCAACCTTGTAATACCTCTGAAAATGGAGGCTCCCACTTACACAACACTACACTTTACTTCATGGCCATCTCATTTGACAGTTCAATTAGACTCAACAGCAACCCACCTACTTGACCATTAAGACACAAAATTCTGTTAGCAAGTTCACTACTTTAAAGCACTTTCAGGAATATTTAAATCCTCTAGTTGACTACTGTGTGAATTATTACTTCCTTCCAAGAATAACAGCACTCATATCATTATCTTTTATAAATAAAATCTGCTTTTATATGGAGTTTCACTGAAAAGGAACAGGGAGTATTTTGGCTTTATCAGCATGAACCACCACCTCCAAGAAAAAGAGAGGTGAATATTTTGGGACTGGTTTTTGGGGGGAGACACTTGAGACCTGCTTTTTCGGAAGAGGAGCATACAAATAAGTGAGGGCTTTACAAATATTATCCTTTAGCTACCCAAATAAGAACAGAGTTCACTTTCTCTTTGACAGAATCCAATCACCTATCTATGGCAAAGGAACATCATGCAAGCAATCTTCAATTCAACAAATTGCTGCAATGTTTAACATGGCAGAGTAAGGAAGATATGAGAGTTATCTGTTGAGAGGAGATCCATTCTAGCCTTGATATTTTTAGACTATGCTGGAGAACCAATAAGAGATAGAAGACTTCATTTTGAAATGTTTACAGGAAACACAGTCATCTTTGAAGTAGCTGGTTCATAATCTGTCACTCTCCTCAATTCTCTTCTACTCTGTGATTAATTCATGTTTGTTTTGGCTAAAGCAACCATCACTACAATGATTAACCAGTTTATCTTGTCTGCCTTGCTGATCAAGCATTTCATGTGTTGTACTCCAATGGCCCAGTTTAGTTTTGGGAGACTCTGTAGTCAATGAATGAAACTACAGCAACTGCTTCCATTTATTTCACAGGACTACAGTTATCAAACAATTACTGGAGGAGGTGATCTTCATCAGCTTTCTATCTTAGGTCTGGGTGCCTGAAGATTTATAACCTCATATACTTCCACACACTCAAAATTAATGTAACTCACCACCTTGAATGTTTAAAAGTATATGTAAATAAAGGAAAGAGGTCTTGATTATTCAGATCTTCAGTCTGCATATTTACCAATCCATACCAAAAATAAAGATCAGTAACTTGATTTTATCAGAAAGGCACAATGCCATCACTAAGTTCAATTATTTGTTGCTGTTTTCAAAGACAGCCTAACACATACTACAATAAAAATCACATCAATTTCCTAATATTTTGATGACACTTCACTGGAATTTCTGTGAAACAAGATCAGACCCTGTTGACTACACAAAGATGAAGCCACAGTTTCTCAATTCAACTGCAACAGAAAACTGCTTTGAATTAACCAGGTCAGAAGCCCTGAAGCTGACATGCAAAATGTGGGGGCCAGAAAGGGGGGGGGGGGAGAGAGAAAGAGAAAGATTCAGATTTCCACTCTTGGCTTAATGAACCAAATTATTAACTATCAAACTGTAGCTATTAAATTGTGAAACGAGTGCAACAAATTAATGTTACCTGGGTTAGTGCTTGACTGACTGTCTTGTGAATAGTTCTCACTTCCATCAGAACTGGACTGAAGTGAAGAGGATGGAGCTGCCCGGTTTCTTTTTTTATTGACTTTTCTTTCTAACGGCCGCTCTTCATCGTCATCTTCACTTTCACTCAAGTCATCAAAACCAAAGTATTTAATTTTGTAATTTGAGCTTCCAGATGTTCTAGAGCCGCCTTCACCACCCCCTCCTTCATCATTGTCGTCAAACCCAAAGAATTCTAATTTGACATCTTTTTTGGATTTGGTATTGCTAGGTCGAAATCTAGTTGTTGTCTTGGTTGTTGCCATGTCGGCTTTCTTTCTCAGACGTCCTGCTTCTCCCAAATCAGTAGGTGTAGATGTGGCATACTCATCAATACGATCCATAGTGTCTTGTATAGTAACATTACAAACCGACAAACATGATGGATGGAGAACAGTGTAGTCTCTAGTCCTTCCAGTCCCTCTAAAACTGGTCCCACTACTTAAAGCAACTTTTTTCACTGGGTTCACACCATCAGTATTTGAATCACTGTTTGCTTTGGCTAAAGGTTGAAGAGTGCCATCCAGTAGCTTATCAAAATTTGTTGTCCCCTGTGATTTTGTTTTGTTGGATCTACAGTATGTCCGACAATTACTTGGCCTGAGAACAGCTTGCATCAGTTCTTCGCTAATGGTTTCCTTTGGACTTTCCATATCTTCTTTAACCAGATATTCTTCCTTGTTTTTTATCTCTGAAAGTGGTTCATCATCAAAACCCAACATATACTCTCCTCTTCGGGTATCCTCATTCTCATCTTCCCATTCATATAAGCCAGTCACTAATGATTCCTTTGTAAGTGACACTTCTGATGGAGAGTCTCTCTTCCCGATATGGGAGTCCCAAGAATCATGAGATTCCTTCATTTCAATATTGTACCCAGAGATTTCTGCTGTTTGAGCATTAATTATATTATTGTCTTCAACATTCTTGTAGATGAAGTGACTGTTCTCACTGTCGTTAAAAGTCTGTACTGTATCTATAAAACAAATAGCAATAATTAAATATAGCTTATATTTTAAGTTTAACTGCATTTTATTTATACTTTACAAAGAAATAGAGAAATATTCAACAAACAGCAATTTCCCAGTTGGGACACATTAACAAGACAGTTATTTGTTAATATTAGGTTCACTACAATATTACCTTCTGTTTTTAGTGACAATAATCAGGCCTGGGTACAGAACATATCTCCACCCAGGGGCAGGAAAGAGTCGCTCCATAGCTGCAGTTTTTCTTCTGCAGCAAAACCAAACCAGCATTCATGTAACATGTCTGGAGTTTGCTGACTAAAGCTGCCACTCCACCCACTTTCATTACACTCCACCCGGGTTACCCAGTACAGTACCATGCCTCAATGTAAACTCAGACAGGATTGCTATGGACCAGCCTCAGCAACATTCACAACTCTAATTGAATTCAGGTTACAGATCCTTTGACCAAGCCATGTTAACACTGTTTGGGATAGTACTAAACATAGACCAAAACCTATAAAGAGCAATGTTGGAATGGCTGGTCAGATCAAGTTACTACATTTAGTCAGAAGGTCGCAAAATAAATTATAAAGTGATGTATCCAATGTATATCATTTGTTCATAATAGGTTCAATACCTACAAACAGCTTAACATTACATTAGCTGCGTACTAGAAATTTCTGTATTCAATCTTCCAATATTAAGCGCAGCTTATCCACTAAATACACTAGAAGCTTTCTTGCTCCTGTAAACCAATTAAAATTTGCAAAAAAGGAAGTAACTGCAGTTACTGTCATAGAATTATAGGGTTGGAATGGACTCCCGAAGGTGTTCTAATCCAATCCCCTGCAATGCTGGAATATGGAGGTGGCCCTATGGGAACTGAACCCATGTCCTTGGCATTGGTTCACTACGTCAGGTACTGCATTGAAATTTTTTAATGCCTAGGTTCAAATCTCTGCTCAGCCGTGATGCACTGTAGATGCGATTCCAACAGGTCACTTTCTACTCATTCAACCTCAGTTAACATTTTTAACAATGTTTGCAGGAACAATGGCCTGCTTCACAGAACTGTTGTGAAGGCTAATAAGTTAATAAGCATTAAATCAATGTATTAGCAGTGCTTTAACTACACCTAATGAGCCCATTATATGTGGCCTTCTGACTTCTTTCCTAGCCACTGTAAACTAAGGTATTTGCAACACTCATCAAGTTTATTCCTGCAGAAAATCCACACAATGAAGCCAACTAGATATAATAGAAGGATAGTAGAAACAGTTTGATAAAGATAAGCAGTTATTCTCCTACCCCCACAAGACCTAAAAGACTGCTGACAGTTTTATCTATCCTCTCTAGTTTTGCTTTTGTTACATTTCTCATAAACCATCGGTCCCTTTTTTTAACTATGGCTCTGACCCACGAAAACAACTAGAAATATAAGTGGGTTTTTCCTGCTTTACTCCTCTCTTCTGCTAAATGCCCCATATGCTGTGAAAAGTCACTTCTGAAGATGACATGGGTAGGCTGGACACCACCCCACCCCATGACCAGAAATATCTTCTATTTATATTTTCACATAACTGAATTCAAGTCTGCATCTGTCAGTTGAAACGGTCAGAGAAATCAGCAAAATCATAGACCATTCATGTTCAATTTACACTGTTCTCTTTTGTGAAGGTAGAGAAGTGAAGGGAAAAGTCCTCAAATAAAACCTAGGTTGTGGAATTTCCTTCTGGAAGAAGTTTGCCTTGTTGAATTTTAAGTATCAGGTCACACACTTTGCTTTTTTTAGAGGCTTTAAGGTTGCAAACAAAGTTTCGTTCCCTATTGTTTTATCGTTTATTCTTATTTTTAGACTTGCTTTTTAACTACTCACCTAGTCACCACTGGCGACAAAAAAATTCATCCGGGCAAATGAGCAGGCTGCCAAAGGAAGAATGGAGTACTGCCCTGACAGCCTGCCATGTTTCTCTGCCATATAATCTTAAAATATGTGCCAAGCTCATCTCATTAAAACTTGCAGCTGAATTACACATTACCATCTTTATGATGGGACTTGCAGAACCAAGCCTGCCATTACCTACATTTGAGTCCAGGAAAAGAACTTTCTGCTGGTGGGCAATACAAGGTCGGCTGCCTCCATCAGCCATGCTCCTCTACTAAAGGGAGACAAAAATGTCATGAGAAATCTCGAATCAGTCCTGCTATTGGCTATGCTCCTTGCCCATGCTGGTAGCAGGCAGCTCTCCAGAGGAAACCTACCTCTGCCAGGAATGAAGCCATTGGGGAAGGAATACTGCTCACTTACACGTCATAGGGAGCTTCTGCTGCTGCTAGAGTGAACAGGAATGGTGAGGAGGGATGGTGCAAAGTGGCACAACCACTGGGAACTGGCCCAGCCCCTTGTGCTGAAGACTAGCATCAGTCACCAGATGTTGCCTGTATTATGTGCCTACTCTCCTTCTCTAATACAGATCCTCATAAATAACTTGAAGCATGAGGTGAGAGAATTGTATGTACACTACTTAAATGACTGGATTCTGCTTTTTCAAAGGGCCTGCTTCTGCAATGTGTATGGTAACCATGCTTTGTGTCTATTCCTTATGTTGTAATTAGCATACTGTTTTACTGTCTTTGGCAATCTTTATTTGGTTCTTTATTTGTACCAATTCAAATAACACTTCTTCAAAATGGTGAATGGTCACTCGCCTCTAGTAAACAACTACATGTTTTGCAAGTTTCGGCCTGAATTCAAAGTCCTTATGTTGTCCTGAATAGCCTGGGACCCAAATATCTTAGAGAATGTCTTTGCCAAACCAACCTGTCCTGGTTTAAAATCAGCTAAAGGGGCTTTCGTGGTGATTCCTACACGTGATGAGGTCAGAAGTACAAGGGTCTATATCAGAGTTTTTTCAGTGTCAGTTTCAAAACTTTCAAATGATCTCCCCAATGAAGTGCATCGTACTTTTGGAGATGAGGAAGTCTAATTTGTTGAAATCAGTTTGTACAGTACCGTATTGGTCTGAATATAAGCTGCACCCGAATATAAGCCGCACCTTTAAAATTAAAGGGGGGGGAGACAATACCCGAGGAGTGGGGGCCAAGAGGACAGCACTTTCACTCCGCCGCCGGCAGCAGCTTCCAAAAGGTCAGCAACACCATAGCCCCTGATGGGACGAGCAGAGAGAGGCGGGGGCTGGTGGGACTCACATGCCCCTCAGCGGGCTAAAGCCAGGCAGCTAGTGCCAGTCCCAGCACACCGGCTGTACCTCCTGTTCCTCCTCCTAACAGACCCCACTCGCTGTCTTGTCCGCGCTCCTTCCTTCTCCTCCTCACTTGCTGTGCCGCCATCTTGGGAGCCGGCCCAGCCAAAACCAGGCAACATCCGAGCACAAGCCTGCTCCAAGACTATTTTTGTAAGTTCGTGAATATAAGCTGCAGATAACCCTACTTTCCTCACAAATCTCCAGCTATTCCACCCTCACTTCATCACATACAGTGGTACCTCGGGTTACATGTGCTTCAGGTTACACACTCCGCTAACCCAGAAATATTACCTCGGGTTAAGAACTTTGCTTCAGGATGAGAACAGAAATCGTGTTCCAGTGGCGCGGCAGCAGCAGGAGGCCACATTAGCTAGAGTGGTGCTTCAGGTTAAGAACAGTTTCAGGTTAAGAACGGACCTCTGGAAAGAATTAAGTACTTAACCCGAGGTACCACTGTATAGGCTTCAAAACATTCCAAGTCAACAAGTGTAGTATGAAGCTTTCAAAACATACTTACTGATAAATTAAGACGAGTACCTACATTTACATGGCAAATAACCCATTTTCATGTTCCATGAAAAAGCTATCCGCCAAGTGTCTAAAATATTTCAAGATCACAAATAGTTAAACTGAAGCTTCACTACAACTTCTACCAACAGTGGTAATCAAACAAAACTCTCCGCACTGCTTGTGCTCTAAAGCAGAAATGCAATGTCAATTCTCATGAATTCAGCAGTAGAGCTCTTTAAGGATGAATGCTGTTGACAACAGAATTTAGCTTGCTACTTCTGCTTTGTCCTTTGACTATTTCCTACCACGTTTACCAAAATTGCTTCTTTGCTGGGCGAGCTGTTGCTCTAATCTTTATGTAACCTTTCCACAGCCTTCTTATCTAGAATCCTTCCAACAGATGTTCCCTTTAACCACATCCTTACCAGGACAAGCTTGTGTTTTATACAGATAATAAATGATATTTAATAGGAAAGGGAGGCTTCAAGGAATATCATGATTTTATAGGACTATAAATTAGAATCATAAAATGAATTAGGGAAAACTGGCACGACTATGCATGTATCTGCTGTATTACTACTTGTAAAGGACAGAAAAGATAATATAACCATTCTTTAAGCAAACTCCCAACTGTATCATCAAGATAAGTTTTCCAAAGTGACCAAACAGAACCATTACAGAGTTTTTGAGGAATTCAAGTAAAAAAGGAGTTAGAACATGTGCCCATAAAGAGTTGTCTCAGACTACATTTGTAAAGGTCTGGGTAAAACAGGCACTAACTACCAAAGAACATGCACTACTCATGAAAGAATAGTTTATACTCAAAAAACGGATGTGACACTTAGTACCTGACAGTCAAAGTCTGCAGCTACAGAAAGGGGTAAAGGATAGCCCTACACGGATTGTCCTTCTTCCCTCTTAATTTGGCATGGCACCTACATACTTTCATTTCACCTGCATAAGGAGAGCAAACTCCTTCAATCAGCTGTTGTTCATAAACTCATCCAGTTCTGGAGAGAGGAAAAGCATGGAAGATCATGTGTAATAGCACAAAAGCTTTCCATTAGTATGGCATTTCATTAGCAGAGCTCAAGCGTCTATCAGGAGGCAAACATTAAGCAACCTCCTCCCAACTACTACTCATGATTGCACACACCAGAGTGTTATCAAGAAAGCCAGAAGGCAAGATCAAACCCTCCTCACTATGCACATAAAAATCATCCTAGCACTTCTGAACACAAGATCTCTCTGAAATATAAAGAGGTTCTGCTGGTTCTATAGATCAGAGATAGCTAAGCTGTGCCTCTCCAGGTGTTTATGGACAACTCTCATCATCTCTGGCCAATGGCCATGGCGTATGGGGCTGATCAAAAGTTAGGCAACATGTTCTAGATTTTGTGTTTTTGGCTTTCTAGCTGCAAGAGCTATTAGCTTGTACTATCAATTGGAGGAGGCAACATTTACAAAAGCTACATAAATCATTATGATTACTGTGCATCTCAGCATCAGATTGATTACAACATCTCTAATCATAACTCACATTCCTATCAAAAAAAACTGTATACATAGCGGCTGCATTTCTGCATCATGCTAAACCAAAGCTCAGTGCAACGTGAATTAGAAGAAACAAGCAGCAACAAACTGCTTATTTACTTCCCTCTCTTTTCCTCCCATGTGTCTGGACTCCGGAAGGAGTTCAGAAGCGTTTGTTTCAAGTTTTGCTTAACCAGAGCTTGCCATGCCATCTGGATCCAGAACTGTCATCAATCTTAACTATGTTTAGTAGAAACAAACCTGCCTCAATAACTACTGTTTGAAGGTGACTTGTTTGAAACTTATCATAGCTAAGCAGGTTTGTTGGTCCAGAGTCCAACAATTGAACATGTTAAGTGAAATCTTCTGTATTTCTCCTCTAGGATGGACAAGAGTATGGCGGGGTGAAGCAAGCTCATTGTGATTTGTTCCTACTAAATTATGGTTTAGGATGACATGCAAACAATGCCAAATTGACAGTCAAGCAAGTGACCCGCTTTTAAAAATGAATTAGAATCTTCAGTCTTGGACATAAGAGCACAGCAGAGCCCTACTAACTTAAAACATTCCATAACTCTCTGTCTGAAATTTAAGCTGCTGAGGGGGCGACATTTTGTGAGATGCCAGACTTCGAGTGCCCAACTATGCATTTAGGAAAGTAACAAATGTAGTAATTTCCTGGATCACAGCTTATGTGATCAGATTTAGAGATCATATACTGTTATCATATAATATATGTGTATACTACCTTAATTTGATTATCTATGCAGGCACATGCGTAGTGAATGAACACTTGTTGTTTTATCAAGTATTTCAGGAATCCAGATGAGTATTACTCTGTGGGATTTAATTTGAGCACACCAGAGATTTCTGGTAAACATGATCTGTTTTTCTTCAATTCTTGAGCAGGTGGATTTTGCTAATGAGTATTATTGCTCTATGATTTTCAAATGAACCTCACCTCCTGTTATACCTTAGGTCTTTTATCCAACTTTTAAACACATTTTCAGAAACTAGTAACATTAAAATACAGGTAATTACACCACAAGCCTCCCCTTACAGCTATGTATAAAATGCAAAACCAGTTGCACATTATGCCAAGTGAGCAAAACAGAAGCACAAGCAAGTCAGTTTTGTGCTTTCCTTGCTTCTGCAGTAACATACAAAGTGCAGACCCCCTGATCTCATACGAAGTGATTTACATGTTCTATTTTGTAGGGAGGATACTTCAGTCCCTACTCTGCATGTTACCAATAAGACAGCAAAAACAGAACCCTGTTTCAGTAGCATCCTACCTCTAGTTTTACAAATCTGTTTTTTCCTCACAACAGCAGCACGAGGCTTGTCATCCGACAGGGCAAAATAAGTTCATTAAAATGTTTATGGGAGTTATGGGGGGGTTGGTCATTGGTTTGCCACTTAATGCAACATTAAGTGGCATTCAAGTGCTGTTCTTTTTAAACTATTTTTAAGCCTTGCACCACTCTCCAGGATCTCTGCAGCCTCACCCGTAAGCTAGATATTGGAGAGTCCTGGGGCTATGTGCCAAGCAAAAAGCCAAACTTCTGCAACTGCCCCCTCCCAGGACATTTCTTCTGCTCCACTCCAATTTTAGATTTTTCACTTCATCCACAAAGGGCTAAAAAATATCAGCCCTAGTTTCAATCATATTTCTGTTTCTCTTACTTCTCTAATATACAAAGTAGATATTTTGACATTTCTGCAGAGAACTTGACATTTCTACATCACTATAGAGGTGCCTTAAAAATAATAAAGGAAAGAACAAAAGCAACCATACTGCACTTGTCATAAAAGTTATTTTAATCTTAAAAGCTAACACACTACTTAATCACACATAAGTTGGCAGAGCCATTGTAAAGGGAGGAATCCATCGTTGTTTGGGCAACTTCCACTCATACTGGGTGCGGATTCACCTTTCCCTCCTCCGCACTGCACACCTCCAAAATGTGCTCCAGAAGATCCCTCAACCAATTCCTTGCTTCCCTGACTTTCAACTTGCAGCTAGTGAGGACAAATTTATTAAACGTTCCAACTTGCAAATATGTGAAGTTTATGAAACTTCATCTCTCACAACCAGAAATCCCTATGCATAAGCCCATGCCATGGAACAATTAAAGCAGAGGATCTGATAAGCATCTGAATCTGAAAGAAAACATTATTTGGTCAAAAGAGTGGCCAACTTGGCGGACTTTAGTTGTTAACTCTGAAATTAACTGTATTATCCAAGCTTACCTGCTATTACAGTGTTAACACTGCTGCTTTTGAGGTCACCATCCTCCATATTTCTGTTTGAGTTCTTCTCTTTTAATCCATGAACAGCATTCTCGAAAGACACACATTTGCTGGACAAAATATCTTCACTGATTGACTGAGTAATTTTGCTATTAGATTCAAGTACAGAAGAGAAGTCGCCAGACTGAGATGGTTCAACTGACTCCAACTGAGAAGAACCTTTAGCTTGTGACACATTCTTTGAAGATACTGGCAGGGATTCTTCATCACTGTCAAATCCAAATGGGTCTTCTATTGCTTCCTCTTCTATTTTGGGTTTCTTAGGAATTTCAGAAATGTCTGGCTTTATGTTGGGCCTCTTCTGTCCTAGCTTGGCCATAAAGGTAGTTTCTCCCCATTTTGTACTAAGAGTAGTCCGTTTGTTGGAAAAAACTTCATCAAATTTTGAACTGCCATTGCCCCCTTTCCTGCTATACGTCTTCCCAAATCTGGATGTCATTTTGACAACTGTTTCATATTCTCTGTAGAAATAAAAAAATGAGTATCTTTTAGAATACAATTTTTACTACATTTTATTACATTAAGAGTTACACACAGAAGCATCTTTCAAATAAACAATAATTACAAGAAACAATACTCATGGCACTTTTACAGAATATCAGCTAAAGCAGGGCTGTCTAACCTGTGACCCTTCAGACATTACTGAACTACAACTTCCATCAGACCCATCAGGAATGATGGGAAATGTAATTCCGAACCTCTGGAGGGCCACTGGTTTAGCTGCCGCCAACCTAAAATAACACAAGTTATGGATAAAAATTCAAGTTCGTCATCTTAAAATATTTTTCACACTACATTCACAGACGGCACCTGACATTAGTTTTATTTGGGGGGGGTGCATAGTTAAGCTCCCTTTCAATTGTTTACATGATCTTGTTTGTTTTTATACTACCGATGACATGCCATTCGTATTAGAAAGTATTCCCATCAAGCCTTAAAGGCAAATTTTCTACCCAAGGTAGAAAATTTGCCCTTTACTATTCCATCAGACTGCAGCTGAGGCAGAAGGGAAGCAGGACCACTCCACCAGCTCTGCAGATGTTTTGGGCTTCTTCTCTCACTGAACTGTTGCCATCAAAGCTGCTTGTTATAAGAACCCGACAACATCAAGAAGCGGTTCTTGTGCTTGCTAGTTTCCATCTTCCCTCCTCAACACTTTTGCCTTGTGTGTCATGAGGTCAGAGACTACTTTTTTAAAAAGATTATCTACAAGCTGTCCTGGGAGGCTTTTTGGTTGATGAACAGGGCAAGAACGCTTTAAATTTATGGAGTTAAACCATGGGAGTGGGGGGAAGGGGACATAGCTCATAGGCTATGGGTACAGGCTTCTGCCTCTGACCACAACACTCTGGGGGGGCTACTGCTTCTAAAATGATTAACACCAGTGGCTCACTCCATGACTCTGATGCTACAACCATAAACAGCTTTAATCATCAATGACAGCACAGCCTGTTCTCCTTGTGGTTTAAACCACAGCCATAATATTAGCTCTCCTCTTAGCAGTAAATGGCCCATGCTTCAACCATGATATGGAATCAAAACACTATTTGGGGTTCTTATCTTAACAGTGAGTCTCTTTGTAGTTTTCCTAAGAACTTGGGACACCAGCTATATTGTTTTAATAAACATTCCTGAACCTCCTAACAGATGATAAAACTACTGACTGTGACCACAGTGCATCTTACTGAAATTTCAAAAACAAAACATCCAAAGACTCAATATTTTGAGTGGGGGAAAGAGTTTCTTATCAGCATAGAAGACAAACATTCTGCTAAAGAGAAAAAAGCTGATGTTTCAATATACCAGGTAAGTATTTCAACACACAAAATTCAAGACACAAAGCTTGTACAAGACAAAACGGCAAAAATATCTATTAACTGTTAATCCCATTTTACATACATACATATTAAGTAGATTAATGTTATTTTCAGTATTTCATTTTATTTCTGCCTATAAGGTAGCAACTGTGGCAACCTTTCTTTCGGTTTATGTCCCATTCATGGGTGTAGCCAGGATTTTTGTTAGGGGGGTCAGAACCTCAGTTAGTTAAGTATTTTTATTGATTTTTGTTGATTGGGGGAGCAGCTGTCCGTCCCCCCCAGCTACACCCATGGTCCCATCTCAATCAAAGCACATAATTCCCTACAGACCCACACACAACTAAGTCAGTGTTTGCAAAAACAGCCACAGATTCAAATTGTCTAGAACAGTTCTGTAGAATGTAATACAGTAGACAAAAGAAAGTATAATGTATTGATTGATTTGTTATCAAGCCATGAAAAGCATCCCTAACAACTAAAATCCTGATATTCCATGTATCGTACATTGTTCAGGAATACCCTAAGGCTGTGGATCTCATCCTCTCAAACATAGGCATCCTTACGCCCACAAGACTAGAAGAAGATTGTTTTATAAACGCTGTTGCCCTTATCATAAGATTTGTTTCTTTTTAAAACCCTATTGTCATTTTAATTCTTCAAGCTTTTTAAAGTTGCTATTTGAAATATGTGGAATATTTTATTAAACCAGGATAGATTTATTACTAGACCATCAAATGATATATGAATACATGCTGGTAAAAGGGGCAATTCAAATATGACCTGTACTGGTCTCACCCAGTATCAATATTGATACACTGGTGCAACTTGTCAACTTATGCTATAGGGGTGGTTAATAATAATAATAATAATAATAATAATAATAATTTATTTATTTATACCCTGCCCATCTGGCTGGGTTTCCCCAGCCACTCTGGGTGGCTCCCAACAAAATTAATGATGATGATAATCATAATAATAAAGTGATAAAACATCAGACATTAAAAACTTCCCTACACAGGGCTTTCTTCTAAATGTCAGATAGTTGTTTATTTCCTTGACATCTGATGGATCTTCCACAGGGTGGGCGCCACTACCGAGTCCGCTGTCTGGTTCCCTGTAACCTCACTTCTCGCAGTGAGGGAACCACCAGAAGGCCCTCAGACCTGGACCTCAGTGAATGATGGAGGTGGAGATGCTCCTTCAGGTATACTGGGCCGAAGCTGTTTAAGGCTTTAAAGGTCAGCACCAACACTTTGAATTGTGCTCAGTAATAGTATTACTTGCTAAAGAACAAATTACATTCAGCCACACACACCAGTTTTTAGAACAGCATCTTGCAAAATTGCCTGGTAAATAACTTGTTTTACTTTACTGTGGAGATGGGGAAACCTGCAGCCCTCCAGATGGACTCCACCAAGTCAGCAAAGACCCATAGTGAATGATGATGAGAGCTGTACCGCAGCAAGATTTGGAGGGCCACAGGTTTTCTATGCCCACCCTACAATTTCATTTGATTAGACTAGGAATTATTTAAATTCAAAACACCGAAGTTGATCTAAAGTTCTGAATCAGATCAAGCACACTATGAAAAAAACTAGCCTTGAAATGTTTGCAACTGAAGCACCTTCTCCTTTCTGCCTTCTACTCTTCCAAGAGTGCTTCAGTTTTACTTTGCAGCTCACAACCTAGCCCTTTCATATTCTTTGCTGACCACTAAGATATTAGCTAAGGCTAGGACAGTGAAAAAGAAGATCACAGAATATAAATGTGCAAAGTTTACTACATCATTAAGTATTAATGCTGCGCTCATATGGTTGTTCAAAAAGTTATATTGAAAGCCACCTGATCATCCTTTTAAAGATAGCCTGCCTCAAGGGGCTTAATGTATTTTCCTGCACTGCTTCTCAGATCATGAAAGGCGGCCAGCTCCCTCCCTCCCCCTTTTAACTTAAGGCACGGGCGATGGTGCCCTATGACGACAATGGAGGGGCGGGAGGATGGGGATACCGTGTCATCCAGAACTAAAACACCAAGTTAATGGAAGATGTCGTCATTTCCCTTCCGGTTTTCTCATGGCTGTTACCGTCCTCCCGCCTCGCTCCCCACCCACCCATGTAACTTGCAAGAGAGCAGACAGCGCCAGCGCGACCATAGGGGAAAGCGGGGAAACAGAGAGCCACTGCGGCCTCTGTTTCGGGACAGGGACCCCTACGAATAATAACGGGTGGGTGGGAAGGGGGGGAGAGGCCCTGAACCCGAGGCGGCGTCCAAGCCGCACCCTAGTCCGAGCTGGGGGAGGGGGGATACAGGACCGCACGAGACAGCTTGGCAGGAGTTCGTACTTTGGGCAACAGCCCCCCGAGATCGGGAGCATCCCGAGCCGAAGCGGGCCGTTCCAGGATGAGGCCAAAGTCGCCTCCTCAGCACTTACCCCGGAAGAGGCCTCGGCGCTGGGAGTCGACGCCTCTCTCTCGGATTCCGACCCACCTGATCGCCCCAAGGCCCCCCTTGCTCGCAACCGCCCGGCTCTCGATTGGGGGCGACGGGAAGGGAGGGGAGGAGAAATGCAGGGCGGCGGGTTAAAACCCTCGAAATAATCAGGTCGCAGGAACCGATTCGCCGCGCACGTCTCCTCGGGAGTCACTTGCGCCGCGGTCCGCTATGAACCGAGTCCTCCTGCCCGGGATTGCAGCCCCCGATCCCGGTTGCGTGCCATGGGGGGCAACCGGGGAGGGGTATTTTTTAAGCTTTGGGAGGGAGTAGGGAGACAAGATCCCTTGCTTGGTGTTTATAGTCACAGAAACGCAGGCCATCCAGGCTTCGGGGTTAACGCCTCCACCCTCCCCCTCTCCTTATGTACACACGCATATTTATATACGGATTGCCTCCCGGCTTCATCCTCGGGGCCGCCTCGCCTTCTGCGGCCTTGCGAGGCTTCCCGTCGTGTCCGAAAGCGAGGAAGAGAAAGCAGGCCGCCGCCGCCGCCTCCTCCTCCTCACCCAACGCCGGAGATCCCGGCATAGGCCTCCGGGAGTTCGCTCGGCCTCTCTCTAATTCTCCACACTTACCACAGCGAGGCCGAGGAAGCGAGCACACAAACGCACAACCACAACCGAGAAACGGAAGGGGAGGGGGGAACGAAACCTGCCGTGGTAGGTGGAGAGGGACGGGGGTGGCGGGGCCTCCGCCGGCTTCGCTCCCAACGGCCGGGCTCCCGGGCTCTCTCCTTCCTGCCCTCGCTCGGTGCCTTCGGGCGACGCCCCCGGGGCCTCGGGCTCCTCCGGCCGCCTCTCCTCACAGGCCGCCCGGGCTAGAGCGCCGGCCTCGCGTCCTCGCAGGAGCCGCCGAGCCGCCGCCACCACCGCCGCCGCCTCCTCCTCCGGCTGCTGCTGCTGCGCCGCCGCTTCCTCCGCGCCGGGATTCTCGCCGCCGCCGCTGCTGCTGCTACTACTAGTGCGGCTGCTCTTTGAACAGGGCCCTGGACCATCTCTCCGCCATTTGCCCCCCGCTCCTTCCGTCACTGCGCTCACACACTCGGCCTCCCTCCGTCGCCGCCGCCGCCGCGGCCAATCACGGCCCGCGTTGCTCAACCGACGAGCCGGGCGACGTCGCGCATGCGCCGCCGCCGGCCGTGCTCGGGCGCGCGCGCGCCAGCCAGCCGAAGGGCTGATAGGATTTGTAGTTGGTGTTCCGTCTGGCTGGTTGCAGCTCCTTTCCTCGCCCCCTGCTCCTCCTCGCCCGCGCACAGTCATGGTGACTTCCCTTTTTGGGGACGCGTTTTGGAGCCTCTGGAGAGTTCTGCAAACCGCAGCAGTGCTGACTCAGTGGCCCAAGGGCTCCCTTGACAGCTTACCTACTTAATATCCCCTGTTTTTTGTGGTCTGGCTGTTGGATGCGTTGCTTTTTATTGAGTTTGAAATGGGTTGTTGCTCTGGTTTGCGGGAAGGACCCATGGGGTAAAACAGGGGTAGGCAACCTAAGGCCCATGAGCCACAAGCGGCCCACGGGGGTCGTTTAACCGGCCCACGAGCCACCCCCAAACCGAGCCACCCGCACAGCGAGTCCCTTCGCACTGCACTAAACCGGCGCTGCACGGCAACTCGCTTCCGCGATGCCAGAAATGACGTCTGTGCATGCTCAGATGCCGAAAATTGTGTCTGTGCAGACGCAGATGCCGGAAATCGCAGCCGCGCACGCTCACAATCCGGCCCACAGGGATCTCCGCTGGAGTGAACCGGCCCAGGCGAGGTAAACCTTGCTGACCTCTGGGTTAAAAGCAGCATGCAAATGACAACAATAATTTTATTATTTATACCCTATCCATCTGGCTGGGTTTCCCCAGCCGCTGTGGGCGGCTCCCAACAGAAGATTAAAAGCACGATAAAACATCAAACATTAAAAACTTCCCTAAACAGGGTTTCCTTCAGATGTCTTCTAAAAGTCAGAAAGTTGTTTATTTCATAGACATCTGATGGGAGGGCATTCCACAGGGCGGGTGCCACTACCAAGAAGGCCCTCTGCCTGGTTGCCTTTTAACCTCACTTCTCGCAGTGAGGCCCTCGGAGCTGGACCTCAGTCTGGGCCGAATGATGGGGATGGAAATAACAACACATACACACAACACCACCAGGGCCAGATTAAGACCTGTAGAGGCCCAAAGCACTTCAAAGATTTTGGTTCCCCTATATATATCTATTTCAAAATACAGTCGTACCTTGGGTCCTGAACACCCTGAAACTCGGATGTTTTGGCTCTTGAATGCCACAAACCCGGAAGTGATTGTTCCGGTTTGCAAACATTCTTTTGTAACCCAAATGTCCAATGGGGTTTCCGCAGCTTCTGATTGGCTGCAGGAGCTTCCTGCAGCCAATCAGAAGCCACAATTTGGTTTTCGAAAATTTTGGAAGTTGAATGGACTTCGGGAATGGATTCCATTCAACTTCCAAGGTACAACTGTATAAACAATATTAAACCATAAAATACAATTTTATTTTTCAAAATAAAACAACCTACAGTAAGATGGAAAATGTTTCTTTTTCTATATTTGTATAAATAATGTTTGTTTTCAGCTGCACAACATGGTCCATGGTAAATCTGGCATTGGAAAATGTCTGTGGTGTTTCCCTTCCCTTGATGCCGTAATTATGTGCTTAATATTTAATCCAGCCCCAAACTTCTGATTGTTCTCTTGTCTCTAAATGCACAAGCTTCTGCTGCCATTTAACTCCTTTTCTTCCTGTAGTTTGGCTTTAGTGTGGACCAATATTGTATATAGTCTGATTCTCTAGCCTAGCAACGTAACTCAGTCAGTAAAACAAGAGACTCTTGATCTCAAGAGTCTTGATCAAAATGGAGAACATCCAGTAATGGGCAAGGGCAAGCTGGTTAAGAACTCTCATTGGACTTTCTGGACTTTACTTTGCCCCATAAGAATTAATTCCATTCACATATATGGGATAAAATAAAGGAGGGCCCTTGGTGAAACTGTTGATGTGCGTGTGAGGGGAGTGGCACTGGCCCTCTCCCCTCCAACCCTACCTAGGAGACAATGTTGAAATCCTCATCATAGTTACTTTATATAGCTCTATCAGTATAGCAGTGCTCTACCATGTAACAAAAGCAAAAGGGCAGGTCCTTACATGAATAATTTTAGTCTAAATTTCAACACTGGCCAGAGTCAACAAAAGGAGAGGAGGGAGAGAAGGATAACTAGAGCAGGGCTCAGCAAACTTTTTCAGCAGGGGGCCAGTCCACTGTCCTTCAGACGTTGAGGGGGGCCAGACCATATTTTTGGGGGGAAAATAATGAACGAATTCCTATGCCCCACAAATAACCCAAAGATGCATTTCAAATAAAAGCACACATTCTATTCGTAAAAACATGCTGATTCCCGGACCACCAGTGGGCCGGATTTAGAAGGCGATTGGGCCGGATCCGGCCCCCGGGCCTTAGTTTGCCTACCCATGAACTAGAGGGAAGAAATTGTTGTTGTTGTTGTTATTTTAATTTCTTGTACCCTGCCCATGTGACTGAGTTGCCCATCCGCTCTGGGCGGCTTCCAACAGAATACAAAAGAATATTTATTAAATTTGAAAACCGCCCTTCATCCAAAGATCACAGGGCGCTTCACAACATAAAAATACAAAATACATAAAGTTAAAAGGGACATTTGTGGTGTTACATGTATTTACATTTCATTTCAATCTATTATCCCAGGTCACGTTCCTCCCTCTCTCATCCATAGTCTTCAGGAGGCAGTAATCTGGTGGTTTTGGTTAGTTTTTGTTTTACGTACGTTGATATTGTAAAACACATGTATATTGAGGGGGCTTTGTAAAATATTTTATGAAGCAATCTTTCTTCATTTGTATCTTAAGAATCAATGTTGTCTGACAGAAGTTCTACGCTTGCTTATGTGCCCAAGGCCATAGTTCTGAGTCTACTTTTGAGGCACAACTTGAACTGATTTTAGCCAGCAATCTGCAGTTGAGCACCAGCTTCTGACTGGTTGCTTTCCCTTACTAAAGATATTGCAACCTGGCACATAGATGGCCTGAAGCCTAAATGCTAGAATACGTCAGCTTTGTAAATGCTGGCAAGTGAAAAACCAAGTATCAGTGACTGAAATCAAAATTCAAGAGATGGGGAATCAATAAGTGATCCCTATCATGGCTCCCCTGTGTCAGAAGTGCAAGCCAGTCAGCAAAGAACTGCTGTGCGCTCAAACACCCTTTCTTTTCTGCAGTTTACACTCCCATATGGTACAATCATGCCAGTTTGAGAATCCTCCCTAGTAGGTAATAGCTGCTGGAAATACTGGTTCTACAGGATGAAGCAACAATGATAGTCATACATCTCATACAGTACATCTTCACCAGTCTTCCCACCCCCCCACCCCCGCCCCAACTCCTACATGAACAGTGAGCAACATTCGCTCCTGAAAGACAGTATTACTAAACTATATTGCGTTAAAAATCTCAGTTTTTAACAGGATTGCCACCACTGTTTCTCACAGAATGTATTTTAAAGCAAATTTTACTTGGGAGTTCTTTCTCACACGCACAAAAAAATTGTGCTAGGCTGAAAGAATTACATTAAGACTAGCAATATTTCTGTGTGTCCTGCATATCCCTTGGTTGTCACAAGTTTTTGTCTAAAGCAAAATCTGAAGTGAATTCAGGTTCATTCTCAAGCAGAGATATGAGAAACTTTGAGGAAACCCAAAGGTTGTTTTTTAAAAATATAGTTATTTTAGGCTGGGTTGGAGTGGGAATTGCAGGATTACATTTTCTCACGTTGTAGCTATCTCTGATAAGATGTGGTAAGGTACCAGATGGTTGAATCCAGTAGGACTTAAATCAGTGCAGTACTGTTGAAGGTAATGGGGCAAGTTAGGCTGCATTCCTAACCCCCTACCTGGGAGTACACCCCATTTAATTTACTATGTCTTGAGTAGGCATGCTTAGGATTCTCCTGCTAGTCACACACAGTACTGGAATCCAACCCAGGATATTTGGGGCAAGTTAAAGTTCTTTTCTTTGGTGGCGTTTGGACTTTTGGTTTTATTATTTTTATTTCATGAACATGGCTTACTGACATGAGTGTTGGATGACTAGGATGGTGATGGGCGAGGGGGCAACAGGGTTCAGGGTCATAGCCTCCTCCTGCCCTGAGTATTCAAGATGAGGAGTTAAATCTCAGAATGAGGTTGTGGTAAGCTGTTTGACACAGGACAAGGGCCATATTAAGACATGTTGAAGCCCTAAGGTATATCAAGCTTCAAATGCCCCATAGCAGTAAGCTCCACACTGGAAAGTGTATTATTCTCACATAATGGAAATGGAAATAATAAATCATATTTTTGTTTTATCAGAACAATGATGTCTGTTTTAGGTTCTGTTTCCCCCATTTATTTTCCAACCAATTATGTAAAACTTGAAATTTTGTTGTTGTTTTTAAAAAGTTGCAGTTAGAGGTCCAAAATTGTAGTTTCCTCATCTTGCACGGCCCTATGCCCAGCCTTCTCTCCCTTTTCTTTACCGCCCTTTTTCCCCCCTCAGCGAGTTCTTCTAGTCTTTGTGTCGCTTTCTGTGGAAGGGATTGACAGGGGCTTGTCAATAAAGCACATGCCAAAGAGGGCCCCAGCCTCCTTTACCTCCTAGGATGTATAGCAGCCATGCTACAGGTCATAAAGTCCAAAATAAGCACCCCTCACATCCACCCCATTAACCTAAAGCGGTCCTACACTTCTTTCATAGCCATGTAGAATCCTGCGAACTGTAGTTTGTTGAGGGTGCTGAGAAGGGTGAAGTTGGCACCGTTGAGGTACCACAATTCCCAAGATTCTTTGGGGAAAACCATGACGTTAAATGGATATGGGTGGAGGAATGAAACCTGACGACAGAAACCCCCACTCCCAGAGATGGCCCCTGGACATCCAAAGGATTCATTCACACAAACACGCGTTATTTATTTACAATGTTTAACATAAAACTAGGTCCTTCAAGCAGGCTTGCAAACTTTCTGAACAGGAAAATACAATCCACCCATCAGAACACAAAACACAGAGAGCCAAGTGCCAGCAATGGCAGGATTAAATAATGGCGAAACCCTCAGTAAGATAGTTAAAACAGCTCAGTCTCCACCTTGCCCAAACACACCTTGTGAAAGAAGGCCCTAGCAGCCCATCAGGGGCTATTAAACAATCAATCAAGGAATACAAAAGTCCATCCATATTCCTCTGCAAAACAGAACAGCCTAGCTATTACATTACAAGAGAAATTCTAAGGAAGGGGGCGAGGGGAAAAGCAATTCACAGGCCACTGAAATCTCAGGGTGGCTGTGTAGTTATTTACCTCCAACAGGTGACAGAATTAATGATCCAGCTAGAATAATGAAGCGGAATAAAATAGATTTTTTAAAAAATATGTGTGTGTGTGTTGTCACTAAGAGGCAATGGAATATGGCAAAGCAAATCTGTCAGTAAACACATTAAAAAGCAGCACTAAATAAATGAGCTGCTCTACTCAGTTTCCTGTGATTCTGATTATATTGGTAGTACCAACCTCTGTAGTGTATTAAGCAGATTCTGCGTGTTTCAATTGCACAGTCCTTTGAAATCTAAGAAGGTACCAGATGCACTAGATAGATGATAGATAAATCTGAAGAAGTTGACAAGCAAAGTGAAATCACAATCCTATTGATTGGCTATTGTGACTTCTGTAATAAAAATAGATCATTACCAGAGCACAGAACATCCAAACATAAAGATACATGCATCTTTACCCTGACTTATGGTTTTTGACCTACCCCACACTGTTTTTGTCATTTGTTTTAAACTGATTTTAATGTTGTGTTTTAAATTGTGGTGTCCTGCCCTGGGAACTTAGGACAAAGGGCCAGTAATAAATCAAGATGATAATATGATAAGTTGACACTTGTAAAAAAATAGAAAATAAAATCAACAGCCATCCCAACAGCTTGTAAGTCTTAAGACTGTTGCCTGTTTCAAACATTCCCATGGATCACCTATTTGCTGAGAGGTTAAACAATCAAGCCCATATGTGGGGTTTTTTGGTACCTTGAAATGATCACACTTGAAAGTGGGTAGGATAAAATGAACATTGTTCATCCTGAAATAATTCCATTTAGAAAGCTACTTGAGGATGCCCTTCGGCTCTCAGAAAGAGCATTGTTGTCACGTGTAAAGTGAGGAGATGAACTTTGCTCGTGGCTTTTGGGTAAATAAACAGGGACAGAAAAGAATTGTCAAAACTAGGTGAGGTGGGTGCCCAAAACTGTGATCTGAGGGAGGGGTGGGGGGACGGTATTGGGTGGTTGTTTTTATTTTGATTATATATTTTGTGGTTTTATATTTTGATTTTTTTTCCTGCGAACCGCCCTGAGACCTCCGGGTATAGGGTGATATATAAATACAATAAATAAGAATCATAAAATTGTAGAGTTAGAAGGGTCCACAAGTGTCATCTAGACCAACCCCCTGCAACACAGGAAACTAAATAAGTTAATCTAGTTACTTTTTGCAGGAAGATGGAGTAGACAGGCTGCCTAAGTGAGCAACTGATATGATAATCTTTATTGTCATTGTCCCATACAGGACAACGAAATTGAAAAAATCTACATCAGACATTCAAAAACCAACAAGCCTGCTATCCCAGCTATCCCAGCCTGGTTAGCTCCCTAAAAACTCTGATACCCTATAATTAAATACAATATACTCCCATAGAGACTACCTTACACTGCGTTTAAAACCAAAATCACATTTGGATAGAAACTGTTTCTCAGGTGGCTAGTCCTAGTCTTTATAACCCTGTACCTTCTTCCAGAAGGCAGAAGCTGAAAGAGATCATTTCCGGGGTGCGCACTATCCTGCACTATCTCTGCAGCTTTCTTATGACACCTGGAAGCGTAGATTTGATCCAAGGTGGGAAGAGTGCACACTTAGGCACACGTAGGGCAACCGGAGACTCCTGAAGCCTGTGGGTTAAGGCTCTAAGGCCCATGGGCAGGATAAGAGCTCCCTTTGGTGCTAATCTGACTCACTTGCCTGACGTTTTGGGATCCCAGGAAAGTTTCCTTACTCGCTTTCAGAGGTGTGGCTGGTGTCATGGACTGGTTGGACGCAGAGGAATGGTGATAGTAACCCACTGGGGAACCCCCAAGGGAAGAAGGCTCAGAACCAAGGGGTTGGTGGTGGGACAATGATGAGGGGTCAGAGGGAGAAGAGGGAGAAGACCGGGAGGAGGGGGGTGATCTTGAGGCCCTAGCTAGTGGCAGAGGCCAGTTTGTTGCTTCCCATCAGCTCTCCACTGAACAATGGCACAGAATATTCTCATGCTACCACTAAACCTTTTGGTTCAGCACTCTGTACCAAACTGGGCACATGCATTTGGGCTTCTGGGCCTGTGACATGACTCCGTGCAGGTGAAGTGTTCAGCAGAATGTCAGCAAACACATTCCCTCCCCAACAAGGAGGGGAAACGAACATTTTTGGCTTCTCTGCAAAAAAACAACCTGTCACTTGCCCTGGTTCCAAGACACGGGCCTGCCTGCCTTTGTTTTCTGTCCATTTTGCTCCAACAAAATAGACTAGATTCTTGGGAAAAAAGCACCGGATGATTGCTCATTCAAGGGCTGCAACATCAAAGGCTGGTTGGTCCTTGAGACGCACCAAGAACATAAGGTCAGGTGGGAGCATTTTGAAAAGTCAAGTCACAAACACTTTGGTAGAGAAAGGAAGACACTTAATGCCACCTGAATGAGGGTGGGGGTGGTGTGTGGCTTAAATGGTTTTACAATTCAATTTTCCAGTGGTTTAGGAAAGGTTAATATAACTCTTTTCCTTCCTTTGAGATGCAGTTTACAGGCCAGACCATTCAGGATCGTAATAGCTCCTTGCAACAATATATATATATTCAGTGCTTTTTTTCTAAAAAAAAAAGGTTTAGGGGTACTCTCATTTTCCTATTCATATTAAATACTGCCCCTCAGTGAGGCCAAACTTAAATTCACAAAATGTTTAGGGGTATGTGTGCCCCCCCCCAAGCACTGTATACATTCAGTTCCTGCCACTGGATCATTTCATATTTTTACTCCCATCTCCTTAGGCACAGTGAGAAAGCCGCCTCAGGCAACTGACTTTTGGCATCGTGAGAGGGCATCAAATCATGGGCATAGCCAGGATTTGTGGGGGGGGCAGACCTTTTGTCGGGGGGGGGGGGAGAACCTCAGTTTACTATATATTTTTTAAAATTTCTATTGATCGGGGGGCAGCTGCCCCTGCCTGCCACCCCCCCTTGGCTATGCCCATGTATCAAATTGTTAATTATTTTTTTCTGTTCTTGTGTTTTCATTTGCTGAGGGCGGGGAGAGATGCTTATAGGATTTTCTGTCTCAGGGGCCAGCCTTGGGTATTATTGATGCCTTGACTGGGGAAGGCATTTGCCACTCTCCCCTGACAGCAAATAAATAAATAAATGTTCACAGGAACATAAGCTGCTGCCTTCTGCCATTGGTCTATATAGCTTAGTATTATCTACACTGACTGGCAGCAGCTGTCCAGGTTTTCTCCTGCTAGCCCTAGCTGGAGATGCTGAGGAGATGCTGAGGGACCTTTTGCATGTGAAATAGGCACTATGCCTGAGCTACGGGCCCCGAATTCAGCTGGCCTTGGATGCAGCCTGCGTTAGGGGTGTTTACTGTATAAAGGCAGTCTCCCCTCCCCAGCTGACATGACGATAGGTGCGTCACATAGTCTTCACACGTAAAGTGTGCCTAGACGCATTTTTATAAAGGAGAAAAGCATATTTAGTGGCATCCTATTGCGTTGGTCTGCACTGACACCTAATGGGAAGCAAAGAGCATGGCAGTGGCTCTGGAGGAAATGCCGGGAATGTTTAACTCACATCTCTGTCCTTCGGTTCATTAAGAAGGAGATTGTGGTAATTCAAGGTGAAAATCATGTTAGACGCCTGAATTACAGTTAAGGCAAAGCTGTGAACTTATTATTCAAAGAGGATTTGGGCTGCACCTTGAGTGCGTTTTTTTTTTTTTAATCATTGTCTTCAAAGGAGCACTGCTAAATTATACATCACCAAGCAGGTCCTTGACAGATGTAAATGCAGAGAAGCAAAGACTGCATTATAAATCGGAGCTGAGCAAAATGAAATTAAAATGTAATTGAATCGGGGGGGGACCCTACAGAATGTGGGATCAATAAAGAACTGCCTGCATGTATTTATAGTTCCGCCCACACCCCAAAATGTTAGCAAGGTGGGATTTGGGGGGGGAGGGGAGAGCCAAAAAACAAAGAAGTTTGTTTTAATTGTTGTAGTTGTTGATGGAGGCAAGTCATATAATATCAACACACACAAGAAGCATATTGTCAAAATGTCAAAGCTAAGGAACAGGCAAAATGCTTCGGGCACCTGGTTGCTTTTTCATTAATGGAAAGCATAGCTATGACTTCATTTGAAAGCATAACAAAGGGCATGGACTGAGCAAACATGATGCAGAAACCTTGCTGAAGCTAAGCAGGTCTGGGTTTGGTCAGTACTTGGATGGGAGCCAACCAGGAAATACCACATTGAGCCCCATCATGGGAGAAAGGTGAGATATCAATGTATTAAAATACATAATAATTTTTAAAAGCATATTGCTACAGTCTCTCCACTTCTGAGGATGAAGTAATCTACAGGGTTTAGTTTTCTTCCAAACAAGAGAGGATTACAGATTTTTATGATAGCTGTTTATTCATTTATACACATGTGTTTTCACACACACACACACACACACACACACAGAGAGAGAGAGAGAGAGAGAGAGAGAGAGAGAGAGAGTATATGCTAAGCATGGGGGAGCAGAACGGCAAGTAGATGGAAAATGCCAGTCTCAAAAATAGCAGCAGTACCCCCAAAAGTAAACCAGATGCTTTGAAGGCCCCCCGAATGATTTCCCCTTGCTGGTGGTTACTTTGCCATTGCCAGCTGGTTTTCTTCTCTGGTGGTACAGACTCTGTGTTGTGGAGGGAGGTGGAAATGCAGCAGCAGAGATCATTTAGGTAAGTATGCAATTTAAGGGCTAATTCTGCTAGTGTTAAAGTGTTGTTGTTTAGTCGTGTCCGACTCTTCGTGACCCCATGAACCAGAGCACACCAGGCACTTCTGTCTTCCACTGCTTCCCGCAGTTTAGTCAAACACATGCTGGTAGATTTGAGAACACTGTCCAACCATCTCGTCCTCTGTCGTCCTCTTCTCCTTGTGCCCTCCATCTTTCCCAACATCAGGGTCTTTTCCAGGGAGTCTTCTCTTCTCGTGAGGTGGCCAAAGTATTGGAGTCTCAGCTTCAGGAGCTGTCCTTCCAGTGAGCACTCAGGGCTGATTTCCTTCAGAATGGAGAGGTTTGATCTTCTTGCAGTCCATGGGACTCTCAAGAGTCTCCTCCAGCACCATAATTCAAAAGCATCAATTCTTTGGCGATCAGCCTTCTTTATGGTCCAGCTCTCACTTCCATACATCACTACTGGGAAAACCATAGCTTTAACTATACGGACCTTTGTTGGCAAGGTGATGTCCCTGCTTTTTAAGATGCTGTCTAGGTTTGTCATTGCTTTTCTCCCAAGAAGCAGGCGTCTTTTAATTTCGTGGCTGCTGTCACCATCTGCAGTGATCATGGAGCCCAAGAAAGTAAAATCTCTCACTGCCTCCATTTCTTCCCCTTCTATTTGCCAGGAGGTGATGGGAACAGTGGCCATGATCTTAGTTTTTTTGATGTTGAGCTTCAAACCATATTTTGCGCTCTCCTCTTTCACCCTCATTAAAAGGTGCTTTAATTCCTCCTCACTTTCTGCCATCAAGGTTGTGTCATCTGCATATCTGAGGTGGTTGATATTTCTTCCGGCAATCTTAATTCCGGCTAGGGATTCATCCCGTGTTAAAGTAGGGTCGCCATATTCCCAAAAGTGAAAATCTGGACAGAGCTGTTGAACTTCTTCTTTTTTGTATTTGGTTGAAGTTGTTGAGCTTTTGGGGGCTTTTCTTTAATTTTTAAAGATATTTTTAAAAAATTAAAATAGCCCAACTTGCCATACATCCGGGTTTTCCAGGAATTGGGGAGGTGTTGCTTAGCAACCAGGCAGACAGGCAAGATGTTTGCTGGTGTATGTTGGGTCCTATACATCCCTGCCCTGAACAAGGACCAAAATAAAAAAGACCAAAAAAAACCTCTCTGTTTCTTTGTCCTCAAATTATATACTGTTTTTGTTCAGTTTCCTAAGGAAGCTGTTATCGGGATTTCCTTTCCTTTTCTCCGGACTCCTTATTGTAGTGACTTTGCTAGGGTGGGAACCTGCCCTGCCGAGAGATTGCCCATTAAGGTAACGTCTCAGGCCAACCTTTCCCTGACCATGCTAAAGAGTAAACCATGGCAAGATCTGCTAGTCGCTCCACATTACTTTTGGAGGAGATGCAATGACTGAGCGAGTTTAAACCCTTAAGGGCACAGTTCACCAGGACCTTCTCCTGTGCAAATCTTGACATGGGTGAGCACAGCCAATTTGGAGTAATGAATGACTGCCATGCCCCATCAGCACTAGAGGACAGTAGTGGAGGGGGTGAGGGCGGGGACAAAATCTGCTGCCTCCCCATATTTTTAACACGGGGGGAAACCCTTCATTTCAGGCCTTAACTGTGATTGGAAAGTGTCCATTCGTCTCAATGAGCTTGTGCAGCCGGACATATTGAAGGACTGTGTTTTCAATTTAGCTTGACAAATTTGAACTTCTGATATTCCATTTAAAATTCATTTAAGCTGCGATCGTTTTTCAGTTTTCTTTTTTTAAAGGTTCTGTTCACAACACATTTGGAGGCGTAATAATCACAGACCCAACCATTTTGTTTTATATCCTACCTTTTCTTCAAGAAGCACAACGTAGCCTGCACGTTCCTTGCTTTCCCCCCCTACTAACAGCCCTTTGAGATAGGTTAGACCGAAAAGTAGCGACTGGCCTACAGTTACCCTGAGAGATTCGTGGCTGAGAAGGTATCTGAACCCAGATCTTAAAAAGAGATACAGTGGTACCTCGGGTTACAGGCGCTTCAGGTTACAGACTCCGTTAACCCAGAAATAGTACCTCGGGTTAAGAACTTTGCTTCAGGATTAGAACAGAAATCGTGTGGCGGTAGCGGGAGGCCCCATTAGCTAAAGTGGTACCTCACATTAAGAACAGTTTCAGGTTAGGAACGGACCTCCAGAACAAATTAAGTTCTTAACCCGAGGTACCACTGTACATCAACAGGCCCTGGAATTTGTGGGGAAGCCAAGTTGAGATGCCGTAATGCAATTAAGTACAAGGAAGCAGTCAGTGCCTCAATTAGTATTTTGCTTCATTAGCCGTAATGGGGAAGCCCAACATTCTCAGCTGGCCCTGTCAGTTAATATTAACCACCGACTTCAGAAAGCACTATAATAACAGAACAGAAATGGAATCCCACAGAGACACCAGCAGTACTTGACAAGGAATGCAAATATCCCTCCGTTGAGGAGAGCGTTATTGCCATCCTCGGTTCACACCACTGTAGGGCTTGTTGGAATACTCCAAAGAGAACAACAGAGCCGCATGCCGTAGGTTGTTTTCGTGACCTGCTGCCAGGATAAGAGCAAAAGGCTTGTGAAGACATGCATGTACTGCGTTATTGTTACAACCCTTAATCAAATTAATCTGTCAAACCACCGCTTTGTTTAGCCCAGCATTGTCTCTTCAGACTGCCAGCAGTTCTCTAGGTTTCTGGGCAGGAGAATTTTAACCCCTCCTGGTGGTAATTCTTCACATTTGATGCCAGGGATAGAACCTGAGTCTTCGAGGGCCTCATTCTCCTCTGGGCAACTTTCTGAGGTGCGATTGATGGGTGGGGCCAGGGGCAAAAGTGGGCGGGACATCATGTAAATGATACACTAGTCAATTTTCTGCATACACGGACTGCCACGGACTGGCTGGCTGCCGAGGAGTGGCAGGGCTAGGGAACCTCCAAGGGAAGAAGGCTCAGTGCTTGGGGCGTGCTTGGGGAGTGGTGGTGGGATGGCGATGAGCGGTCAGAGAGACAAGGGTGCAGGCTGGAGGAGGTGTCGGAAGCTGAAGAGGTAACAGGGTTTAGTGAGCAGGAAGAGGCTGTGGCAGAGAGCAGCCCAGAATCAGAGGCAGAAGCTGAGGCAGAAGAGGGAGGCTAAGAGGCAGAGATCAGGCAGGCTGCTGAAGAAGTCAAGGAGTCCCCCCCCTTCCTGCTGTAACCAGCTCCTCCCCACCCCACCCCAGTCTCCCAGAACTGGCAGAGGTATGAAGAGGGCAGAGCAGAGACAGACAAGGTGTTGGAGTCTGAGATTGCTTGGGAAGGAGCTGAGGAACAAGGAGACTTAGAAAACTGTCCTCGCAACTGCCTCATTGGGACAAGACCTGCTAGGAAGAGTTGCTGTGCTCACTGGGCCTGAGCTGTTTTATTTCTTTGCATAAAGTGTTCCCTTTGTTGATACCTTGTGAGTTATTGCTGACCTGCTCCTGGTACCCGCCCTGAGGCTCACACACAGCTTTCCGTCCAGAGGAGAGTTCAAGGCACAATCAGAGTTCAAGGGCATATTCCAGTCAGGCAAAATACTTAAAAAGTGTGAAAAGCAGAGCTGGCGAGAGGGGTGGCCGGTGGAGGTGGTGTGGTGTGGAAAGAGTCCTGAGGGCCACATAGAGAGGCTGAAGGGCTGCATTTGCCTCCACCCCAGGCCTGAGCTTCCCCACCCCAGAATTGCTGCCTTTCTCATTCATTCATTCATTTATAAAACAGACTAAAACGTAGATTCCTTCTCTGCAGGGAGATTCCAGTTTACAACTTAACATCCGCAAAACTACTGTGTCTGTCTAGTCGCAATCCCACGTCTCCTGAGGCCACACAGCCTCTGGCTTTACAAAATATCCCTTATTTAAACAGGAGTGCAGCGGAATGCTGTACTCAACCATGAACCTTTGTCAGCTAAAATTGACATAACTCAAAAGACAGTGATCGTGCACATGACTGTCTTTGGAACATGAATAAAACATTTGTGCCGTTGCATTTTAAAGTAGGTTCCCTTTAAAGGTCTCTGTTAAACGCTTGCCATTTACACTAGGTGTGGATCCTGCTCATCAGGATCTAGTCAGGGAGAAACTGCTTCAAAGGAACCGGCGGCAGGAAATGGTTTCTGATAGCAGAATCTTGGAAGTCGAGATGTTCCTACCTGAAATATTAGTGCGTCCTTGTGCTGTAGCATGAACCGAGATGTATTCACTCGCTGATTCTTGCGCTTGTTGCTCTCTGTGTGCAAAGTTGTAGTGGCGGTGGTTCTTAGTGGCTGAGGCACGAGGTGTCTTGTCATAGCCTGTGTCAGCTCATCGAAAGTGCATGCCTCTATGTCCCTGGGTGCTATCAGACCTTCCAGTAGAGTGATGGCAGAACTTCCCATCACCGTCAGTAGCACATCCACCTTGTCTGCCTCCCTAGTGAAGCCTTGTAGTCAGACATAGCTCCTTATTCGGCAGAGCCACTGTGGCCATTCTGTAGGATGGCTCATATCGAAGTCCGGTGGCAGCTGACTATGACTGGTGGCCATCCTCGGACCTGGAGCAGTTGCTTGTGCGATTGTGGGTGGTTGTGAAGACGCAGCAGGAGCGGTCTCATTTCCGGGACTATTTGCTGAGTCCAGCGTGGCAGTGAGGTTGCGCTTATTGCAAGGCAGCAGGTGGTGGTGCTGCGGTGCAGTCTTGCGCCTCTGGCAGCCAGCGGGAGCTCATCAATCCCACCTTCGTCGCCAATATTAAATGTTCGGAAAAAGTCAGAATCCCAAGGCAATATAAGTTCCTCAACTAAGTTTATTCAACATTTGTCAGTGACAACAGCTCACTCATAGGAACACAAGAACCAAACTGACTGGACACACAATAATAATCCCAAGCATGAACTGACCGTTGACAGTTGAAAGTGCATGCGCTTAAATGCCCTCAGAACGTTCGTCTACCAACGCTTCTATGATTGGTTAGAACACACCTTGTAACATAAAATGTGTTAAACCCAATACATAGCAGTTTGACATATCTCCTACAAGCTCACTTTGACAGACCAATGGTTATCCTTAGGGAACTATACAAGATTTCTGTCCTCTTATTCAGGAAATGGTAGTTAAAGAACATAACAGGAGCCTTGCTGGATCAGACCAAAGGCCCATCTATTCCAGTATTTCTCTTCTCACATTGGTTGCCTGAAAACCCCAAAGCAAGACGTGAGAGTAATAGTCTTCTCTCACACTTGTTCCCCAGCATCAGGTATCCAGTTCAGGGAGGCAGTATAGAGCCACCATCAACAGCAGCCACTAGCAGCTTTATCCTCCTGTCTAATCCCGTTTTTATTTCACCTACGTAGTCACAAGAAGTGTGTGTGTATGTGTGTCTTCAGTGCACCTTATGAGCTGCTGTAAGTGTGTGCTTTGTCAATAAAGAACTAAACTATTGGACGTTTGTCCTGCTTGGGCTAGATATGCTCAGGACACCTGCATTAGATGGGAGTTTCCACTGGCTGACCAGGAGGAGCTGGGAGGCCGGGCCTGGCAGCTTTAACAGATGCTGCAGCAACTAACAAGCCTGGACACCTTTCTTCACGGTCAGCCCCTCGGACGAACACACCGATATATTTTGCCCTTGAGTTACGACCAGTATGCAAAACGCAGGAGGATTCTTTCCCGATGAGCTGAGAACTTCAGGGATACGGTTATAAATATGGCTCACAGTTCACTTTGGCCAACAGAAAGTCTTCGCCACTCATATGTACTCTCCTCACGGCTCCCTCGGTTCTGTATTCTGTGATCTGGAAAACTTCCAAGTAGGCCTGACGTGATAAACCGTAGCTGCTCCAAATGTCAGTGGAAACCGCATCCGTTTAATAGACTCCATTCACTGGCCCTGCGTTCCCAAGAATAACTCTTTAAATTGGCCTTGACAGTGACATGCAAGAGCATTGTGGTATATTATCTGTGATAAATGTTTGCATTTCTGTGAACTGCTTAATAACACAGCATTTACCTGTTAGCTCAGAAGAAGTTGATAGGCCCATATGGAGAACTGGGAATTAATCTTCCTGGATTGCTGGGGAATGGAAATGGAAATGAGGGCCTTTCCTCCTCTCTCTCTCTCTCCATATATATATATATATATATATATATATATATATATACCACCCTGGCATTACTTGCTAATATAACAGCAGCAGATTGGCGGAGTTCAGCAGCAAATGTAGGATTGTTGCCCATCTGTAAATCTGTGGTTTTTCCTCCAGCTGTATTAAACGTAGCACTACAGAAGCATGCTTGCCCATATTGTGTGCACCCCTGTCCCGTCATTGCCTCCGGTAAGCAGATTTTTAAAAAAGATTTTAGATGTTTTGAAAACCTTTGCAACCTGTTTGATCAGGAGAGATTAAATGGTTATAGTATCATTTGAAGTTGCCCCCAGCAGTTAAGGCTTGCTGGTTATTTAAAGAGGTGCTCACTTTGAAGCGGATGGCAATTATACGCATGTGTCAAGAAAACTGGGTTGAATGCGGAAAAACTAAGGCTGGGCTCTCTTTAGGTGGCCAGCTGGTATAGAACAGGGCTTTTGAAAAGGCATTTTCACAGATGAATGAAATCAAAAGGAAATTTTTCAACTTCCATAGCAATACAAACGACAGAATAATCTGAAACTCCAATAAATGCCTTTTAACAGTAATTAATGTGATTAAAAGAAATCCATATGTCCAGGATTTCAAAGATGGAATCAACCTCTGGTGGGGGATTTCTGAAAGGTGGCGCTTTGTCCTTGATCTTAGGCAAGATTATCGAAAAGCTGAACAATTTCAGTGGTTTCCTTAAAAAAGGCTCAACAACTTTCGGGATATGTCCTGGTTTTTACTTTTTGAAATATGGCAACCCTAGTTCAGCACGAATATTTAACAAATATCTTCTCTGTTCAGCTTTTATACCACACAACAGCTCCAGTCTCTGAGCACTGTCTTTTGCTTCATCCGTAATATTTTTGCCTTTTACAGGTTACATACACACGTTCTGCATGCGAAGACCTTGGCGAGTTAGGGACTTCCCCTGCGTATAAAGCAGATTGAGAGGATGAGACTGTTATAAGAATTCTAAGGTCATATATATATTTATAAAATGTTCATAATTGTATATATAAATCACATGTCTGAAACCCCATAAAAAAGGTCCTGAACAAACTGACCTCAAATATTTCTCTGCAAGGTCAAAGTGGGAAACCTCCCCATTGTCTCTTTCCTCACAAATCCTGTCCTCACAAATCCTGTCTTAGGGGCACATTCAAGATATGAAGAGGGTGTGAGCCTGTGACCTAGATTCAGGAATTAAGTAGTTATAATAACAAAAGAGTGGCCAAAAGCCAGATAATGCAATCAGGTAACTTGCCACACATGAGATAAACAACGCACTCAGATTTCTGTTGTAGACCGCCTTTTCTGTGATGTAGGTATGATGTATATGGGGGTGGTCTTGGACTCCAGGGCGGGCAATTTAAAATGTCTATGAAAGGGCAGGCACACCTTTATTCTGGGTCCTCCTCCTCTCTCCTGCGTGTGGAGGAGCACCCTGTTGCAACAGTTAATAAAGATCAGGCTTACTAGCTGCTTTGCTTCTCAATATTCTCTGGTTGGTCTCTGTTATTTTCTTCTACCAATAGAGAACCTACAAAAGGACTCTATATGGGCTCTTGGGTACCCCATAAGGGAACAGGAGCAGTTTTTTTCTTATATCAAGACCAATTGTAGGTCTAATGGTTAAGAAGGTGGTTTTCTTGAAGCTTGGTTTTGTTTTGAAATTAGCTATCAGCTTGCTTTGTGAGTGCTTGGCAAAAAAGGCTAATCCATTTACGACATTTTGCCACAGCCCTGTCGCAGTTCTGCCTGCTTTCCTTGTTGTTGTCATTTAGTCGTGGCCGACTCTTCATGACCCCATGGACCAGAGCATGCCAGGCACTTCTGTCTTCCACTGCCTCCCGCACTTTGGTCAGGCTCATGTTTGTAGCTTCGAGAACACTGTCCAACCATCTCGTCCTCTGTCATCCCCTTCTCCTTGTGCCCTCCATCTTTCCCAACATCAGGGTCTTTTCCAGGGAGTCTTCTCTTCTCATGAGGTGGCCAAAGTATTGGAGTCTCAGCTTCACGATCTGTCCTTCCAGTGAGCACTCAGGGCTGATTTCCTTAAGAATGGACAGGTTTGATCTTCTTGCAGTCCATTGGAGTCTCGAGAGTCTCCTCCAGCACCATAATTCAAAAGCATCAATTCTTCAGCGATCAGCCTTCTTTATGGTCCAGCTCTCACTTCCATACATCACTACTGGGAAAACCATGGCTTTAACTATACGGACCTTTGCTGGCAAGGTGATGTCTCTGCTTTTTAAGATGCTGTCTAGGCTTGTCATTGCTTTTCTCCTGCTTTCCTTAGGATGGCTTTTAGCATTTGGCATCAGGCGCAGACTCCACCTGAGTCTCTTAGATTGCTTGGCTTTAGACACATAGTCTCACGACTCAGACTCAGACCTAGGATTTCCGGTCTTATACAGAAAGATTCTTCTATTGGAGGTGCTTCCTTGCACTCTGATTGGCTCTCGCATTTCAGTAAAAGGCAGTGCACTGGGCAGATTTGGACCAATGAGTCCTGGGTTCAGATCCTTGCTCACCATGAAGCTGGCTGGCTGGACCTGGACAAGTACTATCTATCAGCCTAACGTTCCCCACAGGTTTTAGTTACAGGTAGGTAGCCGTGTTGGTCTGCTGTAGTCGAAACAAAATAAAAAAAATCCTTCTAGTAGCACCATAAAGACCAGCTAAGTTTGTTATTGGTATGAGCTTTTGTGAAGAAGTGTGCATGCACACGAAAGCTCATACCAATAACAAACTTAGTTGTTTTCGCTATACATACATACATATGTACATATAGTGCTATCGCTATACAGTGATACCTCAGGTTAAGTACTTAATTCATTCCGGAGGTCCATTCTTAACCTGAAACTGTTCTTAACCTGAAGCACCACTTTAGCTAATGGGGCTCCTGCTGCTGCCGCGCCACTGGAGCACGAGTTCTGTTCTTATCCTGAAGCAAAGTTCTTAACCTGAAGCACTATTTCTGGGTTAGCGGAGTGTGTAACCTGAAGCGTATGTAACCTAAAGCGTATGTAACCCGAGGTACCACTGTACATGGGGACAATGCCATGTAAGTTGTTCTGCGCTTTGAAAGAGGACAGGGAACCACTGTGAAAAATAAATGCTAATCTAGGTGGGGGTGTTGAACGGCAAGCGCTGGGGGGGGGAGCGTCAAAACCCACAAGAAGAGGATTAGCCCATCAGTTAAATGACTGGGAATTTGTTTGGGATAAACATTTCCTCAGGTCCTGGTTACGCTTAGTGTTTCTGTTGTTAATGTACAATATTCCATGAAAACACTGCAGCTTCCTTGAGCATGAAAGTAAATTTGCATCTAAATTGAGCATTATTTCTTCCTAAGAAGAGGTCACTGAAAGGGCCACTGTAACTTGGCTCTTACAAACTAGCCTCTGCATTATATGAATGGGGCTGAAAGAAACTGCTTACGCGAGCGTTTATCCTCTGCCAGAGATCAGTTGCAGGGTAAGGATCTGCCACCTACATCGCCATTAAAATACTGATCCAGTAACCACCACATTGGCGTGTGAAGTCCTCTTGAGCCCTGTTGAAGAAAGAAGAATTCAGAGCAACTGACCATGTTAAAAGTTTCTTGCATGGATCCGTTCTCTAATTCTGCCTCTCCAGCATTGCTTCAGGTTTCCACACTGTTGATCTGCACCATCTGCAGTTTCCAACCAGTCTTCAGAGGCAGCCCCACATACTGGGTGGCTGTGAAGGTGAAAATGGGAGAAGGGGAGAGCCACATATGCTATCCTGAAAACCTTGGAAGAAGTGGGGAGGGAGAGATGTACAAAATGAACAGCAAGCAGTGGCTTGCATGTTCGAATGGGCTATTATAGATAGAACATCCTATGTCTCTTAAGCACAAAAGGAACACATTTCAACAGAGAGAAGGCATGCACCATATGTGACTTATGTTTAGAGCATAACCATGCAGAAAATTGAGGATGGGGCTACATTTTTGGTCCCATCCCCAGGACTAGATCTTTTCCAACAATGAATGTGACAGGACACCATCACAAGCAGGAGATTGGACTTTCTTTACAGACAATCATGCACAACAGGAGGTTGTTGTAGGTGGGGGGGGGGAGAACCCCATGTCAGGGAGCAGGGCCAAAAATGCGGCCTGTACTCCAGTCGCCACTCAGCACACTATCTTGTCATAATGTGCTTATTACTAGCTTGGTCCACGTGCCACAGGAAGTGAAACTAAAGATTGGCTCCAGCTCATGGTTAGTGAGGAGAATGATTAAGCGTGGTCTCATCTGCACGATACGTTTAAAGCACTATTGTACTACTTTAAACAGCCATGGCTTCCCTCACAGAATTCTGGGAATGGTAGTTTCTTAGACTCCCCTGCCCCAGGTCCACTCAAAGGACTCCGGGCATGTGCTTTCATGTGCTAGAGTTAGTTCAGCCTTCCTCAACCTGGCGGGCTTCAGGGGTTTTTGAACTCCCATTACCTCCAGCCAGTGTGGTCAATGATCAAATCAGGGATGGCGGACATTGGGGAAGGCTGATGTACACATTTACCTCACAGTCATCTGAGTGTACAGATTTCACACAGTAATCAAGTTATAATTCTATATGTGAGAACCATGTCTTTAGTATTTGTAGCCCCAAGCTAGGGGTGGGGAAACCCTCTAGCAGTTGCCAGCCTACAACTCCCATAATCCCTGCCCAATTACCATGTTGATTAGGGCTGATGGGAGTTGGAGTCCAACAACATATGGAGGGCCACAACTTCCCCATTCCTGCCCTAAATGACCGGGGTTCCAAGTATCTGAAAGAATACTTCCTCCTATATCATGTCTTAAAATCTGCCATGGAAGCCCACTTAGGGATCCGCTCGCCCAGTGAGATCCATGGGGTGGGAACGTGATGATGGGCTTTTTCAAAGGCAGCCCCTTGCCTCTGAAGTGTCTCACTCCATGATATGGTTGTCATTTCATCCTCAAGTGAGGACGCACCTCTTTATTCAGGTTTGGGGAAAGGATGAGGTACATTTTTTTTATTGCTGCTTTATTTTTATGGAATTTATGTTGGCTGATTTTAATATTAGTGTTTCGTTTCGGTTTTAATTTTGTTTGTTTTTTCTGCCTCAGGACCTTCAGGTGAAGGACTATAAATAAGGTTAATAACAACAACATTCAGGCCTCTGTCCCCTGTTTTTAATCAACTTTAACATATCTAAATCTCTCCTGGATTGTAGCCATCAAGTTTATTCATAGAGTTATATGACAGTGTAGTTTTGTGAGCATGGGTGAAATTGGTCCTGATTTAAACCTGATGGGAGATTCTGACTTAACATAGAAAAAACCTTCAGACAGTAAGAGATGTTTGACAGTAGAACAGTCTCCCTTGGGAGCTTGTGGACGCTCCTTCCTTGGAGGTTTTTAAGCAGAGGTTGGATGGCCATTTGTCCTAGATGCTTTAGCTGAGATTCCTGCATTGCAAGGGTTGGACTAGATGACCCTTGGCATCCCATCCAACTCTACAATTCTGTGATTCTATGACCATCTGATCTATTCAAAGCAGTTGTTGTAAGCTCCTAGATCTCACATGGCTCTTTCCTACTCCAGTCTTGAGGTTCCCAGGAGCTGTTCTTGCAAAGAAAAGAAAGAAATGCAAATAACGAGAGATGAGGAGGAGACTGGACTTCTGGATATACCCAAAGTTGTTAAGAAACAACTTTTATTTGCCTGGAAGGCTGTTATTCAAGTCCAACAGTCACAAAGAACTGGGAAATTTTCTGTGTCCTCAAGAGACTCACACTTCCTCATTTCTGTTCAAAGTGGAACTTTTGCATAAGGTTGCAGGGTTTTTAAAATTTCCTAGTACTGCAAAAGAGAGCAGAATCAAAATGAATTCGGAAAGCATACATGTGCCCTTAGCTCACTCATCAATTAAAATTTGCCCTCCTCAGTTCAGTTTTGACTACCTACCCAATAATCAACTGGAAGTTTCCAGCCATTGTGAAAAATGGCCTCATGTCCATGTGATCAAGCTTTCCTTGAGAGGCCTTTGCTTGACATCAGCTGGTCTGTTCTTCTTCTTCCCTGAGGTGGCTGGAGCAACATTTGCAAGACAAGAGAGAGGAAAATTTGCATTTCTGTTTCATCCTCTTGAATCTCATGTTGACCTCCAAGCTGCAATCAACATGCAATTGGGAGCTGACAAGTGTAGGAATCTGAGGGAAGTGTTTTGGAAAAAGCTCAATATGAGAGAGAGAGAGAGAGAGAGAGAGAGAGAGAGTTGTATGTAATTATAAATAAATAGCAGGCAGGGAAGCAGGAAGACAATGCAAACAGGCTCCCAGGCCAAAGAATGCCTCTTTGACTGTATAAGTTCATTCCTGGCAGATAGGGAGGGAAGGAAAGATGAAGAGTACTTCAAAATGACTGCAGTTGCCCTTCAGCTTGATTCAGAAAGGACTGGTGTTTCGTTAGGCTTATTAGGGTTTGCCAGCACATTTCTTAGGAGTTTCTAACAAATCGCTAGTACTGCTTAAGCCTTAATAGTCCACAGGGCTACTAGGAAAACCTACAGGGCTGCAGCTCAGTGGTAGAGCATATGCAGACAACCCTGGGTTCAGTCCCTGGCCATTTCTAACTCCTATGGGTAAGCCTAGGGGCTGCTACCAGTCAGTGTGTAGACAATACTAAGTTTTCTATGTTCCTGACATTGATTCCTTTATCTTTTTTCAGGATAGAAAAACTACCACCCCACACCCCAATGCCACCCCTTAGTCCTCTCTGTTTTGCCTGTTTCATGGCACTGTGTTAGCCTGTCTGTCTACTCTGGGGTTTGTTAAATTTAAAATTGTGGAAGACAAAAGGGAAGGTGGAAATAGGGTTTCTTCATCTACTGCTTGCCAGGCTGTATGACCTTAAATCCAACAAAAGTTCCATCTAGGGTAGGGATGCAGTTGATTCCCTTCCCCTTCCTCAAAGGTTGTTGGAAAACACTTTCCTAAGAATTGGCTAGGGAAGCTGGGTGGGCATTTTGAGATACAGTGACAAATGCTTATGATTGTTGTAAGAGACATTATACAGAGAAATTGGTGAGGGATGGGTTATGGGTTTTAATGGGTAGGAGAGGATATATTAATTGCAGTTTATCTCTCCAGGAGCTCACGTGTGTGGGTTGAACAGAGTTTCAAACTGCCGTCCTTTGCCGGAAAATTAAAAGCATAGGAATGAGACTGAAAAACCTTGTTTTGTGCAAGTCCAGCTTCGAAGTAAGCTGGCTTTCTCCTTCTAACCCAAATTAAGAAAGAATAAGGCAACAACTTGCAAAGTAAGATTAAAAATACTATTGTTATAATAATTTATTACATACTTTGTAATCATGCATTCGTGCACAGCAAGAGTAGCAGTAAAAACTATGCAGGCAAAATATGGGGTAGGGCAGATACAGAATGTGTTCTTCTGCAGGCACCCTAATCTCAGGTTTGAGATACTGAATACCTAAATAGTAAAAACTGACTTGTATTGTACAATCCTGTGCATATCTACTCAGACATAAGCTTCATTGAGTTCCATGGAACTTACTCCCAGGTAAGTGAGTACAGGACTACAGCCTAATTGTACAATCCAATACACGCCTACTCAGAAGTAAGCCAAACTGCAGTCTTTTTTATTTTTCAATTATCTCTGGCCTTTTCATCTTTTTCCATTTAAGAATATTTTCCATTTTTAAAGTGCTTTTCAGACCTTTTGCACTCATGGCATTTGCTGTTGCTGGGTTTACTCTGGTATATCCTATGGCTGGTTTCAATTTGTTCTAAAATTATGTTGAGACAAAGAGATAAAATGCAATTTAAAACAAATTAAAACCATTCGCAGCGTAAGCCAGAGTTAACCCAGCAACAGCAAATGCCACGAATGCAAAAGATCTTTAAAAAGCTCTGCAAAATGTCTTATTGTAAACCACCCAGAGGACAATTGCTGTTGGACAATAGGTAAATGTTGCTAAACAAACTAACAAACCATGATTTTTCAATAATAATATGTGTACCGTAGGGATAGGGAACCTGTGGCTGTCCAGATGTTGCAGGACTCTGACTCCCATCTGCCCCAGCCAGCATGGCCAATGGTTGGGAATTATGGGAGTTTGGAGCCAAACATCCACAGGGCCACAAATTCCCCACCCTTGAGGTTGCAAGCGTATTGTCTGAATGCAAGCTGTGTATGCAAATCGAGGAAATATTTCAAAAGCAGCCCATTTCAACTATGCTTCTCCTTTTGAGGGTTCCATCGCTAACACTCCTGGAGATAGGATCCAGAGTTGAAAAGCAATTTAAACTGAGAAACTCAATGCCATTTCCACACTCAGTGGCTCATTTTGAATTCAAGATTCAATTTTCCTTGTGATCTTTAAGGGACCCACAGAAGAGGTAGCATTACTTTGTAGAAGTAACAGTTTGTCTCAAAGAGTCTGGGGGGAAGATGGAACCAGGGCAGAAGCCTCCCTCCCCATTTGCACCCATTTTCCTGGGGAGATCTATGCCTTTCTTTCTATTTGACCTTCAAGCCTTTTGAGGAAGGACAATCTTCAGTCTACATAACCATATGCGCACAGCCGAAGTAAGGATCTTTCAATGCACTGCACTGCTCACCTGGATAATTTCATAAACCTGGGGACATTGTCAAGAAGGGGTTTCTTCCTAACCATTCCTTACACAATGATCTGTTTCTGCCATGAGTTAGTTCTAGAGTTTTGCCCCAATCCACTAATCTGTTCTGCTGCTTTTGCCATTTGCATCTGGCAGATGGGATCTAGATGCATCAAAAGGAAAAATAATAATCGAGTGGCATTTCAAAAGCTGGCTCGTATCCAGGTAAAGGAAAATAATGAAAGCTGCAAAAAATCTCTCTCTCTCTCTCTCTCTGGCCCCTTGCAGAAATGGCAAGAAACAGTAGAAATGGACCGGTAGTGGGGAAATGCATTTGAACTGATCCTAAAAAAGAAAAGTGAAGGGAAAGGGATGTGGAGGGGCTCTAATGGGAGAGAAAGTGAATAGCAGATAAAAGTCAACTGAAAGAAAAAGGATTAATGGGCTGGGTGACTCATAGGTTATCAAGCTACAGCATCAACAGAAGACTCAGAACCTGCCAAATGAGTCATAATGTGATCTATGAAATCATTTTAAATAAACTTCCAAAGAATGGATTTTTTTTAAAAAAGTACATTCAGACACACAATTTTCTCTGCTTCAATATGAAATTCAGATTGTGTTAATATCCCACCCCCATACCAATAGCCTCTTAAAGTTTACATGTATTTTTGGAAATACTCATCAGATTCAGATCTCAGAAAGAATGCTGCAGTCCCTGCAGCAATTGTAAAAATGCAAATACCCAAAAGATCGTGCCGGTGCACATCCCTTTCTGTTAGAATGAATAATAAAAGAATCCCTGTTTTGCTGAGCTTCACGCAATGATGCAAGCAGTCTGGGGTTTGGATGCTGCTTCAGATTGTGGGCTAGACAGCCTCATATAACTAATATCCTTAAGTTTGATTAGTGCATGATGGGGTTAAGACCATAGAGTAAGCTGTCCTGCTGGGCTTAGCTAGGTCACTCCCCCACACTTTGGAATGAAGGGTTATCAAGCTCTTTGTTCTCCCATTCCACCATGTGAATCCTACCAGTAAGGTGGTCTAAGCTAGATATTCTAGGCTTAGCAAGCCATATTTGTGTTTCTATACGAATAATTTAGAAACTCTCACCACTTTGGAACCTAAGTTGTACTGCCTGTGTTTCTTAACTGCTTTAAAAACAATGGATAGTGAGTGTCTATGGTGGTACAAATATATAGAGAGAGAGAGGGAGAGGGAGAGGGAGAATTTCTGGATGCCAAGATCCAAGTTTGGGACAGCAATTATTTGGTGAGAGAACCCCAGCAGAGATTTAAAGTCATTAAATATGCAGCAAAGTGAAGCATGGAATCATAGAATCATAGAATTGCAGAGTTGAAAGGGACCACAAGTGTCATCTAGTCCAATTAGAATTCAATAGGTTGGTTATATGAGGCTGGGTACCTCACAGCTTAACCCTTACCCTGCCTGTCATTTGTCAGCTGCTTTCCCAGCAGTTTGGGGCAGCGGGGAGGAGGGAGATTCTTAGCGCTCAAACATTTGGCGAAGAGAAGGTTGAGCTGCCATCCCCCTTCAAGATTCAAGCTGCTTCCTGGTGCTTTTCCTTAGAAGAAAAAGCACCAAAATACCTCGTGGGGGAGGGCAAAAGAATTGAGCAACAAGGTCATACACTGTTGAGCCAAAATGGGAGCTGAATCTCTTGCCACCCATGAAGGTCTTCAGAAAGCAATTGCCTGAGTCAAGTAAATTATGTGGTTTATTTCACACACCAGCTGTGTGGAGTAAAAGCATCTGTGCCTCAAGCGACATGATTGTTTCCAACAGATATCACTGGAGTGTGATGTGCGCATTTGGCCACCTGGATTAGTCCAGCAGCCATTAGAAAATTCTACACATGATGAGTTGCTTTGGTCTGGTCATGCACTGCATACGACTGCTGCCATACAAAGAAGTATCCTTATTTGCACATCACCAAATAAACTTGAACAGATGAGACTCCCTTCATTAGGGTCAGGTCACTGGGCTTTCGAGCCCTGCATTCCCTGCTGTGATTGGCAAAGGACTTGCTCTGTTATCTGAGATCCTTTAACTGGCAGTGTTAAAAGGGACTAGGTGTACGTCACATATACAGTATATAGAGCGAGCTATATGCTATCCAAGGATTTGCAAGTGAATCCTTAAAACATGAAGGTCTCATGTTCCATTTGTCGCAACTAGGAGACGGCTAGGAGCTTCAAACACATTTTAGCAGTCCTCACTTGATCTTCAAGCGATCTATATCTTTAAAGAACATTATTTCCCTCAAAGAATTTTGGGGTGTTCCCCCTGGCCAGGCTCCTAACCCAGTGGTATAGCATGAGGGGAGTCCAGGGGGGCCGTGGCCCCGGGCACAAAATTCTGAGGGTGCACAACCAGGCGCCCCCATGCAGGCGCTGACTTCCGCAGGAATCCCTGCCCCAGCAAAGGTAGCAGAGCAGCCAAGGCCCACTGTGAGTGGGCACATATGGGAGGAAGCAGGCAAGGGATGACCCTAGCATGGCCTGGCCCAGCGCTTCTTTCCATGGGCATCGGAGAGATTCACCTGCCAAGGGTCACATCGGCCAGCCAGGCTCCCACCTGCACAGGCAGGCAGCACAGCACGGCTCTGATGGCATTCGTGGTTTGCCCGCCCCAGGCGCCAGCAACCCCCGCTATGCTGCTGTCCCCATCCCAAAGTTTTGTGCTTCTATAAACCATGGGGATCCCCAAAGCCTGCTGGTACCTTCCTCTTGTGTGTGGGTGAGTGTTGTTTTGGTTACATAAGCATCAGCACTCAAGAGAATGGCTTGTTGCATTATTAGTAAAGAAAATATATTATCTACTTGGGCTAAACTTGCCAGAACATGGGGGGCATCTTATTTTATTGCATAAGCAGTAAACAGGTAAGCTATAATATTCTGACAGCCTCTTCTTCTTGCTTTCCTGGTGGCATTTATGTTTAAAAAAGCACATCCATAATTTAATTGAGATAAAAGTCCCCCATTTTAATACCCTGACAGTCATTGGAAGGTAAGAAAATAAAACAAGGCACTGAGGGAGGAAATAGCCTTTCAATCTGTCTCTTCAAAGTAGTGGAAATATTCATGTGTTTTCTTTGATTTAATATGTTTCACTTTTCCAATACTGTAGTTCTGCTTATTTTATGGAAACTGAATTTAATGGCGTTCCAGGAACTAAATCATCCAGGCTTGATGAGAAATTTTGCCAGGGTGGTTTAAGCTGTACACGCCTCTCTTATTTTGAATTTGTGGTGTGTGTGTGTGTATGTGTGTGTGTGTGTATGAGAGAGAGAGAGAGAAGAGAGAGAGAGAGAGAGAGAGAGAGAGAGAGAGAGAATGTGCACTCACGTATTTTTCCCAACAAAAGCAAAGTGCTGTTTGGTGCCCAACCCTTTCCTCCATAGCACACTTCAATTTCAAAATTGGATATTACTTGAAACAGGGAAAGACAAGATTCACATTCCAAATAGGGCATAATGACTATCCTAGCTTCTCCTCCTCCTCTTTTTTTGTTGTTGCTTGTTCTTGTTGTTAAAAAGGCCAGACTTTGAAAAACCTTTCACTTATCTGTACCTGTTTTTGGCAATAGCCACTGATGGATGCTAAACAAAAAACACCCTACAGAATTGCTTAGGTCTACTGTGAAACATGATAAAGCAAAGGCAATAAACAAAAATATTGTTTAAAATAGTCATCAGTCCGAAAACAAATACTTCCATCTCCAGTTTACAGAATTCTAAGACTTGGCAGAGGAGAAGCAAATGTGCTATCTAGCCTTTCAATGGAAGAAGACTTGAGAAGCAATGGGCTTTGTACTGGCGATGGGGGGAAACATGGTTGCAGAACTTTAAAAGAGCTAGATTGATTTCCTAGCAGCCAGCTTGAATGGATGAAGACTGGTCTGTCATTAAGACAGTGAATCTGTTCAGGTCTTAGCCAAGGGCAAGACCTGCTTTGAACTGCACTGAAATCATTCCTGTGCAGCCTGATCCTATGCACATTTACTCAGAAATAAATCTCCCTTTTGTTCAACTAAGTGTACAGTATCATGGCCTTAATGTGTCATTTCCTTTTCCTTGGCAACAAGCAGTTTTAGTTTAGTGTTCTTGTTGGGGGGTTTTTTCTTTAAAAAAGAATCACAACAATTACATGACAGTGCAACTGGGATTCTGAGACGTAATAATATATAACCTGAACAATTAATTAAATAGCCCGCCACCAGGGAACAGGAAATATCCCTTTATCATTTCAGTAATTGTTTCAGTAATTGCAGTAATGACATACTTGGAGCTCCCTTGCTGATCCTCTCTTCTGTTCAATGTCTATGGGAATCTGTAGCATCACTCAGAGGAAGACATGGCTGGGGAGAATGTTTGGTCTCAGTTGTGGCCCCTGGAGCCATGGCCATGGCCAAACACTGATGCTCCCACAGTAACTTCCCACCACTGTTTCAGCTGATGGCTGTTAATCTCATCTGAGGGCCAGGATGCCACAATCTTGCTGAAACTAGGAAGTTCTTGTTCTGGTCAGTGACTGGGCGGGAGTCTGCCATAGGTGAAGAAGAGAATACGGGCTTCTGCACCTTTAATAGTTATCTAGAAAAAGTGGTCTAAACCACAGAGCCTAGGGCTTGCCCATCAGAAGGTTGGCAGTTCGAATCCCCATGATGGGGGTGAGCTCCCATTGTTTGGGCCCAGCTCCTGTCCACCTAGCAGTTCAAAAGCACGTCAAGTGCAAGTAGATAGATAGGTACCGCACCGGTGGGAAGGTGAACAGCGTTTCCGTGCGCTGCTCTGGTTCGCCAGATGTGGCTTAGTCATGCTGGCCACATGACCCAGAAGCTGTCTGAGGACAAACGCCGGCTCCCTCGGCCTATAGAGTGAGATGAGCGCGCAACCCCAGAGTCGTCCACAACTGGACTTAACGGTCAGGGGTACCTTTACCTTTACCTAGAAAAAGGAACGGGAAGCTTCACCTGCTGGAATTCTCTCTTCTGTCTTCCTTTTCTCCTGGCCTTTTTAAAAATAATAATAATAATATTTTTTATTGATTTTACAAATTGATTCACACAATTAGAACATTTAAATTTTAAAACAAAAACAAGATTCTTTCGAATCTGAGGACTTCCCTCCTTCCCTCTGTGGGTCCTTCCAATATCTTAGTCTACTGCATACAGAGGTACCTCGGGTTACAGACGCTTCAGGTTACAGACTCTGCTAACCCAGAAATAGTACCTCGGGTTAAGAACTTTGCTTCAGGATAAGAACAGAAATCGCGCGGCGGCAGCGCGGCGGCAGCGTGGCGGCAGCGGGAGACCCCATTAGCTTAAGTGGTGCTTCAGGTTAAGAACAGTTTCAGATTAAGAACAGACCTCTGGAACAAATTAAGTTCTTAACCCGCGGTACCACTGTATTATAAGTCATCCAAATTATGGTATAGTTCTCCAAATATATCCCCCATCTTTGTGTCCTTGCAAGAGTTATTCAAAGCCTGCCAAAGATTTCAAGTATTTACGGTGTTCTTTTAAATACAATCTAGATTTGTCTCATTCTTTATTGAAGTTGTGGTCCCCCTGATTTTTGATTTTCCCAATCAGTCTGGCCATCTCTGCATATTCCAATAGTTTTGTCTGGAAGTTCACCTTTGTCGGCATCTTATCATCTTTCCATCGCTGAGCAAACAGCATCCTTGCAGCTGTAGTCGTGTACATGAACACTCTTCTCATATCCTTCGGTATGTCTTCACCTAAAATTCCTAAAAGAAAGGCTTCTGGTCTTTTAACAAAAGTTATTTTAAACATATATGTGTTTTAACTTCATTATATATTATTTCCCAGCATCACCAGAGAGATTCATTCAGCCCCAGCATGGCCCCACAAGCTCCCTTGTGACCTATCATTGCCACAAAGGAGCAACCTAGACATCAAGCCCAAGCCTAGCAATAGGGTATGGGGAGAGCAGTCAAAGGACAGGCTGATGGGCAGTCAGGGTGAAAGCCCCCCCACGCTCCAGCTCTTACAGTCAACCACATGTAAACAATGTTCAGGAAAGTTGGGAAGCTGGGGACATCAGAAAGCTGGCAATCAAGGAGAAGCTGGTGAAACCCAACTCTTCCAGCCCACCCAATGCTCATTTGAAGACCTTCCAACTCTGTCCTCAAATTGTCCTCCCCCCACACTGTCAATTTCTCTTCAAGGAGAGAGAATGGACAGCAAGTGGTGTTGAAGGAAGAGGGGCAGGGTCACCAGCCATCACAACCATTCTTCTGTACAGGTGTGGCAATAGTGCTAAGCCACTTCAGGACTTAGCTGTGCAGGGAGCGAAATATACCATCCTAACATCTTAGAAGTGGCGGCGGAAGGAGAGCATCACAGAAAGCATTGCAAAATGATGATTCGTCAGCACCATCAACTGGACTTTCAATAATAACTGGGGGAGCGCATTCTAATTTCAAATTAAATGGCTGCTTTTTGTAAAGAGAGCAGAGACCTCTGTGGACAGCATAATTGTTGTCTCCCTGTACTAATTCCCTTGAAGGCCTTGTTGCTTGGGAAACCTTTGATCTATTAATTGCTTGATCCATGGGAGATGGAGACAGGCTAATGGCTTTCTGGCAGAGGTGTATGTGGCTTCATCAGTTTGCCCTGATCAGGATCTGGCACAGATCCCATACCCTTAATTCTCCTGGACAGCTCTCCAGTGGCACCCATAACGGAAGCACAGAAAATAACTGCAGCATCATAGTTTGCTAACAGTACCAAACAATGAGACTGATTTCTGGACTCGCAAATAAGTCCCTGATTTGCTCACAGTTTATTTATTTTTTAAAAGGCTACCCCATTGCAGCAGCATTCAGAAGCATCTTTGCTGATCACCAGGAGGCAATTCTTACTCATCAAAAGTGACCAGGCTAGTACCTGTTTGCAAGCCTGATCAGTGCTCTCTAAGCCTGCTTGTCTCAGGTGAAATGATGCCCTTGAGCAACCATATTTAATGGTTCCTTCTTTATTGTCAACTTATCTATTGTATGGTTACATAGCTGTCAAGTGTCCCTTATTTGAAGGGACAGTCCCTTATTCCAGCACCATGTCCCACTGCTGTCCCTTATTGATGGATGTCCCTTAAATGTCCCTTAAATTTCAAAGGAAGCAGCTCCTCTCCCTCCCTCCCTGCCGGCCAGGGAGGAGGGAGGCTCCAACTTTGTTGCTTGGCTGTGTTGCTCACCCAATAAGAAGTCTAAGAACGACTGGGGGGTGAAGCTTGCATGCCTTGTATGTGGCTAGTTAATGCAAGCTGAGGGGTTTTTTGAATGCTGGACGCCATTTTGTTGCATGTGCTGCTGCAAACTTTGCAGTGCAAAGCCAGGCCGGGGAGCCATCTTAAGTTGAGGCTGCATAGGCCTTGTGGCGCATGTGATTCAGATTCTATTCAGTTGAACCTCTGGTTACAAAGTTGGTTGGACAGTGTTCTCGGAGCTACCCAGCATGAGTTTGACCAGACTGCAGGAGGACAGGAAGACTGGAGTGCCTGGAACAGGTGAGGCTGCAGGTCCCTTATTTTGGCCGATGGTCCCTTATTTTCAAGGCTGCTGGTCCCTTATTTTCAAATATGTAAGTTGACAGCTATGTATGGTCATGAAAAGCATACAATAAAAGCAGCTGCAAGTAAGAGGTCAGCAATAAAACAGATAGAAAACGGACTGAAATAAAAATAGCCTTTAGAGTTCACATAGAGATCCCAAATTGGTATTGGCTACATTCACAATGGCACTCATAGCCTAAGCACCGGAAATAGAGGGAATGATATTAGCATTGTGTATATCTGGGTGGGTGGATGGGTGGGTGGGTGCTGTCAAATGACATTCATTAACCATGCAGTGCTGACTCCACGGCAAAGGTAGGGATGTGAATGTTCTCAAAATACAGATAAAAAGTAAACAAGATTCTGCCTGGCTTGCATTCTACTTTCCAGAGAACAGTGCTCGGAATGAAATAAACAGCTCCTTTTCAAAAGATAATTATAGAATAGATAATGTACTACCAACTGCTTACAATAAACTTGTGACAGGGGCAAACAGAACTCCAGCAGTGCTCTTATTGCCTCAGAAATGGCCAGGAGTCCCCCAATTTCTGCACACTGGGGCACTACAGAAATAGACAGCTTTTTTATTCTGCCTTTGCTGTTTGCCCCCAACCGATGCTTTTATGAGAACGTTGTGGGCATTTTTTCTTTTCTTTTAAGAAATTTCTGGGAAATTAGATGCTTTCCGTTGCTCCTCTCTTCCCTCCTGTGACATCAAATGGAAAAGAGACCCTCTTTTTTTCGTAGTTTCCCTCTTTTTCAGCTTTCTAGCTTTCCCGCTTTGTTGATTTGTACAGTTACTGCTTTGTTCATTAGTAGCATACAGAGACCCTTTATATCTGCTTCTGTTCTCTGTTACCAGGAAGGGTCTCCAATACAAATTGCCATGCTTCCCTTTAGCAGTGTGTGGAAGCTACTAAGATCTTTTCTGTGGACACAAGCAGACTGAGGCAGGAGATTTTGAATATATGCCCTCACTGGACTAAAGTCCTGTTCAAGTACATAGACACCCATGTTCACATGAGTTCCTTGATGGCTTGGAAGTGTGAAAGAGTCGTCTTCCTAGAGGTTTTATATCTGGAAACAGTTGATGCTGCACCTTTGTTGAAATTTGCATCAGTGTCTGGATGGGAGCCCACTGGGAGCCTTGTGGGAGCTGCTCAAAGCATTGCACTAAACGAAAACATCGAAGAGTTTTGTGGCACATTAAAGGAATTTTTTATGGCACAGGCTTTTCATGGAATGGGGTTCACTTTCTCAGATGCATCAAATTTTATCCTGAATAGGCAGAAATATGTTTAGAAGGACGGTGGGAGAAGGACAAGGGACTCAAATAGCAATCAAATGCAAAAAAGTGCAGACTAGAAATTCATTGAAAGCTTAAAGCTATGGAAAATAAGCATAGTGACCATTCACAACTGCAGTAATTCATGATAACACAATCATTTCAGCCTTGCAAAGTTAATTAACATGTACAGTGGGACAGGAAACCATTGTCTCTATTCATGTCCAAATCGAGAGAATCAAACTTAGTTGGTAGTTCTCATTCAGCTATTTTGCACTGGAGCTTCCCTTCTGAAATTCCTGTGTAAGAAAGTGGGAACTTTCAAGTCCACAACATGGAGTTCAGGGATATTGGTCATACACGATATTTGTCAGTGGAAACAGTTCATAGATTCAGCTGTAAGACATCAAGGGCTGGTTTACATATGATGATGACTCATGCAATTGCCTTGGGATTACTCAGGGCTGCCTCCAGGCTGTGCTACTACGAGTTGCCGTTTTGTGTTCAGTGCATATCTGGTCTGCGATAGAGGAAGCCCTTGCTTAACTGCTGTCATGGTAAAAACTACAGTGATTGTAAATATGCTACCTGTGTAAAGGTGCTAGTACAGAGAAGCCCAGTCTGGTGGCCCTATGCACTCCCTACAAGCAAGAGCCTCTACTGTATGCAGTTTAGTGTGGAAAGGAAAACTCGCTCTCCGATCATAGCGACATGTGACCAACAACGCCAACAATCACCTACAACTCCACTCTTAAAAATGTCAGGTCAAAGAGCAGCTGTTCTGCTCTAAACAGTACGTGCAGAAAGGCCCTGAATTTGGCAAGCAACAGAGGATGAAAAATTCAGCGAATGCCTTTACAGACCACAGACGGAACTGCAAGAGCTAATGATTTCTCAGATACACTTAAAGCACATCACTTCCCCCAAGAGTTCTGGGAACCGTAGCTTGTTAAGGGTGCTGGGAATTGTTGCTCTGGGAGGGGTTCCCCCAGGGTTCTTTGGGGTAAGACATGTGCTTTGAACATGTGGTATGTACACAGCCTAGGGCCAGGGATCTGTGGTCCTCCAGATGTTGTTAGACTGCAGGTCACAGTCCTTTGGTCATTCTGGCTGGGAGTGATGTGCGCTGTGCCTGGAGAGCCACAGGTTCCCAGCCCTGGGTTTAAGAGTTCTTTGCCTGTTTTGAAGCTTAGGGAGTTGCTGGTTCCCACCAGGTCAGGTCCAACTAGCCCAGCAGTCTTCTGCTCTCTCGGGAAGAAGCATTTCCTCACCACCACCCACTGCTTGAACCTTTTAATTGGAGATGCCAGGATTCAACGTGGGACTTTCCACATGGAAAACTTGTACTCTGCTACTGAGCTATGGCTCCTGCCTTGCAAGCAACAGCGGTTGATTTGTATAACTGAGGGGCAGATGGGAATCCCGTGGGAAGCCAACGTGGACCTCTGGCCTGTGTGTTTCCTGTTGCTTCTCCCTTTGTCCCATGTAGCATGAAACATGGGAAGAGAGGGAAGTAGCAAGACCCAGGATCCCATAGCAGGATCATCAGTTCCCATAGCAAAGGATCACTTTGCTTTCCCAATTGAGGACTGAAAGTTAACTATACCCAGAGAAGCAGTGTAAGAGCTGGAAACTCCAAGTAGGTCCCTCCGGGCCCAATTTTCCAAGTTACAGTGAGATTTCTCTTCTCCTCGCAAAGGTTTTTCGGTAATAGCTAATGCCATCTATTTTTACAACGAAATTTAATGATGGTAATTAAGGTCAATCAGGGAGCAGGCAGGGTGGCTGGGAGGCTCAGGAACCATGACAGCAGCAATTAAGCATGGCTGCGATATTTGGGTAGCTGATAATTGGCCAGATGTTACCCAGTCTCTTGATCCTTGCTTGTGCTTAGAGACCGCAGGTCTGCAGTTTTGCAAAGGAAGGCTTCCGCTGGAAGACATGGGAGCCGCTTTGGGAAGCTCTGTAGAGGTGTGCCTTTGTTTAGGGCTGATTGTTTAGTTGCACTGATGGAACTGAAGACCATGACATCAGGCCAACGGCCCATCTAGGCCAGCATCCTGTTCTTAAAGTGACCAACCAGATTCCTGTGGGAAGCCCACAAGTAGGAGATGAGCAGACCAGCACTCTGCCCACCTGTGATTCCTAGCAACTGGTGTGCAGAGCAGTGGCGTAGCGTGGGGGGTGCAGGGGGGGCTGGCCGCACCGGGCGCAACATCTGGGGTTAGGGCAAATCCATGGGTTAGGGGGCGCAAATCCACGGGTTAGGGGGCGCAAATCCACGGGTTAGGGGGCGCAAATTACTTGCCTTGCCCCGGGTGCTGACAACCCACGCTACGCCACTGGTGCAGAGGCATACTGCCTCTGATGATAGACGTAGAAGATAGCCACCATGACTAGTGGCTACTGATGTCCTCCATGAATTTGTCCAATCCTCTTTTAAAGCCATCCGAGTTGGTGGCCATAACTGACCCACTTTCAGCTTGATCTGTCACAGGATGACAGAAGGGGCAAAGACACAACCATGGTTCCAGGACTTGGATCTGCACTTGTCAACAGGTGGTGTCCAGGCTGGGCCAAGGCCATTACTCTAAGCTGGCCCAGGAGCTTGTGGGACAAGCCAGTAGCAAGTCAGGGCCAAAGGACAAACCAGGGAGTGGGATCAAGAAGCAAGCCAGAATGAAAGGATACAGGAACACGCTAAAGCTCAGGAATACCCTGTACTCAGCTAAGGCTTAAGAGGGAGCACTCTGACACTGCTTCTTGTCCAGGAGGATCAAACAGCCGTCCTGGGCAGGTTTGCAGAGCTAGCCAACCAGTACACTCCCAAGTTTTATTCACTTCTTCATAACAGTATTTCTGTACTGCCATAGCTTACAATATCAGGGCTTGGCCAGCGTAGAGGCAGGACCATATAACACTGGTCCTAAAGTTTCTTCACTGACTTCCGAGCACAATTCAAAGTGTTGGTGCTGACCTGTAAACCTGAATGAGCCCTGTATACCTGAAGGAGCGTCCCCATTCTCATCGTTCAGCCCAGACACTGAGGTCCAGCTCCGAAGACCTTCTGGTGGTTCCCTCACTGTGAGAAGAGAGGTTACGGGGAACCAGGCAGAGGGCCTTCTCAGTAGTCGCTTTCACCCTGTGGAATGCTCTCCCATCAGATGTCAAGGAAATAAACAACTATCTGACTTTTAGAAGACATTTGAAGGCGACCCTGTATTGGGAAGTTTTAAATGTTTGACATTTTGTTATGTTTTAATATGTGCTGACAGCCGCCCAGAGTGGCTGGGGAAGCCCAGCCAGATGGGTGGGATAGAAATAATAAAATTATTATTATTATTATTATTATTATTATTATTATTATTATTAAGCTTGAGAGTATCATACTCCAAGCTGTAGTTCCATTAATTCACAATGTGCAGCAGTTGCTCACTGGCCTGAGCTAAGTTTCTCAGTTCTAGTCCTGGTGTGACTCCAGACAGGTGTGTGTGTGTGTGTGTGTGTGTGTGTGTGTGTGTGTCCAGACTCTCCAAGTGTCCCTATTTTCCAGGGACAGTCCCAGATTTACAGAAGCTGTCCCAATTTCTGATTTGATCCTAGAATGTCCTGTTTTCCTTAAGACGTCCCTGTTTTCATTGGAGAAATGTTGGAGGGTATGGAGTTATGTGACCCCTGAGCCAAGAAGATAAGTAACTCTACAGCCTTTAGAAGACATCTGAAGGCAGCCCTGTATAGGGAAGTTTTGTTTAATGTTTTATTATGTTTTTATGCAGATAGGCGGGGTAGAAATATTATTATTATTATTATTATTATTATTGAATAAAGGTACCGCTGCCCGTACAGGCCAGTCGTGTCCGACTCTAGGGTTACGCGCTCATCTCGTTTAAGAGGCCGGGAGCCAGCGCTGTCCGAAGACACTTCCGGGTCACGTGGCCAGCGTGACGAAGCTGCTCTGGTGAGCCAGCACCAGCGCAGCACATGGAAATGCCGTTTACCTTCCCGCTATAAAGTGGTACCTATTTATCTACTTGCACTTAGGGGTGCTTTCGAACTGCTAGGTGGGCAGGAGCTGGGACCGAACGACGGGAGCTCACCCTGCCGCGGGGATTCAAACCGCCGACCATACAATCGGCAAGTCCTAGGCACTGAGGTTTTACCCACAGTGCCACCCGCGTCCCATTATTATTGAATAGGGCATCCCTATTTTCATAAGAGAAGTGTTGGAGGGTCCTGGTCAATTTTTTAAATAAAAACGTTATCTTAATCCAGGTCAGCATAATTTGTAACTCTCTAGTCCAGGCATGTCCAAAGTCCGGCCCGGGGAGCACTTGCAGCCCCTGGGCTGGTTTCAAATGGTCGCCCAGGCAATTTTGAAAAAGCAATCTCTTGCAGCCCCCGAGCGCCTGCCCACCAAAGCCATTTCCTTTTTTGTGGGCTCATCACGAGCTCTGCGTGGGAGGCGTGGCAAGCCCCCACGCCATTAGGGAGTCCCCAGCTGCGTCACTCCTTGGGTTGACCAATCTGGTTGGCCGGGGGGCGTGGCTAAATAAATAAATACTACAGTACACGTTCGGGATATTGTTGCTGCAGTGATGGCGGTGGCAGAGGGGCGGCCGCTGCCTTGACCCTGTGCCAGATTTATGTATAGGCTAAGTAGGCTGAAGCCTAGGGCCTCTAAATCTAGGGGGCCTCGCCAGCCCTCCTGCTCCCCAGCGGGCAGTCTCCCCTCTCCCAAAATTGTAAACCCAAGACTTCATGCAAGGGCAGGCCAACTCAGGCCCAGCAACTATGAGACTCAGGGCTAGCCAGTGGGGCCCAATTTGAAGCAGTGGGGCGCAACTTGATTTATTTATTTTTGTAGGGCCCCAGTTCACAGCCAAAGTCTGCAAAATCTTATAGATATAAATAAAATCCATCTAGATTGCCCTGGTGCGGGGGTCCCCTTAGGTGTGGCACGCGGGGCCCAATTTGGCCAAATTGCTCCAATTGCCTTAAGGTCAGCCCTGATGAGACTGTACAGGGGTTGCACTGACAAGCCCTGCACCTTCCAGGTCCCTGGTGTCACCATTCAGAGTACAGACTCAAGGACTTGTTATGGAAATAAAGGAGGGGCACTTATTGGAAATCAGTTTTGTCACCTCTTCCCCCCAAAACCCTGAGACAATGGGCCACCTTTTATTCACAGTCACATAAGCACTACACTACAGCATCTCCATAAAGCTGTACGTTCAACCGCTGAAATATACAGCCAATATGTAGCAATGGAGACTTATGTTACTGCTTTATGAATGAACATTGTGTTTTATGAATGGACTCTATATTTTGTGAATTACCTAAGAGCCACCAATAGGGAGCTCTAGAATCTGACAGCTAACCAATTGGGTACTGCCAAACAGCGACCTCTGTTGCTGAAAGCAAGTAACCAGCAGGAAACGCTTCAGCTCAGCCTTTGCCCTGTTGACTGAACACCCCCTGCTGTGCAGATAATGGAGAAAGCTCATAAATTGTATCCCTTCTGGCATCCTGGCCAACTCTATTATGTTGGTGTAAACCCTGGTGCACCAGAAGCCCAAAATAGCAGCAAATAAAATCCGCTCATACGTCAGCAACTGATAAGACTTGTCAATCATTTCTTCCAAAGTCTTCCTAAATTATAAAGCTCCAAAATAATGAAGTGAGAGCAGTAGTTTACTTGCTTGAATTGACAAATAAGAAAGTTTTGAGAATTTAAATTCTAGATTAAAATTGATTACTTAATTGAGAAGGGGATTGTAACAAAAACACGGGGGCCTAATTTGAATAGTAGAGTGCCTGGTATCTGATGGGCAGACCAAAGCACTCGTCAGGAGAGTTATGAGATTCAGGTGAGGGTCAGATGCCTTATCAATCCCAGCAGGTATATAAGAGGATAACCCGGCCTGCCCAGGCCAATGGCCTGCCCAGGCTCCTTGGTCTCAGTGTTGTAGAACTCAGAAGGGAGGAGGATGGGGACAAAAGTAGAATTAGTGGGCTCTGCCTGTTGTTGGTTCTGCTGCCACCTTCTGTTGGCCTCCCTGACCTCCGTCTCCCAGTCCCAATGGGCACTAGCTGCCACTGGTTCCTGCCACATACAGATATTAATTAACTGTATTTATTTGTGTGGCTACACAAAATGAAGGGAAATATTAAGCGCATTTCAGGCTCATTTGACTTAGCAGGTCAAAAGTTGCACAGGACATTTTAATAACATAACAGGACAGCATTTTCAAAATCAAATTTTCAAAATCAATTCATCTCTAGGGGGCAACCCTGTCTGTTCGTTACGTGTACGCACTTCTTAGTATACGGTACACAGTCTTGCCCTTGGCTGATGTGATTGGGGAGGAAGGATACAGTTGGTCTTTTAGCATGTGTTTTAAAGTATGTTTTCTGTCTGTGTTTAAATCAAGACTCCAAAGGGACCTCAATGCTGCACAAACTGCATTTGCTTTAATGTTACAATATTTAAGTCTCTCATCTTTCTCTCTCTCTTTGTCCTTTGAAAGTAGGACATTTATTACTTTTGACCTAGATTTTTAAGCAAACCCATTAACACATACATAGATAGATTCATAACTAAATCCATTAGACCCTTGGGGCCTGATCCAGCCAGAGAGTGATTTCAGGGGGAATTTGCCTGAGCAACATGCTTAACACTTTCCCATTGAAATATCAGTGGCACTTGTAAAAATTGCTTATTAGCTGGATCATGTCCTTTTGTATTCAGAGTACATCTTATTATCAGGTATAGACTAACTAATGTGCCAGGGCTGCAAAAGGAGTAGATGCATGAATATCACTCTCTCTCTCTCTCACACACACACACACACGTTTTAAAATGACAAAAAGTGAGGCCAGCTTGGAATGAGACCAACCTGTCTTCACCTTTTATTTCTCCCATCATATTAAGCTGATGAGGGGTTTTTTTACCATGTCTCAAATTTGCCCAAGGGACAATAGGAAGAGACATTATACTGAAATGCCCATTGGTCTGATGAAATAGTTACGCTGCTGCCTTGAATTTGCATGGGACAAATCAGGATCTTACTGGGCATGTGCACAATCTGCAGGCTCTCATATTTAAATAGAAAGCTGCTTCCATCGCTGCTGCCTCTTGCTGAGCTTAGAGACCGAAAGAGGGACTCTGAGGCTTTATAGAGAGAAAAAAATCACCATTGGATTGTGTACAGCTTCAGAAGAGACTGGGAGAGAGAAATCAGACAAGTCTTTTTGAGAAGTTGAAAATGGGTGAAACTGTGCCGATCAATTAAAGGGTCCTACGCAGAGGGATTTTGGTTCATTTTGGTGGCATTTCCTGGGTAAATGGTTTCGACCTTACCCATATGAATACGCAGTCCATGCAAAGAGACACCTCATACCCGCCTACGGACTCCTACCGCAGTAGAGTCGTCGATTTCCTGAATGACTCGGAAGCAAATGCCTTCAAGCTGGTGGACCTGGCTCCATTAACCCCGACAGTAAGTGTGACCGAGAAATTGCTTGTCGGTGATTTAAGCCTATATAGCAAAAGTTTAGATGGTGGTAATAGTGCCCAGTTTTAATGGAACTGTGCAGGAACTATTGGGTGAGGCAAGAGTGTGTGAGAGACTGTGTGACCTTTACCTGTGTAAAGTTAGCAGTTCACAAATGAGCATCTTCAAGGAAAACTTGAGGGGAGCAGGAATGGAATTTGTTTAAAGATCGCCAGTGGAACTGCAAATAGACCTCTTTAGTCAGAAGGTGGGTGACCTGTCTGTGCTAAAACTGGTGATTTCTCCACCGGAAGAAGAACGCAGGTTGCCATTTTACGGCATTTTACAGTAGAAGAAGAGAAACATTGTTCAGAATGTGGTCAGGGTCACACGAACAGAAATAGACTACTGAGTTGCAAGGTTCAAAACTATTTTCCCTGTTCTGAAACAATTGGTTGACTCCGTTGGAGAAATGAGTGGCAGCCCATGGGTGTCAATTAATGCGACTCTTGAGTCAGAGCTGCTATTTGTCGGCAGCCGGGTGATGGTCGTGGTGCTTTTATTCACTTGTTGAGTGAGTCCTCCTCTAAGGCCTTTTAAGAAACTTTCAATAGGAAGGAAATGCTTTCATGAAATTCCGAAAGGGCGGCTAGCTTGGTCTCTTGCAGCAAAAGCAGTTGTCTTGTGGCACCTTGGAAACACGGCTTTATTATAGCATGAGCTTCTATAGGAAGTGGAAGTGGTGGCTCTGCTTCAAATGTGGATCTTTTCTATCAAAGCTCTTGCTACAAATACACTCTCTGTAATCCTTATAAAGTAGGAAAGGACTTTTTTAAAAAAAAATCATTTCTGCCATTTCTATTTTTCCCTGTAACCTTGTGATCATTTTGCTGGTTTTTAAGGAACATATTTAACATATTTATCACAGGAGTTCTGAAAAGTAAAATGCCCCATCTCTCACCCTCTCACTTTGGACAGGGGATTACTAACATTTGTCCACTGTTTAAATAGTCCTTAAAGTTGAAACAAACAAGACGAAGAATTACTTTCAAATTAAGCAGGGAGTGGGCTCCTTTGTGGGATGCTGTGAAGAGGCTTGGTGGAGAGATTATTGCATGCCGTGAATTAAAACTGTATGGTTCGCTTTGCCTAACTACACTGGTGTTATGCTACACTTTGGAAGTGATGGGCATGCATCACAGTTTGCCGCACATAATTTACTTCCATCTTTCAAACTGCCTCTTGCAATCTTTCAGTTCTAACTTTTGTGAATGGGTTTTGGCACGGCTATTAGTGAAATTGGTGTTCTGAGGGCCAAGTCGTCTATTACTTCTGGCAGCTGTCTTGCTCATGCAAGTGGTCTGCTCACATAACTTCAGAGGAGAAAACACACTGAAAAATTCAGATGGGCTTCTGAGCCCAGCGAGCTCTTCATGCATCTTCTGTGAATTCTCTCCTCTGACATTATGTTGTTGTGTAAGATGATCATTTGCATGAGCATCAAAATGTACAAAAATCTTTCACTGTCTTAGGTGAATTCAGTATTATTACTATTACTATTATCCTGTCTTACACCCTTAGGTTCCAGGGTAGGTTAAAACAATTACAGCAATATACAACACATGCAGTAATTAGTTTTCTGTTTAAATCATGTGCGTGTTAATTGTAAATGGCGGATATATATGAGGGATTGCATCCAACTAAGTCCCCCTCAGAGTTGACATATTGAAATTAATGAAACTACGTTAGTCATGTCCATTCATTTCTATGGGTCTACTCCGGCACTGGATACAACCCAAGATCAAAAATGCACAGCAATCTTATGATATATACTAATAGCTGATTCAGTTCTGCTAGTGCTGGTCCTTATGTAAGTCAACCGGCACCACTCACACACAAGAGTCTGTTTGCAAAAGTACCAGAGGCTTGCAGAAGTCGAAACAACCTTTAGGGGGGGAAATCCCAATGTGGGAGGGGAGCCCCAGAACTGCCCAGTGAGGATGGAGCATGCTCGGTAGCAATAGAATTCTGATGGTGGGTTGGAAATTGGGTGTGGGAAAGAATAATAATAATAATATTAAATTTATTATTTATACCCCACCCATCTGGCTGGGTTTCCACCAGCCACTCTGGGTGGCCTCCAACCGAATATTAAAAACAGGGCCACCTTCAGTTGTCTTTTAAAAGTACAATAGTTGCTTATTGCATTGACATCTGCTGGGAGGGCGTTCCACAGGGCAGGTGCCACTACCGAGAAGGCCCTCTGCCTGGTTCCCTGTAACCTCACTTCTCGCAGCGAGGGAACCGCCAGAAGGCCTTTGGCGCTGGACCTCAGTGTCCAGGTAGAACAATGGGGATGGTGACGCTCCTTCAGGTATACTGGACCGAGGCCGTTTAGGGCTTTAAAGGTCAGCACCAACACTTTGAATTGTGCTCGGAAAAATACTAGGAGCCAATGAAGATCTTTCAGGACCTGTGTTATATGGTCTCGGCGGCCACTCCCAATCACCAGTCTAGCTGCTGCATTCTGGATTCATTGCAGTTTCCGAGTCACCTTCTAAGGTAGCCCCACGTGGAATGCATTGCAGTAGTCCAAGCGGGAGATAACTAGAGCATGCACCACTCTGGCAAGACAGTCTGTGGGCAGGTAGGGTCTCAGCCTGCATACCAGATGGAGCTGATAGACAGCTGCCCTGGACACTGAATTAACCTGTACCTCCATGGACAGCTGTGAGTCCAAAATGACTCCCAGGCTGCGCACCAGGTTCTTCAGGGGCACAGTTACCCCATTCAGGACCAGGGAGTCCTCCACACCAGCCCACCCCCTGTCCCCCAAGAACAGTACTTCTGTCTTGTCAGGATTCAACCTCAATCCATTACCCACCATCCATCCTCCAACCACCTCCAGACATTCAGGACATTCACTGCCTTAACTGGGTGGGAGCAGGAATGGAGTGTAGCATTTAGGAGAAGGAGATGGGTAACTGGAACCACAGGCGGACTTTGGTAATATGGCAATACTTCTTATTTTCACAATAATTCGTTTTCATGCAGTTGCTTTTTTATGGTTCTTCTCAGTAGGTACCCATATAAATATAGGTTTCATTATTATTATTACTATTAATAATAATAATATTTTGCAACCTTTCGGCTCGGTGCTCTGTACAGGGAAAAACCCGCACCACCCAAATCCTGCACTGCTGAACCAGAATGCTCTACAAAGCAATATTTTATTGCAGGTCCCACTGGTAATATTTATTCATTCAAAAGATGAAACAAAATCTCTTTATGCAAAAGAGATAAATAACAGTGCCAAACTGCATGCAGGCAAGAGCTTGGGAAAATAGTGGGATTTGACTATGAGGATTTATTTTGACATGTATTGACACAGCAGCATTGATGTGCACGGTGTTTTACAGAGTAATGTGAGCAACCAGTCAACCTGCAAAAGCAGGTCCAAGGAGCTTACAGTGTCTTTTCTGAGAGAGCAAGAGACAGTGGCAGACAGGGGAGGAGAAGAAAAGGTAAAAGCAAGTAGAATGAGAACATGCATGGAGACTGTCGAGTCCAGCAATTTGCTGTCATGATGGCCAACCAAATGCCATTGGGGAACCCACATGCAAGGATCGATAGCTCAGTTGGAAGAGCATGGGACTCTTAATATCAAGGTCATGGGTTTGAGCCCCACATTGGGCAAAAGATTCTTGCCTTGCAGGGGTTTGGACTAGATGATCCTTGTGGTCCCCTCTATGATTCTGTGATTCTTTAAGGCAAGACATGAGCACAAAAGCACTTTCCCTGCTTGTGATTCCCTGCAATTGGAACTACGTGACCATGCAGTTACACATACTTAGGCTAGAGTTCATTAGAGAATGAATGTGTTAGGTGCTATATGAACACATATATTTCTGGGGTTTTTTTGGATCTCATCATGAAAATGGATAGCAGATGGCAACAGCTGGTGGGGGGGGGGGAGAAAGAGAGACAGGATTAGTGGAAAGTGGCCCAAATTTGACAGTCCAATGGGGATGTCATTTGCAAATGGGGGAAAGGGCAGACCTTTGAGATTACAATGTGCGGCTGTAGGTATATTTTCTACGTCACTTGTATGCCTTTTATTTTAGCTCTACATTTCTACCAGTGCTTTTTAGTATGCAAAAGTGTGGCATTTAAAGGTGGCCATATGTGTTGCTTAATGTGATGTATAGACTCAAATTGGGGAGAAGACACAGATGCTACAGGACTTGCTATGGGACACCCTTTGTGGAAGCCTCCCACAGCTCTCCAACTCATAATTTTTTTCAACGTATGTGTGTGTGTAGGTAGGTAGGTAGGTAGGTAGGTAGATGATAGATAGATAGATAGATAGATAGATAGATAGATGATATATAGATGATAGATAGATAGATGATAGATAGATATAGATGATAGATAGATAGATAGATAGATAGATAGATAGATAGATAGATAGATAAAGATATAGATAGATAGATATAGATAGAAATAGATAGAGATGATAGAGATGATAGATAGATAGATGATAGACAGATAGAGATGTATTTCTCCACACCTGACATTTGAAAGGGTGAACTGACTCCAGCCAAAAGTTCAGATGGTAGCAATGAGTAAATAACTTGCATGTGTGAATCACCCACTGCAGGTTAAACCCCACAGACCGAAAGGCCATATTACACCCACAGGCAACTCAAAACCCAATTCTCTTTTAAAGGGAGACTATTCACCCTCTAGGGACGTGGGTGGCGCTGTGGGTTAAACCACAGAGCCTAGGATTTGCCGATCAGAAGGTCGCGGTTCGAATCCCCGCAATGGGGTGAGCTCCCGTTGCTCGGTCCCTGTTCCTGCCAAGCTAGCAGTTCAAAAGCACGTCAAACTGCAAGTAGATAAATAGGTACCGCTCAGGCGGGAAGGTAAACGGCGTTTCCGTGCACTGCTCTGGTTCACCAGAAGTGGCTTAGTCATGCTGGCCACATGACCCAGAAGCTGTACGCCGGCTCCCGTGGACAATAAAGCGAGATGAGCCTGCAACCCCAGAGTCGGTCATGACTGGACCTAATGGTCAGGGGTCCTTTTATTCACCCTCTTGGCTAAGAGTACTTAAGTAATAACTCACCAAGTGATGGAAGTGTGTGAATGAATCAACCTTTAAACACCCTTACAGTGCAACCCTTACACATGGCACCTTGGCAAGTAATCCCCACTGGGTTCGATGAGACTTATTCCCAGGTATGTGTGTGCTGGATTGCAGCCTTGGACTTGGTTAAGAGGCCTCAGACACCTGGGGCAGTCTTAGCTAGTGCTCTGATCAGCTCCTTTCAGTACGTGGTGGAAGGGGTGTATGGAAACCCTTCTCACTGAACCACTGGTTTTTTTGGCGGGGGGACTACTAGTTATTCACCAAAGTGGCCAAGGGCTTTCTTTCTTTCAACCCTTCTCCTTTTTGCTACAAATAAGGGTAGGCTTGGAGCAGCAGCTTAAAAGGTAAAGGTAAAGGAACCCCTAACCGTTAGGTCCAGTCGCAGATGACTCTGGGGTTGCGGCGCTCATCTCGCTTTACTGGCCGAGGGAGCCGGCGTACAGCTTCCGGGTCATGTGGCCAGCATGACTAAGCCACTTCTGGAGAACCAGAGCAGCGCACGGAAACACCGTCTACCTCCCCGCCAGAGTGGTACCTATTTATCTACTTGCACTTTGATGTGCTTTCGAACTGCTAGGTTGGCAGGAGCTAGGACTGAGCAACGGGAGCTCACCCCGTAGCAGGGATTCAAACCGCCGACCTTCTGATCGTCAAGCCCTAGGCTCTGTGGTTTAGACCACAGCACCACCCGCATCCCTTTGGAGCAGCAGCTTAGTTTTTGTTAAAGAGAAAAGGAGAAAATGAAAACTCTCGTTCACTATCCTGAACAAAAACACACACACATCTACACACATAAATACTGTTACCACCATTGCAGCACTTTTTAGCATCCCTCGTTTTTGGAATCTGAAAGTTGAAAAAGTCAACATACCCTAATGGAGCCCAAGGTTCCCAAGGTTGAAGAAGGCTGCCATAGAGCAGATGTGGTCAAAGTAGTGCTGAACATATGTTTCTGAATGGTGACTGCCTTCATTCCTTACCTGTAGCCATGCAGGCCAGAGATCGGAGTAGCATTTTGCCAACAGCCCCTTCAGACTTGGAGTCAGTCTTGCTCTTTCCTCATGGATTTGTTTTGCATGTGTATAAACATTAGAGCAAGCCTGCTTCTTTCCTTTCTATAGGACTGCTGGACAAGACAGGATCTTTATTTGCTTTCATAGAAAAATGGAGACAATCCTGGGCCCTGCCTCCTCTTTGCATGTTTTTGGGTTTAATTAGTTTTCTGCAATTGGTATATTATTTTTAGAAGTCAGCAAATCTCTAACAACAGGATGGTTGCCCGTGAAAAGTAACTTGGCTTGCTCCATAATATTTTCAGGGGATTATATGTCGATATTGGGAAACTGGAGAATGTTCAGTGATGCAAACACAGTAGGGTCAGGATATTTTGCAACCATTTCCCTTCTGGCCACTGGATGGATTTGACATTTCATTTTCTGTGCATTAAAAAAATGAAATGGGGGAATATATGCCCAGAAGAGATAAACAAAGATTTTCTTGCTCATGTGATTTAAGCTGCTTTAAAACGCGCAGTTCACTTGTTCAGCAAAGAGCTTTAACATCTGAGAGTGTTGTCATATGCAGTTCTGCCTTTTAGTATTTACTGCGTCAATTCTGGATGCTAATGTAGAGCAGCCCAAAGTATATTCCAAGCCTATGTAGGTTTTACAATGGAATTTCAAATGGGGGAGATGGGGGGGAACCTGATTTAAACTATCACTTATGAAAATGACTTCAGGTTTTGGAAATACATTCCCAGTGTGCCGAGGTACACTGATCAGCTTTACTAGATTGTTAAAACTCTGTGTTGTTGTACTTTAAAATTATTTAAAGGTGTATTTGAAGAGTTTTTGCCCCCAATTTTGGTGAATAAGCTCCCAGATCAGAGAATAATAGAACCTTAGAGTTGGAAGGGACCCACGGGTCATCTAGTCCAACCCCCTGCAATGGAGGAATCTCAGCTAAAGCATCCAGGACAGATGGCCATCCAACCTCTGCTTAAAAACCTCCAAGGAAGGAGAGTCCACCACCAAACAGCTCTTACTGTCGCAAGGTTTTTCCAGATGTTTAGTCAGAATGTAACTTGGAAACCATTGCCTCAAGTCCTACCCTCAAGAGCAGTAGATAACAATGGGGTGGAGTAGTTGGGTGTTTTGCTTCCAGTCACAGTCAACTCTATGTCTTTGGGATGCTCACAAGCAAAGTACAAAACTAGCAGCCCACTGATGCTGTTTCTCTTCCCACCTTCTGACATTCCGAGGTAAACTGCCTCTGACTATGGAAGTTCCATTTAGTTATTCGTCGGCCTGACATCTGCGAATTTGTGTAATCTATCCATCTAAGCAACTGACTGTTATCACCCCATCTTGAGGAGTGAATCCAACAAGTCAAAAGGGCATAGGGAAATGTTCCCTGATACCAAGATGAGGGATTCTATGGAATGCAGATAGAGAGAATTGAGAAGAATAATGATCTGTTGTGACCTCTACGGAAGCGCACAATAGACGAGCCTTCTTGTGTTTTGGCTCATTCCCCCCTCCTTTCCCCCCCCTTCCTTCTCCTTCTTTCCTCTTTCTTTTTTCTTTTTTCTTTCCCATAATGGCTTATGTTCTATGCTATGTACTTTGAGATTGCTTGTAGTTTTTTTAGCCTTTTCCATTATTATCATCAAGGATTTTTTTGTGATTTCGGTTGTTTATATTTATCTGTATTTGTTTAAAGCAAAATAAAAATTAAAAAATAAAATAATAATAATAAAGCTGACTGTTATCACCCCATCTTGAGGAGGGAATCCAACAAGTCAAAAGTGCATTATGCAAAGAAGTCCTTCCTTTGGACTGCCCTGATGCTGTTGCCAGCCAGTTGCATAGAGAGATTCTCATGCCATGAGAAATGTAGAGGAGGGGACTCCTCCGTTACTCCATGCATAAATTTTATAAATACCTGCCTTATCCTAGACCCCCAACCCCAGCACATTCTTTCTTCCTCTTCGTCATCTAAGGCTTACATTCTAAGCCGCAGCTTCTTGGACTCCCAGGATAGGGATCCTGATAGACTGCCATTGTGCCTGCCTTCCAGCAACTTCAGCAAACTTCTTTCTGTCCTTCTGCAGGTGGGGAAGGACCCCTGTTCATTCAAAAGGGTCCTCAGAGGGACCTGCATGAAAAAGGCCTATTTAAAAAAGAACATTCTTTGCATTTTCCTTCATTGTTGTCAGGAGCGATTTGAATTGTGTTGATGTTCCTAAAGAGGAAAACATCTATCTCCAGTTGTTTTCAGTAGCAGCATGAAGCGGCGTTTGGGTTCTTATACTGAAGGTGCTGTTGCTTGAATGCTGCCTTCATGTCCTAGCAATACAATGAAAGTATACTGGCACCAAGTGGCCTGAAGCCTTAGATGCAAGATTCTTTCTGCATCTCATTCTTCAATGGCTTGATGGAACACTTTGGGCTTGATGCATTTCTGCAATTGATGGTGTTCTTCTGAAGACTGTGGCATTAAACATAAATGAATTGTGGTGGTTTTTGCAGTGTTCTCTCTCTCTCTCTCTAACACACACACACACACACACACACACAAGCAACATTGGCCCATAAGGGGAAAACAACACCAACTCCAAAATCCACAGTAAGGCAATGCCTTTGTTTTGACTGACCAAAGTGTCTCAAGATAGAGAAGTGAGTAAGCTGTCAAGTTTTATTGTGCTCTTCATCAAGCTAGAAGTTATAAAAAGCAGGAGGTGGAGGGGAGGCTGCATAGAACTAAAATAATACAGTGGTACCTCGGTTTTTGAACATCTCTGTTGATGAACATTTCGGTTTTCGAATGCCGTAAACCCAGCAGTAAATGCTTCAGTTTTCGAATACACCTCGGAAGTCGAACCTGAAACGCAGCTTCCGCTGAGTGCAAGATCCTGAGGCCTAGCTGTCAGCTATTGTGTTTTCGGTTTTTAAACGTTTCAGAACTTGAATGGTCTTTTGGAATGGATTACGTTCCAGAACCGAGGTACCACTATTCCCAAAATCCACAGTTGGGCAAAGCCTTGATTAGGACCAGCCAAAATGTCACATAATAGCAAGCAAGCCTTTGAGTTCTCCAGGACTCTTCATTCATTCATTCATTCATTGAATGGATGTCCTGCTCTTCCTCTCAAAGGAGCCCAGGGCATCAAGCTGCAAGTTACAAAAAGCAGGGGGCTAGTTGTGGGGGAATAGGCTGAGTATAGCTGAGTATTAAGATTTCCAGTGTGTGGATCAGGGATCCCATCCCATGCACAGCTTATTTTCTGTCCCCTTCACTGGGAGTAGTGAAATCATTCAAATCCATTTAATTTGAATACAGACAGGTGACAGCTTTTCTTGGCACAGTATTTGAATTACAGTGGTACCTCGGGTTAAGTACTTAATTCGTTCCAGAGGTCCGTACTTAATCTGAAACTGTTCTTAACCTGAAGCACCACTTTAGCTAATGGGGCCTCCTGCTTCTGCCATGCCACTGGAGCACGATTTCTGTTCTCAACTTGAAGCAAAGTTCTTAACCTGAAGCACTATTTCTGGGTTAGCGGAGTATGTAACCTGAAGCATATGTAACCTGAGGTACCACTGTACCTGGATATTATTATTTTTATATCATCATTATCATCACTGAGTAAGCACAGGCATGGAGCTCAATGGATGTTGATTACTACCTTCCTTGGAGCCTTATTTACACCAGGTGCTAAAATGTGTGTCCTTCCTTCTCCCTAGAGAATCCTGGGAATTGTTTTGCAACAAGAAGGGTGGTCTAGAGATCCCTAACAGTGAGTTCTCACGAAATTACAATTTCCAGAATTCTCAGGCGCGGGGAAGATGTATAAAGCTGATATAAGTTTATGGTGTAACTAATACATAAAACAGATCCATGTGTATTCTTTTCTCTTTCGGTGGCAAGGAGGTCCTTTTGGCTTTACTTCTGCATAAACTCCCATGCTTTAAAGCTTAGTGAATGCAAACCAAAGCAGCTCCGTCATCCATAGTTACAGTGTTTGCATTCTGGTTGGAAAATAATTAATTTCTCTGAAATATTAGTTCCACCCAGATTTTGACTTTCTTCTTTCTCTCCAGGAGACATACCTGCCCTTCTGGTGGGTGAAAGACAATGGGGCCTTTGTGAATTTCTGCCATTCTGTTTCCCCTCTAGGAGCTGACGATGCTGAACCCCCCACACCCTTTCCCAACAGTGAACGTCCCAGCCCACACTCACTATACCATCGGGGCTGTCATTCTCGCAGTGGGGATCACAGGAACTCTTGGTAACCTCCTGGTCATCTTTGCTTTCTGCAGGTATTCAACACAGTTACTTTTTGCTGCGCAGTATTCCCTGGGATAGGTTTCCATGCTAGCAGCACCAGACGACATTGAAATGTATCTAGGAAACAATCCTAATAAATTGTTGATCCATCTAGTTCAGTAATTCTGAATCTCAGCTGGGCACTTTTCTCTTACTGCATTTTGTTCCTTAAACTGTTTTGCATGGTGAGTTCTCAGGAAGCTCTTGAAACGGTGAACTGTATAAACAGTGTGCATTTGTTTGAAGGAAAACAGTTAGGAAAAGAGCCTGAGGAATCAATGTTTCCATTCCAAGACAAACTTAACGGTATTGAAACGAGGTGCCCTTGACAGAAAATCGGTTCTTTGTTGATGCCTACGGAATGTTCCAAATCAAGGCATCTTGATTTGTGTTTCCCTAGTGCTGTGTGTGTGTGTGTGTGTGTGTGTGTGTGTGTGTACACATACATTTATTATACGGGCTTCCTTTCTTAATTGTGCTTTTAAAGCGAATGACAGAGGCCTACTTTTTCAATGAAGTATTAACCTATATCTGGGCGGTAATGCAGAATGCTGGTTGAGGGTTGTGTAGTTGTGTAGCCCCCCCGGCTTGTGTAGTTGTGTGATCCTCAATATGGGAAAAAAATTTCCCTCTGCTTGGAAAACTTGATTTCAAGGAGTAATGTCCAAACGCAGCCCTTTTCCTGTCATGATAGCTTTCTACGTGCAGGAAACATGTTTGTATGGCTGGACTCAGTTGTCATCTATATTCTTAAGGGTTTCAGCTCAGATTAAGGTAAACCACCTCAATGGGAACTAGGCCAGAGGCTGTATAGAATATTAAGCAATGGATGTGTAATGTCAAGATCTCGAGAGTAAGCCAGGAAAAAGCAACTGTGGCATGGTCTCATTCTAGTAATGGGATTGAGCTTGCTACAACTTGATATTTATTGCTACTGGGGCTCTTCAGTCACATGCTGCCCAATAGCAAGTGGGTCAAATGTGAGCTGGACAAGGTAACTGTTAGGTGGATTTGTAGCTGGTTGACTGACCAAACCCAAAGTTTACTAATTAATGGATCACCACCATCCTGGGGAAAAGGGACAAGTGGGGTGCCACAGGGTTCTGTCCTGGGCTCGTTGTTGTTCAACACCTTTTTTAACGGCTTGGATGAAGGAATTGAAAGGATGTTCATCAGATTCGCAGATGACATCAAACTGGGAGGGGTAGCTAATGCTGCAGAAGACTCAATGCCACAAGATTCAAGATGACCCTAACGGATTGGAAAACCAGGCCCAAACTAACAAAATGAATTTCAGTAGGAACAAATGTCATTTTCTACACTTAGACAGAAAGAACCAGCTGCACAAATATAAGATGGGAGAATCTGGGGTTCTTAGTAGACCACAAGCTTAACATGAGTCAACAGTGTGGTGCAGCGGCAAAAAAAAAGCTCGTGCCATTCTAAGCTGCATAGACAGAAGTATAGTATCTGTCAGGGGTTCGGGAGCAGGAGCACAGGGGAGAGAGGAAATGGAGAGCGAGGGGGAGGAATCCGAAGGCAGCGTAGGGGAGTATGACAGTGACCCGAGAGATTCCATGAGCTTCTCCAGCGAATCAGAAGATTCCCAGAAGGGGGCGCCGATGGTCAGGGCAAGGGGGGTCCCAGGGGGGACGCACCAGAAACAAGGAGCCAGCGGGGAACCCCAAAGCAGCAGCAGGGGATCAGGACCAGTTTCCCCACCAGAGCGTAGTGGGGGGGAAGAGTCACATGTGTCAGGACCAGCGTCTCCTCCAGCGGGGAGAGGAGATGAGTCAGGGCTGACCACGCCTCCATCGGAGAGAGGGGGAATGGAGGGGAGGTCAGTTGCAGCTAGCCCCCCCGAAGGGGGAAGCAGTGACAGCAGCAGTGAAACGGTCAGGAGGAAAGTTGCTGGCTGGGCGCGCGCGCCAAGTTCAAATGTGCAGGCGCGGGGGACAGCGGGAGACCCGGATGGGGAACCAGCTCCTAAAGCCCGCCGGAGGGAGGGAGAAGGCTCAGGGGAATCAGCGTCAGAAGAGTCTAGAAAGGGCGAGACCCCGGCGGGCAGGCGGACCCAGAGGAGGAAAGAGCAGTGGAAAAGGTGGAGCAAGGCGAGGGTCTTAAACTGGTGTACAGGGGGAGGAGATTCAGACGGATCATCAGCGGTCTGACAGTTGAGACGTAGAGCTGCGCGCTGCGGCTCTGGAAGTGAAACTGAACTTCAATAAAGACTTTTGTACTTAACAACGAAGCAGCGTTGGTCCTTTGTGAGCTGGGACCTTGGGCAGCTCTGACAGTATCCCAATCAAGGGAAGTAATAGTACCACTCTATTCTGCTTTGGTCAGACCAAACCTGGAGTACTGTGTCTCATTCTGGGCATTTAAAAAGGATACAGTCATACCTTGGGTTGAATATGCTTCATGCTGAGCGTGTTCGAGTTGCACTCCGCGGCAACCCGGAAGTAACGGAGCGCGTTAGTTCTGGGTTTCACCGCTCGCGCATGCGCAGACACTCAAAATGACATCACGCGCATGCTCAGAAGTGGCGAAAAGCAACATGAGCATGCACAGATGTGCCATCGCTAGTTACGTTTGCTTCTCGATGCGAACGGGGCTCCGGAACGGATCCCGTTCACATCCCGAGGTACCACTGTATTGACAAACTGGAATGTGTGCAAAGGAGGGTTACCAAGATGATCAAGGGTGTAGAAACCAAGTCTTATGAGGAATGGTTAAGGAATTCTGTTTAGCTTAGAAAAGAGAAGAAGGAGAGGAGATATGACAGTCACCTTCAAATATCTAAAGGGTTGTCACATGGAAGATGGACCAATGGCTTCAAGTTACAAGAAAGGAGATTTCAACTAAACATCACTAAGAACTTTCTGACAGGAAGAGCTGTTTGACAGTGGAACAGACTCCCTTAGAAGGTGGTGGACTCTCCTTCCTGGGAGATTTAAAGCAGAGGTTGGACGGCCATCTGTTATGGATGCTTTAGCTGAGCTTCCTGCATTGCAGGGGGTTGAACTAGATGACCTTTGAGATACCTTCCAACACTACATTTCTATGGGTGCCAAGGGTGCTGGGTCAGAGTTCAAGAGCAAGAGTTTCAGGACCATGGCCAGCACTCCTACAGCAGGGAGAAAATTGCCTAAGCACAAGCTTGGTGCAACTGCTAGACGCAGGGGTCAGCAAGGCTTACCGGGCATGGGCCGGATCACTCCCGTGGAGATCCTCCATGTTCCGGGCCAGCGCAGCGCGGCGTGGTGCCAGAAATCGCACCTGCGCAGAAATGATTTTTGGCGTCTGGGCATGCGCAGAAGCAATTTCTGGTGCCACGGACATGCACAGACACAATTTACAGCATCTGCACATGCGCAGAAGTGATTTCCGGAGCCACGGAAGAGAGTCCCTGCACTGCACTCTGCCAGTTTAGTGCAGCGCATGGGGACTCGCCAAGCAGACGGCTCGGTTCAGGGGGTGGCTCGTGGGCTGCTTCCGGCCCATGGGCTACAGGTTGGGGACCCCTGTCCTAGAGCATTGTGTTCTGTTCTCAAGGGTCCACTGAAGGCTTATGGGTAGTTAGACAAGCATCCTTTGGTGCTCCTTTCAGGCTGTGAGGTTTGGGGTTTCAGAGACTTGGTCCATCAATACTACCTTGATCCTTGAAGGAGTCATTAGAGCATCCTTCGGAGTCCATAGATGAAGTTACATCCTTGATGTTTAGGGGGTGAGGTGTGGAATCTGGTGACACACCAGGTCTACCCAGGATGAGCTAGGTTTGCATCCATTTCCACCTTGGTGCTATGACTGCTCAGGAATTGAGGGCTCAGGGTCTGGGGCCATGACATTTCTTCCTTGTTTTTTTCCTCAAATAGTGTAGTTTGCCAGCAGAATAAAGTAAAAGATGAGACCTTCTGCGGTTATTAATGTTGCTGGTGATTAAAACACATACAAAACCGTTGAATCTAATCCCTGTATTTGGAAACTGCTGCTAATCTGGCCAGCAGTGGAAAATGGCCTCCCTATACAATATGACCCAGATGCAGAAAATCCATAGTACATCTGCTTTAATTTCCCGTTAATCACCAGCAGCGGAGAAATGTAGGACAGAGCATTCAGAGAGGCGGGCATTCTATTTGTGTCACTGGGCTAGTGGTGAAAGCCTGTCTATGTGTGCCACTCTGTTGTGAATAGTTGGCCACTACCAACTGGTGGCCCTACCAAATTTTACAGCACCACCCTTTCACTTGTAGCTCAATATTATCTACATTGGCTGGGAGTGGTTCTCCAAGGTTTCAGCCATGGGACATTCCTGGCCCTACATGGAGAGGTTGAACAGGGGATTGAACCTGCAACCTCTTCCATGGGAAGCAGATGCTCTACGAATGAGCTTCCTTTGCACATATCATGCAAATATACTTATTTGTAGGCAATGCTCTGCCTGAATGCACTGAGAGTCAGTGTGGTGTAGTGGTTAAGAGTGGTAGTCTTGCAATCTGGGGAACCGGGTTCGCGTCTCCGCTCCTCCACATGCAGCTGCTGGGTGACCTTGGGCTAGTCACACTTCTTTGAAGTCTCTCAGCCCCACTCACCTCACAGAGTGTTTGTTGTGGGGGAGGAAGGGAAAGGAGAATGTTAGCCGCTTTGAGACTCCTTCGGGTAGTGATAAAGTGGGATATCAAATCCAAACTCTTCTTCTCTATAACTGGGAAGGTTGTACTGATAGATGAAAGCCTGTGTCTTGGGAAGCCCTCACTCGTGATCATCTCAGTTGCCTTGGTAAAATCTACCTCAGACCTTTGGACCAATATCTTCCGAATACAGAAGCACCCCAGAACATAAAAGTTGGCTACCCCTGCTGTAAAGATGGGGCTCAAATTCAATTTGTGGGTGTGTGGGTGGGTGTGGTGTGGGTGGGTGTCAAAATACGAATCTGCCCACACTGGTAACGTAAGTTGCTTACCTTTTTTTTTTTTTGGTCTTGCTGCTTGTTTTGAACATCTTAGTCTGTACTGTACATTTAAAGCAGTGTCATACCACTTTAAATAGTCATGGCTTTCTCAAAAGAATTATGGGAAATGTCGTTTCTTATGGGTGAAGAGAATTGTTAACCCTGAGCTACAATTCCCAGAGCTCCCTGGGAAAAGGAATTACTGTTAAACCACTCTGAGGTGGAGCTCTGTGAGGGGAATGAGGCCTCTTAACAAACAACAGTCCCAAGGATTCTTTGAGTAAGTTGTGTGGTGTGACACCGCTTTCCATGTAAGGTGCAAATGAGGCCGTAGCCCTGACACCCTCTTAAGAGTTACTTGCATTCACTCTCCTCTCTTCTCTCACAGGAGCAGAGGCCTTCGGACTCCCGCCAACATGTTCATTATCAACCTGGCTGTTAGTGATTTCCTAATGGCCGTCACCCAGTGTCCAGTATTCTTCACCAGCAGTCTCAACAAACGATGGGTATTTGGTGAAAAGGGTATGTTAGAAACAGATTGTCCCCCAAATCATTTAGACTGAACAGGCTGGCTTGGAAGTTTATCAGTTTGCCAGTGGGACTGCTGCTGTTGTTGTTTTTAATCAACTGTCACTGAAGACTTAACAAGGAATTTATAATAGTTTGTTGATGGTTTCCCAATTTTTCGCACACCCTGCCTCTTTGGTCAAGAAAAGCCATTCTTGGGACTTGAAGGTGATGTTCCCCTTGCTGTTGTAACCTGAGGAGGAGGAGGAGGAGGATTATGATTAATATTGCCCCAGCCACTCTGGGTGGCTTCCATTAAATATTTCTTATATTCCACCCATTATATTAGGGGAAATTGCTTTGCAGAAATTCTCTACATTAGTGAAAATTGCTTCCCAACATGTGCATACTAGGAGAAAATAATCTCAAATGCTTCAAATCTCAAATGAGAACTTTAAATAATCATCATCACCATGAAACGCTGTGGAAATGTGGATAAGTGAATTTAAAGCGAGAGAAACAGAAAACAGAGAGAAATCGAAATGGCAAATAAGTCCCTTCCTACCCTCACCTAGTGTATATGATTAAATCAAGTAAAATAAGTGTGCATTTTGATTTGCCTGCTAACTCTGCTGTGCTCTTTCTGGAAAGGTTGCGAGCTGTACGCTTTCTGTGGAGCGCTTTTCGGCATCGCTTCCATGATCACTCTAACAGTGATAGCCCTGGACAGGTACTTTGTGATTACGCGACCCTTGGCTTCCATTGGAGTAATGTCTAAGAAGAAAGCTTTGCTAATCCTTTTAGGAGTCTGGCTGTATTCCTTAGCATGGAGCCTTCCTCCCTTCTTTGGATGGAGTAAGTGAGACAGAATTTTTTTAAATCTGATTACTTGATACTGAGAGGAAAAGCAGGAATTTATAGAATGGGCCTTTTAGAGCTTGTGACAGATGAAAGAGGATTTACATATTTAACAGGAAGAAATTCTCTGTAAGGGAGACGGGTTCGGAGCAAACAAATCTCTAAGACATATAACCAAGGGGAAAAGCTTTGTAGTGCTTACGGTCCGTTCAATTACATTGCAGTGACGCCTGTGCTGGGAAACTCATTAGTGAATTACAGAGAAAAGAGGAGATAAAATCAGGGATGAAAAATAATGGGGGGGGCATCTTGCATAACATTTGCATAACCTTCTGCATTCAAGCTGAGCTGAACAGCATAAATAATAGGCATGAATAAATACAGGATATTTTCCTGATTTTCATATAGATTCATTGTTCACAATGGGGCCATACTGAAAGCCTTGATGACATGGAATAGTGTGTGTGTTTGATCCAGTTCCCAACATTTTACTTCTTTGCTGTGCTCTAAGGTTAAGTTTTCACAGTGTGTCAAAGAGATGGGGTGCTAGGTGCAAGTTTATGGGAGGGGGCAGTAAAATTGAATATTCATTGCCTCCCTCCCCCCCCAGGTGTTAATTTGGAGATCCAATCAGTGTTAGGGTTTACCCTGCCAATGCACTACTGTTAATTGGGTCCTCTAATCAAAGTTCAAATTGCTCGTTAGCAACCCAGTAAGACAGGGAGTAGAGCATAGATAGAAACCAGAAACTCAGAATTGTAACTGAAACAGCTCTCTTGATTTGTTGATGTACAATGTGCAATTCAAAGCATATTACTATCTTCATGTGAAAGAGAATGATGTTCTGAGCTTTTAATCAAAGCATAGCAACATGAAGCAATAAAGCACATAGCAAATCATACGGAGTAGAAATAATATGAGGATAACATTGTAATAGGTTTTACAGGGCAATCAGAGCTTGTTTCCTAACCTAATTGAAGAGTTGGTCTGCTCATTCCCTCCAATCCATCTAGTTGTGAAACAGAATTTCCATACCATATCCTAATTTACGTAGCATTTTGGAATAAAGTCCACAGTTGGGAGGGAGTACATGGAAAATAGCTTGAATCAGGTGTGCCTTGCACTATCAGCACATGTTTATTGACAGATGTGCCTTTTTGCCCAGGTCTTTGACTGAGTGGACATCTTCCCCTATCCTACGTTGCTGTGCATTGCATTTCTGTGTTGCTGCTTTGTCGCTCTGATATTGGTTGTGTTTGTGGGTTTTATTTTATGATTTTAATTGTACATTGTATTCATTTGAATTGTTATGTTTTTGTATTCTGCCTTGGGACTGTTTGGTGATGGGTGGGCTGTTACTACATATAATCATAATAATAATAAGCTTAAGAGTTTACTAGTTTACTTGTTTACTACTGTTATCTCTGCTCTGGGAAAACAGGAGTGGCACAGGCAGACTCTGAGGACATCTCAGCTCAGAGCGAGCATTCTTGCATGGGGAGGAGGGCTATGGCATACCTTGCTGCAGCAACTGCAGTCTTCCTGGAGTGCCAAATGGTGGAGATTGATTTGTTGGCCAATGAGGACCTGCAAATCTCCTGCCCTTCCTGTCATGTCACCTGTGGCAAAGGTCTCTGTGTGGCTAACAAGCTGACCAGGGCTGAGGCCTCATAAAAACCAACTCAATATGCGTTATCCATGCAAGATGCACCAAAAGCAAATTTCAGTTGCTTTGACAAGAGACTCTTTCGTTTCACGAATAGCTTAAGTGGGCAATATGAGAAAGCTCACTTCAAAAAGAGGCACAATTTGATGAGACAGAATAATCACTTACAGAGTATTAGAATCACTGGTTTATAATTAGATTCTCATTGTATCCAAAATATGCACTCTCATGGGACCAATAGGGAAAGCTGGGCTCAACATCTGGTGTGACATTTCCCAAAGCAGAAATAATAGAAGTTATTGGTAGGAATGGTGGGAATCGCCCAGGCTACAGCAGTTTAATGTCCGCAGTTAATTGCATTCCTACACAACATCCATCAGGAGAATAGTTCCTATTTCTTTTGTGTTTCTTTAAAAACAATGTTTATTTAACCGCAAACTTAATTATATGTACCAAATTAATTTCTATTCTGCTGTTGGTTTTATCGAGAGCTTTAATAATCTGTTTCATCTTGTGCTTGGTCACGAGAGGTATGGTTCTTTTCAGCCAACCAAAGGAGATGTGTTAGTTGTTCATCAAAGCCTATCAAATAAACCTCCTCCCATTAGCAGCAGGGAATAGCGAGGTGTCAGTCTGCACAATCTAGCTTGTGGCCAGAGCAAGGTTGATAAATTAAAAACCATCTCTGTAATGGGACACCAGGAGTCTTCTAGGAGCTGAAGCAAGGAGAGGACAATGTCAGATTTGAGCTGCACTGAACTTGTTTACACTGTAACACAAATTCATAATGGACCTGTATTATTGTCTTTATTCAGTTTCAGGATATGAATCACCTCAGTGCAATAGCTTGCATCCTAAGGTCTCTTCCATAAGTGGAAGTCTCTTGTGCAAGCATAACTCACTTGCACATGTGCAGCATACTGGTGATTTTCACTATTCCCTTCCTAAGCAAACTGCCTTATACCGAGTCACCTAGTCTTGGTCCACCCAGCTCAGTATTATCTATTGCTGATCGGCAACTCAGGAAAACAGTTCATGGATCTGATAAGGTGGTCTGTAGTCTACAAAAACATAGTCCAGAATAAATTAGCTAGTTGTTAAATTGCCACATGATTACGCAGCAATGAATCCTATGAGTTAACTACAGACTTTCTAAAGCAAGCAAGCAAAAGGCTATCCTCTGAAATGTGGTTTACAGCATTATTGCATAGCTTTAGTAAGCTTGAAATTAAATTTCTGATTGCATTTTAAATTTAAGTTCCAATAACTTTTGGAGGGAAAGCTTATTTTTCCCCCTTGTCTTTCCGCTAAGGTGCTTATGTTCCGGAAGGCCTCCTGACATCTTGCTCCTGGGATTATATTACCTTCACCCCATCGGTCCGTGCCTACACAATGCTTCTCTTTTGCTTTGTGTTCTTCATTCCCCTAATTGCCATCATATACAGCTATTTCTTCATTTTCAGAGCTATCCGGAATACAAACAGGTGAGTCAAGCATGTGCTTCCCATTGTTTGCGTTAGTGGAAGGTTACTTTGCCCCCCACCCCCTTCCCCCCAAAGTTGTGACCTCCAGCCAGTAGGAAACAAAACAGGAACATGAAGTGCAGGCAAAAATGGCTGTAGATTCTGCACCAAGTTCCCGCATCATTTTGATAGGCACCTGGATCAGATTTCAGAGAGATATTAGGGAGTCTGATTTGGAGAATAGCTCCATGAATTATCCGAGGATTGGAACAGACAGAGATGAATCAGATTTTACTTGAGTCTAATTTACAAAGATGAATGAGAACCAGGGTTGCAATTAAGAACTGACATGATGTATTGGATGGAAGGTAAATCTAATTCAGAGCTGTTTGTACTCTTTGCTTTAAAACGAACATGGAAAGCAAAATTCTGCAACCTGTATAAATTCTGCCAATGGTTATTTCCCTTCGTTTGTGTCTGTCCCCCTTTCCCATCTTTTTTATTAGATTTTGCTTTATTTGATGTATTCTTTTGAAAGCACTTAATGGTGGGTTAGATCCAGACTCCCTTGATGCTTGGAGCACACTGATTGAGAAGTCCTATTGATTACAGTGGGTCTGCTCTAAAGCATCATTATTAGTCCAGTTTGCCTCTGTTTTCATAGTTTGCACAATTTGTTCTGCTTCTGCTGCTGTTGAGAGCTGTTTTGAAGAATCCTTCCCCAGGACTGATAGGCACAGGAAGGAATGAGGAACATGTGTGGTCATCTACAGGAATCAGAATAATCAAGAACCTGGATAGCTCAGTTGGTTAGAATGCGGTGCTGATAATGCCAGGTTTGCAGGTTCGATCCCTGTATGGGGCAGCTGCATATTCCTGCATTGCAGGGGGTTGAAGCAGATGGTCCTCAGGGTCCCTTCCAACTCTATGATTGTTATTCTATAGAACTGTAGAGTTGGAAGGGACCCTGAGGGTCATCTAGTCCAACCCCATGAAATACAGGAATCTTTTGTCCAGTATGGGGCTTGAACCCACAACCCTGAGATTAAGAGTTTCATGCTCTACCAACTGTGCTATCCCACCTAATAAGAAATGACACCTGCATTTTTGTTGCATAAAGCCGAAGATGGGGAGAAGGCGTGTTAAGTGAAAAAAGAATGATACAGGAAGAAGGGAGGGTAGAAGTTTGACACCTTTGCAGCATGATCAGATTGAAAATGGCATTGCATGCACACTGCACTCTCCGTCTGAGGGGTATACACAATGGGCAGTTCTACACTGCAGGCTTAAACCTCACTGAAAATCTCTTGCCCTGTTGAAGTTGTGAAATGCAGTTTTTTTGAAGGTGCCAATATTAGAGATCTCTGGCACCCTCATTGTCTCACAGCTGTAATTCTTAGGGTCCCTTTAATGGTAACGATAACAAATCAACATCTCTGAAACAGTTTTGAGCTTGTATTGATGGATGAGCCTGGCAAGATAATGAAGGTTTTGGCAGCACATGCCGAAGATTTGAATTTTTCATGCCCGATTTACCAGCTGCTTCTTGTGGATGAGAATCTTGTGACTGATTATATGGGGGAAAGAAAACTACATGCTTGCACTCAAAGATCCACATGTAGAAGCAGAAGCACTCTCATATAATTGGCGTTTGTGATTTTGCCCCAGATGCAGCTCCCTCCATCATGTTGCATTCTGCTCCAGAGCAGAAGAAGGAGGGACCATAATGGCTCAGTGTGGATGTGCTTTGCCTGTGGAAGGTTCAAAGTTCAACTCTGGTAAAATATCAAAAAGCTGATGATGGGAAGGAGCCGAGCCTGAGATTCTGGAGAGCCACCAAAACAGTCAGAGACAACACTGGGTTTGATGCACATATAGCTTGACTCAGCACAAGTTGGCTTCCTATGTTGAGAGCCCCTAACCCTCCCAAATGGCTTTTCAGGGACTGCTGAAGCTGCATCTGTGAAAAGGGCAAATTGACAACACAAACACATCTATGTGCTTCCATTGATGAAAGTGGATCTTTGGATATCAATGGCGTTGACCCAGTAATAAATAAACAAGTGGCATTCTGCGTAAGCAGACCTCACTTTTGTTCCTTCATTCATGTTTTGTTCTTTTCCTCAGGGCTGTTCAAACCATCAGTTCAGATGGTACAAAAGAATCTCAAAGGCTGTCCCAGAGGATGACGAATGAATGGAAAATGGCCAAAGTAGCCCTGGTTATCATCTTGCTTTATGTCCTTTCCTGGTCTCCATATTCGATGGTAGCTTTGCTGGCTTTTGCAGGGTAATCAAAAAATCTTGTTATGTCTGCAAGGGGCCTGGGGGAAATGAAATGAGAACAGAAACAGTGAATGAAGCACACCACAAATGGCCAACCAATGAATCCAGGTGCTTTACTGCAGGAAGTTCCTTATAATCGGCAGCTGTAACCAAAGTAGAGGAGATTATAAATGTGGCATGTGTTAGCCACCCACTCCCGGTATTTGATCTTATAGACACATTTTTTTAGATTTACCTAGAATTGAGGATATTGGCCAGTGCAGACATGCAAAAAACAAACAAACCCCGAACCTAAACTTTCTCCACATGATGCCACCTGTCCCACCATCCCCAGGGATGCTTTGACATGGAGACTGTAACACAGATAAAGCCACAGCTACTTAAGGGGGAAAGCCCATATTCTTAATGGCTGAAAAAGATGCCGTTGTTGTGGCTGCAGAAATCATCTCCAGAAAGCTCAAATCATATCTGTGGATGGCTCTTGAAGCTGGCTTGGAAGTTTCAACTGGTGCAGAACTCTGTAACTCAGTTTCTGTTCAGAGCAAAACAAAAGAAATGTATCTCCAGCTTAAGCTCAGGAATGTTGGCTGGCGTTTCAGCTTTGGGGAGGAATGGCAGGATATTAGTTCCATAAATAAACAAGCTGGAGTTTGGCTTCACAACTGCCATAAGTTCCTTGTGGTCCTCTTTCTCTGAGATCACAGGGAAGGTTTTTGCCTGGTCATCCACCCATCCCTCCTTCAGTCGTGGAACCCTGGTGGCACACAGGTTGTTCCACCCAGACACTAACCATATCCAGACTTGCTGTACTTCAGTGATATGGTAGCCTTATGTGCCTTCATATCACTGTCCCCCAATAAAATTAGAAAAGGTCATGGCTGCCTCCTCTTCATCATTCATACACCATGGAACAGCTTACCAGTGGAAAGCCACATGACCAGTTCCATAGCACTTCTCAGCTAACAGGTGAAGATGCTCTCGTTTCAAAACACTTTTGCTACCAAGGCAGATGCTGTTGATTCCACTTGTTGTTGGGCATTCCTTCCTGCTCTTCCTGCTTTTACTCCAGCTGCCACTTTTTTGTTGTTGAATTTTTTTAATGGCCACAGTGTTCTTTTTCAATTGCTGATGCTGTGCTTCAGCGATTTGTTTTTTTAATTGCTTGTGTGCATTGTTTTGCAGTGTTGGACAGGTGATGTTGCTGTTTGAATAGAGGATCTTGCTTTTAATCTACTTAATTATCTATTTAATTATGCCGTTGCTGAGTTGCTGCTTCACATCAAGGTTTTTCATTATTTTAAATGCATGCCTTTGGGCAGGGAGGAGGCTGATAAATCTGTTTTCTATGTGAATGTGCTCCTAAGTTCAGCCGAGGTGCATCATTTAGAAGATTTTGCGTGTCTGAATTTATCCAGTGTGGACTAGCACTTTGAAGAACTTTGTGGAGGAGCATGCAAAAGTACAGTATGTTATGTAAAAGGGGGAAAGGGACAGTAGCCATACCCTGGCAGAATTAAATCTAAGAAAGTATATTTGCTTTGCTTTAGGTACTCCCATGTGCTCACTCCCTTAATGAACACAATACCTGCAGTGATTGCCAAAGCTTCATCCATCTACAACCCAATCGTTTACGCCATTGCCCACCCCAAATACAGGTAAGCTTCACCTTTTGTAAAGAACTGGGGCTTGCAACCAGTGACAGGTCTTCTTTTAGGGCAACCGCAAGCAATGTGGGATGCCACTTCTGTCATATTAACACTATCTTATATTTAACATCTCACCTGGTAGGTGTCGGCAGTAAAGGTTTCCATGCCAATGAGCGAGTGGGCTCATGGAGGAGGGCCTGATCTCTCTGTTTCTCCTCTGTCAGTCTGCTTGGTTTCTACACTGACTAAGGAGGGAGGAAAACCCATCCATCAGACCCATCCCTCCTCCACCAGCCCACAGTGAAAAGGCAAAAATTGTTTTACTAGCCACTCTGGCCCCATGTCATGCGTGGAAATTGATGCTAGCATCTCAGCAGGCTAGTAACAATTTACAAGTGCACATACAGGGGATTTAAGCAGGTGCAGCTTTTCTCACAAGCAGCACCCATCGACAGCCCCCTTCTTATGCTCACCTATACTCAGCTGTCAAAAATCCCAGCATCTGGCTCCTCAAATCGTCTCCATCTTAAATGCAAAGTCAGAAAAAACCCCAGGCAAAATGAGTTGTTTTTGCTGAATTGATGAAGTCTCTTTGCTTGACAGTTCTTGAATGGTAAAGATCATATGACTGCACAATGAGTGTGTGTGTATATATATATATATATATATATATATATGTGTGTGTGTGTGTGTGTGTGTGTGTGTGTATATATATATATATATATATATATATATATATATATGTATGATATATACAGTGACTGATATGCATGCCGGTGAAGTTTGCAGGCATGTCGGTATTTAAGATCAGATAGTTTTGTTGTTCGCTAGGAGAAAACCGAGTAGCAGCAGGGGTCCCCGGTGCCAAGCTGCCACACATGGACTGCTCACCCACCATGTGGAGATTCTGCCAGCTGAAATGAAAATGCAAGCGTCCATTCCTTTTTGTATTGTCCATTCCTTTTTGTATGGACACACTCCTAATCTAGCAAGGGGGATGCCTGACTGGAAGCAGCTTACATGTCATACGCAGGGCCCCGAACCACATCTGCAGACCCAAAGAGTACACATTCATCTGAGCAGCTTCCTTTCACATTTCATGATGCAGATAGCAATCAGGATTTCCTGCTATGTTTTGATACTGGTGGGAACGAACACCGTCAACATGTGTTTCTGCCTGTGAACGGGCTGATGCACACAACTGTAAACTGGATTCCACAGTGCAGTCATATCCTTTTATAGTCCAATAAGGTCTTTAATTCAATATGGCCTCTCTCACGCTCTTTGCCTCTCCCTCTCTGAATGAATGTACGTTTTTAGCTTGTGTCGGAAAGGACAAAAATGTTTTAGTCTGTGTTTTGTGCTTGCAGAGGTAGAAAAAATACTGATGGGCTTAATTTCTTATCCCTTAGAATGGCGATTGCAAAATTTCTTCCCTGCCTTGGATCTCTGCTAAGGGTTTCTCATAAGGACTCCAGATCTAACAGCTTCCCTTCCACCAGACGTTTCACTGTCACCAGCCAGTCCTCTGATATGAATGGGCTGCCAAGAGGAAACAGACGGCTCTCCTCTGTCTCAGACAGTGAATCTGTAAGGATAACCTTCATCTACATTGTCTAATCTACAGTATCAATGAAAGGGGTGTGCAGCAAGCTGGTGGGCATAGATTAGACGTGTCCATGCTTAAGTCGTCAGTGAGGAACCCTTTCTCAGTCCAAGGGCCACATTCACTGGTGAGGAACCTTCCTGGGGCCACATGCCAGCAGCAGATGCAGTCAGAGGCAAACAATAGCTGAGCAATGGATGCGACTCCATTGTTGTTCTACAACGACTTCAAAGTTACAATAAAGGGGGTTCTGACTAAACATCAGGAAGAACTTTCTGATGGTAAGAGCTGTTCGACAGTGGGATGAACTCCCTTGGAAGGTGGTGGACTCTCCTTCCTTGGAGGTTTTTAAGCAGAGGTTGGATGGCCATCTGACAGGGATGCTTTAGTCGTGATTCCTGCATTCTTCGGGGTCCCTTCCAACCCTATGATTCTATAACTGAGACCCAAACGGAGCTCAAAATCTCTGGAATCTCTCTGGAGGTTTACAGATCTGTATTAAAGGTAAAGGTAAAGGTAAAGGTACCCCTGACCGTTAGGTCCAGTCACGGACAACTCTGCGGTTGTACACTCATCTCGCTCTATAGGCCGAGGGAGCCGGTGTTTGTCCGCAGACAGCTTCTGGGTCATGTGGCCAGCATGACTAAGCCGCTTCTGGTGAATCAGAGCAATGCACAGAAACACCGGTTACCTTCCTGCCGGAGTGGTGCCTATTTATCTACTTGAAGCGGTACCTATTTATCTACTTGCACTTGGCATGCTTTTGAACTGCTAGGTGGGCAGGAGCTGGGACCAAGCAACGGGCGCTCACCCCGTACTAAGCCCCAAAAGAGCTTCCATGTGATCAGAAGCCTCTGGCTGGCTGTAGCAGCTATTAGATAGTATTATTATTTATTTATGTATTTACTAATACTGCCCTATACCCGTAAATCTCAGGGCGATTCACAATATAAAAAACACAGAATACATAATAAAAAGAAAAACAAAGACAACCCAATAGTCCTCCCGTCCACAACACATTTAAAAGGACATCAGATGTCAATCAGCCAAAGGTCTGATTAATGAGAAACATTTTTGCCTGGCACCTAAAGGTGTATAATGAAGACACCAGGCGAGTCTCCCTAGAGAGAGCATTCGACAAGTGGGGAGCCTCTGGTGCTGCAAGAAAAATCCCTGAACTGCCAGCAGGTGAATGAGGGGGTTCGCAACAGCACAGCGGAGAGAAGGCTAAAAAAAGGACTCACCAGCAGTAGCACCTGCTACAGGCAGCCAGAGGCTTCTGGTCATGTAGAGCGGGAATAAGGAACCTGTGGCCATTCGGAGGTTGTTGGACTCCAGCTTCTATCCGGCGCTGCCAGCATGGCCAGTGGTCAGGAGTGATGGGAATTGTAGCCCAGCGATATATGAAGGCTCTTTTTAGACTCCTTGTCTGATCATGGCTGAATTCACCTAAAGTCTGGACTTCTAGTTCACAAGATTTTTGCATACATAAAGAGTGAAGTATTACTTGAGGGAGGGATGCAGGTGGCGCTGTGGGTTAAACCACAGAGCCTAGGACTTGCTGATCAGAAGGTCGGCAGTTCAAATCCCCGTGACGGGGTGAGCTCCCATTGCTCGGTCCCTGCTCCTGCCAACCTAGCAGTTCGAAAGCACATAAAAGTGCAAGTAGATAAATAGGTACTGCTTCAGCGGGAAAGTAAACGGTGTTTCCGTGCGCTGCTCTGGTTTGCCAGAAGCAGCTTAGTCATGCTGGCCCATGACCCGGAAGCTGTACGCCAGATCCCTCGGCCAATAAAGCAAGATGAGCGCCACAACCCCAGAGTCGGCCACAACTGGACCTAATGGTCAGGGGTCCCTTTACCTTTATTACTTGAGGGAGGCCATGTCTTGTGTGTGTTCTGGGGATGCAAAAACGCATATACCTGAACCACCTCCACATAACCGCCCTTGTTTTCCAAGAGAGGCAGGGAGGTTTTAAGCTCTCCACCTAGCTTACAGCACTCTGAGAGGCTCTCACGAGATCTCACAGGGCCATCCAAGTTCCCACGAGACAATCCCAGAGCCCTGTGAGCAAGGCAGAGAGCTTAAAAGCTCTCTCTGTGCCAGGCTCTCTACCTTGCATGCAATTAATTTGCGCCGTTTCAACAAGCCAGCTGTGCAAGGTTGCAATAGTGCAACCTAACTGCATGCAAGATGTGATCGTACTGTTCTGCAACAATAACATAGAATGCAGCCCTCACGGGGGAAGGGGGAAGGAAACGAGTTTGTGACGTGAGGGCTAATGCTTCTGTAGGGTGAAGCAGGCTGAATTTAGAAAGAGATTTGCTGGCAGATTTAGACAAATTGACAAATCCATCAACGGATCCCCCCACCCTCCCAGCAACCAGAAGCTCTCAACAGCTTGCTGTATCACTGCTAAGTACTTAGTGGTTACTTGCAAAGAAGCCGGAAGTGGTTCTTCACTTCACTGGAATCTGAGAGACTTTCCTTCTGTGCTATCCAAGGCACAATAATGTGTTCTTTTTCAACCAGTTTTTTATTTTTTTAGACGAGCCCTGAAAACACAAAAATGCTATTATGCCCCCTAAGCTGTTACGTTTTTAGGTTAATGTGCTTTTAGGGGAGGCTGACATGCTCCGAATTCTTACAGATTTCAGAGCTGTGTGGGTTCTGCACTCCATCTATTTTATATCCCTGATTAAAAATACAACAAAGCAGATCTTGCTAAAATAAAGCCAACTTGGGAATGCCCATGTTCGTACAACATACGCATTTCTACATGAGACAAGATAAATATTTTAGTTTTTCCATGAATTATTTTTGTGGCTCCTTGTTGTTTTTCAGAATGGGCCTTTCTTTCCAGCAAGGCCAAAATCTCTCAGGTGTCTGTCTATACTTCAGAATGATTAGCCTGAAATGATGGCGTCATGTAGATTTATTATTATTTTTAAGTTCCTGTCTCTTTTTCATACTCTGATGTGATGAAGAAGCAACAAAACTATTGAGATAGGAAAGAGACTTGCTGATTTCTGTGGGAGAAAATAAGTAGGTCGCAGTCAGTGAGATGTCTGAGAGGAGGGAGAGTAAAACCTTCCCTTCCTTCTCCTGAGCCTCAAAATGGGTTTCAATAGGGGAATGGGGTAGATTTTGTTCTGACTGGGGTCCCTGAGCACAATAGCAAGCTGTCATTATGGTATACTGCCACCTGGTTGCCATTCCCTGCTGAAAATAATGCCAATATAGTTCACATCTGGCAACCAATGCGCCCCTTTGGTTTCAGATATGACATGGGTAGACGGGTCTTTAAAAGCCCGGGACACAAATTTCCACAGCTATGGTGGCTCATTTACCAGAAGTATTGTATTTAGCTTTAACTCTGAAAGTGTATACTTGATTCTGACCAAACTAAGCTCCCTAGAGCAAAACATACACCAGGAGGCTTAGTGGGGTCAGAATTGAGTATACACTTCCAGAGTTAATGATTAATACATTACTTCTGGAAAATGAGCCACCATAGCCATAGGAGGGCCCTAAAAATTTGTGCCCGGGCTTTTTAGACTCGTCTACCCATATACTGTCTGAAACCAAAGGGGTACATTGGTGCCAGATGTGAATTCCACCACCCCCCCCAGCTCTCCTACCACACTACTAGGGGCCCATGGCATAGAAGGGCCCTTCATCAGCTCAGACCACCACTTATTGCCAGGCCCAAGCGGAGGTGTGTGGATACAGCTTAGGAGCCAAACTCAGCTTCCGTTCATAGCGGCCACCTGTTTGGCTCCACTTCCAAATGAGCTGGCCAAGAACACACCAGCTAGACTGGTGACTGGGAGCGGCCACCGAGACGACATAACACTGGTTTTGAAAGATTTACATTGGCTCCCAGTACGTTTCCGAGCACAATTCGAAGTGTTGGTGCTGACCTTTAAAGCCCTAAACGGCCTCGGTCCAGTATACCTGAAGGAGCATCTCCACCCCCATCGTTCAGCCCGGACACTGATGTCCAGCGCCAAGGGTCTTCTGGCGGTTCCCTCACTGCAAGAAGCCAAGTTACAGGGAACCAGGGAGAGGGCCTTCTCAGTAGTGGCACCCGCCCTGTGGAACACCCTCCCAGCAGATGTCAAAGAGAAGAACAACTATCAGACTTTTAGAAGACATCTGAAGGCAGCCCTGTTTAGGGAAGCTTTTAATGTTTGATGCATTACTGTATTTTAATATTTTGTTGGAAGCCGCCCAGAATGGCTGGGGAAACCCAGCCAGATGGGTGGGGTATAAATAATAAATTATTATTATATTATTATTACTGTGCTGCTGCTCTGGTTTGCAGCTACAAAGGCTTTTAAAACTCACAATTTGTTTTAGGCCTTTAACAAAATCTGGGGAGGAGGCTGCTCTGGCAGGGCACTGGTGACTGTGGGGTGGGTCCCATCAGCTAAATCATGCATAGTGTCCCCTGAAGTCAGGCCCTGGCCTTGCTTGGAGCTGTTCACTGTCACAACAAGACTATAATGGGGGCTAGTGACCAATGCCAAGGACTGAGGGTAATAGATATCAAATCAAGCATATTGGGGGGAAAGGTTTGGTCCAACCCAGAGTTTCCCAAACTTGGGTCTCAAGCTGTTTTGGGACTACAACTCCCATCATCTGTAGCTAGCAGGACCAGTGGTCAAGGACGATGGAAGTTGTAGCCCAACAACCCAAGTCTGGGTAACACTGGTCAAACCATGTCCCTGATATGCTCAATGTTGTACAGAATGTTTATTATTTTCAGTCAAGGAGCACTTAAATCTGCAGCATATACAGTGGTACCTCAGGTTACATATGCTTCAGGTTACATACGCTTCAGATTACAGACTCCGCTAACCCAGAAATAGTACCTCGGGTTAAGAACTTTGCCTCAGGATGAGAACAGAAATTGTGCTCCTGCGGCATGGTGGCAGCAGGAGGCCCCATTAGCTAAAGTGGTGCTTCAGGTTAAGAACATTTTCAGGTTAAGTACGGACCTCCGGAACGAATTAAGTACTTAAGCCGAGGTACCACTGTACTATGAAAGCAGGGTGGGGTTGGTATGTGGTGGGACACAGAATGTGCACTTAGGGAAATGAGAGCATGCGGGAGACACAGGTTTATTCTGGGTTTTTTTTTAAAAAAATTATTTGTAAACTTAACAAAGAAAAGGAAGAGGGGACATTATTACAGAAATTAAATGAAATTGCTAATGAAAAAATAGTTACCGGTAAATTTGATTAAAAAGAAAAATAATATATGAGCAATACTAATAGTAACAACAACCCACCATCAGTTCACATTATGGATGCTGTAAGCATCAGTATATACATCTAATGTAGAATATATAAATTGATACAAGCCCTCCAGGTGCCCAAACATGTATCCACACAAAAATGATGTTTATATGACATATGTTCAAATGTAAGTAGCTCTGTGAGGTCCTCAAACCATTGCATAATACTTGGTGGGTATTTTATCCTTCCAGGCAGAAAAGTATAAGACTCTTAGCAACCGTAAGGGCTTGCAAAATCCTCTTTTGTTGTCCTTATGTGTTTATTAAGCACTTATATGACAGACAGGGCTACAAGGGTAGAATGCACTTTGTTGCCATACTTGAAGCTACCCAAACTATATTAAAGCACCTTCGTTTGGACTGTACCCTCCTCTTCTCTAGGCGGGCAACATTACTGCACAAGGCAGAGCCATAAATGAATTATCACTGTAAAGTAGATAAGAACTACTGACTCCTTTGGAGATAACATCACTGATATAGGGTGTAGGCAAGGAGCAAAGAACGCTATGTGTTCATTGGGCCTTTTTATTCTGTGCAGGGTGTCTGACAGGGCATTTGTGCAGTAGGAAAATCTGCTTTTTAAAAAGAGGGGTGGATGGGGAGAGAGAGAGCCTGAACAGGTGCAGTCTAGAAACAGCCCCACCTCCTGATTTTGCTGATTGTCTAAACTGGCCCCAAGACAGAATTTGTGGAGTCCCTTTCACATTTCTGGCTCTTTTCTCTAATGAGAGCCATTTGGCACATAACTGAACTGATTGAGGGAAAGTCATTAAACCCAAAGAGACTCTCTGAAAAAATTTCATGCTGGCCTGTTGCTGCAGGAATGGACTGACACAGAGGCGGATATCTCTAGTCTGAACTCCAGAGGTGCTAGCGGGCAAGTTTCGTACGAGATGGGTGAAGATACCACGGCAGAAATGAACGATGTCAAAGTCAAATCTAAACTGAAAAGCCACGATTCAGGGATTTTCGAAAAGGTAACGAAACATCCTATTCTCAGAGCAGACAGGTCTGCAGATCTCTGCCTCAGCTTGTATTATTCCATGTCAGTAAATTTTTCTCTTTCTCTCTCCATCCCCTCCTCCCAAATGCCTTCAGTAACCTGGATAAGAAAGCTGCCATTAGGAGACTCAAATAGAGGAGAACTGAATAGTTTGTCCGTTTCATTTGTGAGATACGCTTTCCCTTTTAAAAACAAGAGTGTTTCCCTATAGAAACCACAACAAGTCCATGCACATATTCTGGCTGGTTGTGACACCACTCTAATCTCCTTCCTCTTCTCACACCTATTGGCACGATCGCAATCTCCAACACCAGCCCACAAGCAGCTGTCACCTATTTCATCTTGTTAATTTGAAAAGATGCCTGGCAGTCAAGCGACTCCCACTTCACTAATTACGATTTTCACGTGTGCTATTCCTTTTGCCAGTTCTGCAGCATGGGAGATCCTGTGTCGCTAACATTTGAAGGGGAGGGCTGGCCGCAGCACAAAACAGCAAATGCCGTGTGCCCGGCAACTGTACGGAAATCATTATGCAAAGCACAGGCCAAACATAAGCAGGGGAGAGCAGTGCTGATGAGAATGTGCTGTGGGGAGCAAGGAATCTTTCAAAAGCCACTGAAAAGGAACTTATGAGGCTCGTGGCAGATAAGATTGGGCAGAGCATTTTTTAAAAAGAAAAACTCTGCTGCCTGTATCGTAACTTACCCCTCCTAATGCAGCATTTTCATGCCCAGTCCTGTCATTTGATGAACACTGGATAGCTCAGTTGGTTAGAGGGTGGTCGCGGGTTCGATCCCCATATGGGACAGCTGCATTTTCCTGCATTGCAGGGGGTTGGTCTAGATGATCCTCAGGGTCCCTTCCAACTCTTACTCTACGATTCTCTGAGTCTCTGAACACTTAGTGGAAGTCTTGACACTTCCCCACATCCGAGAACACAAAGATTTGTCACAAGAGGAGCAGATCCCACCTTGAAGAACATTCCCCATAGTATTGTTCTTCTGCCCAGCATGTACCACTGAGTGCTCCTTCTAAGGGTGGAAACTGGTGGGATGGACCCAAGATAAGGGAAATGGTGTGCACTGTATGTGTGAATGCTGACGATGATAGGTGAAGACATTTTGGTTTACTGATCTGTCATAGCCAGGCATAAACACATACCCTTTAATGTAGATCTGCCTGAAGCTGTTTTTTAACCAGGGCACGTGGCGCTGTGGGTTAAACCACAGAGCCGAGGACTTGCCGATCAGAAGGTCGGCGGTTCGAATCCCCACGATGGGGTGAGCTCCCATTGCTCGGTCCCTGCTCCTGCCTACCTAGCAGTTCGAAAGCACGTCAAAGCGCAAGTAGATAAATAGGTACCACTCTGGCGGGAAGGTAAACGGAGTTTCCATGCGCTGCTCTGGTTTCTCCAGAAGCGGCTTAGTCATGCTGGCCACATGACCCAGAAGCTGTATGCTGGCTCCCTCAGCCAATAAAGCGAGATGAGCGCAGCAACCCTTGAGTCGGTCACGACTGGACCTAATGGTCAGGGGTCCTTTTACCTTTACCTTACCGTTTCTGTCTTTGCACCAGCCCTCCCTCTGTGTCTTTGACAGCAGCCTGGCATTCACATTTTCTAACGGGGACGTTTCCTTATCACATTACATTGCTGTTGGTCCTTTCCATTCTGCACATCAGATTGCTGCCAAAGTCACAGGGGAATTGGCAAACTTAGTTTGATGCCCCTCTTCTCCTAAAAATAAACATCCGGCATTCTGTTTCCAGCTCTCCACCACTTTCTGTCACTATTGCCCTCAGAAGGGCATCTTTGGCAGAATATTTGTACCTTTCTCTCTCTCTCTCTCTCTCTCTCTCTCTCTCTCTCTCTCTCTCTCTCTCTCTCTCTTCTCTCTCTCTCTCTCTTGGCTTGTTTTTATATGGTGCCTTTTGTTATGGAAAATCCAAAATACTGTTTCGCTTCCCTGTGACCACAGTCGTATCCCATAAATAATGCGTTTCTATAAATAGTGGCTAGGAGGGAACAAAGCAACATTGTGTCCAACCAATGTTGCTTCTTCCCTCCCCCGTCTCCCCCCCCCCCAGTCAGCCTCACCCCCATGCATAAAACACACACTTTATTCAGCTTGCAACCTTTCTTTCCTTGGGTGCCTTTGTGTGTGCAAGTGATTCCTTTCCGCGCTTGTCACCCCTTCACCCCATCGCAAACTTCCCTGCTTTTCCTCTCCTGCATTCACACCCCCAGAGGCATTTGAGCTCAGCCCTGTGGCCCCAGGCTGTGCCCTTCTGGATCAGGGAGCTGTTCTCACCTGCTGCAGCTTCTATGGGCCTGCTGCTGTTTTGTGATTGGCTGCTGGAATAATCTCAGTCCTATCCTCTGATCTCATTTGCTCTTGGTCCTGTAAGATGGGAACGGGATGGGATGGTTGTTTAAACTGGGCATAACAGTATATTTATTTGGGACGCAGGTGGCGCTGTGGGTTAAACCACAGAGCCTAGGACTTGCCGATCAAAAGGTCGGTGGTTCGAATTCCCACGACGGCGGGGGGGGGATTCTGTTGTTCGGTCCCTGCTCCTGCTAACCTAGCAGTTTGAAAGCACATCAAAGTGCGAGTAGATAAATAGGTACCGCTCTGGCGGGAAGGTAAACGGTGTTTCCGTGAGCTGCTCTGGTTTGCCAGAAGCAGCTTAGTCATGTTGGCCACATGACCTGGAAGCTGTACGCTGGCTCCCTTGGCCAATAAAGCGAGATGAGCGCTGCAACCCCAGAGTCGGCCACGACTGGACCTAATGGTCAGTGGTCCCTTTACCTTTTTAACGGTATATTTGGGCATATATTATCGTGTGCAGCACAGCACTGGTGCAACGGGTGGCCCCAGTCCTGGGATAGCAGAAAAGAATACCTAATAATTGGTCGCCCCTCGTTCCTCATTTGGCCAGGTCATAGTTGCACTGGGCACTGGGCACAATACATTGCATGGTTATTAAGAGAGAGTGCAATGATAACTTACATATGGAATTATCCTTCTCACACAGCACTTAGAGAAGGATAGGATCATGCTGTGACAACTCCATATCCAGGGGTAAGAACTGTCTGCACTGCTACACACTCTTTCTTTCCCTTCTTTTGTAGACTTCAGTGGATGCAGATGACATTTCTATGGCAGAGGTGAATATCCCAGATTGCTGCTTTCTTTTCATAGTGTGAACATTTCATGTGATTCTTTCAGGGATGGGGATGTTCAGGGAAAGCAATGCAGCCATGCCATATATTAAACACCTCCCACTTGACATGCTCAGATTTATTTATATCTCTGTCTGTCCGTCTAATCCCGTGGTTACCAATGCCCCGCAGGGGGTGCAATTTGATTTTTAAGGGGGGCAATTTGGAAGCTTGTTTAAACCAAGTTAATGGCCTTTTAGGCTTCCTCCACATGAATAGGATTTCACTTTTTGAAAAATAAGAATTATATGTCATGGGGGAGGGTCAGGATTTTAGATATGCTTAGGTGGGGCATGACCCAAAAAAGGTTGGGAACCCCTGGTCTAATCCATCACATTTCTATCTCGCTTTTCCTCCAAGGAGCTCAAGGTGGACTCTCCTTCCTTGGAGGTTTTCAAGCAGAGGTTGGATGGCCATATGTCCTGGATGCTTTAGTTGAGATTCCTGCATTGCAGGCGGTTAGACTAGATGACCCTTAAGGTCCCTTCCCACTCTACAATTCTATGACCACACTGCCAGAAGGCCAGTGCATAGCAGCGCCTTTCCCTGCCAACAGTTCCTGATACTGCTAATAGTTTGCTCCCTGGCTATAGCTCAAATATCTCACTGTTTATTTTCTGGCCTGTAATATGGTAGTGGTAGGGGTGCATATTGTTATATTTCACTGCTCAGTATTTGCCACTCTTTGTAAATCTTCTGTATGCTGCATAGGGAGCATAGTCCAGTCACCACTGCATATTCCATAAGGCAAAGAGAATCAAAAGTGCTTAGTTTCTTTTAAAAAATCCAAAAGTCTGCCCTCCTTTCTCTAGGACAGTATCTAGGTCTGGGTAAATCTGTTCATGCCAGTTTCTTGTTTCTCCAATCTTAAATTCAATTTGCCTGGTTTCTGCATCAGTCTGTGATTATTATTATTTTAAAAGTCTGCCCCTCTCTCCCAATGTACATCTTTTATATGCCATTTCCTCTAATAGACACATTTTTGCAAGCCATTTCCCCTAATATAATGCGGTTTTGAACAGTACTTTCACCAATATACACGTTTCTGTGTCCGCTTCCCCATAATATATGTTTTGTCTCGGACAGAATTATTGGTTAGAGTGCTGCATCACAAAATGGAGAAAAATATGGATTTCAATGCATTTTAATTCACATGTTGGTTCAGGAAGCGCAAAATTCTCCTGCATCTTTAGCAGTCACTTCCTCCCTTCATTAGCTCAAACCTCTTCCTGCATTCATCTACTGCTACTTAGCAGGTGATCAGTTTTCACTCTGCATAGCTGGGATGGGTGAGTTGCTAGTTGGAAGGGTGCAAGCCTGGGCCAATCCACTATTTCACAGCCTCCATTCTCGCCCTGTAAAAAAAAAAAGAATTTGCCAAGCTCAGAGTCTTGTTGCTGAAATCAACCTGCAGTCCTTAATACATGTACATGCAATGAAAGTTGCAACCTTAATGCACCCTTAAATTTTAAGTTGCGCTACTGAGCAAACATGCATAAGACAGAGGTGGAAGAATACACTTTACTATGCACTGACATGGGGCTTACTTTTGAGTAAACATGCATTGGGGACAAGCCAGTGAATTGATGCACATGTAAAGTGAACAGGTGGTAAAGGCTCCTGCACTTTTGAGAGTTGTGTAGAAGAGGGAAATTCAACAGGTGCAGCTTACACAACAAGTGGCACTTGCTGAAATGCCCTCTTCTACACAATTCTTTGTCGGGCAGTGACCCTGTTTTCTTTTGCAACAGGCCACTCTATCCATGCCCCTGATTTAAAAATGACTCTTCAGGTTAACCAGTTCAAGACCTATGTGGAAAATATGATTGGGGACGTTTTGCACAATTCTCTATATTGTTTCTTTAGGACTTAGCCTTTGGAAACTACATCTTTGGAGACAGCCTGGTAAGTTGCCATCCAGCTTTCAATAACCTATGGGAAATGTGGACAGTGTGGCCTCCCCATAGTGTTGGGCTGATGATGAAGCCAGACTTACAGGTACGTAGTCTTGGCGTGATTCTGAATCCAGCTTTGTTGCTGGAGACCCAGGTAGCCTCTGGCTAGAAGCACTTTTCGCCAGCTGTAAGTGGTGCGACAGCTACAGATGTTTCTGGACCAGAAGAGCTTGACCACAGTAGTGTCACTGAAATTCTACTCAGTATTATCCAGAGTAGATTCCAGTGTATAGTTAGCAGAGTAAAAACTTAAAACACATTGCAGGATCCCCCCAGAATAGACCAGAGGCAATGAATATTTTATCCAGCAGAGCTTTAACTGCCACTGAAGGCTAATAAGCATTATGGTCACAAATCCAATACATTCAGGACTGGCACTGTCCATAAGAAATCCAGTTGCAGCAGACTTAACTTAAACTTACAATAATTTATAATAAGTCTAAACCTTAACACTAAGCATACAATATACAGTGGTACCTCGGGTTACATACGCTTCAGGTTACATACGCTTCAGGTTACAGACTCCGCTAACCCAGAAACAGTGCTTCAGGTTAAGAACTTTGCTTCAGGATGAGAACAGAAATCGTGCTCCGGCGGCACGGCGGCAGCGGGAGGCCCCATTAGCTAAAGTGGTGCTTCAGGTTAAGAACAGTTTCAGGTTAAGAACGAACCTCTGGAACAAATTAAGTACTTAACCCGAGGAACCACCGTACAGAACACCACACCAGAAGGAAAAGAGATAGAAATAGAAAAGTGAAACCTAGGCTCCTTCTGGCCCTACTTTTATAGTCAGCATGACCTTGACAGAAGAGATAACAGAACTAGTTTAAGCCAGCTGTACTCGGCTTCTCTGAAGGAATAACCCAAGCATCATGAACCTTCTGCTTGTTTCTTTCACACAGAGAAGCTTCCAGAACCCTCTTGAATTAAGTAGAATAGGAAAGATCTCTAGCACATCGGATCAATATTTTCTGTACTAAGAAATGAAAACTGACAAGTAGTTCAAGTAGCACACTGGTGACTTCAAGGCTGAATTTCTGCAATGCCTCTTTGCACAGCTTCTCTTTGTGCTTGATCTAGAAGCTGCACTTAGGGCAGAATGCTGCAGCACAACTGCTGATGGGAGTGAAACCCTACTACAGATTACATCTCTGCTCAGAGATCTGCACCCGTTGCCAATTTGCTCCCGGGCCAAGTTCACGATGTTACCATTCGTATATAAAACCCTTAACAGCTTGAGCCCAGATTGCTTGCAGGCTCGCCTTACACCCATGTATGCCCACTCTGTGCTTCAATCAGCGTGACTGGCACCATTACAGGTGCTACCTAATGCTCGTTCCATAGTGGCAAGATTGCCCACACATCATATATGATGTCATACATGGGGCAAGGGGCTTGGCTTGGCTTGGCTGAAATGGGCTTGCGGTGCCAATGGGGAGCCGGCCAGGTCTAATTAGGCATGTGGTCTGGAGGTTGCTAACCCCTGTTGTAAATCTGTAGCATGAATCTGAGAACAGGTCTCTGCATGCAGCAGAATGAGGTGTCAAGAGTCCTCAGGTGTTAGAATAGACTGTGCCACTTCAGACTGCAAGGTGTGCGTGTCACTTTTTAATGCTTGACTATGAAAAAGAAAACCTTTCTTGCAAGTAGGAAAGTAGCATAGTTACTAGAACCATTCTAGATTCTAGAGCCATTCTCCCTGGTGAGCTCATTTTCTTCCAGCAGGCAGGAGAATCCGGAAAATTGTAGCTCCTACTTGCAGTCCGAAGTTGTGGAATGTGGCCAAATAGAGGTGCAACAGGGCTGCTGTGCCTTTAACAGTTGCAAAAAAAGGGTTTTTCAGCAGGTGTTGCATGCATTGTATCTACCTTGCTTATTTGTCTCTCTCTTTTTTAATATAATTTTTATTAAGTTTTCCATATTTTATTACATTTCAGTATCAAAAAATAACTTAAGACATTGCTTAAATAAAGCATCAACCTCCTTCCTTCCCTCTAACAGACTTCCATATCTCATTACCAATTTCTCCACATTCCTAAATTCACTTTTTTGCCTTAAATCAATCTTTTAACAATCACCTACTTATAAGTAAATCAGCTCCTTAATTTCCCATTACCAAACATTTCAACTTAAACCTACAAACGTATTCAACTGTTTGCAATTTTCTTTCATATAGAGTATAAATTTGCCCCAGTCCTTTTGGAACAAATCATCACAGTGATTCCGAATCTTCCCCATCAGCTTTGCCAGCTCCACGTATTCGACCATCTTTACTTGCCAATCTTCCAATGTGGGGAGTTCTTATTGCTTCCATTTCTGGGTCAGGAGTATTCTTGCGGCCTCTACCTTGCTTCTTTGATTTTGGGGATGGACAAACACTGAACTCCTCTCTTGACATGCACGTTGTTCTGAGGCCTGTTTTGACTTGGCAAGGGTGGATTCTCCCAATGCATGTGGCAAATATACATCGCTTCCCACCCACCCCATAGGTTGTTGTCAACTCAGGCACATTGTGTATTAACCTCTTCTTTTTCGTACTTTCTTAAGACAGGTGACGATCAGTACACTTTTGGCGTGAGGGCAGAAGATTCTTGCTACCTCTCATCTACAGCCCAGATACCCAGCATTGTGGTAACCTACAGCAACGTCCAGCGAATGGAGCTGCCTTTTCAATCCAACTCTGACCCTTCGTGCTCCAGGAACTGTGGCTATAGCTGGGAGAGGAACTCCAGCAGCCGGCTAGAGTGGCTGTGCCAGGATAGTGCCTTAGGTCCTACACCAGAGACACACATGTGTCAGCTTAGTGTAGAAAACCTCCCAAAACATCACTGAAGCAGGAAGAGAGGGCAGAAGAATGAAAATTGCCGGCTTTCCTGTAAAGATTCAGAAACAGCTCCACGATAGTTAATTTGCTTTACATATTGATTGCATTCTCCACAATGTTTGTGCTAATAAGTTGAGCATTTAAAACAAACAGAGGTAGTAGCCCGTTTTATTCTGAGAACAGGCTCACACATGAATCTTGTATGGAACAATCTACACCCAGCCATCCACAGATCGCAACTGTCAGGCAGGCAATCCCTGATAATGTCCAGATTGGAGAGGCAGCAGGCAGGGAGTCGGCTGACATGCCCAACCTTTTTTGACCAGTGGGGGGAATGTTGAGAAAGTGTTGCATGTGCCAGTCGCAAAATGGCTGCCATGGTGTGGCGTAACACGAAATGGCCACCATATCTGAAAGAGGCAGGACCAAAGATGGCTTGGGCACCCTCCCTGCATCAGCTCCCCTATCAATGGGGAGCAGGGAGCACCTATATCAGCCACAACTGCACTTGCTCACTCTTGGTTTGAATGGAAGGGAGGTTTGGTTGTCCAGTCCTGACATCCAATGAAATGTGAGCATGTGTGCAACGCAGAAGCCAAAACAGTGCCAATATAAACTGAACAGAAACAGCAAACTGTCCCTCATGCATTGTTGATTTTTTGAGGGGATATTTAGTGAGACCTTTCACAAGTATTGTAGAAGATCCTGGTGGGCACATGCATTGGTGGCCCCCTAGCCTGGTAGCTCAAAGGGCTATATAGCTTAGTGGCTTCTTCTTGCAACAAACAGGTGCCCAGATTAAGAGAGGGATTTTGAAGCCTTACAGCCAGCAGTGGTTTGTGATAGGCTCTCCAGAACAGGGAACAGCTGTAGCTCCATGGTGGGTGAGCACATGGTTTGTTGCAGAAGGTCCCAACACTGAGCCAGATTGACCGAACCATCTGACTTGGTCTAAGACAGCTTCCCATGTCCTCAATTGCCTGATTCCTGGGACCAGGAGGATTCTCATCTGTGGTGTTAGTCTCCTCCTGCCTTGAACTACCTCCAGTTTCCTTCTTCACGCAGCAGCCCTGCTGGTGCCAAGAGAAGAGGACTGGCACCTGGTCTTGCAAAGTTCCTGGTTTGAGCTGTACAGCTACCTGGTACCAAGGTGTGTGACTCAAGGCCTGTGTGGATAGTGTCATGGCATAGCTTAGTCACTAGGTGGCGCTGGGCTTGTGTGTGTAGCTAAGTGGCATCAGGAGGTTCCTGCTGCTGTTCTGTTCTTGTTTAGAGAAACAATAAAGTTATCGTTTAGCTCCTTGTCTAGTCTGTCCACTCAGCCTTCCATGACAAGGCCCATGCGCATATCATTCCCATTGTGCAACCAGTCCATCCCATTTTTGGTAAATGATATCTCATCCATAGGGCTTTCAGGCATAGCTAAGTGGTCTTTTTGTCACAGGTTCTGCTGAAGGACACAAGGATAGCATATTCCTGTACCTCAGCTCTTGTAGATCGTGTGTAAATGGGCTCTAGAGCCCTTTGGAGAGGGAAAAAGTGGTGCCTGCCATTTTACTGTATGGTGATTTATAAATGTATAAATAAGATGTTTCTGTCAAGATCAAGGCATGGGGATTATGCACATGTCTCATGGAAAACGTAACATCTGCACAGTGCTTAATCCACATGGGACAAGTGTCACAGGAAGACCGTGGGACACCTATCTACACCCATCACCAAGTTGCACTTAATGGATGGTGTGGAGGTACCAGTGCCAACATGGGATGCATGCCCAGGCATTCAGCTGAACATGCAAATGCTCCAAAGTGTGGATGGAGGGATGGGGTGTGCATGAAAGCCATGCCTCCAATGTCCTCATGCAAGTTGCTCCCCACCCCCTGCTCCTCCACATTCCTGAATGTCTCCACATCAAGCAGGGGGCTCACATAATTGATCAGGATCCTGCTATTTCAGGGTCCCCAGTGGCACCAAGGGGGTCAACTCACAAGTAGGAGCCCTCCACAGAACTTTCCCACTCAGCACAGGGGTGATGCCTAGGACTGAACATGCAGGGTGCAACACTCACAAGGCTGCTTCTATTATTGCCGCCTGCTCCAGACACAAAGTTTGTCTCTTCAGGCAAATCTGTAAACATACTTAATGTCCATATATTGCAAACATGGGAACAGAGAAGGTCTCTCTGTGCAATAACTGTAATGTGTATTCTAGGCTTCTATCAACAAGATGTCAGGACTTGCACCTGCACTGGGCCCTGAACTTGGCACCTTTTCAGATTAATAAGCAAATAAATTTATTGCCAGCCCATGACGAGCAAGTGCCAGAGCAGGTTACAATTTAAAATTCATCAAAAACAGTTGTCACAAAAATAGGGTTGAGAATGACAACCTGCCCTCTCCTGACAATGGCAGGAGGACATTCAACCTGTGTAACCAGCACCCAGAACAAGGAAATACCGTACCTTCACATTAATAGGCAAGCTTGCCCTCCAGAGGATTTTGCTTCTCTCTCTCTCTCTCTCTCTCTCTCTCTCTCTCTCTCTCTCTCTCCTTCCTTCCTTCCCTCGTTCTCTCCACCCACAGCCCCCAACCTGAACTTTACGCAACCTATATCCGATGCAAAATAGTATAATAACAGAAAACACAGTGTAGGTTTTATTGGCAATTGGAACGAATTCATTGTCTTTGGGAGCAAATAATGTAACGGCGATGTACTTTGCTATATTTTATGATTTTCAGTATCTCGATGTACTTTTTCTTTTTAAACAATAAAAAATTGTATATATAAATATCCACAAGCTGTTGCCAGATATCTAGGCTGCTTGTTTTCTGATGTTATTACTCCCCATTATTGCTTTGAGGTAGAAAACAAGATTATGAGGTCAATGAGGAAAAGAAGGGAATACGCAGTTCAGAAACCAGGATGGCTTCTTGGAAGCCAAATAAAAAGATGAAAGAGATTGATTATAATTCCTCCCTTCATCTGTCTGGGCAGGATATTGACTTAAGGCAGAGGGTCTGATAGATACTAAACTGATTGAACAGACAGTCTAATAACAAAATATTAGATGTCATTCTGCCAAACCAGGCTTCCAGTTTAATTCCACCGATTCACAATGCCGATCCAGAGAATTGGATCTTCGCCACCATATGCTCCCAGACCTCCTAATATACCCCATTAGGGCCTCTATTAGACACATACCATGGGTTCTTCTCTTTCCCAGGGCTGATAAGGGAGATTAGGAAGGCCGTCTTGAGTATAATCTAGGCTGGCTTGTTTGTTGCAGCACCAATAACATGTACGGGGTTCACACCACAGTCAAGGGCTTGTTGCCAGATCTGCTAATGAGTAACCAAACAATTAAACCCCTGTGTTGCAAACAGTATCAGTAATATCCAAGGCAACACGATGACCAAGCGCAACAATGCAATATCAATGTAAACTCTTTCTATAATCTATACGGAACATTGAACAATATGAAATATATGAAATATGCACTCTCTGCAAAACCAAATAAACAGGAATCTTATAAATCTCTGAAAGTCCCAAAATGTGCACTCTTGCTCTGCTAATGAGCCAGTGCGCACATTCTCATGAACTTGTTTTTTGCATGTGTACCTGCTGAAATGCTAATTTGGGGAAACCAGCCTTTGCTGCTCTTGGGATCTTCACCAGCAACAATTGGGTGCACCCAGACAGAAATATATCAGCTTTGATTCTTTCCTAATTTGGGGAAACTGAGCACTGACCGACCATTAGTATTCTCACTCTGGCGAGACAGCAACAACCACGTCATCACTGCAATTATATCTATGTATTGTAGTTACCAAAGGGCAGATTAAAGTTTGACCAAAGGGCAGTTTAAAGTCCCCCCCCCCAGCCCAGTCATACGCACGCCTACTCAAAAGTAAGTCTCTTTGAGTCCAGTGCGATTTTTCTCCTATTTAAGGGCTCATCCATGCTTCTGTTTGTCCCCTGATTTCTAAACATGGATCCAAGGCTTTTCTTGTCATCCTACCGCTTTCCCCAGGAAAACCTGCCATTTGCTTCTGAACTGGAGCAAACGCCAATTGGGTTTTCTGCAGCTGGGCAGTTGCATACCCTCCAATATTTCTCCAGTGAAAATAGGGACATATTATTATTATTATTATTATTACTACTACTACTACTACTACTACTACTAAACTATTTATAGCCTGCCCATCTGACGGGGTTGCCCCAGCCACTCTGGGTGACTTCAAACATATATAAAAACATAATAAAACATTAAACATTAAAAAAAACCTTCCCTATACAGGGCTGTCTTCAGATGACTTCTAAAGGCTGTATAGTTACTTATCTCCTTGGCTTGGGGGGTCGCATAACTCCATACCCTCAAACATTTCTCAGATGAAAATAGGAACGTCCTAAGGAGAAGGAGGACATTCTGGGATCAAATCAGAAACCGGGACGGCTTCTGTAAATCCGGGACTGTCCCTGGAAAACAGGGACACTTGGAAGGTCTGCATTTGCTCTGATTTAGCAGTAAATGGTGTGTTTTCCCAAGTAGAGTGGGGAGACCAAAGAAAAACCTCTCAGACCCTTGCCTAGAAATCATGCGACAAACGGAAGATATCATGAGACAAAGGGAAGTGTGAATGAGCCTAAGTGAGTCTAGGGTCTCCATCTCCAATTGATAAATATGTGTGGTATATTGCCTTACTTGCCCTTGAAAGGCATCTAATAAGTCTTATAAATAAACACAATGTGAGTCCCAGTGACTGAAGCCCCTGTGGAACTTTGAAAGCTTGCAGGACTTTGGTGCACAACAAAAGTAGCAGGTTAATCTATTCTGCACCTTGTATGTTGCAGTGCGGCCAAGTGCCCATTAACTGCTTCCTTCGCCTCTTGGCTTTTATTACTATTTAATATGCTGTGGCATATATAATATTCTTTATCCCCCTGGTACAACTTTGCTTACAGTGAGTAGTGAGGAAATCCTTTGCCGGCTAGTAATGCCTTCTGAATCTAGAGTGTAATGTTCAGCGTGTACCAAAGAAGATTCTGCTGCTATAAAAAGAACTTCAGCTGTTAGAACGTGTCTGCTTACAAGAGGATTGAAATGCAACTGTTAATTAGCAAATAACTTGCTCCCGCAGCATTTGAAGTCTCCTGTATGTGTGTGAAAACTTGTCCCCTCCTCCCTACTCTCCTCTTTTTAAACAAACAAACAAACAAATCTCCACACTTCAACATGAGATAAACCAATCCAGGCTACAATTCGACATAGCTTACAGAAAGGTTTGGGGCTTCATCAGATACGATGGGAATCACACAAAGCAGAGGTCAGCAAACATTTTCAGCAGGGGCCTGGTCCACTGTCCCTCAGACCGTGGGGGGGGCGGACTATATATTTGGGGGGGGGCATGAACGAATTCCTATGCCCCACAAATAGCCCAGAGATGCATTTTAAATAAAAGCACACATTCTAATGTTAAAACACCAGGCGGGTCCCAGAGATAACCCAGAGATGCATTTTAAATAAAAGGGTACATTCTACTCATGTAAAAACACGCTGATTCCTGGACCGGCCGCAGGCAGGATTTAGAAGGCGATTTGGCCGGATCCGGCCCCCAAGCCTTAGTTTGCCTACCCATGACATAAAGCACTCAGGGTAAATCCATACCAGGGGTCTTATTGAAGGGGAGGTTTTAGAACTGCAGTGGGCGGGGAAAGAGAAAGTTTATCTCTTTCCTCCCTGGTGTGGTCCTGCTTAAAATCTGACTCTCCCCACCCCCCACGCTGCTAATTATATCAGGAGGGAAGTTCCACCAGGGGTCAAAGGAGTTGCTTCCACATTTGTCCTTTTCTCTGGAATTCCTATAATTTGCTCACTCAGGCCTGCTAAACTAACATCACTGCCAGACTGTCGCATTATGATTATTTTTGTCCTCCCATCTTTTTGAAGACCTGGGCTGTGTACCTGCGATGCCAGCAAAGCATTCAGAACACATTCTTTCCCTTAGTGAATCCTGAGCTCTGTAGTTTTACCCCACACAGAGCTATAATTCCCAGCAACCCTTAGCAAACTACAAATACTGACCGGCAAATTCATGTCGTGATGCTACAGCGGTCATGCACACCAAACCAACTTCCCCCAAAGTCTGGATTTTTCGGAATAAGGAAAGGGATGGGAGAAATGTACAGGAAGATGTGCCATAAAACTAGTTCAGTACTGTTCACACTGACATGTAGTAACAGAGGTGAATTTACCCGTGTAGAAAATAATAATAATAGAGGCATGGTCACTGGTTATCTGATGGGGGATTTGGCCCAACCAAATTTGATTCAACTTCATTAATCCATTCATCTTCACAAAAGTTTGCACCTTGTTTGCTGCTGATGAGTACAGAATGAGGTTGCTTTTTCCGTAAAAGCAATAGAGACATATCCCATCAGGCTGCAGACTGACTTGGTTTCACTCGATATCCATCACAGGTGACTTAAAACATCCTGAGATGCATCATTCTAAAGCCTGGAAATGTAAGCAACTTTGACCTAAAAAAGTCAATGGTTCCACTAGGATATCGTTCATAAGGATGGCCTGTGCTTAGGTCTCTGTTCCGGCTGTCAATGTATCCTTCACAGAACATACATTTTGGAACCCGTTTCCAAATGACTCACAAAACATGATGCATGGTGAAAATTGGGCACCCTATTTAACTGAAGGGTGTGTTCAGGCTGAAAGAGGGTGTGAGCTGAGGTGCTTCACTTTGGCTTTTTGCACTAAAACAGCTGTCCTTGGGAGATATTATCTGCAGGTGGCACACGAGCTTTTCGCCTCCAGAGACACTGAGTTCAAATTTCAGCTCAGGTTGCTCAAGTGAAAATGTGCTTGATAGCCTTGTTTCCCCAAGTACAAAAAAATCACTCGGCGCTCTGTCACAATTCAGCAAATTGGCAGGCGCTCCCAGAGAGGGGCTGATGCCTGGAATGGCAAGAGATTGTAGTAGGTCAGGACTGAAGCAAGCATGTGGAATTGCAAATGAGAGGCCTCAACATGCTACCAGCCTATGCAGAATTCTAGTGAGCTGGAGTTTTGGACCTTGTTCCTTTGGATGCAGCATCAAGCCACTTTCAGAAACAAAACAAATTAGTTTAAGTGTCAACCAGTTAAATAGTTTTAGGTTGATCAATCAAATCATTTTAGGTTGTTATCCTATAACATCTTTCCCGGGTGTTTTGAGCAGACATGCACAGGATTGTGCTGAAATCTGATATAAGACTTTGAACCAATTGACTGATTGAATTTAAACAAATTTGCACAATGTCAACACCCCAACAGGGCATATTCCCCAGGGAGTAGGGAACGTTGGTATCAGCAGAACCAAGGAATGACAGTGGTGCAAGGAGGTTAATTTCGGACTCTTGAAGTTAAATGGAATCTCCATGCTTAGAGCATGTTGGCCATGTGTCCTGCCTTACAGAGGGTAGTCCTCTGTTTGAAGGAGTCCTCTGTTTGAAGGGCTATCCAGTCCAAAGATCAAGAACAGGGGTCAGCAAACTTTTTCAGCAGGGGGCTGGCCCACTGTTCCTCAGACCTTGTGGGGGGCCGGACTATATTTTTTTTGGGGGGGATGAACAAATTCCTATGCCCCACAAATAACCCGGAGTTGCATTTTAAATAAAAGGACACATTCTACTCATGTAAAAACATGCTGATTCCTGGACCATCCACGGGCCGGATTTAGAAGGCGATTGGGCCAGATCCGGTCCCCAAGCCTTAGTTTGCCTACCCATGATCAAGAACCATAAGAAGGGAGAGCAGGAGCCCTGAAGTTGCCCCTCAACAGTTAGTATCTGGATAACAGATTGAGCAAGCACACAGGTCACAGTCTTCAAGGCTATAGTGAGACGTACTGTATTTCCATCTAAACCTGCATATAAGACGAACATATGCACTAGTCAGAAGAGTGACTAGTGGGGTGCCACAGGGTTCTGTCTTGGGCCCGGTCTTATTCAACATCTTTATCAACGACTTGGATAATGGACTCAAGGGCATCCTAATCAAATTTGCAGATGACACCAAACTGGGAGGGGTGGCTAACACCCCAGAGGACAGGATCACACCAGTGGCGTAGCGTGGGTTGTCAGCACCCGGGGCAAGGCAAGTAATTTGCGCCCCCTAACCCGTGGATTTGCGCCCCCTAACCCTAACCCCCAGATGTTGCGCCCGGTGCGGCTGGCCCCCCCTGCACCCCCCACGCTACGCCACTGGATCACACTTCAAAACAACCTTGACAGATTAGAGAACTGGGCCAAAACAAACAAGATGAATTTTAACAGGGAGAAATGTAAAGTATTGCACTTGGGCAAAAAAAATGAGAGGCACAAATACAAGATGGGTGACACCTGGCTTGAGAGCAGTAAATGTGAAAAGGATCTAGGAGTCTTGGTTGACCACAAACTTGACATGAGCCAACAGTGTGACGCGGCAGCTAAAAAAGCCAATGCAATTCTGGGCTGCATCAATAGGAGTATAGCATCTAGATCAAGGGAAGTAATAGTGCCACTGTATTCTGCTCTGGTCAGACCTCACCTGGAGTACTGTGTCCAGTTCTGGGCACCACAGTTCAAGAAGGACACTGACAAACTGGAACGTGTCCAGAGGAGGGCAACCAAAATGGTCAAAGGCCTGAAAACGATGCCTTATGAGGAACGGCTAAGGGAGCTGGGCATGTTTAGCCTGGAGAAGAGGAGGTTAAGGGGTGATATGATAGCCATGTTCAAATATATAAAAGGATGTCACATAGAGGAGGGAGAAAGGTTGTTTTCTGCTGCTCCAGAGAAGTGGACACGGAGCAATGGTTCCAAACTACAAGAGAGAAGATTCCACCTAAACATTAGGAAGAATTTCCTGACATTAAGAGCTGTTCGACAGTGGAATTTGCTGCCAAGGAGTGTGGTGGAGTCTCCTTCTTTGGAGGTCTTTAAGCAGAGGCTTGACAACCATATGTCAGGAGTGCTCTGATGGTGTTTCCTGCTTGGCAGGGGGTTGGACTCGATGGCCCTTGTGGTCTCTTCCAACTCTATGATTCTATGATTCTATGATTCTATGATTCTATGAAATGTTACCCAAATGCTCGCTTGTCCTCTTTTTTGAAGGTGCATTTCCTCTGCTTTGGGGTTGATGAGTGTTCTCGCCCCTAGTTCAGAGGCTGATTGCCCCTGGACCCTAGGTGTCTGGGACAATTGCCATGGGATGGTTGTCAACTTCATGCCCAGCTTGTGAGCTTCCTAGAGGCATTTGGTGATTCTTCAGCCGAAGACATGGGGAGAAGGCCATGGGAGTGCTGATAATATTTTTTGGAGGACAAATAGAAGGGGTTTTGTGGTCAATGTCTTTAACTAAGGAAAAGGTTCTTTTCATTCTTATTCCTGCTTCATTCCACAGGAAGGAAGGAAGGAAGGAAGGAAGGAAGGAAGGAAGGAAGGAAGGAAGGAGTAAACTGTGAAGCCCTGTGTAACAGGGTAATCTTTCAATTTTTGTATATTCTTGTTTTAATTCTTGTTTGTACTTCACATCAAGGTGCCAAGCCGTTAGTGCTCTTCCTCCTGTTTGGCCCCCAGTTAGCTTTTACTGCACATGCGGGGGGAGGAGGGGGGAGAGACTCTTAAGGAGATTAATGCTAAGCCAAGTATTAAAGCTGTCTGTATTTTGAGCATCATGTGCAGTTGTGCCTGGAGAAAATTGTAAGGGTTGTGAAGTGACACTGAGAGTTACACAGGGAATCAGCCTGGCCCATAAGGTCTTGTTTATTCCTTTGGCATCATAGAGCTGAATGGTACCCACACTGGATTATACCATCCAATTTCCAGGCCCCCAACAGAATATGATGTACTAATAGCATCTCTTTGGGCTATACAAATCAATGGAGGACACATTTATCAAGTATTAGCAAGCATGGATGAGATTCATCCCAGCCTAGCCCAGCCAGCTGTCATTTCTGTCATTAATCCAGTATGTTAGATGTCCAGAAATTAACCTGGATCTCCTGGTTTGTGGTTTTGTATGTGATAAGTATGTGATAAATATTATGGATTGTGATGCGAATGGAATGAGCATAGACACCTTGGCTGTCACAGCCTTAACAGGAGATGTCACTGCTAGAATGTTTCTGGGTTCTTTTAAAAATAAATAAATTTGGATTGTATAGGGACAGCTACCAAAATCATTCGAGTTTTACTGTTTTGCCGATGTTGGGCTCCGTTTCTGGTGTTCTTCCAATTCACTCTTCATATTTCCAAGCTTTTACTGGCACCTGTGAGGACGTCAAATTTAAACAACAACAACAGAAAGCAGAAATCTTACACGGAGATAATGACAAAAGACAACAGCAGAAATCTGGTACTGGAGGTGAAAACTCCTGGAGGAGTTTGAAAGACCTACTGAACATGACAGTTTTACATGTGCAGCCTCTGCTTGTGGTTCCCTTTCTGTGCTGAATCACAGAAATCACACAGGGCGACTCATCTGCATTCTTATTTGCCATTTGAAAGCAAACAACAGCACAATGTGTCAGTGTTCAGTGGCTGATTCTATTCATGTAAATAGCTCCATTTTAGCCAACGGAGAGAGCCCTCTGCCGTCTCTTCCCATTCATCCATTATCAGCTGAGCGATTCGTTTTTATTTACTTTTCAGTTTTGCCGAACTCCCCTTTTCTCCCCTTGTTCTTTTGGCGGAGTTAAAAGCATCTAATACCGAATGTTTATTTCCCGATGTAGTGTTGCTACTTAGAATTTTTGGCTGCCTGGGGTGCAGAAACTAATTTTACAGTTGTCGTTTTCCTTTCCAGCACGAGAAATGCAGCAAGCTGGATAAAGTCAGGGAAAGAAAGAAAGAAAGAAAGAAAGAAAGAAAGAAAGAAAGAAAGATGCAAGTCAGTGGCCAGCTGTAGCTTTAAGGGATCCACCTTAAGGAAATCCACCTCCTCCCGCCGCCGCTCTGGAGTGGGCAGCGTCACCGGGGATGGCAGAGATCAACTAATAAATGTGCAGCTGGAGGAATCCGGAGGAGGCACCACGCGAAGCCCCGCGCGGATCTGCAGAGCTGCTCCCAGGTAGAGGCGACCGGCTGGTCTCCAGCTCCTTCCTTGTCACCTGTCTAGCTGCACTAACCTTCTTCTGTCCTACCTTGCAACTTGACTGCATGTTAATCTCAGGGTCGTGGGTTCGAGCCCCACGCTGGGCAAAAAGATTCCAGCCTTGCCGGGGGTTGGACTAGATGACCCCCGGGGATCCCTTCCAACTCTACAATTCTAGGTTTTCTCCTCTCCTCTCTGAGAGTTGCCCCTCATTTCTTCCCACCCCCCACTCCCCACTCATTTTCTTTACTGAGGCTGCTGTCCTGTTGTCTGCGTTTCTTGCTTGCGCCTGTTGGGCTATTAATCAAATGGATGTGCCAGATGGGATTTGCTGCAGGCCGTTTGCTCACTAATCACACCGGATCAGCCTTTTCTTTATTATTCTTCCTCCTCTGCTACCCCACCTTTCTGGTTTGCAAACCACAAGGGTGACCCTCTACCCAGCCAGAGCTGCTAATACAGCCCAGAGTCCACCGGCTTCTTCCACCGCATGGCTCCCATATCCAAAGCCACATTATATATTTATCATACTTTCCCCCACCTCCCGTCTCCTTTACCCCTCACATAAGCTGCTGGTTAAGAGACATAGGTGCAAAAAGGCTCAGGCCAGTCTCTTGCGGCTTGTCAAACCACTAATGTATGTACTGTAGTTTCCTTTCCTTGATTTTTTAAGTGGAAAGCCCTTGTTCAGTTCAGATTAAAATAAGGATTACAGTATTCTGTAGAAAAGCACTCTGAAACTATTGATGACTCAGCATGGCCTTTGTGACTGGACAATTAGATGACACACAGACAACCTGCATATATTTACTCAGAAATCCAGCCTGCCAGTGAGTCTTACTCCCAAGAAATACTCCCACAGAATACTCCATTTTAAAACACTTTTAAACAATTAGTTGTGCTGCACTGGTTTCTTTGCAGTTCAGCCAGATGATTTGTTTGCCCCCCACCCACCATGTCACAACTCAGATTTCAAAGTTCAAACAATACGCTTAATAGACATCTCAGCAGAACTGATACTCAAACCGAGAAGTAGGATATTGACAGTAGTTCCACAGATTTACTTCTAAACTTTAAAGTTCACCTCTAGCTGACAACTCTTGATTCTCAGAATAATGTCCTCTTGCTGTAATAAGATATTCATTCAAAACAAAAAAGTTTGCATGAAGTTTCACACAAAAGGAGAATAAATACTAAACATTTCACGCTTTGTTACATCTCTTCTGGATACTTGAATGTACCATTCTATTTTATTTACTTACATAAAAAGTTATAGCCACCTTTTCTAATACACTTTTGTTACACGAAGCAGATTATAGCAATTAAAACCGTAATTTAAGAGCCACAATTTAAATATATAACAGCAATAAGAGGGAACTTGACTAGAAGAACAACATCAGATTTGTCTGAAAAGGTCCTCCCTGCTAGATCATAGGGAGGAAGAGGTCCCTCTGGAATCTTGGACCCAAGTCCTTTAGGAATTTACAGGTAAAGAAACGCCACTCCAAATTTTGCCTGGAAACAAATGGCAAACCATGCAGCTGTTGTAGGTCAGATGTAATGTGATCCTATGGGCAAGTGCCCATGAACATCCTTGCCGCTGCATTCTGAAGGTTTTGAAGCCTCTTCAAGTTGGTCCATGGCAGCGACCAAGTCCAGCTGCAACTAGGATATGTTTGTTTCCATGACCAGATCCATGACCTCAACAGTAACAGCCTGCACACCGGTCAAAGCTGTGCTGAGACACTCTTGACCAGGCTTCCTCAACCTCAGCCCTCCAGATGTTTTTGGCCTACAACTCCCATGATCCCTAGCTAGCAGGACCAGTGGTCAAGGATTATGGGAACTGTAGTCTCAAAACATCTGGAGGGCCGAGGTTGAGGAAGCCTGCCTCTTGGGCACCTAGGGGCGAGGCTGAATCCAGGAATACCAACCACCTGTGGACCTGATTCGTCAGGGGGACTACCACCCCATTGAGAACTGGTTGGACTCCTGTTCTGGAGTCCATCACTTTCCGGAGCTAAAGCACCCCTGTCTTGTTTTGGTTAAGTCTCAGTTTATTGGCCCTTACCCAGCCCATGTAACTAATTGCACATAAATAATAAAATTGTGATGATGGTGGTGATTAAGCCAACAGCTTCCTTGGTATTAAAGTAAAGGAGCTGCAGCTCATCAGCATATTGATAACAATGCACTCTGGATCCTGAGACAATCTCTCCCAGTTGTCCCTGGGGTGGGCCACCTGCAATCCCAAATCCACATTTGGTCCTTGGCATAATTTCAGAAGCCCTCTGCAAGTCCTCAGGCCAGGCCTCTGGCAAGAGCAGTTGGTCCCTTCCCCCAGCAGCCAGCTGGCAGGGGAAGGCTAAGGCAAGAGAGAAAAGGGTTGGCTTTTGGACCCACCCACTTAAACCCCTCTGCCCCCACCCGCAGAGGAAATGTAGTCATCAGCACGTGGTTGATGACATCATGTGCCTCTGAAAGGTATATAGCCCAGGTGCAGGGAACCTCTAGCAATCCATGGGTAGGCAAACTAAGGCCCAATCACCTTCTAAATCTGGCCAGCGGACGGTTCGGGAATCAGCATGTTTTTACATGAGTAGAATGTGTCCTTTTATTTAAAATGCATCTCTGGGTTATTTTGGGGGCCTGCCTGGTGTTTTTACATGAGTAGAATGTGTTCTTTTATTTAAAATGCATCTCTGGGTTATTTTGGGGGCCTGCCTGGTGTTTTTACATGAGTAGAATGTGTGCTTTTATTTAAAGTTATTTGTGGGGCATAGGAATTTGTTCATTCCCCCCCCCCAAAAAAATAGTCCCCCCCCAAGGTCTGAGGGACAGTGAACTGGCCCCCTGCTGAAAAAGTTTGCTGACCCCTGAACTATACAGTACAAGCAATGAGTAAGTCAATCTCACACTATTTTTCTCAGGCTTAGTAACAAAGCAAAAAAAGCTTCTCTTACGGCACATTGGAGCGACCAGCCCAACCCAACCTTGCCTCTTTAGTAGCTGAGTTACATGCTGGCACCCTGTAGAAATGCTTTCCAGTTTTTTGTGGCGCTAACGAGTCTCAATTTAGCAGCCTAAAACTGCTGACCTCTTAAACAGCTGCTGTTGGATTTTATTCCGAGGAAAACGTTTTGTTTTCAAATGGTCAGCTTTGCTCTGAAATCCAAAATCCAACAGGCAAAAGTGGGGTGGGGGTGGTGTTTGTGTTGGTGGGGGGTGTCCATCAAGAGAGGGCACCTATATTACAGGCCTAAACTGACTTGGAAGTTCCTCTGCAGCCCCAGAGAACCCTGGGAACTGTAGTCTCTGGGGATGATCTCTAACAAAATTCCCAGCAGCCTTGCCAAACTAGAACCAGGATTCTTTGAAGAATTAAGCAGTTACATAAGTGGGGTGTGTGTGTGTGTGTGTGTGTGTGAGAGAGAGAGAGAGAGAGAGAGAGAGAGAGAGAGAGAGAGAGAGAGAGATATGGATGTGTGTGTGGATATGCCTTGTGTGGGGACGCGGGTGGCGCTGTGGGTTAAACCACAGAGCCTAGGACTTGCTGATCAGAAGGTCGGCAGTTCGAATCCCCGCAACGGGGTGAGCTCCCGTTGCTTGGTCCCTGCTCCTGCCCACCTAGCAGTTCAAAAGCACCTCAAAGTGCAAGTAGATAAATAGGTACTGCTCTGGCAGGAAGGTAAACGGTATTTCCGTGCACTGCTCTGGTTCGCCAGAAGCGGCTTAGTCATGCTGGCCACATGACCCGGAATTTTTGTTGCAAAGCTCTGTCTCCATTGATAGTGGGAAGTTCCCTTTTGGACACCTCGTGCTTGTCTCTGTGGTCAGGTCCATTGCTGTTGCTCCTCTGCTGTTGGTGATCTGGTGGAGAAGGTGAAAAGACGGTATTCTGGGTTCATGTTGGTGGTGGACCCAAAACCCTCCTATTTCCATGGCAATGGGAAGAAATGGACATGGACCTTGGGACCAATGTACTGTTTTTCCTCTCAGTGGGAAGAAAATGGCTGCTGGGATAGCTCAGCTGGAAAAGCATGAAACTCTTAAATTCAGGGTTGTGGGTTTGAGCCCCATGTTGGGCAAAAGATACCTGCATTTCAGGAGGTTGGACTAGATGACCCTTGAGGTGTCTTCCAACTCTTAAAGTCTATGAGTCTGGCAGGACTTTGGGTCTGGTGGTTCATCTCCCATAGGATGGCCTTTCCCCCACCTCCACATGCCCATCTGCACTTAGCCTCCAGCTGCTTATAATAAAAATTTAAAAATCCAAATAAATATCCATAAAAACCAGCTCAAGGAAAAAACATCATGGAAACAAAATCTAATAAATAGCTTCACTCCATTGTTGAACTACTAAAAATAAGTGACCAGAGGGCTCGTGGGAACATAATTGTGTTTGACTTTTTAAAGCGAAAATCCTGAACTTTATCTCCATCAGGGATACTTGCATTTCTGCTCTTTTTGTAAATAGCAGCGTATTGGTCTAACTTGGGCTGTTCTTCGTGGGTGGCAGCTCTTCAGCCACATCCCTTAGACTACACATCTTCAATCTTTTTGCACCCAGGACCTGCCTCTAACTCCAGCCTGCAGCACAGGAACCAGTTTAGATTTTGTAACATGTATGTCTGTTGCTCTTAAGAACTATGTACGTAGCGGCAAATAGTAGGGCTGGGCGATACCTAGTTTTCAACATTGTGATATATCACAATGTCTGAAATAAGGATGGAACTGTGGAGAGGCGTTGGTTGGCTTCACGGCTTTTCCCACATTGTGATTTTTTGCATGGCACACAGACACACACATCATGATTTGAGGGGTTTAAATGTGGACTTTGGACGATATATTACTACATCACCCAGCTCTGGGCTTTTCTGCTCCAATAGGAGGGTATGGGGGGGGGGGGAGAAGTTCTGATCATGATTGAAGGTTGGGGGGGCAAGGGTTACATCTCACCTCCCTACATGCTGTAGTCCCTAATTCATAGGATCTGCCTTATACTGAGTCGGACCATTGCGCCATCTAGCTCAGGATTGTCAATGATGACCAGAAGCAGCCTCCAGGGTTTGGGGCAGGGGATTTCTGCCCCCCTCTCACCAGTCCTACCTGGGGAAGCCAGGGATTGCTTGCAAAGCCGATGCTCTCCCTCTGAGCTATTACCATTCGCCTCCCAGCATTCAAAGTTGACTCCCGCCCACTCTCCTTTACTATTTTTTAAAGAACCTTACGTGACCCTACAGGTGACACGTTTACTGCCCCTGCAGTGTAGTCAGGCCTGAAGCATCTAGGGCATCTAATGGGGAGCAAAGGTCATCTCTCCTTGCCTCGTTTCACCCTTAATTGCACAGTAGCCAGGTCTGCCGGGAAGAAATAACCTGTGACTCTCCGATGCTTTGGCCAAAAGTGTTGAGATGACTGGGCACTTAGCTCTTAGGGTTCCAGGTTCACTTTCTAAAACGTTAAAAGGTACTTGGGAAATTTAAATGAAGCTTCTTTGACTCCTATTTTGCTTTCCCTCGTTTTGCCTTTACTAATGCTGCTGCCCCAATGTACCTTTGGAGAAACCTCTCCTTCCTTCCTTTCCTCCCTCCCTCTGTGCACACACTCTAAACTGGCTATATGCCTGGACTGGGCGATTGCATTTCTTCCTCTTTGTATCATTGTAAGTGCTAACATGTCTACGTGCTGCCAAAGAGCAAGAGGAGATCAGAAGCTGCTGGTACAAGTTGTTTAGCTCGATGCCCATCCACCTTTCACTCGGGTCAAAGGAAATTTCATCATTTCAGTTTCATCATCTTGCAGTTCCCCTTCTTCTAACAACTGCGGGATTGGACTCCGAATCATTTCTTGTATCACTGCTAGCTCCCATTTGAAATCCAGTGTAAACTGACGCACTGCTATGACTTCCTGCCAGGCAGTGATCTAATGGGACAATGTCAGTATTATTTAAGGACCCAAAGCCGTCGCCATTGTCAAGCTGCATTTAAAATTTTATGGATGGGTTCTTGGCTGAAAAGGCCTTGCTTTTTTAAAACACCTGGCAAAAGCTTTTGATCTTATGACAAAGCTCACTAGTGATGTCCTATTTGTATCTGTCAAACGGCATTAAAGGATTAGGGTATCCTTGTTCTCCTAACTGCATCTGGTCCTTTTGATTATTTTGCATTTGAAGTAAATAGCTTATATTTGTGACCCGGAGTATCTGTGGCAGATCTAGTGTTACTGCCCCTATAAAAGATCATGGCTTCAGAAGGAAGCTAAGCAGTAAACCTCCCGAAACAGAATTCTTGTTTCCATTTCAAAATATAAGAAAAGAGAAATCTGTGTAACCAGACAGTGTGTACAACTTTCCATTTCTCTTATGTTCCCATAAATCTGTCATATCTTTCAAAATGAAGCACCTAATATTAGGAAGAAAAGTAATGAAATCAGTCGACTTCCAACATAGTTTATGCAGCCAGAATGCACCAGAACTCAGTTCTGGCACCTCTCAGGTAGGTGCCATTGCCATTAAAAGAGAACAAGGGAGGTCATGGTGAGTTCTGGCGCCTCTTTTTCTAGAAAAAAGTACAGAGTTTACCAATGAGCATTAAATTTTGAGCAGGTCAGGGTGTAGCTTCTGTGGATGAGGGCTGTATGAACTTAGGAGCTGTACAGTGATGGTTTGTTTGTTTTAAAGGTAATGCTTTGGATCCTAACTTTCCTTCCATGAATAGAATAAAGCTTACATTTGTGGGATGGAGATTTTCCATCTCCTCCTTCCCTCTGCAGTCCTGTGCACCTCTTTATAAAAACATTCTGCCACTGAAGGGGATTGGGTGTGGGAGCCTCGCGATATGGCGTAGGGGCTGCTGATGGAGGAATGAGTTGGTCAAGAAGGTATCTACATTCAGCAAGTTGCTCTGGGAAGCTGTGCATTTAATACACATATGAGGTGTTGTTTCAGAGATGCTTTCCCAGATGTGCTCTCTTCAAATTATAGTGACATTTTAAAGATTGCCTACCAAACCCTGAAACCCGTCACACGCTTGAAAACAAAAACTTAATAGTCAGCAGCGCTGGCAGTAGGGGACACACCTTAAAATGGAGACTGTGTGTTGTTTAATGACGGCACCGTGATCCAGGCTGATGATGGGACACCCTCACAAATTACCAGGACATGTGATGCACGATGACATCTGCTGGGACAACAATGCCCCCTGTTGCGTGGGCAGCAGAGCCAAAGTTAACACTGACCAAGAGGGAAAGCATGGTGACAGGAGGCGTTGCCATGATGAAAGAGATCGTTCCTCTCCTGCTAGGAAACCTGGGATGTGTGGTCTTTGTAACCTGTAGCTGGCTTTTCATAAGGCAGCCAGTCAAGGCGTATCAAGCCCAAAGCTGTTAGCAGCTACAGAAAGTGATGTGAGGGGTGGCTGTGGCATTTGCTCCCTGCCACACCATTCTTGCTGCAGAACAAAGAGCTAAGTAGGGCACTTGACGCCTTGTCACTGTGAATCTCAATCAGAAACACTTCTGGTTTCTGGAAGTCCTACAACTGGAAGAGCAGGACCAGCTGGGGACATTTTGCTGCCTGGTGTGGAACAGCAAATGACACGCACCACAGAGACACACAGCGTTAAGTATCCCAGGCTGGTAAAGCTATTGTGACACCTGAGGTAGAACACCTCACAAGTGCCTCTCTCCCTCCCCAGCAGTAAAAATACAACAATAATGAACTCGGTGTCTTAACAAGTTTTTGCCTTTGCATGACATCCAGAATCAGCTGGCCTAAGGTGGCCTTAGGTCTCTGTGAGCTTTCAAAAAAAGAAAGCGAAAGCTGAAATTGTTAGGAAGACAAATTTTGCTCCCGAAACCAAATCGTGCACTTTATCTCCTCCAAACTTTGTAATGAAGTTATCAACGGCTCAGGACTGCAACACCTCAAGGACCGCCTCTGTTCATATGAACCTACCCAGACCCTGAGATCATCTTCTGAGGCCCTTCTTTGTGTGCCTTCTCCACGAGAGGTCCAGAGGGTGGCATCACGAGAACGGGCCTTCTCTGCAATGGTTCCCTGTCTGTGGAATGCTCTCCCCAGCGAAGTTCGCCTGGCACCTTCATTATACACCTTTAGGCGCCAGGCAAAAACGTTCCTCTTTAACCAGGCCTTTGGTGAATTGACATCCAATGCCCTTTAAAAATGTGGGTTGGGGAGGTGTTATTGGGTTGTTTTTGTTTTTATTATGTCTTTTGTGTTTTTATATTGTGATTTTGTGTTGTAACCGCCCTGAGACCTGCAGGTATAAAGATTAAATTATTATTATTATTATTATTATTATTATTATTATTATTATTATTAATAATAACAACAACAACAATAATAATCTCTCTTACCCTGCCACCACCATTTCTGCTAATAATCTATTCATACTAGTACTATGTCTTATAATTCAGCTGTAAAACGTCCAGGAGAGCGATGACTAACGTGAGCAGAGGTACGACAACTCCCTATCCTGTTTCATTATGAATTGTTTCCAGCATGGCAACGGATTTGACATTAGTTGTCGAAGCATGATGGTGTTCCTATTCTGAGCCACTACCTTGAGGTGTTCGTTCCTTCCCTCGCATGCCAGGCATATAATTGGGACGGTGCTGCTGTTCGCATTCTAGCAACACCTCCCTTCATAGGACTGTTTTTAGCAATCAACTAAAGGGCAGAATTCACTGAGGCTTTGTGAACTTTGGTCATTTTGGTATCTATCTTTGAGAGAGAATCTCATCCTGTTCCCTGAAATGATTTCAACAAATACTGCTTCCAAAGCCTTTGACCTTCTTTTTCTGGCTCAGTGTCCTTGCTATTTGAAGGGAGAGCGACTGTTCCTTTGTTTAAGGGAAATGTGAAACTGAAGTCTGTGGAGATAGGGTCATCGTCGAAGAACTAGAACTCCACCTTGTGGGACAGTGTGAGCTTCCAGGTACCTACATACTTTTAGAAGGCTACTTGCATCTCTGATGCAAACTCGCCCAACAGTGGCCTTGGGCAAGACTCTCAGTCCAAACATCTGCAATATTCCTGTTCCCTTACATAGCATCGAGAGCATGCCTAGCTCTTCACAGAGCACCATAAGCAAAGCAAAACTAAAACAATCCCTGACAGATTCCTCCTTCACCTGCAAAGATTATAGCTAAAATTATTTTAGCTAAAATGCACAGAAGACAACATGAAGAAGAAGAAGAAATTGTTGCTCAATAATGAATTACCTCTAGTAAATAATTAGCTTTTGAGTTCATTGGGAATCCGATGGTGTTGAAAGGACAACAGTTAAAACAATGGTGGACCACATGAGATGCATTTCATCAACTACGGTTCAGAATCCATTTTAGGACTTGCTCAATGGCACTGTTTTGAATTATTTAAAATATTTTGATATGGCTAGTCATAAGGAAATTAGAGTGGTTCACAGCAATAATGCATAAAACCATGCAGCAAAAAACAATATAAAATTTGAAATTAGAGATCAACTATTATAGCAGGATATTTTCTTAATTGCCAGTACAGGCGGTGAACTTTTTACACGAGGGTTCTGTTCCCAAGCCCCTGCTCACATCAGCAAAGCATGCATAAGCAGCCCCTTCCCCATTATGCCCTATCCCCATTGCGCCCTCTTCCGGGTCCGAAAGGACCCATACATCAGTGATTGCGTGTCAATTGGATGTGCCTAAAATGGTCGCTGCCGGTATACACTTGGCAGCCTAGAAAAGTTTTAAAGCTTAAAGCAGAAAGTGCCTGCTAAATCTCTGTTGGCAGAGCATTCCATAGGACTGTACCAATAAAACTAAATGTTCTGTTTCTTATTACCAGATGAGCTTCACCAACTCAGGGGATAACCAGCTACACACCTGCAGATCTCAGTAATCCAGCTGGGATACAAGTGTTCAGGCAGTCACTAACATAACCTGGACCTAAACTGCAGCCCCACATAGAGAGCGTTGCAGTAATCTAGTCTCAAGGTTACCAGTTAATGGACTGCAGTGGTCATGCTATTGTTAGCTCCAGGAACAGCCATAGTTGGTGAGCCAGACGGAGCTGGCAAAAGGTACTCAAAATAACAAAGGACACTTGGGTCTATAGCGACACACTTGCTCCTTCAGAGGGAGTGCGACCCCATGCTGAACAAGTAACCTGCATATATCTCGGACATGAGAACTACCCACCCATAGAGCCTCTATCTTCCCAGGATTCAAACACAGGGTGGTCTACACACAGGGGAAAAACCACTATAAATAAGTCAGAAATTATATCGTTATAACAAAAGGAAGAAATCCCCTATGGAAAACTGTGTTTAAAAATTTTCTGCTCTCTAGCGCCATCTGGTGTTGCATGTTTATAGTGCAGTTGAATCATTGCTTTTTTACTAATGTAGCTGAGTCCCCATCCACCACTGCATTCAGCCAATAATCCAAAGCTTTCACAACCTCTCCTGGTTCATATGTTAATAGAGATGTGTATCATCAGTATACTGATGAAACCTTGATCTAAAATTTGCAATGAGTACTCTCCAGTGATACTCTCTGCACACGGCCTGAAGATATGAATGGAATGACCATAAGACAGTGCTTCCGATACCCATCCCACAGACTTGACCTAGGAGGATGCCTATCATGGGATCAATGATATTGAAAGTTGCTGAGAGATCAAGGATAAGTAACTAGGTCATCTCTCTCACAATAAAGATCAACTCTCAGGGAGAGCAAGGTGGATTCAGTTCCAAAACCAGCTATAAACCCAGATTGTAGTGGATCCAATTAAACATTCTCATCCAGGAATACCTACAGTTGCTCCACAACCATCATCTCTCCACCAGCTTTGTCAAGAAAGGAGTGTTGGCAATTGGCTTGGCAATTGGTTTATAGTTATTATGCACCACTGAGCCTCTTGGGCTTGCCGATCGGAAGGGTGGTGGTTCAAATCCCCGCAACAGAGTGAGCTCCCGTTGCCCTGTCCCAGCTCCTGCCAACCTAGCAGTTCAAAAGCACGCCAGTGCAAGTAGATAAATAGGTACTGCTGAGGCGGGAAGGTAAATGGTGTTTCCGTGCACTCTGGTTTCCGTCACGGTGTTCCGTTGTGCCAGAAGCGGTTTATTCATGCTGGCCACATGACCCAGAAAACTGTCTGTGAACAAATGCCAGCTCCCTCGGCCAGAAAGCGAGATGAGCGCCGCAACCCCATAATTGCCTTTGACTGGATTTAACCGTCCAGGGGTTCTTAACCTTTTACCTATTATGCACCATTGCGTCTAGAGTAGGCTTCTAAAGAAGTGGATACACAACTGCCTCTTTAAGGGCAAAGGGTAACACCCTGTGATGCCAAGTCTTCTTGTTTTTTACTAGCAATCAGCCAAGCCACTCCATCTAGCTCTAATAAGCCAGGATAGACAAGGATCTAAAGAGCAGGGGATGGCAGGAAAGAAGTCTTAACTTTTTTTGCAGCTGCTCAGAGTGATCTATTGGGAATTGTTCTGTGTAATGAGGCCCTGTTACATCAAGGCTGTAGGGAGTTACAGAGAACTGTTTCGTAGTCTTGTGTGACAGGTTTGCAAAAATACTCTGCAGATTTGTTTATTTTTTATTTTTTTAAGAGGGATGATAGCTGTGTTGTTTGTCCCATAAGAAAAATACCAAATCTATTTTAGGCAATACCTCTATTAGCCCAACCCAAATTTCACAAAGTTTGTGTAAGCTTTCTAAGTTCTACAGAACTCTTCCTAAGTCTGGATGATGATGATGATGATGATGATGATGATGATGATGATGATTATCATTATTATTTAAATGGAAGAGTATCTGATTTGCCAAGACTTGCTGGGAAGGTGAAACACGGAAAATACAAAAGAACTGCTGTTACTCAAGTCTGCCCCCATCCTTAGGTGAAACACACAGGTTCCTTGGCAAGTAGAAAAAAGGGAGAAAGGAGAAACTAGACAGATAAGGTTAATTATTTTTGTATGCAGCCAAATGACGTGAATAGAGCTTTTAAGAGATGTGAGGTCATGACCTGATCCTTGGCCATCTTAGCTGAATTTAGGCAGCCAGAGGTGAGTTGGCTGATTTAGATGGTGAGGCTATAAAGTTCTAACTAGAAGAAAAAGATTGCTGATTTTTAAAAAAAATGTTAAGGAAAAGAATGATTGGGAAAGAAGTCTAACGCCACTCCTTAAGCTCTGCTCTCACAGCCAAAAATCGAAGGCCAATGACAACCCATTTGAAAACAACACTTTATTTGCTTCAACATCCTTCTCCCACATCACTGAGTGCCCTGGTGAAATAATTCACTGTGATTAAAATCTAGACCTGCCCATCAGAATGAAAAAAGTCTCTCCCCGCTTTCCACCCCTTCCCTCTCCAACCCCTCTCCTCCAAGATTTGGGTGTTTCCCCACTCAAAACGGAAAAATACAGGGGAAGGTAGTGTATTTTTTGGGGGGAGGGGGAACCAGCAATGGAGCTACTCAGAAGGTTGGGGACTCCCTGATCTGCCTCGACATGGTGTGATTAAACTTAGGGACATGGAAATCTGCTGCACACCACCCCAATTTATCTTGTTATTTGGGGTGCACACACAGAGAGCTGTTGGACATTCCTGTCTGACAGGTGCTTGCTAGACAACCCTCGTTTTTGCAGTAAAACCAGGAGGTTTATCAAAGCCTTGGTAGGCCATTGTACCTGGCAGGGGCGCCAACTCCTGGGGGCCCATCCCTTTTGGCCCCCCAATGTTCCAAAAAATCAGGGCCAAGCATGGAGCAGCTTCAATAGCCAACTCCTCCTCCTGCCATGGAGGGGAAGGAGGGAGGAAGCAGCCCCCGGCAGGTAGCGGCGGCAGCAGCAACAGCAGCAGCAGCAGGAGCTTCAGGCCATTGGAGCCACATTCCTGGCTCCCCTGAGGTCCTGACGTGACATTGGGATGTTTTGTGCATGCCATCATGCGCTACACCAGTCCCTGCACCTCTGGAACCTGGCTGCTGGGTTGCATTTGGTTTGGTAGTGGGCAGGTTTTTTAGGACTGTTCTGTCCCAAGATGCATTCATTCCGGTGTGTTACAGGAGAAAGAAAACCTTCTGTATATAAAAAAGGTCACAACTACACTATAAATTTAAAGCACGTTTGAAGAAACTTTAAGGGTGCTGGGAATTTTAGCCCTGTGAGGCGTAAACGATGGCTCCCAGGATTCTTTGGGGGAAAGTTATGTGCTTTAAATATATGGTGCAGATGAAAGCAAGTGTGGTGTGGTGGTTAGAGTGTTGGAGACCAGGGTTCAAATCTCCACTCAGCCATGATGGCCACTGAGTGACCTTGGGGCCGGCCATTGATGCTCAGCCTCAATCTATCCTACAGGGTTGCTGTGGGGATTAAATGAGAAGGGGTGAACCACGATTGCCACCTGGAGCTCCTTAGAGAAAATGTGGGATATAAACACAATAAATATGGAGCCTATGGCCAGGGTGCTAAACACAAGAGGCCCCCGATGCACACACAGTGTGCAACATGATGGAGGCTGGCTCCACTTTCTCCAGCATCTAAGAAGCCTCTGCGTGAACACTGAAGAGAATGAGGCCTTCAAGGAGGGTCAAGCCTCAGAGGGAGGAAGTTGCCTCAGGCAGCTGACTGAGGCTGTCACAAAAGGGAAGGAAATAGTTATTCAATTTGTTGCCGATGGTGGGTTGTTTGTTTGTTTTACCAGGGATAGGGGCTTGGTGTATTTTTCTGCCTCAGTTGACAAAATGCCTTGAATGCCTTAGGGGCGATATACCCCTTGGTTTGGGGCAGGGGACACCACTGGCTGCTCACCTCAGGCAGCAAAATATCCTGAGGCCTGTCTTCCCAAGCCAGGGGGCAAATTCCTAAGGTTGTGCAGCCTTAACATTTCAAACGCGACATGTTTTAAAACAGGGGTGCAGTCCCTCTTCCTTCCCCTTTATTGCTTCTCCTCATTTTCCAGAAACCCTAGTCATATGAAAACAGAACCACACAATGGTGCATTTAATGCTCTCTCTTTCACACACAGTCACAGAAACACATTTGACATAGGTCAGGGACTGTACGCTAGGGAAGCCTTGCGAACGGTGCTATTTACAAGTGAGTATATAGGCCAGAGGTTCCTTTTAATGTGGTTGTTTTTTAAGCAGCTGACATGCTTAAAAATGACATCCTCTTCATTATCTTAGAAAAGTGGCTTTGAGTTTGAGGAGGGGACCTGAGGAGTCTAGAAAGGTCTGCTAACCTCCCAGGGGGGGACTATATTAGACCTCTGAGTCACAGAGGTTTTGCATAGCCGGTGTTTGGTTACAAGCCTTTTATGGGCTCCCTCATCAGGGATATCAGTATCCGCATTATAACTCCTATCTATTCTTAGGTGACACTTCGGCAGGACTGACCAGGCAAGAGACAAAAAAGATCTTTATTTTTCTGCTTTAAATTGAAAGAGAGAGAGCGAGAGAAAAGAATATCTCCTTTTTTAAAAACCAAAATACCCACCTGTGTCCCCCCCCCTCCCTCTGTTTCACAGAGCTTCTGGGGTTCCTGGCGTAAAAGAGAGATAATATGTCTTACAGCGTGACTCTCAACGGACCCGGACCATGGGGGTTCCGACTGCAAGGGGGCAAGGACTTCAATATGCCTCTGACCATCTCCAGAGTAAGTGCTAACAACTCAAAATACCTCTCGAGATTTGCTTGGATAAGGAAGCAAACCTGCTTGTAATGGTGTGATCTGACCTGGGCAGATATGAGAGAGAGGGAGATTGTATTTGGTTTAAAATGGGAGGGGGTGTCTATGAAGATAGCATTAATACAGTGCTACCCCTCCCCCCCCAAAAAAATGTGTGCTGCATTTGCGCCTTCTCTGATTCAGAGAAAATATGAACAAGCATATTTTAGCAGCGGATCTTCTCTCTTCCTCTCCCCACAAATGTTTCTGTCTGCAAAAGTGTGTCTGAACTGGCGATAAAGAGACTCTGTTTTGCATAACGTTGCCCGTACTCTGCAAACTAAAAGTCCACATCGACAAGGGTGTGGGTGGCACTGAGTGTTAGCAAACCGGATGACTTACCCAGAAAATATAACAACAATCACACCAAGCTCTTATTTCTGTTCCCCTTGTATCTCATCCGGGTAAGGCTTATCTCCTCCTTTCCTGCGTTCAGATAAAATAGTTAAGCTATCAGAATGGTTTGCAACTGTCAGTGCCAGAGAGAGAGCTGAAACGTTTTCAGCATCTGAAAAAGACACTGGTGTGCTTTTCCAGCAAAGTTTTTCAAATTAATAGGATAAGCTTAAATCCAGTAGTGTAGGCCTCTGGGGTGTGAAAAACAATGCCTTGCATTAAAAAGGTACCTCCTATTTTCTGCTTCAAGTAATGCATTCCTTAATTGGTGCAATTAGCCTTGACTATTCTATTTATTGCAATTCCAGTCTTCCACTTTCCTTAAGAACTATTGGCGACCTAACCAGAGGAAGGCCTGTTGGTGGGGCGCCATCTATTTCAGGGACTTCCTAAAAGGATCAAGATAATTGGGGTGGGTGGGACGGGGGATGACTCTGACTCCTTAATGGTGCTTGCAGTCAGTTTTCCGTTTACCTATATAATTAGACACAAAGAATGTACACTTTGGAGTTAAGTACTTGGGTTTATTTATGACTGCTGCCTGAAATGTACCTTCCAGTTATTTAGAAGCATACAGAACAAAACAAAAAAAAAAGTATTTGCAATGTATTTGAATAGTCTAAAATCAGAACATGAGAATTTCTCAGAAATTTTGGTGGCCAGTTGCAATCCTTTACCCACCAACCTGGATAGTAGGCTCCATTGAACACAACAGGACTTACTTTGAGTTGGCATGTATAGAATTGCATTGTAGGTTCCGACCCAAACATCCTGTCTCTATGGAAGAGGCTACAGTTCTGTACCTGGTCTCGTAGGCCACCCATCCCTCTCACTTGCTGTGGGGCACCATGAGAGTAGTGTTCCTTGCAGCAGAGGGTTTCTTGGAGGAGTGGGTCAGCTGCAGGATCAAGGGGAAAGTGGGTTGGGAAAGGCCACAGATTGACTTTTCACCTGTAGCCACAGGGCTGTTAAAGAGATGAACCACTTCTCCTGAGACCGGACCACAGAAATCCTGCTGAAGACTATGGGGCTGTTTAGCTGTTACTTGCCTACCTCAACTCTCTGTGTGGTGAGATCAGGAGTGGGCTTCAGGTCTGAACACTTCTCTCCTCCTCTCAGAAGTGAACCTCAAACCAGGAGAGCCTTCATTTATCTGGAGGCAAGAGTAACTGTACCTTGGACTCTGAAATTTCTTTCTACTACAGGTTCAATATCCACAATAAAGCATAATTTCCACCTTTGGGGAGCAGGGCGGAAGCGTGTGAGATAAAAGCCCACTCGCAATTTTACCATGCTTAGAAGTGAGCTAGGTAGGCCTAAGAGAAAATGAATTATCAATATGCTTATTCTAAATGCTTTGGATGTAGCAGCAAGATAGATAACTGGAAATAAAAGAGATAGCCAGACAAGTGTGGCTGCATGGATGTTTAAATTTCCTTCCCTGTACTATGTGGTCCTCAACCATTGGTGAAATCCAGCGGTGTCTGTTCTCCAGCAGAATGGAGTCTCTATCCTTTACGTCTCTCATGCAGCCTCCATAAATTATTCTGAATAGTTTGGGGACCCTCTGGAGCATATTTTGAGGGAGGGGGCACTGTGGCAGCAGGGGGAAGGGAAGAGGGAGAAGCCCCCTTGTGCAAAATTGGGTGCCACCCAATGTTTCTTTGGGAAATATGAATAATCATTTGTAGTTGTTTGGAGTGCAGGAGACCACTAAAATGAACTCAAGTAGTCTAAGCAATGAACCTATAAAAGCTCTTAATTACTATGTCTTCTCCACTGTGCTTGGCACCTCTCCTGTTTTCCAAGCTTCCTCCCATCCCAGTCTTCTCATGCTTAATTCTGAACGATCCAGGTGCATATACTGTCCCTGTGGCATTTTAGCTCTGTTGAAGAGCACCTATGGAGGAATGTGCATGAAAAACTGCATGGTGGGATTTAAAACCCGTGAGGCTTTCTGCCGGGAGGAGGCTAGATTCCAGACTGTGCTTATGATTCTCTGTTTTGCAGTGGTCAGAAAGGTTTTTCACTCCAAAGTAAGATGATTTCCCCCCTTCTCTATTCTACCTGGCTTTTCTTCCTCAGAGAGAAAAGTACTATGTAAGAATCTTCTAAGGGAAAAGAAGTATTAACAGGATTAGGCTGTGGTTGTGATATCCGTACCCAAATCCAGAGCTACAGTGTAGATCAGGGATTGTCAGCCTGGTCCCTACTGCCCACTAGTGGGCGTTTCAGGATTCTAGGTGGGCGGTAGGGGGTTCTACGGCACAAGCAGAATCCTCCTTCCATCAAGCACTGGTGGGCAGTAAGGAAAATTTACCATCAAGAAAGATGCATTAGTGGGCGGTAGGTATAAAAAGGTTGACTACCCCTGGTGTAGATCTTCCAAGTTTGGGGCCCTGGTGATAGTTACTGAAGCTGGAAATGCCCCATAGAAGTTTATTGCATTGAGCAGGAAAAGGTGGAAGGTGATTTATGGGATTGCAGATTACAAAGCTTCTATATATTACAAAAAAAGAAGTATCACTGCACATACAAAGCTAGCATATCAGGGAAGCAGCTAGAACGTTTCTCCTGACATGTTAGTTTTCTAGGTACAGGATATTTTGGGGTTTTGTTTTTTTAAGGAGAGCATTAAAACATATTATGCCCCCATCTGTTATTTGAAGTGGTAAAGTCCAGTAATAGTTGTATTGCACATAGACACCCATGAGTCACTCCATATCTTCCGTGCATGTATAATTTTGTGTATGTATAAATAATACAAATGCCTTGTTCCCCCAAAATCTGTGAAGAGCCTATTGGAGCTTTACAGTTCATGGGTATGTTAGGGATCCAGTCTTGAGTATTCATTAACTACGTGTATACAGACAAGAACACCGTAGTCATTTCACATTGGCAAAAAATTAACATAGTAAGTGGTTTTCAGATACCAGTTGGTGCCAGACTTCTCATGGCTGTGTGTATTAATATCTGCAAGATAGAGGGTATGATCAGCCCTAGCATTTGCCGTGGAAAGTTTTGGGGTTAGTATTTTTCAAAATTTGAGCACTAAATTGCTCTGCTAATGTCAGGAAAAATTAAACTTGGCTTTAGTATTCATGTTAGGATAAGGCAAATCCAGAAATAGATGCTAGACCAGCATCTGAGCAACAGAGCAAGAGCTGGATTTGTTATTCATGACACACAGTGAATCCATTGTTGAGACTGATTTGCAAACATGAATATACTTTAAAAAATATTTTTGTAGATACATGTTTTAACACTTTTATTAGGAAATTGCATCTCAACCTTTCACGTTTGTTCCTATTTCTTATATGCATTTATTCATCTTTTTATGAGTATTTTCGGGAGTCTCTGAACTTTCCTGTAGCTTTTTTCTTGCCATGATAATTGACTGTTTGCTCATGGGGAATAAGGAAATAAGAGATACCTAGAAGCTGCTCTCAGAACATCCAACCAGCTATCCATTTGAGTGATGATATCACACAAAGCTGTAATTTTCAGTACTGTCCTATCTCACTTTTATACTGTCCTCTCTATAAAAGCGTCATAAACCAGACAAGAAGCTCCTTTTTGTCAGGAATAAAGTTTTATGGGCTGTTTGCTATATTACCCTTATTACAAATAAAAGTGGCACCTAGGCACTGTATCAGGAATAGTTCTTACAATTTACCGGTAAGTTGTGTGGGACTTTTACCACCAGGTACATGTAGCCTCTGGTGTAAGCATCTTTATATATATATATATATATATATATATATATATATATATATATATAAATCACTATCAGGGCAGAGCATTTCATCTTTAGAAAAGAGGTCCAGGTGTGAATACTTCTTCTGCAATGATCTCATTTACCTCATTCAAATGTTGTGCTAAACCAAAGGGTAGCTAACGTGGCATCCTGTAGATCAGCATTTCCCAAACTTGGGTCTCCAGCTGTTCTTGGACTACAATTCCCATCATTCCTGACTACTGGTCCTGTTAGCTAGGGATGATGGGAGTTGTAGTCCCAAAACAGCTGGAGGGCCAAGTTTGGCCATGCTTGGTTTAGCATTACAGTATATGAACAAGACTTGGGATTGTGAACTTCCTCTCTCCTTTCTTTCTCTGACATGGCTGAGTTGGAGAACAGAAGCTTTCACTTCCGTTTTAATTCATTCCAGTTAATTGAGGTTAATATTAAGCATTGTTTATTGAAACAAGCCACTTTCATGAGTTGCATTTTGAATCGGCTCTTTTAAATAAATTGTAATTAACGCTAGCCACACTTTGTCTAAATTAGGACATGGTGCTAAAATGTAGCTAGTTAAAAACAAGCAAAAGCTCCCAATCTCCTCCTCTCAGCTATAACCAGAGGATAAAAGAGAATGGAAAGTGTAAAAACCTAGGAAACCTTAGCATAATTCTAAATCATACTTTTTAGTGTTGTGTCTAAACCCGGCCACTTTGGATAAGTCACTTTCAGCCTGATTTAACACACAAGAATTTTGTAAAGATAAATGAGAGAAAAATGGTTACTCTCCTTAGACTCTTGGGGCAAGGAAGAAAAATATTTTTTTAATGTAAATGACATAACCGTTGTGTCATAGATTAAGCTACATGGATATTCATACTTCATTGACTGTAGCAGCAACTGAGCATGTATGAATGAGGCGAACCCAGACCACAAACACAACAGCTGGAATGTTCCTATCACCAAAATGTCAACTCAAACTCAGTATCTTGGCTAAATGCAGATATGTCAAGGAGTCTAGTTGGTTACATGGTATTTTTAAACAGTGAGAATGGAAGATCTGGTTTCTGTTCTTACATATGTGTATATATATATATCTTGTGGTGGTTCATTGGTATGGGGGATTTTTAAAAATTATTATTCATTTATCCAAGTTACACATTACAGCAAAGAACTGGTAATATTGAGATGAAGAAAATATATGGTGTAAGAAGGCTTAAGTCAAGAGTGGGTTCTTAACTTTGTGGTGTGAGTCTGGCTTGCTGCTGGCTTTGGAATTTGCATGTCAGATGCACATGCTAATATATCAAATGATAATTCACCCAGCAGTCTTAACCCTTTCCCCATGCATGCTTCAAACAAACCATTTTTTAAAAAAAAATATTGCCACAGGTATGTTGTTTTAGTTATACATTTCCACCTCATTTCTTTTTTAAAAAAACCAAACCTCCTTGGGGGGGGGGGGAGCAGCTTCAAAACTGAACTAGGAATTGATACAATTGTGTGTTTGTGATGGCACAGTCCCAATAATACAGTCCCTTGACCAGTGGCTCCATATCATTAAAAACCCTTTCTGACCCATTTTTAAAGAGCTCGCTTTGGGACAAAAGCAAACTGCTTTGCAAAGCACCACGACTGCCTTTGCCGTTCTCACACTGGTACACTTGTACAGACCCGCAATACTGAAAAAGATCAGTTATCAACTGGCATCACATATCCTCACACAAAAGGTCTCATATAAAACACAACACCTGGATATTTGCCATATTTATGTCGACGTAACTGAACACTTACGTAATATGTAATAGCTACATAGCTTCCAACATAACTAAATAGCTTCCAACATAAAATAATAATAACAAAAGCTCAGAAATTAATTGATGGCTGGCAGAACTTTCAGTGATTCCCTTCTGGGAGGTCCAGGTGATCTGATCTCTGTTGCGTCTTCAAAAGCATGCAGCACAGGAGCCGCAGTCAATCAGCAGGGTGACAGGTGAAGGCATATCTTTGTGTTCCCATGAAATGGAGCATTGTGCTTAACGCCTTGTCATTTATCTAAAAATAAGTGGCTGAGTGGTGGCAGCGAGGAAAGAGAAGCAGGCGTGTGAGATTTTAAGGTCACCCTGCAGCTTCCAGCGCCTGAAATTCTGGAACCGAATATCTTCATCTTGCAAGCAGGTGTGAAAAGCAGTTTCGGTGTTTTCTGTAGCCCAGTTGTTGACACAGGGCCACAAACACAGCTCGGTTGCCTTTCTCCTTCGTCCCTGTGGGCTCCTCCGCAAGCTTGCTTCGTGGAGCTTGCTGCCAAGTTGGGAAGGAAGCCAAAATAATGGTGTGTGTGGCCTTGACAGGTGACCATGATCTTATCTGAAAACTTTCCCAGTGCTATAAGAAGGTGGGCTTCCCTAGAGATTATAAACCTCTGAACCAAATCAGAAGAATCCTTCCTGCCTGTCTGTCCTTTCCCCATCTCCATGTAGCCAAAGAGTGGCCAACCATTTCTAAGTCACAGGTGGGCATCCTGTAGCCTATTTTATGTAGCCCCCAACATCTCCTGAGGCTGCCCCATTCTTTCCTCTCATCAGAGTTCCTTCCTTTCTCTTCATTTCCTCCATATTTTCCTTCTTTGCTTTTCGTTTCAGAACAATTGGAAGGGGCGGTATTGTATTTGATAAAATAGTAACTTTTTAAAATTTCAAGATCAGTATTCTTCCAGGATAGTCTTTCTTCTGTTAATGCAGAACACTGTTGTCTCTGGCACACACACCCCATCCCTGGTTCTGACTCTTCCCACTACAGTACTGACACATAGTTTATGCCCAAAGGTATGTGGCCTTCCACAGTAGAAAGATTGCTTGTTGTTGTTGTTGTTTAGTCATTTAGTCGTGTCCGACTCTTCGTGACCCCATGGACCAGAGCACGCCAGGCACCTCTGTCCTCCACTGCCTCCCGCAGTTTGGTCAAGCTCATGTTGGTAGCTTCGAGAACACTGTCCAACCATCTCGTCCTCTGTTGTCCCCTTCTCCTTGTGCCCTCCATCTTTCCCAACACCAGGGGCTTTTCCAGGGAGTCTTCTCTTCTCATGAGGTGGCCTAAGTATTGGAGCCTCAGCTTCAGGATCTGCCCTTCCAGTGAGCACTCAGGACTGATTTCCTTAAGAATGGATAGGTTTGATCTTCTTGCAGTCCATGGGAATCTCAAGAGTCTCCTCCAGCACCATAATTCAAAAGCATCAATTCTTCGGCGATCAGCTTTCTTTATGGTCCAGCTCTCACTTCCATACATCACTACTGGGAAAACGATAGCTTTAACTATATGGACCTTTGTTGGCAAGGTGATGTCTCTGCTTTTTAAGATGCTGTCTAGGTTTGCCATTGCTTTTCTCCCAAGAAGCAGGCGTCTTTTAATTTCGTGACTACTGTCACCATCTGCAGTGATCATGGAGCCCAAGAAAGTAAAATCTCTCACTGCCTCCATTTCTTCCCCTTCTGTTTGCCAGGAGGTGATGGGCCAATACCTTGCTCTAAGTAGGCCCAAGGAAAGCTAGTTGCCGAGTAATTTTCCACGGTGGGCCTTGAATGGCCCAGAGGCAGAGTTTTGAGCAAGCCCTTCTGAATCAACAGGCAGCATTCTCTATCCCCTAGGCAGGTGTGCATGTCAGAGCTAGTATGCAATGAAGCAGCAGTCTGATTGTTTTTAAAAAGACTTTTGGTTTCACCGCTATTGCTTCCTGGGGAATTTTAAGCATGTTGCCTTCCAAAATGACTCTGCTTCATCTTTTTGCAGGGCAGGGTGGGTGGTTGAAGCCAACCACGTGCACTGCCAACGTGGTTTTTTTTTGTATAGCTAGAGTTTTTAATATGACTGGAATTTAGAACCCCAGCAATGGCAGGTGTCTTTATCAGCAACATCTAGAGTTCTGGATGTTAGTTCTGGGATCAAGATGTGTCTTTCTTTGCCTGTACCAGCAGCAGGCATTGCATAGTGGCAAATAAATATTGTTTAAGTTGAAAAAGGTGTTTCACGCCTGCCATTTTTTGTATCAGTTCCATGTTCTTTATTATCTATTGCCTTTTCGGAATTCATTGTGGGATAACCTTACTTGGCTTGCTCATAATCGACTTGAGTTACTCTATCATGGATGTTTTGAGTGAAGGTGATGCATCTGGCATTTTGTTCTGGCCTTTAGAAATATAGTAGCAATGAACCCATTCAGCTTGACCACAGGAAATATTTAAGTGAAAGGACAGTGCATACAAACAAATGGACATTAAATATCCATTGATAAAAAAATTTAATTAGCAACTGCAGGAAAGTTTCTGGTTATCAAAGAGGGAAATTGCAAGTATTTGAAAGGCCAAGAGACAGGATATTGAATGAGTGCAAAAATGGCATCTTGTCTATGGAGACAGCAGATCTTCATGAGCAATTATGATACTTGGTGGGAGGGAAAAGTAGTGCCAGTGCCCCATAATAAAATGACAGAGGTAAGATTTGAAGAAGCAGCTTTGTAGCTCTTAGTCTTAGGCGCTATGTCCCCCTGCTGTCTTGTACAAAATTTCAGTCAACCCTGCGAACACAATGCCAGAAGAATTGCAGTTCACATGATTTAAGGCTGTGGAAGCTATTCAGTGAGCAGTATTCCCCTTCCCCAAATCATTAGGGTATTGTCATGTGAGAAATGGATTTCTTCCCACTATTCTTATGCTCCGTGCTTCTATTATATTTTTTAGTACAGTGCAATATTCCTCAAAAGAAGAAGAGCAACCATAATTTGGGGGGCGGGTATGGATTCTGAGTATGTTAGTCCCGCTCCATCAATTCCTTTGTAACATCTAAGAAGCTGGATTAAATCAATTCCATTCTCCTAGTGCCTCTGATCAGAATAGAGCCGTCAAGAATGACCTCTTTTGCTTCCTGTAACTTGCATGCTCCATCAACATCCAGAAACTTTCATTAAATAATAATATCCATGCAAAAATTGAAAGTATTGCCAGACTTCCCTAGTGATCACTTTGGCTCTCACTCATTGACCGCTTTTATAAGCACCAATACTTCATTTTGCTATTACGGAAATATGGGCATGTAGAGCACAGCTGGGGAACATATGGCTCATGACATAATTTAATGGGGGGTACGAGCCTGGAGGGAGAACAAGGAGGGGGTAAATGGGTGTGGGTGTGCAGATGGAGCAATGGAAGGAGGAGTGTGTGGTGGGAGCCCCTTGCAAGCTACCACTTCAGACATCTGTCAAAGGGATCTATCCATCCCTCCCCCGGCTGTCTGTTGGGTTGCTGAGGAAGGGAGATTGGGGCCATTTCTCAGACAAAATCTCCATGTGGACTGGAAATGTCAGCACTCTGAAACCCGGGAGAACCACTGTCTGTCAGTGTGGACAATACAAGTTAAATGGACCAAGGGTCCAACTCTGCATAAGGCAGCTTCCTATATACATTTTGACTTAATTCATATTCATGGTCCTCTGCAAGTACTGGTGTGTTTGGCAAGGGGCAGCTGGTAGAACTGGAAATAACTCTGCCTTTCGTGATCATGGAGCTATGTCATCTTGCCATACTTGGGAGGACAAATACCAATTGCTGGACTATTTTGGCTTCGTTTCTTCACTGCTGCTGATTAGCCATCATTGCTGACCTAAATACTGATTTAAACCCCTTTCTTTTTAAAAGGCTGTTGGCTCACGACTCTTAATGTATTTTAACAGCCTATAGCCCTTTGATGTACAGCCAGCCCGGGCTGCAATTACTCTGTGTCTGCATGCCACATAAAATGACAATAGCGAAGGGCTATATAACCTTTACCTGCCCTGGATCGCACGTATGCTGCTCTGAAGCCTAGCCATGGATTGACACTCTATATTTAAAGTCCCCTGTAATGTAGGAAGGCATTTTGATCAGGAACTAATGCAGTGCTTGCTTCACACCCATGGAATGTATGGGTAAGGCAAGTAATTCGGAATGTCCAACATACATCTTGTCATAAGCTGAGTCCAAAGTGGGTGGCCAGTTCCAGAGTATTCTGTTAAGAATAGTTTGCAGCGATGGTTTGTTTGTTTGTTTAGATGTGGGGATTTCTCAGAAGGTGGTTAAAGTTGACTCATTGAGGAGATCCAGGGCGCTTGGACAGCTCAGTTGGTTACAGCATGGTGCCGATAATGCCAAGGTTTCAGGTTCGATCCCTGTATGGGACAGCTGCATATTCCTGCATTGCAGGGGTTGGACTAGATGATCCTCAGGGTCTCTTCCAAGTCTACAATGCCTCTTCTGTGCTTAGAATGTAATATAGATCCAGGGTAATGGGAGGGGCAGAGAAGCTCCATTGTGAACCTCACTGTTGGCCTTCAGCCTTTATTGGGCCTAAGCTAACACACAGGATTGTTGCAAGGATAAAATGGAGGCAGGGAGGACCATTGCCTTGAGCCCCTTGGAGAAAAGGCAAAATACAAATATAATTATGTAATGTAACGAGTAAAAAGCAAGTTTTAATTTAGAGAAAGGTTATGTAGAGGCAAGAAGAATTGTGAATTTAGCTAGACAGAAGCAGACCAGGGTCGGGGCCCTCCCCTGTTCTTGGGAATCTGATACGGAACCACTGGGTTTTCTGCCTTTTTTAGGAGTCTGCTTGTCTAAAGGAAGCTAAGTGTAATGGTTATATAGGGTTGCTCGTGCGTAAGTTGCCGCCACTCCTGGCAGGGTTGCCTGGTTAAACCTTTTCCTGGCTGGACAGCCCTTCACTTCGTGGCTGTTCAGTCGCTAGCAGAATCCGTCAGTGGGCGTTTCTTGAACTTCTCCCAGCAAATAAGTTCTTTGACGCCAAGTCTACGCCTACTTTCCCTGCGCGGAAGTCTTCTGCGCAGGGTGGGTGTGGGTAGCAGAGGACCTGTGCTCTCCCCGCTGGTCTCCGGCGAAGAGTCCTGGAGCCCCCTCTCCGATTCCCCCATCCGCCCCCCTTTATCCGTGGTGTTACGCTGATTTCCTTCCCCAGCCGATGAGTTCCCTCTCTCCCTGCTGGGCCCTTCTCCGGCATCGCTTGGGAGCCTTTCCTCCACTTCTGGCTCCGATGTCAGTTCCCTGACACTAAGGGTGCGATCCTATATCCACTTGCTCAGAATAAGGCCCATTGAACTCAGTGGGACTTAGTTCTAAGTAGGTGGGATTATAGGATTGCCCAGTAAGCCCTATAACATTGTACTTGGACAGGTCCTCACCACTCTGGGAAGAAGAGGATGCTTAACAATATGCTCTCTGTGATCTCTTTCTCTGAGATGGGAGAGGTTTTGTGTATGGTGGCCAGATGCAGAAGAAGAAAGGGAACCCCCAGAGCAGGAGAGGGGAGATAAACCCATCTGGCAATTTCAGTGCCAGTCTTGGCTGTGCGTAGATAATTGCTGCGGAAAGTGTGGAAAGGAAGCCATGAGTTGACGTGTGTCCATGTGAGCGTGCTATATAGTTAAGATGTATCCACTTTCTCCCCCCCCCCCCCCGAGATCCCTAGAGAGTCCCGCACTGCCGGAGGAGCTGAAGTTGGAATAATGGCAAGTTCTAGGGACTCAAACAAATTGTTTTGAAAGGTATTCTCTAAGAAGACCAAATGGGGAATAGTGGCTTTCCCAGAACTGATACTAGAAAGCTGGGGCTATCTCCAGGACAGCTGCGTAAATGTTACCTTCATGCCACGGAAAATTGTTGTTGTTAAAATTCTGCGTCCAAAGTCTGCTGTTAAAGGCACAATAGCCAGAAAAAGAAGAGAAAGCTGAAAAACCATGTTGGAATACATTGTCCCTGGTTGACAACACAAAAGCATGCTGTTAGTGAAGTTTGCCACCTCTGCCTAAACAGAGCAGTGTGAGAGCAGTAGCAAGCTTTGCTTCCATCATACTTGAGGAATGTTTCCACTTTGACAGGCTGAGAAGATGCCGTCTCCATTCCCCTGCAACTCAAGGGGCTGGCTGTGAATGAAAAACTAGAAGAGCGTTGCTTTATTTATCCCCTCAACAGGTGCAAATCGGCCAGCTGTAATGTGAACATTCCTCCACCCACAGTTCCTTTGGGTCACTGCGTCCTAACCTGGAGCAGAAGACCAGGCCCTGCCTAGCACAGGGCTGCATTTCAGATCTGCCTCTGAGGCAGTGATGGTTGTGGTGGCAGAATAATGTATTTTGATTGTTGAATGTAAGTCACCCTGGAAGCGGTGAAGTGGAAGGAAGCTGTTGAATGCCTAGAATAAAATAAAGGAATTCATTTACAGGCCCTAGTTCTGTACCCATCAAGTGTCCCTATTTCCCTGGGACATTCATGGAATTACTGAAGCTATCCCAGCTTCTGATTTCAAACGGGAATGTCCCGTTTTCCTCCTCCAGTGCTATTACCGCCAAGCACAAGAATAGGATCAGCTGGTGCTTGCAGGGCAGATGGGGCTCGTCAACCTGGGAAGGTAGCCCATCTTGGAGAAGGAAAACACTGATCCTAAATCTGTGGGCTGATTTAGGATCAGCCCACCTCCTGGGCTCTTCTCAGTCCATTGGATCCAGCTAGTCTAACTGTATTGACTGCATTATCATCAGCAGCACCCCACATAGGAGCCAACTCCTAGGGGCTGAGGTCCCTTCGCACCCCGTAAAATATTTGAGGGGGCTAAGGGCCCCAAAATGGATGGGCATTTCCATTCAAATGGTATGCATGTGCTGCATCATGTGATCAGTTATGTGTGGCAGGGCTTACCTAGGCCCCCCCAATATTTTATTGAAGTTGGCACCCCTGCCCACACATGTAAAGTCTGTTGTAGTTCCACCCTCACCCTTTTTGTGGGAAGCCTTTTTGCAGTGAAAGAACAGAGCAGGTTGGTGTAATCCTGGTCGCCCCACCTTATGTGCAGTGCATTTTAAAAATCCACTGTATGGTAACTATTTCAGACCCAGCTTCTTATGCACCACCCTGCAGGTTTATGCTTTCAATCAGCTTTACCTTAAAAGCTACCAGGTGCGCATTGTTCCATGGCATTTTCCAAAGTGAAATGAACGTCAGATCATCCCAGAGGATGTAGCCAGAGATCTTCTGTCAGTTAACTATATGTTAAGTGTAGCAAGAGATCAACTGGACTCTGTTCAAATCATACCTCAAAAAACAGAAAAGAACAAAAAACAGGATTAAAAACTATAGTGCTTGTCTTCTTCTCTCTCTTTTTAAAGCAAGGCAATCCAAATGAAATTTGCACAAATCAAATTTTAAAGCTTTTTCCCTGATAGTGGTATTTAATGCAGAGGTTGGTGGTGGGAACTACAGATTGTGCGGTGACCGTGGGGCAAGGTGAGGGAACTTCTTGATCCAGAGCAAGCTAAATATGGCAGCATTGGTTTCCAGTGCTTCAGGTGTGTCAGGCATAGCAGAGAAGAGATTCCTTCAGTTAAATATGGATCTGAACCTTGGTTTTGTGGGCTCTCGTGACCATCAACATCATTGCCTAGTAGCAGTGCTGCACACAGTGTGAAACAAGGGGTGTGGGGGTGCGGCAAAGTCCTTTGTCCAAGGAGCTTATAAATTCAATGTAAACAGTGGGTGGGTTGGTGAGGGCAGTTTAAGGCCAACTGAACTGGGAGAGTTGGGTTTCCTCTGCCTAATCAACACACACACACACACACACACACACACACACACAGACACGTGCCTCTGCTGGAATATCTCTGCCTAATCCGCACAAATTTATATTACAGCAGTATATAAATATTTTTATAAATATAAATACATGCGTAAATAAATAAATCGGCCCAGCACAGCATGGGGTGTGTCTGTTGGATTGCTCTAACCATGTATTTCTCTTCTCTTCTTTCTTTAAAAAACTTAATATTCAGAATTCCTATGTTGTCTACATAAAATGCATTTTCCCCCAAAGTTTAAAGGCAATTAAACTTTTCACAGAAACCCTAAGATGCCTGCTTAAATAGGAAGGTTTTTGTCAAGCACCTGCAGTTCAGCAGGGAGGGGGGTCTACTTAATTGTATACATGAGCCTTACTTATGAAGCCAGGCTCTCAGCACCCAAAGACATATATACTATAACTTAAATACATGAAGCCCATGATAAAAACAGCCCTCTTAAAAAACAAAGTTACAATAACTACTGAAGCGAATGATCACATCAGGCCTACATGTAATATTTGACAGCAGCTGATTTAAAGTTTCACTTATGTGCCCACCAATGCAATGATCAGAGAGCAGCTTCCTGAGGCACAGTATTCACTTGACAACAGAACAAAATCAATTGAGGGCCAGATAAGTTTCTGTGGGAAGCACATTCTATCTGAGGATACATCCACAGAAAAGCCACTGCTCTGTGCTCATTACCCAAAATAGAGTCACCCCAAATTGTTCAGCTCATGTGTGTCTTTTCATGCCCAGTTTGGAAGCAACATTGTTTGGGGGGCTTTTTTCAGAAAGAAGAAATGAGAGATTAGAGCATGTCTGGTGCCTGGAAAAGAGAGCTGTAGAATTGCAAAATAGGAAGACATCTTTCAAAAATGCTCCTGTGCTGTTTCAGTCCAATTAACATGCAAAAAACAAAGGCTTTATTAACCAGATCAAATCCTTATGATGTAACAATTCTTCCCTGTCTGATAAATTATTACCTTTTTTCTGATTGAGATCTACAAAGCGTTAGGTGGGCCTCCTTGAAGAGGCCAGGAAATTAAACACACTTGATCATATGAATTTGCAATAGAATACCTCCTGGAAGCTCATGGATTTATTATTGCAGAAGCATGAGGAAGGAATTTGAGATGAAGTGAAAGCACTTTTGTTTGGAAAGACAGCAAAGCTTGCAAATAGTTGGAGGATGCAAATAGTCGCATGTTGACATTAAACGCACTTGGTATATTTTCAGCTCGGGTTCAGTTTCATATCGTTGGTAATTACCCAAAAGGCATAAAAAAGAAACATCAAACATGCAGCCCAAATGTACCCATCACAATGAGCCTGTATATTTTTCTTAAATATTATGCCACTCAATAGAAAACACTCCACTTAATTAAAATGTGTGTGTATAGTAGACAGGATGACACAATGGAAACATTTAGCACTTTTTTAAAAGTTGTGCAAATGGTAGAATTTGAGCAGGGACAACTTTCTCATCCCTGTGTGGTTAGGGCTGGTTAGGATTCTCCCTCCTGACAAGCTTGTTTTCTGTATGTACCGGTAAGTAGGTTATTTTGAAAAACAAACCAGTGGATATTTGATAGAAATGTATAGTTAGAAGGACCCCGAGGGTCATTAGTCCAACCCCCTGCAATGCAGAAATCTCAGCTAAAGCATCCATGACAGATGGCCATCCAACCTCTACTTAAAAACCTCCAAAGAAGAAGAGTCCACAACCTGCTGAGGGGAGACCGTTCCACAGCTTTTGAACAGCTCTTACTGTCAGAAAGTTATTCCTGATGTTCAGTTGGAATCTCCTTTCTTGTAACTTGAAGGCATTGGTTACAGTCGTACCCTCCGGAGCAGGAGAAAAAAGTGTGTGTAATAGGAGAAATTCAGACTAAAATGCTGGTGAATTTTCATACTGCAGAAATATGGAGAACTGAATTTAAGATTGGAGAAATGGGTAACTGGGAGAACCAGAACTGACAGATCCCTCCTGTTAAGTTGTGGGTGAACATATCAGACGACACAGCGATTCTTCAAACAGCTCTTGTTTATTCACAGGCCAGAACAGAACTGAACTGAAGGGTTCAGCCAGCCTGCTTATATAGAGCTCCACTAGAACGCAACAGTAACCATTTTCTGTAACTATCCAATCACTGAATGTCACTTTCGATCCCTTATTTGCATATGTGGACCTGAACTATCTACAGTATCCCCCTGCTGGCCCAGGGTGAGAACTTCAGTACATAACACCTCCCTCTCTCCCTCCTAGGCTACTAGTCAGGGGGCATTCCCAATCCTACCTGGAGATGCCAGGGATTGAACAAGTGACCTTCTGCATGCAAAGCATCTACTCTACCACTGAGCTATGGTCCTTCTTCCATAAAATCTGTAGCAGGGTGGTCTGAAGGACCTTTCAACGCATTATGCTTAGATTTGGCTGGCTCTGCCCAGTTGCCTTGCACAGAGTGTTTAACCGCTCAAACATTTCAAATGGGACTTAGAATTTAGTTGCTCACCAAAGGTTTTCCATTTGGACATGGCCACCTTCTCATCACCCACTGTACTGGTAAAAAGGACAGGTTAAATTAGCCCAAACAAGGAAGACAGGATTGAGCATCTGAAACCTCAAATTCCTGACCATATTCAGTTTGTGAAGCCTCAGCCGAAAGGCTGAAGAGAATTCAGTTTGACGGGTGAAGTCAGCCCAGATATACTGGGGCATTCACAACTCAGAACAGCCTCACTGGATAAAACTTTTCCAAATGCAATGGTAGGCAAGAGGAAGGAGTTCTTTGTTGTTGTCATGGTGAAAACGTTTACAAATTACCTAGGCCGTAGCCAATCTGCTTTGGTGCATGAGTGGCATGAATGCAGCATTGCTCCTTCCTTGGGGATCTTGCCTCTTGTCCCATTTTTATTTATTTTTTACCATGGCTTTCTTGTTAGGCCATAGCAAATTCCATTTGCATGCATTTAAATCAATTAACAATTTTTCCCCTCTGAGAGAGGTGGCGACCCTTTTGCAAAAGAGTGTGTGGGAAAGGAAGGGATGAAGCTGAGAAGTTCTGAGAGGCAGAAGGAAAATAGTTCCCAAAAACTGCAAAGGAGGACTGTGAAAAATAGAAAAATAACCCCTTTTGGAAGAGTAGTGGATGGCCTGACCTCCAGCAGGCCACATTGCTGCTGCTTGCTGGGAAGCAGAGGAGAGTGGGGGGGCAGTGGTCAGCATGGTGCAAACTCGCTGGTGGAACCCATGCTTCTGAGTAAGCAGCAGCAATGTAGCTGATCAGAGTGTTGTGATCACCCCCACTACTTCTACTACTTTGGGATTTCTTTGAGGGGTTCTTGATTAATCCCAGACTCAGTTCAAAGGGCTGGTACTGACTTATAGGCTGCAATTAAGAGTAAGAGTAAGAGTAAGTCCAGTTAGATTTAATGAAGCTTTTTTGGGAGCAGGCACATTTAGGATCACTCGGCTCAAACTTGAGACCACTTGAGATCACTCGGCTCAAACTTGAGTGCCTTCTCCCATATCAGCCAACCAAACAGTTTTGATTCTACTTTTTTTCTGAGTGCCTCTTCTGACAGAAGTGATGCAGGTGGCAACCAGCAATACCGTGCAGAAAATTTTCATAAGTTCATTGGCAATCATTTTCCGGTATTTGTTATATTTACTGGTATTTTATGAAATGAATATACTGCTTGACCGTAAATAAATGAATGAATTCAAAATGGTTAGACTCAGTGAATGGATGACAATTGCAAATCCAATATTAGGCAAGCTTGGGACTTCCAAAGTTTTTGGCTTCCCTTATTAAATGCAAGTAAAAGAAACATGCTGAAGTGGAACCTAATTTGCCTAGGAAGTCTTTCCAGTTCAAAAAATTATGGAAATCTCACACTAAAGAGGGTGTCTGCTAGGGCTGGGCAATATCTGGTTTTCAACATCACAATATATCACCAGCTAAGCATTGCGATATACCATATATCATGATGCCTGAAAAAAGATGGAGCTATGTGGAGGCATTGGCTGGCTTCATGGTTTTCCCTGCATCATGATTTTTGCATAGCACACACACACACTCATACATATCATATACATGATATATTGCCAGTTCAAAAATTATGAAATCAATATCACAATATGGACTTCAAACTGGTTTTGGACCATATATTGCCCAGCCCTAACGCACATCATGATTCACGATATATTGCCAGGTCAAACCAACATCACAATATGAACATCAAACCAGTTTTGGGCAATATAGCGATATATTGCGGAGCCCTAGTGTCTGCGTTATATGGTGTTCTCTCCTTCAAGGCCCTACCTGGCCTCAGTGTTGTTTTCTTTTGGAATGTCAGGCAGAAAGCTTCTTGGTCCTCCGTGCCTGTTAGGCTTTGCCAAAAGCTCTTTTTATTTTTTTCAGTTTATATTTAATGTGTGGTTGTTTATATGCCTTGCATTTTATACTTGAGATAGTCAGAGAGATGCCTGTGAAGCTACTGTGAGATTACCTAAAAAATATAAGTGGCATCTATCTTTTGAAGGTATTAGACAATTAAATTCCTCGTGCTACTTTTCTAAGGCATGCGTGCTTCTCCTCACACTTGTGCTTGACGACACATGCACATTGTTATTCTTACATTTTATTCATTTATATGGCACCATCAATGTTCATCATGGTGCTCTGCAGCGGCAGGAAAAGCAGTAGGTCCTTGCCCCCATGAGATTGCAATCGGAAGGCTTGGCAGTGGTGAGAGAGCAGAGGAATAGGAGAAGCAACCATAACAAGCCATGGTGATGAGCAAATGCAGCCACACTTATTTTTTTGCAGCTGAAGATGGAGAATGAAAACCCCTTTTAAAAAATACCACTGTGACATGAGAAGCATAACAGGGCTTTATCTCTGAGGGAAGCCATGCTACCTCCAGCCCCACCTCTGGAGATCTGCTTTCTATACATCTTCTGTAAGAAGCAGACGTGGAGGTTACGGTAGTCTTTTTCATCCACCTGCAGACTCACTGATGTGGACTCCTTTTTCATCCGCCTGCAGACTCATCCACGCGCTCACTGATGTGGCAGGATTTAGGGTGGAACTAATACCAGCCCTTCACAGCTAGCTGGAAGAGACATTTTTCAAAGCTGAAGGGGAACGGGCACAGATTTGAAAAGGGCATTCACAGTAGAAATCCTTTTCACAGCAGCTCTGTAACGTGGCTCCAATCCAGATGGAGTTGCGTGCAATGATCAAAGTCGCCATGTGTCATGCTTCACAGAGGACAGCCTTCCCTTTGAAGGTGTCCTCTGTTTGAATGCCTGTTGAGTCCAATGATAAGGAACCATGAGATGGGAGAGCAGGGGCCATCAGCAGTTAGTACCTGAGCAGACACACAGGTCATTTGGCCACCGTCTCTCCCACTGTGGTGATGCGATAGACACACACACACACACACACACACACACACACACATTGTACAGATACAAATTGTAAATATATTTTCACATTGGCATCTATGCACAAATGAGCATATCCGAATCTTATGCAAATCCACAACTTCATTTGCTTTTTTGTGGGGAGCGATGCATTTCCTGATGTTTGACAAATAGTTCAGCCACCTACACACCACATTTTAGAGGACCAGATAAGCGTTCATCTACGATGCTCAAAGCGAGATGTGTTAGGTGAGGCTCTCCATGCAACAGACACAGGACGGGCACATTTGCACTATCCTACATAGTGCAAAGCACATGAGCACCCACCAATGATATGACCCACAGTGGGATATGTGAAAGAAATGCATTGTGTTTTAGGTGATGGGAAATGAGATGGAAGTTCTGCCTGTGGTGTTAGATCTGTGAAGGCACATTTACATGTGCAAGTCCTGTGGTCCTGTGGTGATTAAGGGATCAGCATGCACATATGTGAATCATCCCATCAAGCTCATTAGATTACTGTGGATAGCCTAGTTTGCATTTTCTTTTTATATGACCCTTGAGCACAGAATGGACCCTTTAAATGGCTGTGCATGCCAGGTCCTGACACAGGAGCCATTTATAGAACTGCAGAATAATCTGGTGCCATTTGAAGAACTGGGCTGCATGGATGTCATTGCTGCACAAACCACAGACAGCCTGATTCTGTGCCTGCATATAGCTCTGGGCATGGAGCTGGTGTGCGCACAGAGATTTAAAGCAGCTGTCAGGGCTGTAACTCAGCCGTGTAACACATGCTTTGCATGCAGAGCATCCCAGGTTCAATCCCTGGCATTTTCAGGTAGGGATTGGGAAAGGCTTCTGTCTCAATTCCTGGAGAGCTGCTGCTGCTGCTGCTGCTGCTGCTGCTGCTTCTTCTTCTTCTTCTTCTTCTTCTTCTTATTATTATTATTATTATTACTATAGTATTTAAAGTTTTGCCTAGTATGTAAAAGATAGCAATGTTAGTGCCAAGTGTACCTCCCTAAAGACGCATTGCATAACTACCAAAAAAAAAGCTCTTCCATCTTTTTGTGGCTAACCTCACCTTTGATGGAATTGATAATTGGAAAAGGGCATCAGCTGATGACTGCAGTGCATAGGCAGGCTGGTCCAGGAGATGGTGCTCCTTCAAACTGCTATCAAGGATGCTTTGTGGGTTCAGTTTCACCCAGTGCTTTTATTCTGAAAATATAGGTGCCGGTACTCACCATGAAGTTGTTATAGTAAGTGCCACACTTTTTAATACAAGCCAAAGCTGGTGCAGAATGCTGCAGCAAGATGGGGCACGCTTTGGCAGCACATGATGCTATTGGTAAATAAACTGCATTTGCTGCTGATATATGACTGGACCTAATTCATGGTCTTGCTTTTAGCCTATAAAGCTCTGAGCAACTTGGAATCATAATATCTTGAGGAACACCTTGCCTTACCTGATTCTGTTTTGTGAACCTGTGGGTATTCATTGGCTTGTTATTTTTAATTTGTTTTTATTGGTGTAATTTTATTGATGAGTTTAGGCTGTCTTCTGCCTTATGTTTTCTGTTGTTCACTGCCCGGATATTATTTTTTTTTAATATTGCCAGTATAGAAATATTTGCAAATAAATGAATATAGCTGGATTGAGGAGCACTTCCAAATTGTTCTTTCGGGGAGAGTGCTGAATACCGCCACCTCGAACTAGACAACCACCTATGCAAAGTGCCTCTATTTTGTCCGGTCTAAACTTTGGTGTATGTGGCTTCATCTAGCCCATTAACAGGTTAAACCTTTTTGCAGCTTCACCTGACTCAGATGACAAGCAGAATTAGAGCTGGGTGTCATAAGCATACCGGTGACACTTCTCTCCTCCAGGGATGTGTGGCCTTTGATGTTTCTGAGAGAGGAAAGAGTCAGACTGTTTGCATAGAGCTCAAGGGTGGTGGTGGGGACTCTTCAAAATGGCACAGGGGAAGAGACTTGTGCTACCTTGCATCATGTGTCACAGGTGCCCTCCAACAGGAAACTCATGAGGATTACACAACCTGCTCCTATAGGAATGACCTAGTGCAGTCTTGCTTGCAGTGCTGCTCCAGGATCACATACGGGGATGCAAATCTGAGTGCTAATAAATCATTATCTTTTTCTCTCTCTCTTTTGCAATGGAAGCACTTGGCGGGGCTATGTCATTTGGCTGGCTCAGCACAGCCTTCCAGTCCTCCTTTTGCAACAATCACCTCTCCCTAGAGCCTGTAGAGAAAGCCCTGGGCGGCCTTGCCCAGACCTTCCTGACCTACCACATCAGAAATGCCTTGTCCGTGTACAGTACCTGATGTTCCTCTTTTCTGTCCCTTATCAACAACATGGGCTCCAGAGAGTCACAGGAAGCTGCTGTTGTTGGCAATCTTTCAACGGACTCTCCTGGAATTTCTGTGCAGGGCCAGCAACTTCTGTTTTATTTGAGATCTCGCTGGCCGGCGTTGACAGGCAAAGTCTGTTTATAGAAGTACAGCAAAGGTCAGGCAAACGTTTTACAAATAGAGCAGGGTGTAAATAGAAAGATAGATGGATGGATGGATAGATAGATAGATAGATGATAGATAGATAGATAGATAGATAGATAGATAGATAGATAGATAGATAGATGATAGATGGGGAGACCAGGACCTGCCCTGGAATAACTCTTCTAGCTGACTGAAAATTGGTCTGTAGAATTTTAGGAACAAGAAGACAGTTCTACCCTTTGGCAGATGTACCATTTAAGTCAGGAATAGGAAACCCAAGGTTCTCCAGGTGTTGCTGGACTGTTTTTTTGTTTTGTTTTTGTTTATATATATATATATATTTATTAAATTTGTATACCTCTCTATACCTGTAGATCTCAGAGTCGTTCACAACATAAACTATCATCCTTGGCTATTGGTATGCTGAGTAAAGCTGGTGAGAGCAGAAGTCCCACAATGCATTGAAGGTCATGTGTTCCCCATCCCTGCCTTAGATGGTATTAAAGAGTAACCACCACAAATGTTCTTAAAATAGACATCTTTCAGGCAATTAACCTCTCTGTCCTATGCAGATCTACCTAGGAGTGTGTCCTGCTATTTTTTATGCAGCTTATTCCCAAATAAATATATATAATATTGCACCCTAATGCTGCAATCCTTCTGAAAATAAACAGAATTGAACCTGGTGAGGTTTCTTATCTAGGGATTAATCTGCCTAACTTGAATATATGCAAGCGGTGGACTGGCCTTTGTTCCCTGCTGTGAATCTTACTGCCTGATCCAATAAAATCTCTTTTCCCTGCCTACTGGAAATGGCCCCTCTGATGTTCAAGATGTGTTTACGAAAAAGCTGAAGGAAACTGAGTCAAGGAAGAGGTAAAAATTAGGTAAATTCTGAAAAAGATCTTGGCCAAGTCCTGAAATCAAGAGATTGAATCTTTCAATTGTAAACAGAAGACATGGACTATAAAGTTCCACAGGGAAGAAATCTGTCTCTTTTATGTTGTTCTATAAAGCAACTTGTGCATTGGATATATATCAATGCACAGAGTACAGACTATGAACTCAGCTACATTAGTAAAGAAACAGTGATTTGAATGCACAATAAACATGGGACACCAGGTGGTGCAACAGAGCAGAAAATTGCAAAACACAATTTTTCCACAGAGATTTTTTTCCTTCTGTTATAACGATCTAATTTCTGACTTATTATTCATAGCATTTTTTCCTGTGTCTAGATCCACCCTATGAGTACTGTTGCTTATGTAAGTAAAACAACATCACCATCACATGAGAAAAGAGATCAGCAGGCTTGGGGGAACTCTGAGGTTTGCAGATGTGCCATCAATCTTGAGGGTGGGGGAACCTTAAGGGGAGGGTCTCCTCTCCAGATTGCCCAGTGCAGATTGCACATGCTCAGTGGCCATGGAATAGTGACTGATGGGATGAGTGGGACACATGGATGGATGGAAAACCAGGGATGGAAAACATGGAGCGGCTGGAATCCTGAACAGGGAGCACCTTAGTCTGCACTGTGACATTTTGTTATAGCAACCACTTACAAATAAATTGATGATGAAGAAGAAGCGTCAGAACAAGACAGATTTATACCAGATGCAACACATGTAACCAGTATCCAAATACTGTTAGAGTTATTAGTACTGTATATTATTCTGTTTTGTGTACAATGCCTAGACATTACCTAGGGGAGCACATCTTGGGTTCTGTTGAGCTGATTGTCAAGTAGGCCTAGCAGATATTAACCTTTGCAAATCTTTCATACTCCCTTCTCCCACATCCCACTGCTGCCATGCGCTGCCATGTTTATAAACTGGCTGCATAGCCAGTTGCCTTAGGGAGCCTTCATTCCCAGGAATCACTGCTTGCTGATTTTACAAGAGATTTTGAAAATGGTTCGTTGCGTGTCAGCTGATAGCGTGTGGAAAAGTGAGATCTATCCTGAAGTCTCGTTGTTGTTCAGGAAGTCAAAAGAGCAGGTGGGTGGAGACTGAAAAATGGGTACAATGAAAGGAAGGTCATGCTAAAGAGTAAAGCCAAGGAAACAATCTTCCAAATACTTTGAGATCTAATATAAGTGTGATATATTCTGAATTCCAAATTCATTATGTGCATCATCCTAAGGGGTGATGCAATTTTCAGACAAATAATGGTGGTTTGCAATCTGTCAGGTGGAGAGCAGTCCTCACTAACATTGATGTAACAGCCCAGCCCTATCACTGCAGCACTTTGCCATATTTTCTTTAGCTAGTCATAAAGCTGCAGTGCACTTGTCCCCAGCTATCTGCAATACTCACAGTGCACGACCAATTCATCGTGCATTTTAGATTACAATGTTCTGTGTTTCCTTCATGATAACATAGAAGAATGATTGCTGGGTCTAGTGGCAGTTCACAACCAGAGAATACTACATTATTTTTAACATGGTACCTCATTTGTTATCCCCTGGGATCAAGGGTGGATGCCAGGATTCACCTCTTCTTGGTGCAGGACTTTCACGTATGTGTTGTAGCACAAAGAGTGAACACAGCCTTTACCTGTTAGCAGGATAGTGTGGCTTGAGTTCTAGAATGTGGATGTAGGTTAATACGTGGAGGATTCTGGTTTAGTTGCGAAAACACTTGCTTTCCAATCTGAAACCCACTGATCTCTTTATATACAGTGGTACCTCGGGTTAAGAACTTAATTTATTCTGGAGGTCTGTTCTTAACCTGAAACTGTTCTTAACCTAAAGCACCACTTTAGCTAATGGGGCCTCCCACTGCTGCCGCACCGCCGGAGCACAATTTCTGTTCTCATCCTGAAGCAAAGTTCTTAATCCGAGGTACTATTTCTGGGTTAGTGGAGCCTGTAACCTGAAGCGTATGTAACCTGAAGCGTCTGTAACCCGAGGTACCACTGTATTTATGTAACCAGGTGCCGCCATGGGTTTGGGATCTTCAGAACTCGGCTAGGTCCCATCTGCTTCACAACTCTCCAGTGAGCACAATCACATCTGAAAGCTGGCATCTGAAAAAACAAATGTGCAGTGCTGCTCCTTGTTCATTCCTCCCTCGTCACCCTATATGCTCACAATATTGTATAAATGAGTGCATTTCTGTCTTTTCATTTCCTCAGCCGACAGCGCACCTCAGATCATGCAGCAAATCAAATAAGGAAGGCCAGGGCTTCTAAATGCCGCAGAGCAGAGAACGTGTTTCATTTATAATTAACTCCATTTCTATTGAGTGGTCTTTTTAAGTAGTTGAAGTCCCACAAGCACATGCATTTAAAAAGAAAGGCAGTGTCTCTTGATTCTGCTATTTCTAATCACAGCAGTGTGTGGTTTCCAAAGTTATACCCTGTGCAGGAGATGGCATTAGCAAATGCAAATAGATATGTCTGATGAAGTGAACAAAATCTCATGCCATAATACATTTGTGGGTCTTTTAAGAGTGCCACAGGTTTCTTTGTAGTAGATGCAAGAAGAATAAGACATCCGCAATAGGCAGGGCAGAATTTCAAGCATCAAAGAGCGCAGTCAGGATAAAATGGGTGAACTAGTTGGAATCTTATTCAGGAGATCCAGCCTCTGAATTAAAGAAGAACCTCAAGTGGTACAAAGGAAAAATATACATATATTCATTGCTTTGCCCACTTTGCATCTGCCCTTGCCCAAGACTAGGGAATGCAGCCCTTGGGCTAGAAACATTTCCCTACCTCTACTGTAAAAACCTGCATGAAATGCAGGAGTGGAGAAATTTGTGGCCCTGGGCCAAATTGCAGCCTTCCAAATTCCCAAATTGTTAGAGGTGCAAAATTTCAACACCTGGTGCTGCCTCAATTCAGTTACATGCTTCCATTGCTGGGCTGAACTGAAAACGGCTTCTCCATGCGAACCAGGAAGCGACCTCTCCAGACAACAGAATGACTCTTCTTTTCTTATCTCTGTGGCTGCTATCTCCTGGGTGACACGGATGCCGTTGTGCAGTTAAATGCGCATGCATACTCTGTCCATTCCCCTCCCTCCCACCCCACTCCCTCTGCATGGCCGCGGGGACTGGCAACCCACGCTACACAACTGCCTCCTACCCTCTTCTCTGGTCACACTCCTCACTGGCCATGCTCCTCATTCTCCATGAGTGCTTTTGCTTTGCAGGATAAGTCTTTGAACAGTGATGATGCCCCTCGCTTGCCTGGATGAAGGATGGAAAGAGGTGTTTGTGAATGCAGAAGCTCTGGATTTTGTGGCTGGAGTGTAGCCTACCATACAAAGACAACCATCACATCCGTGGCCCAACCCACTTTTGCCTCTGTCATGACTCCTGGCATCTGGTCCTGTGAAGCTTCCCCATGAAGGAATGTGGCCCTTAGATTATTTCAAAAGTGGTTCCTGTCAACCCTTGGGAACAGATTTACAGTACATGCAGGGGGGCATGCAGGGAGAAGAGACAGTGGGGAATTTCTACTATGCAGCTAAAAGTCCTTGTGCAGATGGAACTATTTGGTTGGATATCACCCATTAGTTTTCACTACGACGCTGGGAAGGCATGGAACTTGTCAACTGATTATTTTGCTAACTGAAATATTACCACCCGTAAAGCTTGAAGGAAACACAACTGAGGTTGTAGTGTTTGATCCTCACAACAACTTTTGGGTAGATTAAAAGGTAAAGGACCCCTGACAGTTAAGTCTAGTCACGAACGACTCTCAGGTTGTGGCGCTCATCTCGCTTTACAGGCCGAGGGAGCCGACGTTTGTCTGCAGACAGTTTTTCCAGGTCATGTGGCCAGCATGACTAAGCCGCTTCTGGTGAAACCAGAGCAGCGCACGGAAATGATTAGACAGAGATAAATGATTGACCCAACATCTGTGCTAGCCTATTGCAGCAAAAAGCAACGAATTATTCTGGAATTTTAGAGACGAAGGCTGTGTGCCTTTGCAACACACAAATGCAACACACAAAGGCTGTTGCAACATCCTTTGCAACACACAAATGTTGTTTATTCACAGTACGGCTTTATGTAGCGGTTTGCAGTTATATATACCTTCACATGAAAACATAATCTATCCTTGTGTACACAAGTGGAAAGGGGTGGGTCTTGTCATCTGGGCATCCCAAGACCTTCATACGCACTGCCCAGACTTACACTCCAGAAAGGCCCCTTTGGTGCTGCGAGCACAGCAGTTCACCCCTGGAGGCGCACTCCATTGTCTCTTGGGACAGATGGATGCCAACAACAAGGGGGGTGATGTCCGAAAGAGAATTATCAGTACCTCGCCAAACTACTTGAATGCTTTTTAAAGTGTTATAGAAACAATATACACTGGTAGCTGAAATAGGGCATTAGCTTTAATACTGAAACTTTTATTTTCCTTCCTGGCTTTTTGGAGAAAGGTGGAGGGTCTTGTTATCTGCATGCCTCCTCCTTGCAAGCACATGCCCTTTTGTTGCCTGGAGCCTTAGTATAAGCAGAATACTACCTTTTTATCAGCCTTTACATATGGCAAGCATGAATCCCTATCATTGCTGGATGGCAGCCAAAAGAGGCCAGCTTGGTGGGCTGTTACTTTTTCTTCGTCTTCCCAGGCTATCATGTTGCACATTCTTACAGGGTCATGCAGGACAGAAAAAGCAAACGGAGATAAGGGCCTTGATCAGGGATGTGACTGATAACTTATTGTCTGCAAGGTTTCAGCCATTATCCAGCTGATGCACTGGGAACGAAGCCCACAGGCTTCAGTGCAAAGATGATGGAATTGTAGCAGCTTCCACCAAAACACGCGAAAAACAGATGGGTCTTAAACTGATGGTCTGCACAACATAAATTTTATTTATTTTGTTTTATCACATTTGCTTCCCAGCATTCCTCTGAGGAGCACCAAGGGGTGGAAATGCAATTATTCCTTTTTATCCTCACAACAATCCTGTGAAGTGGGCTACAGAGAGAGAGAGAGAGAGAGAGAGAGAGTAGCTGAACAACACTGCTTCCAGGTCCAAGGCCGATATTTTGTCCCCTGTTGGGTCTTTGGCAGCCTTCCCAACCTTCAGCTTTTCAGAAGTTAATGGGCTCTAACTTCCCATAGTCAGGGCTGATGCGAGTTGTAGGCCAACAATATCTGCAGGGGCCCAGATTAAGGCAGGCCTGTCTTAAATAGCCAAAGATTCTAACTCTGGCTACATACAGGTGACTGTTTATCCAAAAAGGAGGGAGGGAGGGAGGGAGGGAGGGAGGGAGGGAGGGAGGGAGGGCGGGAGGGAGGGAGGAAGGAAGGAAGGAAGGAAGGAAGGAAGGAAGGAAGGAAGGAAGATCTACTGCAGTACATTGGAAGGAAGGATCCGTCTTGCACATAGTTAAATATTCTTTATTTAAGAAAGAGTGAATACACCCCACGCACCCCATTGACTGTGGTAATTTACCACACTTTTGGTGCGCCACCACAAGGGGAGCTAGTTGATCAGCTGTAGCATTTGCTGGCATAGGGCACTCCCCCATTTCTGACTAGGTGTGAAATAGCCCTCCTTTGCCACATGGGGAAATGCTCCCACTGGCCAGTTCTCCAAGCAGCTGTATGCCTGTTCCATTTGCAAGAAGGACATCCTCTTGTGGTGTTGATGCCAGTTTGATCGAATGAGCATACTAAATAGAATTTGCAGTAATATTCACAGGGCCCATTTTTTTTTGAGGACTGGAGAGGGTCTCTGTCATTTCAAGTACAGTATACTTGGGTGCACATGCAGTGCATTTGAATGGGAAAAAATTTTTTCTTTCCAGTAGCACCTTAAAGACCAACTAAGTTAGTTCTTGGTATGAGCTTTCGTGTGCATGCACACTTCGTCAGATACCTCATACCAAGAACTAACTTAGTTGGTCTTTAAGGTGCTACTGGAAAGAAAATTTTTTTTTGTTTTGACTATGGCAGACCAACACGGCTACCTATCTGTAATTTGAATGGGAGACAGCCAAGGAAGATGACTGCTCTGGTGCTGATGCAATTTGTTCTGAGGAGCATCACGGAGAGAACCAGGGCTATGTTTGAGCTATGGAACTAGGAATCAAGTTTGGTAAGGATCAAGGACTGGGGCTATATTTAGTGTGCAAGGGCAAAGGGCAGCTGGCCATGTTTCTACCTCAATCTGGATCTTGTTTTCCATGCAAAGGTATCCTGAACTTGGATAAAGAATAAAGGTAAAGGGACCCCTGACCATTTGGTCCAGTCGTGACCAACTCTGGGGTTGCAGCGCTTATCTTGCTTTATTGGCCAAGGGAGCCGGCGTACAGCTTCCGGGTCATGTGGCCAGCATGGCAAAGCCACTTCTGGCGAACCAGAGCAGCACACAGAAACACCTTTTACCTTCCCGCTGGAGTGGTACCTATTTGTCTACTTGCACTTTGACGTGCTTTCAAACTGCTAGGTGGGCAGGAGCTTGGACTGAACAACAGGAGCTCACCCCATCGCAGGGATTCGAACTGCCGACCTTCTGATCGGCAAGTCCTAGGCTCTGTGGTTTAACCCACAGCGCCACCCGCGTCCCTTGGATAAAGAATACATTTGATAAAAATAAACCCAGAAGGTACAAGCCAGCCTTGTAAATTCCTTAGAAAGGTGATCCAAAGCAGTTATGTTCTTCTTCTTCTTAATCCTGAGTTGCCCTTGGCCAATTCATTCCAAGCAGAGCCTAATCCATACCCTTCTTCAACACTGAGGGTGTGTCAGTTTACCGTCCTTTGGGGAGCCTGTAATTCTAGAAGTACATGCAACTGAGTCATCGTGGGGCTGCGAGCAAGTTATTAATACATCTCCGTTTGATATGTGTGTGTGTCTCCCGGGAGTCTCCCCTGCCACTCCCTTTCGAAGACGCCATTCTGAATTCACATTGTTAGCTAATAGTTCATTTTCACCCTTGAGGAATGCTGAGCTGGACACCGTGCTGTCGGAAGGGTTAGCTAATATTCAGAGGAAAGCAAACCAGGGTCTCCTTGAAAAAAGTAATGGGAAGCTTCCCCTACCAATTAATCAGAATCGAGAAGGTTCCATTTACTGCACGTGCATAGAAAGAGAACAAAAATAAAGGGAGCAGGATGTGCAGTTCAACTCATTTCCCATTCCTGTAGTTTGCAAAAGCAGCTGTTGTAAGTACTATTGGGATGTTATCCACTTATATGTTCATCCTCTGCAAAGATTTTTTTAAAAAACAACAACAACTAAAGCATCCTTTTTTATTTTTGAAAAATACAAAACTGCTGCAGGGATTGTAGGGAGGTGTCTTTGTGACATCATGAGTGCTTGTCAGTTGATGTTCTCCACTGCCAGCTTTTTGCTGAACCTGTGTTACAGAGACCGACCTCCTCTCCCTGTGCTTGCCTTACAGCCTCCCCAAATCTGCTGTAGAAGAGGGGACCCAGAACAGATTTAGGGGTGTACAGGGGGGAGCATTACTCTGTGCAAGCAGAAAACCTTGCACTGACAGAACAAATTAGTGGGATACAGCTCATAGTCAGTATGCATTTGAATCTCCTTTAAACTCCCAAACTTAAAAAAGAAAAGAAATTAGCATGCTCAAAATCAAGATAAATACAGTAAAAATAATTATTATTAAGGAAACACTTAAGACATCATAGAAGTTTCAATACATGCATATCTTCAGTAATTTAAAAAAAACCATACATATACATACAGATATACATACTTATAATATAGTACTTAGAAAATAATATTAAGAATGGGCCACAGTTTTTTGGCAGTTTTTTACTTATATCACTTAGATACATTCCTGCATCATCGCCACAATCAAGCAGTTCATGTTTAAACGTGAATTTATCATTTATGCACTTTCTGAAACAAAAGAACCAAAACATAGCCATAGTTCAGCTGTCTCACTTGCCTCAATTTTGCAGTGCAGTTCTCTAAAAATGTTCAGAAAAGTGCATCTATTAGGGGAAAGTACATAACAATGAATTTATTTTTGAATAACATACAAAAATGCAGTATACAGTGGTACCTCGGGTTAAGTATTTAATTCATTCTGGAGGTCCGTTCTTAACCTGAAACTATTCTTAACCTGAAGCACCACTTTAGCTAATGGGGCCTCCTGGTGCTGCCGCGCCACCAGAGCACGATTTCTGTTCACGTCCTGAAGCAAAGTTCATAACCTGAGGTACTATTTCTGGGTTAGCTGTAACCTGAAGCGTATGTAACCTGAAGCGTATGTAACCTGAAGCGTATGTAACCCGAGGTACCTCTGTACTGGGGAAAATTCCTTGTAAAAATGTGTACAGTAGTCAACACTGTATATAAAAATACATTTATTAGAATAAATTTGAACTAAAATGCTGAATAATTTTCATGAGGACTTTTTTTTTGAAAGCAAAGTGCTGCAGAAATCTTTCTTATTTTATTAATATGGCACCTTTCCATAGTTAAAACCATGCTCAAGGCAGCTTGCAACAGGAAAAGGTTTCCAGAATTACAAACAAAGCAGAAATTGTCATAATAAATAAAACATGTCAAAAACTACACAGCAAATCCGAACAATTTCCACATAGGACATAAACCATAATAAGATCTAAAAATAAAGATATTTTTAAAAAATCAATAACAGCAACAAACTCCTGCACTTAAACAGTTCCCCAGCCCAAGAGTCCATTCAGAAACGTGGGAAAGTGAATTTAAGATTGGAAAAATGAGAGACTGAGAGAACCAAAATCAACTGTTTGTCTATCCCTAGTTTTCCATTTCATGGCAGCTGGAAGACCAGCAAGTGTATTGTGGCATTTTCATTTTGTTTATTTCTATATCTCCCATCGTCAAAATTTACTCCAGGGTGATTTACAAGGTTGAGCAGTTGCAAATGCATAAAACTGCAAATAAAAGATGAGGCAGCAAATAAAAGAGCAATCAACATTAGTTATTAGTATGGGTTTTTTTTTTAATTAAAAAAGCAATTTAAAAGCTTCAGTGAATAAACGGGTTTGCCAGAGTTTTGATAAGCAAGGGACTTAAGAGATATTTTTTCATGGGATCTGTGCTTGTTTCAGCCACCTCCACCACTGCAATTTTGTCTGATGGAATTTGCTATTGCCTATGAAAACTCACGCCACTGTGGACATGGTTAGTTTTTAAGGTGTCAGAAGACCATTGTTTTTGCTTCTGACAGGCATATGCATAGTGGGAAAATCATCACCTACTGAATTTCTCTAGTTTCTACCTCTCCTAGAATATTATGTCTGTCTAAAACACCTGTGCCAACCTACCTCCGTAATCTGAAAAATGGGGCAGTTGTTAGCATGTTGCTTTGCCATTAAAAACAAAACAAAACACTGTAAGGCTATGGAAATGTAGTCATTTAGTTTGCATGTTTTATTATTGATGTGCCCTATCCTCACTGGGCTCAAGATGGGCAACAATGCTTTAAAAATTAATAAAGACAACTAAATTATGAATATTATTAAAAGGATTATAAAAGTACTGTGCCATGAAAAGCAGAGGTCTAATGTAACCCAACCCCCTTGCTCCCTTGTGATCTTGCCTGCCTGCTGAGATCTTCAGAGGGGGGCCTCAGGACTCTCCCTAGGCCAATGTCTGTGCTCTGCAGCTTCCTCAAGTGCTTTCCTCAAAGCTAGGATAATGCCTCTTGCATGCCTGGCTAGAAGATGGAGTTGTGTATGTGGACCTCTGGCTTGTGTGCGACTTCGTGATCTGCGCAAAGGGGAAAGTCCCATGTGCTGCGCTGCCCACTGTTGTCTCTGCCCCTACCTACTTTTTCTCTCTTGGCTTCATCTACCACAGGCCTGTGGCCCCTGGAAGATTTCCCAGGTGGCCCTCAGCCTGAAGTAAGTTCCCCACCTCTGGCGCAGACCATATGCTTCCACCAGGATTTTTATTATGGGCCCAGCACACACACACACACCCGTTATATGTATCACCCACTATTTTAAGATAATTGTTTTGTGTATTGCTGGATTTGAACATTTTACTGCTCCTGGGGTTGATTTGATTTATGGTATTTTAATCTTGTAACTTTGTATTAGAACCTCTGCGAGCCACTTTAGGGGCTATTTGGCTGAACTGTGGACTAAAAATAAGCTTTGACCTAACCTCAAATCCACCCCTTTCCTAAGCTTAGGCATCATCTGATAAAACAGCCGCCTTATCGCAAGGCAAGGACTGCTGTGTCTGTGAGGCCTCCGACGAAGACAGGCTTGTTTTAAAGGGATCTTGGGTCTGAGCCACACAAACAGCATTTAAAACCTAAAAAGCTTTTAAACTGGGGTGGTGGCAGGAGCTGCTAATGATTATTATTGGAGATGGGCCAACTGTTAATGGGCAATACCCTGAACTGCAGGGGATGAAAATAGAACCCAACCACGTACAACTTTTGGCTGGTGTGTTTCAGCCAAACAACTAAATCACTGACAGGTTAAGGTTGTTTCCTGTTGCCAGTGTTTGCCAGGTGTTGTAACATTATGGTATGTGACTGGCATGCTGTTTCAGAGCGCTGATCTGATGAAAAGTGGATGAAAAGAGGCAATCCCTATGAGCTTCCAGGATCGGCACACGGGCCTAGAGTTTACCATCACTCCAAAACAGTCTTTCGAAATCTTAAAACCAGAAGTACCCCTTTAACGATATAATTTCAAATGCTTTGTTTACACTACTGTTAGTCTTAACAGAGGCATCAAGAAGCACCCTTAGCAGCACACCACCCTCAGCCTGTATTGTTGCTTCATATCGTAGAAATATGAAGATTGATCAGAAAGGCACTGAAGGTATTAAATCAGTTTGTCATGTCTGTGACTCTGACACAGTAACACAATTAAACATACTATGGAGTCCCCCAGGAACATAGAAAACTGACATACTGAATCCAGGGGTGCCATCTCCTAGGAGCCGAGCCCTTTTGGCACCCCCGGTGTTTTGGGGGAAGGAGAGCCCCCCAGTCCAAAGGTGGCAGGAAGTAGCTCCAGCTAGTGGCAGCAGCAGCAGGAGTACCTGCGGCCATTGAATCTGTGCTGCCACTGTACTGCCACCACACTTGGCTCCAACCCCGGCCCCTCTGACATCCTGACATCATCTGCATTTTTCTTCTTCACAGTATTGTTAGCATGGACTGGCTACGGCTCTCGTTGCACGGGGTCCCTCCCAACCCTAGCTGGAGATGCTTGGGATTGAACCTGGGACCTTCTGGATGCTAAGCAGGTGCCCTGCCACTGAGCCACAGCCCTTCCCCAAGCATCTTTGATACACTTTTGCTGTTTAAAGAGCTTTCAAAAGGCTTTCAGTGGAGAACTGAAAGTATGCCATACAGTCAGGTCAATGCTACAGTCTCAGTTCCGGAGAAGGAATGGCAGCTAATTACATTCACCATTCACAATGAATTTAGCACCAAGTCTTCACCCTGTGCAGCTGGATGCTGCAGAACCCACCTGACTCCTGTCCATTCAGTTCATGCTGGCCAAAATCCTGGTTCCCCCATTGGCAAAGGATCTAAGTACCTAACAACACTGATGTTTTTGTTCTGAGGATAAAGCTTTTTTCTGCTTTTGACCCAATATGAAATCTGTTTCACTGATCCATTTCCCCTTCCATACACTGCTGTGGTTATCATTCTTTCACGATGACTTTCTTTGATGAAACCCAAAAAATGTCATTTTAATTTAACAAGCATGTGATTTGGCTGCAGGAATGAATGGATGAAGCCCACTTTTCCATAGAAATTTAGCCAAGGGTGCATGAAACGGCTTTTAATTGCACCCCACCCTCCTCCACTATCAATAGCGGATTTCACCCCCTACTACAATTAATGTATGTGATCTCCATGTTGCAGGCATGAGAAATCCCAAATTAACACAACCACTTTGTGCTCGCTCAATCGTCTGATTTGTTTGCCAGCCTTGAATTATTCATTTCACACCAGATGATGAAAGGAGGAGAAGAGTCAGACAGCTCTTTCTATTCCTTTCAAAAATGATTTTGTCTGTTGAACAATAGCTTTCTGACTTGCTGTTTCTCTGCATGTTGTTGTGACAGGAAGAACTACAGGTGGGCATCCACTGGGAAGAAAGGTCCTTTGGTTCAAAAAGCATTCGGACCAAATATTGCCTCAAAAATTCTTTTGACTTTAATTAGGCAACTCATACCCACTGAAAATGCCCTGCAGGAAAACACACTATTCTTTGGGCTTGTTCTGCCATGCTATGCAATAAATGTAGCACTGGTGCCATGCTATGCTGTGTCTTTGTTTACTTGTGGTCTATTGGGTTGGGTAGGATATAATTAGCAGTAGTGGGCAGCATGCTGTGCTTGCATTGCTCTGCTGACCTCCTTCCAGATGTGTCACTGCTGCATTCTTCTTCTTCTTCTTCTTTGGCGCTCACTCACAGCAGAGTAAAATTGTCTTCCATGAACACTGTGTTAACAGTGAGTCCGTAAGTGACTGTGGAGGCCACATGTCCTTCCACAGTGGGGACATAGGTTTCCGGGTGGGAGTTGATTATGGTGAGGGTTTGCCAAATGTGCCTTCCTCTTTAGCACATTTCTCCCTTTCGTCCTGAGCTTGAGCATCTTCAAAGTCCATGACACCTTTGGAAAAGGCTGTTCTCCAATTGGAGTGCTCGCAGGCCAGAGTTTCCAAGTTGTTGGTGTTTATACTACTTCTTTTTTTTTTAGATTTGCCTTGAGAGAGTCTTTAAATCTCTTTTGTTGACCACCAGCATTATGCTTTTAATTTTTAAGTTCAGAATAGAGTAGTTGCTTTGGAAGATGATAATCAGGCATCTGAACAACATGACCAGTCCAATGAAGCTGATGCTAAAGAATCATTGCTTATTCCAGTACACTGGCATTAGTTCACCTGACTTCCCAAGTGATATGTAAAATTTTGGGGGGTAGACACTGTTGATGGAATCTTTCAGGTAGTTGAAGATGGCTTTTATAAGTGGTCCATGTTTCGCAAGCATACAGTAAGGTTGGTAGTACAATAGTTTTGTAAACAAGCATTTTGATTTCCCTGTGAATGTCCCGGTCCTCAAACACTCTGCACTTCAATCGGGAGAAAGCTGCATTCGCAGAGCTCAGGCGATGCTGGATTTCAGTATCGATGTCGGCCCTTGTGGAAAGATGTAGGAGAAGTGATGGACACTTTCCAATGTTACACCATTGAGTTGGATTTGTGGCACTGCATAGGGGTTGTTTTGTGCTTGTTGGTGCAGCACTTTGGTTTTTTGGATGTTGCGCGATAGGCCAAGCTTTTTGTAAGCTTCTGCAAAGATATTTAGGATGGTTTGGAGGTCATCCTCTGAGTGTGCACACACTACATTGTCATCAGCATACTGAAGCTCTGTCATAGAAGTTATTGTAACCTTATTCTTTGCTTTCAGCCTACTCAAATTAAAGAGCTTTCCATCTGTTCGATATAGTATCTCTACTCTGTGTCACTGCTGCGTACCAGAGTAGGGAGGGGCAAGGTTGGTGCAGTGTAAACACACTGGTGGAGTCAATCCAGCACTCCTGCTGGTGCTTTTGCACCACAGGCCACAAGTTCGCCAGCTCTGTTCTAGTGGATGAGCGCAATAGGTTGCAGACTCTGCATCTGAATGTTCCTTGTTTTAGCACCAGTAGGTCCTGACACGGGATGACCTTGTGCCTGCCACTCATCTGCAGCTGCTGCCCAGGATCATTATGAGAATATTAGGGGGGAATGGTGCAAAATGGATACTACATTAAATTAAAGAACTTGGATTCTCATTTAGTGCCTTTCTGCACAATCCATATTCTGAACAATAAATCCTCCTTTGTTGATTGGTTGTTGAATATATATCACAATAATTCTGTTCTGGCTTTTATCTTACAAGTGATAGGGTCCATGCTAGCTTGGTCTGCCCCTAACATCACCTGTCCCAGCCTCCTGACCTCTACGCACTGGTGTAGACTTTTGATGGTGGGAAGCTTATATGATAGTCTCCCCCTCTCTAGACACCCATTTCAGTGTGTGGGTGTTGGGGAGAGGGGGCAGTGCATCCATGACATCAGGTATGAGACTAGACCATGGAGCCCTCTACCCCCACTTACCGTATTCATTGTTTTTACTCATGAGTTTAAGTAGGGGCATATCATTTTTTCAATCATTCCAAGTCAATATTCTAGGATAATGACTGTCATATTGTTAGTGACAAGTCATGCATCTTTCCCCTACCTCCTACCCTTGTCTTTTTGGGGGACCTCCCTCTAAGTTTCAATTATTTTATTTTATTTTATTTTAAAATAAAAAAGAACATTGTTAAGTTTACAAGCAGATATTTTGTAATCAGAAAGCGGGATGATGTGAAGGGGGCATTGTAAGTAAACGTGAAGCACCAAAAACCAAAGTTAATGTCATTTCTTATATTTGGAAATATATTGCTTATTAAAAGGAAGTGTACATTGCTTGTCTTTCACCCCAGTGCCAGGACACTGGAAGCTGGGAACAAGATTACTTCTTGCTGAGCAGCTAAGTAAAATGTGGTCTGCATGTTTTTCTCCATGTCACTGTAGGTAAAAAATGTCCTTTAGAAAAACAAAAACTGATTGTTTGGGGAAGGGGTCCTAGCATATCCATAGGGTGGGAAGACAGAACTCTTTCTTACTTTTAGGGGTTTGATGTGCAGCACAGTCAACAATGGATACAACAGATTTGTTGTGCCTCAAACATTTGTACATTGGATTTCCATGGTTATTGTTCTCTGTTTGTTTGGTTTGGTTTTTCTCCACTGGAAAAATAGTGTGTAAAGGTTTCTTCAAAGTTGCAAAATGCTTTGAATGGAACACCTGCTGGTTAAACATTCTGCTGACTGAAATATAAGGCCTGCATTTTGTGCTGCAATTTTCTTTTCTTTCAGATGGTAGCCAAAAATATCAACCATAGCTGTCTTTGGAGGGAGAGAGAGAGAGGAAAGATTAACTGTAGTTTCAGAAATATTTACACTTTCCATTATTCAGGACAAAGGACACAGAGGAGGCAAATAGCATTCTGGATGGCTGACTTCAGGTTGAAAGTCACTTGTATTTTATCTTCCTCCAAGGTGCAAAATAAAGACAAATGGAAGTAATTCCAGAGCCAGACACTGTTTTTCCTCTCTGTTCACTCTTTTTATTGAAGAGGGTAACACCCAACAGGGAAATTATTCTACACAAGCCCTGTTGAAATGAGTGGGAGCTGCCCCAATGCTCTTGTACAGCTCCCATTCATTTCAATGAGGCTTGGGTATGGCTGGGGGAGAGTCCTGGGGGCCACATTTGGACCTTGGGCTTGTGGTTCCTTCCCCCTACCCAGCGTATGCCATAGAGTACGTATGCCATAGAGTACGGTTCCAAGCACAATTCAAAGTGTTGGTGCTGACCTTTAAAGCCCTAAACGGCCTCGGTCCAGTATACCTGAAGGAGCATCTCCACCTCCATCGTTCTGCCGGACACTGAGGTCCAGCTCTGAGGGCCTTCTGGCAGTTCCCTCCCTGCGAGAAGTGAGCTTACAGGGAACCAGGTAGAGGGCCTTCTCTGTAGTGGCACCCGCCCTATGGAACGCCCTCCCATCAGATGTCAAGGAAATAAGGAACCATCTGACTTTTAGAAGACATCTGAAGGCAGTCCTGTTTAGGGAAGCTTTTAATGTTTAATAGGTTATTGTATTTTAGTGTTTTGTTGGAAGCCGCCCAGAGTGGCTGGGGGGACCCAACCAGATGGGCGGGGTATAAATAATAAATTATTATTATTATTATTATTATTAGAGTATCTTCTTGTGATATGCAGAATTGCATTGTAAAACTTGAGAAAATATTGCTGCAGATCTGGGGCAACAGAGTTTGGGGGTGCAAGGGCACCCATAACTGCTAGAGTTAGTGAATGTTAGAAATTAATAAAGGGGTAGGATTGAGCTCATATTTGGAGTATTGAAGGGAAGATGCCAGGCCAGTAGCAAAATACAGGCTAAGCTTCCTTTCCAGGCCTAGGCCTCACCTGGGATAGGAGCCATTAAGTATGACAAAAAGTATTGATGGCGGATCACAGGGAAATCCTTGGGCCTGTGCCAATGGAGGTTGCCAAGGTTACGCTGAGCAATGACGTAGGCTGTGGGTAAATCGTCACCTTCTAAAACTTGGTTTGGGATAGCGGGAAGAAGGGGAGGAGCTACTTGGCATGGGGTTTTCTGGGACAGAAAAGGAGGAAGTGGGAAGAACTCTATGTGGCGCTGGCTGGAGGAGGCTGCACTGAGAGACTGGGAGCCATGACTGGCTGCTACTTTGCACCCAAGCTTGCTGAAGAGAGGAGCCATGGGGGACACTTTTGGGGCATAATGTTCTGCGCCCCCTCCATTGAAGGCTTCAGGTGTAAACATATGTAAAAGAAACCATATTTCTTAAAGACATGGCAGTCTCTGCCATGTATTGTTTCCCAATGGAAACATGACTTTGGGTGGGTGCCTGGAACACCTTGGAGTCTTGCAACTGTTCAGCAGAGATTGGGTGTTGGTGTGCAACCTTCGTAGCAATAATCTTGGGGTGGGGTGGGGGGTCAGAGATACTTTTTGCTAAAGCAGAGTGGCATCCAGAATTTTACCTCTTGCAGAGGAAGTTGCCCTCCCTCTCACTTTTTTGGAAGCTAAGGAAATACAGCTTATGATTACCCCAAATGGCAAAAAGAATGAAGCACAGTTTAAGTTATATTGCTTATTTCTTGGTCTGTGTTTCATATACTAACAGAGCTAGGGTAGTTAAATGTTTTAAACTAGTAGAAAACTTGATTCTCAGAGACTACATGTAATATGTATGGAATAAGAAGTGTACACTCTCATTTGACCAAATAATAATGGCGATAAAAGCAGTCACATGAGCAGCAAGGCAGTGCCTGGAACATCAGGTCATATTCAAAGTCAATGCTATTTTAAGCAGCTGAATATGAAAAGAGACTTCAGGTCGATGGGTATCGCATTCAAAACCCCTTGTATTGTCTTGAGTGACCTTATAGGATGTGACTTTACAGCTTGGATATGCTGAATAGGTTGAAAAATAAAAAGCCTTTGGAGCAACATGAAAATATGAAGCACTTACATTATTTTCATTGAGCTGCATTAGACAGAACAGGCTAGGGGGAGTCAGTAAATTAAAGTAATCCCGGTGCAATTGCCAGAAGTAAAAGGAATAAAATCCCCAATTGAAACTGCTAGTGTGCAAATAGTAATAAGCATGATTAGCTTTTGCCAAGGTTAGGAGAGGAAGATGGAGCTTAGAACATCACAAAATGGGGCAAAAATGCAACAACTATCTTGAACAGCCTGGGGCTTCATAATCAATGAACAAGATTTAAATGTCTCTCAGAAACACAGCAAAGCTCTTTGAATTGGAAGAGAATTTTAATATGTTTTCTACTTGGAACTCGCTGGAATTGGAAGAGAAATGAACACACTGAGTGGGTACACCTCTGTCAGGCTTTGAAAGTGGATGTGGGGGCATAAATAAATGATGATGATGATGATGATGATGATGATGATGATGATGATGATGATTTATTATTTATACCCCACCCATCTGGCTGGGTTTCCCCAGCCACTCTGGGCGGCTTCCAACAGAATATTAAAATACAATAGTCTATTAAACATTAAAAGCTTCCCTAAACAGGCCTGCCTTCAGATGTCTTCTAAAAGTCTGGTAGTTGTTTTTCTCTTTGACATCTGGTGGGAGGGCATTCCACAGCGTGGGTGCCACTACTGAGAAGCCCCTCTGCCTGGTTCCCTGTAACTTGGCTTCTCGCAGGGAGGGAACCGCCAGAAGGCCCTCGGCACTGGACCTCAGTGTCTGGGCAGAACAATGGGGGTGGAGACGCTCCTTCGGGTATACTGAACCAAGGCCGCTTAGGGCTTTAAAGGTCAGCACCAACACTTTGAATTCTGCTCGGAAACATACTGGGAGCCTATGATGATATTGTCTGCTTGTTAGTTTTAGTTTTGTCTTTTGTGTTTTTTTGTGCTTTTAACTGTTCTCAGTTATCTTATGAGTAGATCACATTGACACACTGGTTTAGAAGGTGATTAATAAATCTGTGATGGTTTGGAGGGGTTGTGGCGGCACATGCCAGTTCCAACTCCTTTGCCTGCTTATAAGCCTCCCCTTAATAAGAGTTCCTGACCCCAGGGGAGATTCTAAATGCACTCATAAAAGCACATTAATATCCCTTCAGATCTTCCTGCACAACACAGGAAGGTCAGGGTGGAGCCAGCAGGGATGAGGATGCAGGGGTCAAAAACAGCATGTGCTGTGTTGCACCTACCCTGTGCATGATTTTAACACATATAAAAGAATGCCCCACCAAGGGCCGCACTAAAAGAGATGTGTTGCCACACGTCTGGGCCAAATGTGCGCTGATATCCTCCGTTGGGCAGGGTGACACAGGTGACCCCCTAACCCCAGCCTGAGGTAGATCGATTGTATGATCAGGTTTCAAATAAATTTGCTCAAACTTTGCTCATTTTTATGTGGAATATTCACAGCATTGCTGCCTGTTCAATGAATACTTTATATCGGCATCTGACCTCTAATGTTCCTTGAGTTCAGTATTTGATATTTGGCAATAATAATCATTCTTATTATGCTTGTTGGCATCCATCTGCCTCAAAAGCCAATGGATTGTGTCTTGCTAATATTACTGATATTTATTAGCTGCTTTCCTTATAAAAATGATGCCAAGTTGCTTACAAATGTAATGTAAACACTAAAATCCGCTACAACAAACACAGCCAATAATAACCACACACAACAGATGAGCAGTAGAGATCCCAACCCACTAAAGGACATTGTTGCTTCCGATAGAAAATTTTAAACATTGTGTAGATATTGAAAGGTAATTCCTTGCCCACACACATGATACAAAATGGAAAAGGAATGGTGATAGAAGTCTAAAACATACAGCTTCTCCTTCACTGGCTGGTGGAAAGGGTCAAGCTGATCTCCCCTAGCCCTGGTTATGACTGTGCTGGTATTTGATATTTCTCTGTGAAAGCAGTGCTTGTTGCCATGTAGCAGTATTTAATATTTGACTGATTTCACAGGCAACGTTCAACGATATTTAGCACTGGAGTGTACCCGACCGTTTATGAGAATTCCTATTTGTTGCCTGTCAGTTCAGTATATTCTCAAAAATGTTTTGATTCAGGTGACCATTTAAAGACGTCAGCCCTCTCCTGCAGTCTGAAATGGCGCAGCCCAGCAAAAGCTGTGCCTCGTGATATTTTGTTCCACCCATTTAAGGGAATTTGGCAGCATTTAGATGCGGCAGAGGTGGCCAGTCCCAAGAACCAGTTCTGGGCCCTCTTGACCTGTGGTCAGCTGCAGTGCACAAGCTCCTTGTGTAAGCAGACCCAGGCACTTCAATTCGTTCCTTGCTCCTAGATTGGAACAAGATAGTTCCCCCATGTTCCCTGACACTTCAGAGCTGGCTTCACCTTATCTGTCACGGTGTACTGAAACGTCGCTCGCTTTTGATAACGGAGTGTCCCCTGCACTGGTCCCAATTGCATGCTTCTAGCTTTCTTGGAAGTAAGATTGTGCAGGCCAATTAGCATCTAATTTTAGCAGCTATACTTCAGCCCTTGAGAGGAGGCAGTCATTCTGGACTCACAAACCTTGGTTAAAGAACATCCTCTTTCAAGAGCTCTGCAGGTTTGCTTTTCTATCCAGCTTTGTCGCTTTGTTGTACAGCTCTTATCACTGCTATCGGAGTACTGAGAAGTCATCGCATTTCCCCAGGGAGCAAGATTGAATTTAAAAACACAGGTCCTTTATTATATAGATATATGCTGGTGAATCTCAGAGCAGTTTGTCCAGGGCTCCTAGGGAGCTTCAGCATTGCTTTATGGGATCGACGCCCTGATTCTTCTTCACCCTCACTCCCACCAGAGATTGGAAAGTTCCTTTTTAAAATGAACCAGTTCTCATTCTAGTTTAGCATGTCCAAAAGGGAACAGCCTTCCTACAGGCTCCTTCCCACCTCAGTTTCACAAGGGGATGTATTTGTCTGGCGTCACCTGCACACAAACATTGCAAAAATTAGGGAAACAGAAAGAAGTCTAGTTTACAATATATATTTCTGGGAGTGTTTGATTCATTGTGAGTTCATGGGGTGATGTTAAAGAAAGAAGGGGGCGAGGCTGATGTGCTGAGCAGGAATTCCAAATTTAGGCCGTCTTTTGGCTTTTTTCAGCAAGGGAGTCAGGACTCAGCAATGAATCTCCACTCTTGATAAGTACAAGCAGGTGTGAAGCTCTAGGAGTCAGCTTTCCAGAATGCAGATATGTCAGCAGAACAGAGTAGTTAACATTTTTATGACAAGATGGGCATCTATGTTTCAAGATGGGGGAAATGTATAGTCTTATAGAGGTGACGGCTAAAGATGTCTTTCTTTTCTTTTAAAGAGCTCATTTTAGCCAGGCTCAAACCCCTGCTTCTTTTTGTTTTTATCGCAGACTTTGCATTCGTTAATATAAACTTATTATAGATATAGTTTTTGTTTTTACCAAGAGGCATGTATTGAACTGAACAGGGGCTTAATCACAGCAGTGTTTGCTCTGCCTGTTGGTCCTCTGCACAAAACAGAGGCACAGGCAAAGGGCTCTGTAGCCCCCTCCTCTGTGGCAGAGCCCTTCCTTTAGGCACTTCAGCTGCTCATCACCATTTGCCTCTGCCTTGCACATACAGGAGCCAGCAGCTGAGGGCAGTACTCTCACAGGGCCCAGAAATTGGACTTAAAGAGTCTTCTGCCTGAACCCTTGGGTGGTGTCCTGGCCTGGTTTTGTAGAGGACCCTACAAAGCAAGACTTATTGACATATCAGGGGTTGCAGCACCATGGAGAGCTCTGAGTGAGAGTTGGAGCCTCATTTGTCCAGTCAACCTCTCCTAGGTTCTACCTGCTTTTGAGAACTAGAGTCCTTAAAGGGCCAATGCTCTAGCCAGAAAATGGGCCCTCCTCCTTTCCTTGGCCTCCTACCTGGTGCATTCAAGGTAGTTAGGAACCGCATCTGGCTCCTTGGCTAGTGATTCAGTTCCATGTGGTATCAGGCAAGTCCCGGCCCTCGTTATTTCCAAATGGACCTTAAAGACTTGCATTATCATTATTAATTCGTATCTAAAGTAACCCTGCCTTTGGGGACTAATTAGGCTCTGTATATTAGAGGCTGCGTGGTGGTTGCTTTTTGTATTAAGGTCAATTGGTTTGCATTTTTCTGCATGGCTATGGATACTTTAAATGTTTAAAGTCTGTTTCTTATGGGATATGTGTTGGAAATGGTTGTAACCCATTTTGGAAGACAGTTCCCTCCCCTCCCCCTGGTCTAAGGGTCTCTTAAATAAATGAAATAAGCAAACATAGTCTTGGGGGGAAGCTGTTGAGGTGCAAAATGGTGGGGGGCGGTTGAGGTGCTTATTGAATCAAGGGACAAGGTCATGAGTCCCTCAGCTCTGTCAAGATCTGTCATGGTTTGGCAGCCCCAGACTGAAGAAGAGGAGGAGGGAGGAGGAAGAGCAGATGGGGGCTGGAAACCTGGAAACCTTCCTTTGTGACCCTAGTTGTCAGAGAGGGAACTTAATTATACTTAACTGCATATGCTCAAAGACTAACATTATGCTTCCTGTGTATCTAAAATAACCCTTGGTTGTGAGAAGCTGAGCAGTATATGGCAGTATTATTCTATAAATATCCCAAAATGGGCATAATCTACCTATAAGTTATCCTGAACAAATGCTAGTGAATGGATGGAAGCTATCATTCAGAATGAACAAAGGTCCAATTCACAGACAGTAGCCCTTATACATGAAGGAACATCTTCTGTCAGAGAGAGAGAGAGAGAGAGATAAATTGAAACAAGTTCAGATAAATAGCCCTTTTGTGCTGTTTTCAGTCACTTTTGGGAATAAATGGAAATGACCTTGTTTTTGTTTGTAAATTTCAAAATGCACTAGAGGTGAGCTAATACTCATCTTATTTCAAACAGTGATGCATCTATTTAAACCTGTTAACTGCTAGTGTAAACAAGACCTTTAGGATTGAACTTAATCCCTGTACCAAGGAGCAAGGAAAGGATCTTGTGAAAAGAGTTTGTGCAATGTTTGTTGCATGCTATCTCTCTGCAGAACAGCTAACTTAATACCTAGGTATGTTTCATTCCCCAAAACACCTTTGTTAGCAGGAATTTAGATGAGTGGGGCTGAGAAGTAGATCTTCACTGCAGTGTGCAGCTTTCTGGAAATGATGTTGGATAGAGCAGGGAAATCCAGTGCATCCCTCTGATATCAGTTTGATTTGACTTTGAATTGTCAGCTGTAGGTGACTGTGAGCACATGGGTCAGTAGATGCAAGCATATATGTAGATGAATTGTGCTCTGTCTTGACGGCCTTTGTTTATCTCTCTCATTCTTTTCCTCCTGCAGATTACGCCAGGCAGCAAGGCAGCTCAGTCCCAGATGAACCAGGGGGACTTGGTGGTAGCAATTGATGGAGTCAACACAGATGGCATGACCCACCTAGAGGCCCAGAACAAGATAAAATCAGCCAGCTACAACCTGTCTCTTACTCTTCAAAAGTATGAGGAGATAAGTTACTACCATTGTGGGGAGATGGCTAAAAGGCACCACCTTAAGAGTGTTGCTGTGGGCATTGTGTTGTAGTGCAGAAGCAGGGTGTCCTGGTTCCTCATGATTCCTATTCCTGTGCAAGCACATGACGTAAATGCAGCCTTTAAACCTGCCTTTTTTAGAATCACAGAACTGCAGAGTTGGAAGGGACCCTGAGGATCATCTTGTCCAACCCCCTGCAAGGCAGGAATATGCAGCTTTCCCATATGGGGATTGAACCTGCAACCTTGGCGTTATCAGCCAGTTTTGTATTGCATGTGCATGCACACACACACACACCAGAGTGGAAAATAATTCAAAGACTGCATTTTGGATGTGATGTTGTTGGGTTGGGGACAGAAAACATTATGAACTTGCAAATCCTGTTCTTGTATAGGAAGGTAGCAGCATCTAAAGCAGCTTCCCAAGCCATTTTTGATGATGGAATCTGATGGAAATTCCAGATGTTTTGCTGTGTAGGCCTGGTTGTAGGTCTGATTCAAAGAGAACAATCACCCCACAGGAGTACCTGGGGCATGTGCTGGGTAGCCACTGGGCTCAAGCTCTATAACTGGTGCTTCCACATGAGACGTGCTTATGCTGCTCTACGTGGATTCATTTTCAGGCAGCCACTGCTTCCCTGTGTGAATTAAGCTCAAGTTGCTTTATAATCAAGATTAAAATCCCATATATGTGTCAGATGCCATTTTATTTTGCATGTTGTTAGCAAAGTTGAACTCTGTGCAGAATTACCAGCTGTATATCACTGGACTTAAACATTTCAAAACTAGAGGTGTGTTGTTTTCCCACTTGTTCTGAACTTGTTGTTGCATCCTGATATTGTGGCAAATTGTTCCACCTCAATCTACCAAGTTCAATCACTGCCCTTCACGATTCTGCTAAGGTTGCAGCTCTACCTCCTAGGCCCTGCCCTGTCTTCTTCCCCTCTTTGGTTCAACCCCAGAAGCAAGTATTTTTCAAATCCACATTTAGTGACCCTAGCTTGAGCCTATTGACTATCTCAAGTTGAATGAAGTTATATACCATAAGCTGTTTCATTTATTTATTTTTACTGATGGCCAAGTTTGTTTTTAAAAATTAAAATGGGAATAAGTTTGAGTCAAGCGTTACAAGGCATGTTCTTTAAGGATGTTTTGGGCCACCTAGTCCAAGCCCCTACAATGCAGGAATCTCAATTGAAGCATGCATGACAGGTGGCCATCAATATGCATTGAGTTTTCACAGGGGTCTTGTGTCCTCCATATGATGGTCAAGAGGACCTAATGAAGAGGCTGTGAGGCTTTGACACCAGTGCACCCCAACAGCAGTGCAACTTGAGTTCCCTCTCTGCCTACCCCTATGGGTGATTCTGCATGGCTATCTGCAGTGGTTTTGCCTAGGTGTAGGTTGATTGCTATAGGGGAAGGTTGAAACTTGGCACTGCCCTGGCTTGTGATGGGTATGCAATAAGGATAATCTCTTACTTTGGGTGATTTGTAAAGGAGGGAGAGAAAGAAGCCAGTTTATGGTATAAGAGCAGTTTATGGAATGTTGAGATGAAGCGCTGAGTAGGGTGAGTTGAGCCCCTTCTGAGCGATTGGTGGAAAAAGAAGTTAAAAAATAAAATGGAAGAGAGGGATAAAAACAAGTACTGAGGGTTAGTTATAGAGCAAAAACTTGCCTTGAAGTGAGCCTTAGAGCTGAAGACCCTCCTTCCTCCATTGTCTGCAGGATATATATGAATACAGTCATACCTCGGGTTACAGCCACTTCAGGTTGCGTTTTTTGGGGTTATGGACTGCCGAAACCCAGAAGTACCGGAATGGGTTATTTCTGGGTTTTGGCAGTTGCGCATGCACAGAAGCGCTAAATCACGCTTTGCACATGCGCAGAAGACCAAATCGCAACCCGCACATTCGCAGACGCGGGTTGCAAATGCTGCGGGTTGCGAACGTGCATCCCGCATGGATCACATTTGCAACCCGAGCGTCCACTGTAGGAGATTGGAGACTGCTCAAACTAGGAATCATCTGCCGACAGTCTGAAGTGATGCAGCCCGGCAAGTACTGCTTAGCTCTCAAAAGTGCCTCTTTCAACATATATACAAATTTAAATGATCCATGATCTCTGTAGTGTTCATTATTGTGATAACGGATGAACTCGCTTTGACCACAGATGATTTCATTTTTCATTATTCAAGTACAAGTCTCATGTGCTTCCCTTTACAGCAACTATAATATACATCAGTGACTCCAGAGTTTTCTGACCTGCAGATGAAGCTTCTACACCACATCCAGATAGTGACAGATATTTGCAGATGGTGGTGGGGATCTTCATACAATATTTACTGACCTCATAAAAACTTGTGTAGAATTCTTATGCTGTTGCAACCTGGTAGATTAAGGGTAAGAAAAAAACAATTATGAGACTTAAAAAAAAATCAAATATGGTATTCTCTTCCCAGTCTAAGCAACTGCCTCTAACATAACTCACTTCCAGTGCAGACACTCCTCCTAAACTGCCATTGATTCCAGTTGTAAAAGCCTTGGCAGTTTGCTGGGAGACAAATGTTCTTTTGCAGCAGATTCAGTCATAAATCAGGCATTTAACATCTGTGGTGACAGCATCTGAAGCAGACGTAATAGAAAGCATTGGTAGCATGATTCAAATTGTTTCCCTGCTCAAGGTTGCTGTGATTTGGGCACCGCAGTTGTCTAGCGCATACAGTAAATGCCTGTGCTTGTGCCCACCCCCGGTCTGTGTCCCTGTTGATGTGTGCAAATGCAGTTAGGGTGAAGACAGATGTAGCATTTTTTAAATGATCTCAACAACAGGCTCTTCATCTGCAGCGAGAACTTGGCTTTGCAGTTGTTGGCAGAAATGTAGGCACCAAGAAGTTGAATGCTGGATCAGCGCATGGATCAATCCCCAGCTTTGCCTCTTTTGCTGTGTGTCTGATTCATTAGACATATTTTCAAAGTAAAATACAGTGGTACCTCTGGTTACGTACTTAATTCGTTCCAGAGGTCCGTTCTTAACCTGAAACTGTTTTTAACCTGAAGCACCACTTTAGCTAATGGGGCCTCCTGCTGCCGCCGCACTGCCACTGCACGATTTCTGTTCTCATCCTGAAGCAAAGTTCTTAACCCAAGGTATTATTTCTGGGTTAGCGGAGTCTGTAAGCTGAAGCGTATGTAACCTGAAGTGTATGTAACCCGAGGTACCACTGTATGTTTATCCATGGTGCTAAAAGTGCAGGCATGAGCCTAGCGTTAAGCAGTTTAATAACTAATGTCTCACAGTGGCCAGGGAAATGTCTCCTAATGGATAGCAAAGATTAGCTGTTTTTTTCTGGGATGTTCTGAATCAGTTTGGGGAAGGTGACTCCCCGTGAAGCTCAAGAGGGACAGATTTGTATGTGTGAAAGAGCGGTAGCAATAGAAGCAGTTTGGAACAGAGAGTGAGGCCTGCTGCCCACCAGGAGTGCTTGTGCTCTTTGTCTCCACCTGTACTCTATTTGTGTGTGAATGTATGTAAAGTATCACGAAAACATCTAAGTTTCCAGTGATCTGTCCTCTAAAAGGAAGTAAGACCCAGGCAGTGGTAGCCTTGGATCTTCTCACAGCTCAGAAAGGTAGGGCGTGCTTTATAATATATGTGTTCATCCATAGCCTTATGAAAAGGGGGCGGGAAATTTAAGAAAAAAATTCACTGTGAATTGGTGTGTGTGTGTGTGTTGGTGAGATCACAGAAGCCAGCCTGTAGGTCCCCATCGTTGCTACAGAACTATCAGCATCCAAGAAATAAATAGAACCCAGAACTTTATTTTTCTAGACTTTAACCCAGGATTTGGTGGGGAAAGTATTTCTATTGAACATGTCACCTGAGAGCCTTAAAAAAATATTGCCAGAACAGGGGCAGAATAGTAAGTCCTACCTACTTGTGCCCAGGGATGACCTGGTGCCTTAATGTTTTTGCATGCAACCTATCTTCAGGACTTTGCTATAAATGAAACCAAATATTCAGAGAGCTGACCTCATTTTATTAGCATAACCCAAAGACTTCATGCAAAAGAAAATGTGCACCAATTTCCTGGATGAGCAGATAACCAAAGAAAATGACTTGAATTTAAATTATGTGAGCCAAAGCCATAGCAAAATGTGAAGCAAGGGAACTGTAGACAGACCCGTAGTCAAATACTAATCAGCCAGACAACTGCTGGCATAAAACTGAATCTGTAATTGTGGGGCAGCCTGTCGGTAATATTATAGGCTATCCTGTGGGAATAACAGAGACAAAGTTATCCTCTATTAAGACTCATTGATTTCAAATGGAAAGTTAAAACGTGTACTTCAATATCTCCTCTTGAAATCAATGGGTTTTAAAGATGCTTAACATTGGCTAGGCGATGTCCGTATTTTTATTTTACCATTTTTAACTAGCTGTTTTTCCCATGGAGATATATATAGTAAAAATGCTGAGAGGGATTTGTATTTATTTGCCTTAGATTAAGAGTGCATTGTAATTCCTATGGCAACTCTGCATGTGCTTGTCTTTCAGCAAGCCCCTTTGGAGTCAATGAAATTTACTTCTGAGTAGACATGCATAAGTTGAGACTGTCAGTTGTTGCGTTGCATGTGGAGGAGAGCTCAGTTTTAAATGCATCACATAAACCCTGTTAGCTTCACCGGAGACCCAGTAGACCATCAATCAATGCCATGTCTTTAAAGGGCACAGAAGTATTTATTACTCAGAAGAACCTACCTCGCGGTTAGAGATTCTTGCGGAATGTACATTGCTCACCCAGAACCCCACTCCCAAAATATCAATGGAGAAGGTAATGTGAAAACAAACCTTCACATTTGTCTGGGGTATATATCTCCTGGGTGGGTTGTTGAAGATAATCTCCTTCTGCAACATTACTTTGTGCTCGCCGTGTAAAGGTCACAGCAGGCATTAATGGTGCTTCTGTCTCACTTGATGGCTTGACACGGACTGAATAAAGCCATGATAAAGAGTTATTACAGGTTAGATCTGCCACAAGACTACCTTCTGCTTATGGTTAGTGCTGATTAGCTTAGAGAATTGACAAAATAAGCAGCAAATTATGAAGGCATAGGCTAAAATGACCTATATTGGGCCAGGAGGGGCCAGGATTGAGACATTTAAAGTGAAATATAAGTGATGCAGCTATAAATGCTGTGGTTTGCATTGCTATTTCACCTCTTGGTGCCTACGTGGTATTTTCCAAGTAGGTTGCTTATTTTTCTGGTATATTTGTTTGGGAGATCTTGTTCGGCAACCACTTTTAAAAATACTGAATTGATTCCCTTGTCTTATGTTGCAACCTTCTCGCTGCAAGTGGTCTTACTGACTGTTTTCATCCTCTTCAGAGGTGAGATTTGTACGCTTAAGTAGATAGGTAGTGAGTGTGCTTTGGGTGAGTATACTTGATCTGTTCTCTTTTGCATCTACTGATATTTGATTCAGTGGCTGATGCTTTTGTTTTGTTTTGTTTTCAGGTGTAATTGATCTGGCAACCAGATTGCATTACAGGGTGTTGAATGCTATTTGGCTAGCAGGATAGATAGCTTCCAGCTGTTGGAAGATGCCACTGCAATTGTGGCTTTGGTTTCACATTAATACTTAAAGAAACCAAAGTGTGGTTGTATGACAGCACTATAAAATAGTTAAGTAATTCTCTGGAACTGTCAACATTTGCTTCATTCATCCAGAAGCACAAATGTTGGTTATTCTGTCTTTCAATGCACAGAGAAAATGAATAGGAAGGGAAAAAGATGAAACTCTCATTCTGATGAGTGGCTCTTTATGGAAAGAAAATTCAAAAATCCTTTGAATCACATGAAGTGCAGCTCTCACATGGCTATCGGAGCATGTGATTATTTTCCTTTCTGTTTTCTGCATATTAGAGCTGCATTAATAACCTGAAAAATATAATTTGGGATCAGAATTTGAAATGAAAGGAACAGAATTTTTCGAAAGTGGGCTGCTTTGAAACTACAGGTGTGTTTGAGACTGCTGTAAGTAACCTGACCATTGCTTTTAATGCAGTTCCAGACCTAAAAGCTGAGAAAAGTCTGGCTTAGTCTCTGTAAATGGGGCTGTATGATTTTAGGTTATTGTTCCCTGCCTTGAATAAATGGACTGAGTGTGATTCTGGAAATCTCCATTCACTACCCCCACCCCACCTGCTATCAGTAGAGTCATGGCCTCTAAAGAAATAAGAACCTGTGGCCTGCCAGATCTTGCCGAACTACAATTCCTATCATCCTTGACGCTTGCCCATGCTGGCTGAGGCTAATGATAATGGAGTACAATGGCGTCTGAAGGGCTGCAGGCACCACCCCACCCTTGCACTTAGCGATCTGACCGAATGGTAAGAGGAAAGCTGAGGTAAATTCCAGAGAGGCAGGCCAAGCAGAAGAGGAAAGAGGAGCAAGAGGAGCAGATAGTTGGACTCTCAGAATGAGGAACCAGGGGAGTGCTTATGGGTTAGTGATCAAGGAAGGAGTGAAGCATGGATCAGAGCTTGTGAGCACCATGTAGTTGGTACTTTGTTATGCAGGCCAAAGCCTAGTTCTCATTGAGGTTGTGGGCCTGCATCGAGGATATACCTATTCAGACCTCAGGTGGGGCTTGGGGTTGCATTGCGGAACGTTCCTCTGTACATTAAAAGAAACCCCTGTGCTTGGGAAACTAGGCATTGGGGAGAAGAGACGAGTGTTGACCTGTTAACAATCTCCATTCTTCAATCAAGTGAAAGTGTACATTGGAGGCAGAGGCTCGTAAGGCCTCAGTTCACTTCCAATTTTCACTGGAGCAAGTTGCTTGCTAGGAGCTGTCTATAGTGCTAAAATCAAGAACCTGTCTTGCTAATGTGCCTGGTTGATACCAGAACCCATGAGAAATGTAGGTGAAACAACAGAGAAACAGGGTGTTACTGGTAGATGTTAAACGTGTGTTGCGCCAGATTGCTGGGAATATTCGTTTTGATTTGAGCAGTGCGAAGGTTTGGCAGGCAGTTGTTTTTTCTAACACCCAGTGAGGTTTGTTTCTCTCATTCTTTGTCTCTGTGGGTTGCTAGCAACTTTTTAAAAACAGCATTATTCTAGATGTAGAAAAAGATTCAGGGATTTCCAGCTGCCCACCAGAACTGAATCTGTGGTTGCCACTGAGGACTTGGCAGCTGTATTCTTAGATTCTCATGCAAGCATAAATATAAGCAAACCCAATAGTTTGAATAGTATAGCTCCAGAGAACATAGGGAGGTTATGTGTCGTGGTGCAATATGACATGATGCAAATCAGTAACTTGAAGAATAAAATGGCATTCCTGCTCCAGGATCACCAAGGAGCTACAAATGCAAGATGACAGACGCAACCTTTTCAGTTTTGTCTGTGAAATCGTTTGTTGTGACACACCAAAGAGAAGCTGGAAGTGTGCCTTGATGCTCTTGTACCTTTCTTCAAGAGTTTAAAGCAATGCACACCCCACCTGCATTTTCCCCGTAGCCCAGGACCCACACATGTCACTAACCAAGTGCAATATTCAGCCCGTATGTTAACTAGATTGAAGAAAGTGACTTCGTTGTAGTGCAGGAATTAGAAACATTTTTTCAGATCAAGGGTCAAATACTCTCCTGGACAGCCTTTCCAGGCCACATTCCACTGGTGTGGGGGTCATAGGGGAAAGTGGGTGGAACAATGAATATGACTCACACCTTTGTATAATAAGCCACATTTAAACCACACAGAATCAGTACGTTTTGTACACGTATACATCTTCAGCCCAGGTAGGCAAGAGGTATCATTATAATTAAATGACCCATTCCAGCAAGGTGAAAATATTCCAGGAGGGTGGGGAGCAGGCTTGGCAAGGTGTGGAGTGAACTGGCGAGATCACACGAGGGCTGGATGCATGACAGCTTTGGAAATTACACTGAGAGAGGTGCAAATTTCTTCTTCCACTATTAAACGGGAAGCATAAAAAAATGCATGTACAAGAAACTTCTGAAATTACATTAGAATGCCCAAAAAGAGAGAGGGTTGAGGAAGGAGGGAATGAGTCATGCACTTCTTTAATGAAAACTTTCCCTGGTGCTTGTGCAATAAACAGTTCACAGCCTTACATATTTTTCCTCTTTCAATAGCAGTTCCTTTACTTTAGGGGGAAAGAACCTTGAATTTATTTGTTCAGATTTGACCCTGACAGTGAAAGAATGAGCTCCAGGAAACCTGTGTCCCTGAACGAAGGGACGAGCCCTTGAGAGACCATGGCCCCTGCATAAATCATGTTTTCATTCTTCCTCGAGGGATTTCACCTCTGCTGCCCTCCCCTTCAGTTCTTTGTATGCCTAATGCAGTGAGCTTTCATGCTCAGTTGTAAATGCCACCGCGGAAGATGCTCAAGACAAGAATTATCCGTAAAGCCTTTGTGTCTAGCGTGGTGCCTTGAAATTCCTTTAAAAGCTAATGTTAGAAGAGAGCTTCCACAAGAATAACAATGACAGCAACAATGGCAGCATATCAGTCAGGCATGGGGCATGTCATCATAGCAGCCCATGGCTTTGAAGGCCTTTGAAGAGCACGGGTTGCTGTAACACCTCTGGCTGTGCTGCCTCACTGCAAGGAGCTTGGGTGCAAGCCCATCCACATGGAAGTCCCTTGGGGGGCCAAGGACAGGATCGGTTGTGCTTCTGTAGAAATTCCTCCAACAATTCACAGCCAGGAATAGGGCTGGGCAAGATCTGGTTCTCAACATCATGATATATCCCAAGCTAACCATCGCAATATGGCAATACATCATGATGTCAAGGTCCTGGGATGTGGAGGGAGGGAGGGGGTGGGCAGGAGGAGCGATCGCAACTGCGCTCTGGCAGGTCCTTCCCAGTGAGGGAGTGAGCAGGCAAGAGTAGGGCTAGCCCCTCACAGCTGTTCCCAGCGATTTGTCCGGCATGCCCTTCCCAGTGATGGCCCCTTGCTGGACATGAATGCTCTGTTTTAAAGCTCCCTCTGGAGAAACAGTTATCGCAATCTGAACTTCAGGTCTGTTTCAGGTGATTTATTTATTTAGTATTGTTTTTATTAAGGATTTATTGGGTTACAATAGTATAAACTTCGTCTCTGTTTTCAGATCATAAAGATATTTCTTTGGGTCGGTTATATTCAATGTGAGACTTTTGTGTTGTATGCCGTATAAGGTTGGGGGGAAAGAGGTGGGGAGAGAGAGTAGGAGAGGGGGAAGAGAAAGGGGGATAGTAAACTTTCATTGTTCTACATAGTTTATGTTTATATACTGCCCACCCCTAGCCAGGAGTATAAAAAAATTAAGGACCATGTCCCCAATTCAAAGTACTGTGCTATGTGTGAGAGCAACAAATGCCTGTTGTTATGACAGAGGAGGTGTGTTCGTGGTATGTCACAACATATTTCAGGGTTCTGTGCACATGAAGAGGCCTTGTAAACTACTTTAGGACTAGGAAGACAAAAGCCACCCAGTGCCAGGAATGGAGGGCAGATTTTGACAACAAATGCTTCAGTGGGGATATCACCAGGGCTTTTTTTCAGCTGGAACTTACCAAAACTTAGTTCTGGCACCTTTCAGGTGGGCGCCATTGCCATTCTAAGAGAACAAGGGAGATGTTCATGGTGAGTTCTGGCATGTCTTTTTCTAGAAAAATAGCACTGGATATGACTGAGGGCTCATCCAGACATACTTTTGTACTGCACTTTCCAGGTACAGGTCCGCACTTTAAAGCTCTGTGTCCCAATATGTTGTGTTTTCTGTCCTGGTGCTTTCCTCAGAAAAGCCCATGCTTTACTGCTAAATTGGAGCAAATGGCAATCCGTGAAAAACCTGGTTGCAGTTTGCTCCGATTCAGTGGTAAAATGTCGGTTTTCTTGGGGAAAGCGCCTGGACCCAAAAACCGCCCTTCTCAGATACAGAACTTTAAAGCCTGGCCCTGTGCCTAGAAAAACAGCACAAAAGAAATCTGGTTGAGTCTTAATTGAGGGCTGAGCTTGTTCCCAGTGACTCCTGCCACAGAGGACCAAGGCTGCTTCTTTCCCTGTAGCCCAACGTCTGTGTAGTCCCACCCTGGTTATGTTTTTTCTGTGTAATGGACCGTCAGCAACAAGCTATTGTATAGAGAGAGAGACCCAAAAGAAGAAGTGGATCCTACTATTACCAAACCAGAAGGAGGGAGGCTGATCTGGGGGACAGGGATGGGGGAGGAACCACCATTATATTCTTTGAAGTATTTTTCAGTGCTATCTTTAAGTTATGGGGAGAAATTCCAGCTACTCAATTACCTTTTTTTTTTGCATTCATTGCAGATCAAAACGTCCTGCTCCAGTTCCTACAGCCACCCCAAGAATTGACTCTCCAATGCCTGTGATCCCTCATCAAAAGGTAGGTGCTCTGGAAAACTCCTGCGGCTCATCACACCAGATATTTCAGATGTGTACCTTTCTGCTTCTCTTTGGCAGCAACCTGATACAAGGCCATTTCCCCTGCCGCACAATGATTCATTCGCACCCCGTCTGCGATAGAGAATGAGGTGGTAGCAGTTATTCCATAATAAGCAATTTGGAATAAAAACTGTGATGTTGTGTATGCACTTCATAAGCCTGGTGGAGATTAGAGCTCAAGTGGCAGTGAAGACCATGGAGGCAGATCAAACAGACCAGTTGCGGGAGGGGAGCTGTTTTACAAGATGAACTGTAAAGAATGAGCAAGCACATACTGAGATACCTCAGAATCAGTCAAAGCCAGTAAGATAACTTCTTTTCTACACTGAGTTATGTGTGTGTGTTTACTCCCCATCTTCCATCCCCACAACCTATGCCAATTCATTACTTTCTTCATAGAAGCTGTTCAAGTTCAACTGTATGCACAGCACATAGGACTCCCTCTATGCAGTTAGGGTTCAAATAGCCTACCTGGGTGCAGGTTTGCAACCTTACATGATTACCCTCCTGAAGAAACTAAGCAAGCTTGCAGTCCTAACATTGAGAAAGAAGACTATGGACACCTTGGCCTAAAGTGGCAGCTATTACCAGAATAGATCTATCAGCTCCAGCTTAGGTACATTGGTTGAGCAATTGCCCGTAGGACCAGTGACCTCTGAAGATTTGACATCTGATTGTATTCTAGATAGCAGCCTTTATCATGCTGCCTCAGGGACCTTGCCAGTAAAAGATGGGATAAAAAAAAAGTTTCAGATAAATAAATGTTACATTTGAGCTCATTATTCCGGTTACCAGTTGCAACAGAATGCTGCGGCTCTGCTGTTTGATTTGCAAAGAGTGTTTGAGCCCTCGCTCTAGAAATACAAATTTTTGACGTTATCATTGGCATCCCAGGATCAAGTAAGGTCAAAGGTCTGTGTGAAGTCTTAAATGTTTCTCTCTCCTGGACACCTTTTAGAATGTTCATTTGTAGTCCATAACAGAAAAAGTAGGTCAGTTTGCAGTTCTCTGGCCAAAAATGGCAGGTTTCCCCCATGCTTCACTGTGGGGGAACCAGTACATGTTATTTAAGATTGGACCAGTGCCGATTGCTTGCTGGGCCCACCCTATGGAGAGCTGCTTTAGGTTAACCTTTGCAAAGCTGGCTCTGCTACCTTGTGGCTGGTTCCCATGCTACAAGCTGTAATATCTAAGTCCTTTACTCATGTGGCCCAGGTGGTGCATGTAGGATGCAGGGCTACATCCAATGAGGGGGGTGCAGGGGGCTTTGACCCTGCCCTAGGAAGGCCCCATAGCATTCTAAATGAGGGGGAAGTAGCAGAGGTGCAAGTGGCAAGGCCTTGAGGGACCTCACAAATTGGGAGGATGCTACAATGCTACCTGGATTACAGCACAGGTGAATTCAGGGACACCTGACCTTCAGCAGCAGCTCAGCCCCACTAATTTAGGGCTTATCCAAGCTTGCCCTTGCCACACCCTTTTCCCCATGGAAACCCGATTTATACTGATGAATTGGAGCAAACGTCAATCGGGATTTCTCCGGATTGACATTTGCTCCGATTTATCACTAAAGAGCTGGTTTTCCTGGAGGAAGTGGTGGGGCAAGCACAAAACCATTCAGACTCATGCCTAGAAAGCACAGGACAAGCAGGAAACCTGTCTTCTGGATAGCTCAGTTGATTAGAGTGTGGTGCTGATAATGCCAAGCTCACAGGTTCGATCCCCATAAGGGGCAGCTGCATATTCCTGCATTGCAGGGAATTGGACCAGATGATCCTCAAGGCTCTTTCTAATGCTACTATTCAATAATTCTATGATTCCTGCATTGCAGAGGGTTGGACTGGATGACCCTTGGGGTTCCTTCCAGCTCTACAATTCTATGAATCCAGCACAAGTCTGGAGCCCTAAGTGTGATGCTGTTCATACCATTACCATCAGTTCTGCATCTCTGTGGGAGCCATGGGAGGGCAACAAGCATGTCACAGGAATAACACAAATCCCTTCAGAAAGCCTGCTCAGCAAACTCTTACTGATCAAGTACCTCACGTGTGAGTCCTAGCATCTCTAAATAAAGGGCTTTGTGGAACAGGTTTGGATAAGAGCTTTGCTGAGTTGCAACCAAGAACCTCTGGATGTTAGGGTTGATATTGCTACCAGGCTGCTTCAGATTTCGAAGCAAGTGCCAAGAGAGGAGGCATAAGTGACTGTCCCTAAACTTCCAAATCATGTCCCTAAGGAGGACACGGGTGGAGGGCTGCATTTTTGTTGCACGGTGAGAGCCAGTTCATACTGCACCTGTTATGGCTGAGTCTGGACATTTAAGGGCTTGTGCAAGTGGCCTGCCTACAAGAGCAGCATAACATCAGTGCAAGGATCGCAGAGTCATTCTCCTGGACAGGGGTTCCCAGTCACAATGTACCACACAGCTTAAGGAAGCTGATCTGTGGGCTTTTGCCAATTCACTCCCCCAATGTTACACTGCTCATGGGAATAGATCATTAGAGTAAGCAGCTAAATGTACGAACTGTAGCTGGCTCAGGTATCTGTGCATAAAACATTGCTAGGTATAAGCCATTTCATCATAGATTTCTTTTTCTGTCTCCCTCCCCAAGATTATATATTTGGGGGGGGAGTGCACTTTCACTCTGTTAAAAAATATAAAAAGAGTGCAGTCAGGGGATGCAATGTGTGTGTGTGTGTGTGTGTGTGTGTGTGTGTTTCCAGTTATGTCCTACGTGGCATCACTGGGAAAGATTAGACTCCTGCTTCCTGAATTCTCCATTCATCACAATGTTGCTAGAAGCCACAGAATGAAAGACCAACTCCATCTCTGCCATGAAATAAGGTATTCTAGCAAGATGACAGTAATATGTCTCCAGGGATGATGCTCAGGATAACAGCCTCCTCTTCTGGCCACAAGAAAAGTTACAGTAGGTTTGCCATGGAAAAAATAATGCTCGTTTTCGTAACCCCTAAGGCCACACAGGGACAGCCAGGGAGACGGAGAAGAGAAAGCTACACAGAGGGAACAAAGCTCAGTGGGAGAGCCCACGTTTCACATGCCAAAGCCTCAGGTTTAATTCTTGGCATCTCCATTTAAAAAGAGCAGGTGACAGGTGGAGCAGGTGGCAGGCTATAGAGACCTGCTGCCAGACAGATTAGACAGTATTCACCAGGTTGGCACCATCTGTCTGTCTCAAGATACATTGGGTGCACCTCCGGGGTGAAGTCAAACGGCTGTGTTAGCAGCACCAAAGTGATCTCCCGGGCCAGAAGCCTGGGCAGTGTATATGGAGGTCCTGGGCTAGCCAGATGACAGAACCCCACCTCTCATCCTCGCTGAGGTGGTCCAAAGGAAAGCAGAGCAATACCTTTGGCACCAGCTTGGCTGCAGGAGTTGCTGCAAGGAGGCGTACAAGATGCCATCCAACTGTCTTAGGAACTCCATTCCAGATTTGTGTCCTTATTCCTTAGCCTTTTCTCCTCCTCCTGAAGATATCCACAAGGCAGCGAAGGTTGAGGATCAGAATTTTCCTTCTTGCCTAGTCATGTATCTCTAGTTTGAAATGAAATAGTTACCAAAGAATTTGTGCCCTTGACTGGACGCAAAAAAAATTTTTAGTTTGTAACACACACTCCTTGTGATTTTGTGCAACACATACAAACCAACAGATTATTGGTTACTAGTACTCAGAGATGCTCTAGCCATTTTCTGTGTTCCTGGGTAATACGGTAAGCATCATAGGTGGAAAAGCCTTTAAATGTGAACCAAAGGGGACAATTACCAGCACCAGTAGCAAAAAACCCCCAAAACAAAACTATTGCTGGCAATTACCATTTCACGCACACCCATGAAGTCCGTTTGGAACATCTTACATAGCATCATTCCCAAATCGCTTGTGGGTAAGAGGAATGGCGGAAGCGACAGGGAAGAGCTTTCAGAAAATTGGCAGAGACCGCAAAAGCAGAAAGGAAGGGAGAGCAATTTCTATACACCTGTGCTTTGTGAAAACAGTGAGCACTTGCGTACTGTTGAAAAAGTCATTGTGCTACAGTATTGTGTGTTGTCATCGAATGTTCCCAGATCAAAGGTAATCAGTGGTGAAATTGGAGTGATGTGCTTCAGAATAGTTGCTTTGGATTCTAGGAGCCACTTGTTTGATCCCTGTCTATCAATACACTTTCTCCTTTGAATTCAAGTTTTGGTCCTGCCAGGAGAATGTTGGCGTTGTGTTGGCTTTTTCAAACATCTCAGTCTTTTCTCTTTATTCTGCATTTTGACCAAATTAGCAGGAAATCAATAATGGAAAGGATATCTGACAGCAGCCTAATTTCTTCCTGTTTAGTCGGGCGGGGGGGGGGTTAACATGAAGTGGAGATTCTTTGGCTGTACATGGCTATGTTCCACTTTTCCAAATGCAAAGTGTACAGAGAGATTGTCTATTAATAGAATCTTCTTTACAGCCTATTTTGCTAACCACATTGCACGACCTTTATTAGCATGAATTTCTGCCTCTGCTGGCAGTGGCCCTTAATTTTGAGACTAATCATATGTGGCATGATTGTTGAAATATTAGCCCTCCCATATCTACATAACAACATTGATATAGGTATGTGCATATGTTGTAGGTGTAGTTAGATGCCATCCGAAAAGCGAAATTTATCTAAGAACCGCATATCCTTTCTGTAAGAACAAATGGGCAGTTTAACCATGTATGGTAACTAATATCAGCAGTTGTTCAGATGAGAAGCTTTATTGACATGCATCTTGAATTGAGAAACATGCTGCTTTGGGAAGAGATGTGGTTAATATTTTCGCTTGACTAATGGCAAGGCTATGAAGGTTGCATACATCTATTCTGTTGCAAATGTCTGATATGTAGGGTTGCCAACCAGACAGCTCTTACTTGATGCATAATACTATGTGTTTCTGTCAAGCAATTGCTATTGGCATCTGAAAAACCAGAAATCTCCAAATTTCACCAGAATCTGTCCTAAAACCACCTGGCTTCACTTCGGATATGTAAGATTCTGTCCCTGACATGTTGGTTTCCAGAAGGAGAATATTATTTTTTTAAAGTCAGAGGTTGGCAACCTTGCAGATATGTGTAGAATTCCAGAGCTGTAGACTTTTTCTTTTTGCATGTGTTCTATGATTGCTTTTCTTTCTTTCTTTCTTTCTTTCTTTCTTTCTTTCTTTCTTTCTTTCTTTCTTTCTTTCGCCTGCATGTTTGCTTCTACAGGATACTGTTCTGGAAGTCAATGGCAACCGAGCAAGCGTCAATCCTCTAAGTAGCACATCGGCTGGGTCCATGAGTAGCATTTTAGCAAGCAATGGAGCATATTCAGGCTACCTCAGCAAACAAGAGATGAGCCTGTCACATAGTTCCTCCTTCTTAAAGACTGTCAACATTAGATCTTCAGTGTCTTCTCAGTCTGTGGCATCTGACCTTTCGCCAGCAAAAAGTGACCTAGGTTCCAAAACAAGCTCAGCGATCACAGATGGCAATAGCCCTAAACACCAGCTAAGCCCGGCAAGGCAATATAACAACCCCATTGGCCTTTACTCAGCAGAAACTCTAAGGGAAATGGCTGAGATGCATAAGTTAAGTCTCACACGAAGGGCTTCAGAAGGTGGACTTCTTAGATGGTATGTAAATGTAATAAACTTGTTTTCTGATCATGCATTCTAGATAGTTTGGTGAATGGACCAATTTCTATACACAGCTCATTGGAAGCATTCTGGGTAGTGAGTGTGCATTTGTCTTGAATCCATCATTAAACCTAGTACATAATAGCTCACCTTTCATAGTCCACCTAAACCAATAGTAGCCAGCCAGGTGCCTTTGAGAAGCTCACAAGCAGGGTATGATGGTTACAGAGATTCCTTTTTTGTCCTAAACATCTGGTAATGAGTGACATGACTACTACTGAAAACTAGCCAACTTTTCTAAATGATTTCCTGAAAAATAGATCCTTGAAGTCACTGTTCTTTAAATAACCATTGGGCTTTTGAATTACGATGTTGTTTGGCTTGTGCCTAGTGTCATACAACATAAAATGACTACGGTAGGTACTATAGGATCTATAGAGCATCTACAAAGTACAGAGAATTTAAATTCACTCTCCCCCTTGTCCATCACAGTGAACAACTTCCAATGGCATTAAATGGAGTTTGAGGAATAATTAGTAGGATCCTCTGATTTTTTTCCCAAATCTTGTGTCTCAAAACTCAGGCTTTTGCTCACTCAGATGTGTTTTCAAATCAGAAGAGAGTGAGGAGTCTGTGGGGAAATGATAGGGAAACTCAGTAGAAATTATTCAAGAAGCACCAGCATTTTAGAGGGGGTAAAATGAAGAGTAATCAATTGTTTCCATCTGGACAGAGCATCAGTTCGTTAATACTTTAATAGCCATAAATATCTAAGATAATCCTCTTTATATCTGGATTTCCATTCAACGGCACTTTTAATCCTAGGTGACACACAATTAGCAATCGAATCACAGTGACCTCTTTAGAACTGCTCTGGTATGAAATTGATGTCGCATCAGAAACTGGTCCATTTTCTTGCTGATTTAGTTAAACAAAAAGCTTTGACCTAAACTGGTTTTATTTCCTTAGTGTGAAAGGATTCACCATCAACCTTACTGTGGATTTCCAAAAGCATTAAAGAGCAGGTTTTTGCAGTTGGAGAGAGCAAGCGCTCAGGCACAGACCAGAAAAGAGTGGGTGTGTGCCAAGAAAGCACAGAGAAAAATCAGGGTGGATGAGCCCTAAGCTAGTATGTGTGTAGAGAGACAAATAAAAGAAAGAGATCGACCCATATTGCGCTTCCTCTTTAACAATCTCCATGAGTACGAACATGACGCCTAGCTCTTCATGAGCACATTCACATCCCTGATGCCTGTTGACAGTGATAGTCCATGTCTGGCATGAATATGCTCCCCGACAACTCCCACGTCATTATCAAATTTAATGTGTCCTCCTTTAATTCATCCCATAATAGAGGCTTGCCTTTAGGAGGGAGCACTGTTTCCATAGTTATAAAATTCCACCCATGTCACAGATTGACTCTGCCATTCAACACAAGTGTTTCTGTGCCAGGTCTGTGCAGCTGTGAAAGTGTAGCATTCAATGGTCATTCCATTTGTAGGCCTCTTTGGATGAGATCAATGGGGATGTGATGAGAAAATCTTGTTTAGTGGTCAGTGATCGGTATATTAGATTCTGTGGCAATACGAGCTCTACAGAAAGGCTCTTGTCCTGTTTTGGACCTGGCAGTGCTCATCTTTTGCATAAGCAAAAGTTGTCTTACGTTCTATTATTTTAAACTACTGCAAATGAATTCACAGACAGTCTATTGCTATACTGATGTCCATTACTTCCCCTCTCCCTTTCCCAGTCCACTGGGAAACCCAACAGGGGAGGTGGGGCCAACAAAGAGAGTGTTTCAAGCCCTCTTGTCACATGGCAAATCTCAGTGGAAAATATTTGGATGTCACAAAAGCTGACAATATACAAATGAAATGGAATGAGTGCACCAAATTGGCTGGAGGGGCAGGGGTAGAAAATGGACCTGCATGGAGGTCTCATTTTCAAACACAAGTTTGGGAACCAGTGCAAGACCTCAAGTTCATACACCTTTAAGAGTTGCATAGAATGGAACATTCCACCAGGTGTGGTGGTTCCTGACAAGCTTCTCTCTTCTTCATCTGTTAAAGATACAGGAGCCCTCTCAAGGTCTGGGCTGCCATCTTTGCTTCGCAGGGTTCATGACCAATTTCATTAGGCGATGTTAGATGTGGTCTGTCAGTTGTCCATTTTCATGACTGCTGGTATGTGAAGAGTTTGCGTTCTGCCTTTGATGTGTTTTGAAAGTTCAATCAGATACTGTGGAAGAGTTAGTTCCCCTCTTATTCAAGGGGTATATCACTAAAGGCTTATGCCGTACTTTAAAATGTTGTTTTACGTGCATGGGCATAGCTTAGAGGATTAGTATAGCCAACAGCATCCACTTCAGAAAATGATACTATTACACCGTGTTTCTCAGTAAGCAGATGCCCAGCTGTCCTGCACATTCCTAAAATGGATATAGAATCACTGATCTGCTTACTGACTACAACTTGTTCCTAATATATCTCAGTGAGTTTCTGTAACAGGCAGATATATTTGGATTAAAGCACAGTTTACTAAGCCAGTGGGAGAATATTCTTGAGTGAGAGAAACTGAAGGGCAGGAAACAAGATGGAGTGGGAAACTTTTAATTATCCTGATGTGAAAACCTGTATTGGCAGCCAGTGTTTTCCCCCTTCCTTTTCTCCCTCCCCCATTAAAACTTGGACAGCAAGCAGTGGAGTAAACAGTACATCTATGTATTCATACTATGCAACTTCGCCTTTCTTTTAAGAAATCTCCATGTCTGCCACCAGACCCCTGTTGTCCATTAAAGAGAAGTGTGCAAGACAATCACAGCAACCTGATCCCCTGGATCCACAGGAAAATCCCTTCCCTCATTAACTTTGTCAGCTACCAGAAGAATCGTGGATTGAGTCTTGCTAGCGGCAACTTGAACGGCTTGCTAAGAAGACTCCCTTCTCTGATAAATTAAAAACATAAACCTGAGTTTCTTCCTCAACCAGATCTGGGCCTTTTAAAGGGGGCGGGGAGTAACAAAAATAAATCTAGGAACAGTGCTCCAGCCTGGTTCCCCTCTCAGGACAGCGGGAACAGCCTTCCATTACACCCTGCCAAGATTAGCTCCCAAAGCGGCTTACAATTCATATTCACGCAAGGTCTAACAGGGATCTGTGGGGCATATCTGGCAGACTGCTTGATCCTTGAAAATTGATGAGATGGTCAAGGTTCTAGGTTGTTCCTTGCAGAATAAGTTTCAGATCGACTCAAGGGCCTGGCTGAAGGACGGTGCCAGTCCACAAGTGCTTCTCCTCCCAAATTGCACTTGAGGCGACATCATTATTATCTGTGCACCTGCATTTTCTTTAAGTGTGCAGTTAAAATGTGGCAGGAGTAAGTGGAACAAAAACATTGTTGCAAAAACACCTGTGTCTCATAAGTGCATTTGTCAAAGAGCTGGAATTAGCTGCAGCTCCCTACTGAGCATAAATGCAGTGGAAAGACCCATTTGCTGCTATGTAATGTGTGAAATGGTCCTAAGAACTGAGCTGCATAAAACATTAATAAGACAACATTCATTCCTGGAGCTAACCCAATGTTGGCCTACATCAGTGGATAGCAGGTGACATATTAATCCTATCAGTCACCAGAATCTCTTGAGTTGGTCACCAAGCTTCCAACTGTAGGTATTCATTGGATTCTTTGGAACCATTGTAATCTGGCTTCCAGCCTGGTTTTGCAACTGAAGCTGACTTGGTCACCCTGGTGGACCTACACTATGAGATGCTCAGAGGGAGTGCTGTCCTGTTGCATCTCCTGGACCTCCCAGCAGTGTCTGATACAATCAGCCATGGCATCCTTCCTAAGCTGTTTGGTGGGGATAGGTTTGTGGAACGCTGTTCTTCAGTGGTTCCATTCATTCATGGAGAGGCTCTCCCAGAAAGTGATGTTGGGAGACTGCTGTTTCATCTCATAGCCTTTGACCTGTGGAGTGCCCCAGAGTTCCATCTTGTTTTCCATACTTTCAACCCCTATATGAAACTAATGGGATGTCATCTAGAAATTTGAGCGGAGGGGTCGTCAATGTGTGGGTGACACACAACTCTTGCCATAATCTAATACCAGTGTGGCAATAAAAGTGATAGGTCAGTGTTCAGAAATGGGTGGCTAAACAAGCTAAAGCTTAATCCAGATAAGACGTTATGTTGGTTAGGAATTCTTGCAATTTGGGAGAGTTTGATGCAGATGGAGTTGCACTGACCCTGAAGGAGCATGCATACACACACACACACACACACACACACACACACATACACAGCTAGGAGGATCTCTTGGATCCAACACTTTCTCTTGATTCCCTAGTTACCAGGAGTGCCTAGTGTCTTCCCACCACAGTGGAGATTGCAAGTGTAACTGCTATAATTTTTCCCATAGGTCCTATGAGGTCAATAGAAACCATTCATTTATATAGGAGAAAGAAAACAAGGTGCATTCTGGAATCCCTGTGGACAGGTTTTGCCCCCTCTCAACTGTGTTCCAGACCAAAACGCATTTACTTTAACCTGCAAAGCTCAGTGGGAGTCACTGAGAACTGAATTGGCCTCTCGCTTCAGAGCTTTGTCATGATTTCCATGGTGGTGGTGTGACAGAACCCTGGGAAGGAGGGTTTATGACATGTGCATCTTCTTGATATTTGCTTTGGATGTTCTTGGTCAAGCAAGATGTCAATACACTAGCAGTAGAAAAGGTTGAGAAAGAATGGTGCTTGATCCCAGAGTGCTTAGCACTGTGGAGGTGAGGCATTATCTCTTTGATGCATCTGCGTAGTATCTACTGTGTTCACATGGGTTGCTGTTGTTATCTAATTGTCACTTTCCAAAGCGACTTTCAAAAGTTTGCTTTCTTGCCCTTGCATGCCAAGCAGTATGCCAAGCAATGTTACAGTAATAAAAACTTGGTGTTCATGTTCAGGCAAAATGTCACAGTACCTCCATAAATCCTGGTGGATAAACTGTAATCCTTACATTTTCCCTCTGTTAATCACATTGGGAGGTTTGGGACATAACAGCTGCTTTCTGTTCCTATTTGTAGAGGAATTTGCAAAAGCCTTATAAAGCCTGGTTAATACTTACTAGCCTCATGCTCTTTTTATTTTATTTTAAATCTGTTGGTCTGATTTCCCCTCCTTTTGTCTTTCTCTTCCCTCCCAGGTCATAGCGAACACTGCTGCCAAGTTAGTATTAAACAGTGTGCCAGTGTTACATGTTTGACTATGTCCCCACTTCCTGGGGTAGCATGAACCTGTTTGTTCCTGCTGTGTGCGTGTGCTTGCAAGTGGGATGCACATTACAAGAGCTCAGTGGTGTGGAAGGCATAAAATGGCACTAGTGTGTTCTACTGGTAGTTCCGTTCTAGGAATATTCCGCCTCCTTACATAGTATTATGGTGCCACTGCAAATGCATTACTTTGTCTGGAATGGCTTTATTTATTTATTTTGCATCCACTCAAAAGGTTTGCCACAAGACCTCTCTGTTCCTGTTGTGGCTCCCAGAGGATCTTCATGTACTGGCCACAAAGTCTGATAACTAGTATAGAGTAGGAGTGAGTGGATGGCAGTGGCTTTTCCTTTTCTGGGAGCATGGCATGGCTAGGCTGGAAGGCTTACTAGCTACAGATGCCTGTGGTGGCTGTTGAAACCAGTGTGTGGAGGCTTCTTGCCGTGAAATACTTTGCTAAGAGGTTCAAACCATTTGAAGTCAAATGTTACTATAAATGTACATTTTAGTTTGTGACGCATGTTAGTTAATGTGTTCATGTCATGGCAGGTTTCTGTTCCCTCGAAGTATCTGTGCATGTACTGTGTTGTTTGAATCCTGGTATCTGTTTTATAACTGTCCCTCCGTAGTTCATCAAAATACATTCCCCAAAGGCTCCCACCCCTTTGATAGCTCTGAGGGAGATAAACATCCCACAGGTCAGGCGCCGTTTCTCCTGTCAAACTGCTGCCGCGACAGGAACATCTACATCAGTCGAGTATTGTTCTGCTTCAGAGCTTTTAAAAAGACAGTCTTGTCCCTCTTGCAATCCAGCAGTTACGTACAACTGGTTTTGTATTAACTATTTCTGCATGGCAGACTTTCAACAAAGGTATCTTATAAAATATCATTTTATCATTTGAGAAATAAAGAAAGGGGGGGGGGAGCTTCTGATACCATGACCTAGCAAGAGTTGCATCAATAGCCTGTTAAGGCTGTAATCCTATGTATGTTTACCAGGGAGCAAACCCACATTGATTCTATTTCTGAGTCAACTTCAATAGGACTGGGCTTCAGGAACAATAACAAATTGGGAGATTTTCTGTCCCTAACTTGACATTCATGCCCCCAGAAGCAGTGGTGTGGGTTTTCTAGGAAATTATTGAAAAAATTCCATATGGCCATATGCATCAGAAAGAAAATCTGATATCTGATGCCCCTAGAGCAGGAGTGAGTGAGTAACCTCAAGCCCAAGGACGGCTCTCTCTGCCTCTCTGCCTGACCTTTGGGCCTCACCCCCAGGCTGCGTCATAGGATGTGTCCATTTCAAGGACACATTCCAGCCGCCTTGAGTGCTTTTGTCAGGCTGAAATGTGTCCTTGGCCTGTGATAATCCCCCTGGCTTGCCAGAGTGAAGGTGTGAGAGACAGAGATGTGTGTATAAACCACTGACTTTTATGTGGCCACTGTACAAGGGACAGCCCCAGCAAGCATGGCCAGTGGGAAGGGATCATGGGAGTTGCAGCTCAGCCACATCTGGATGGCCAGATATTCCCTACACTTGTATTATAGAGGCTTTTCCCAACAGCTGTCACAGTGCCAGTGGGTGCCCTATCTGAGGGAAGAAAGATACTTTCTCAGAATTAAAACATTGTGCTTTTAATGGTGGGATATTGTAGCATTTCTTCCACAAAAGCAGGAGCTATCGACAGGTCATCCATTCTCTGGAATAGCTGCAAGTCCTGCCCTTTTTTGCCGTGGTATTTCAAGTCCATTCTGTCCAATCAAAAGCTTTCTCTACTTGTGCAAGATGTCCTTGAATGCTCCTCTGTGCACGCACCTCCTTCCCTCCCTTTCCACCACCGCTTCCTTGCCCCTTTTCTTCTTTCTTTCCTCACTTTCTGTAACCTCACTCTTCCCCCATCCCAGCACAGAGTACGTGGAGCGCTTCAACCCCAACGTCCTGAAGGATTCTGCTCTGTCTACGCACAAACCCATTGAGGTGAAAGGGCCTGGTGGCAAGGCCACCATCATTCACGCCCAGTATAACACCCCAATAAGCATGTATTCTCAAGATGCTATCATGGATGCCATTGCAGGCCAGGCCCAGGCGCAAGGTGGTGAACTTGCTGGGTAAGAGAACTTCCTTTGTGTGCCCCGGTTCCTCCCTGCATGCTACACTGCCCTCTCTTTCATTTTGAGCAGTCTGCTAATGCCATGATGTGGAATAAAGTGCTGGAGACAACAGGATCTGGGAAACTGGGAGGAAGGATTGGTTTGACATGATAAATCTAGAATTTCTGTTTTATTTGTCCATCATATTTTCATATCCCCCTTTCCCCAAAGCTATAGGGTTTACTTTTTTGCTTTTTCACTTTGAAAGATAAAGAAATCTAATATTTTATCAGATACACCTAAAACCCAACCAATTACAAGGGCAGAGCTGTGTGCAGGTCTGTCCCGAAATCCCTTTAAAGCGGTGTGATGGTGTTCTGAGACTAGAAGAAAACTTGCTTTAAAAAGTGGGACAACAGTGGTTTTAAAAAATGCCTAGGGTGGGAAAGCAAGGGTGTGGGGAAGAATTCAGCTTCCTCCATCCACCTCCCCTTGCTGCACTTCAGAACATCTCCCAAATATTGGGTGATGGGTGTTAAAAAGAAGAATAAAGAACAAAGTCAGGTCAAGAGTGTTGCGCCAATATTACTCTCTCTGTTGTGCCAATATTACTCTCTCTCTCGCAGTACATTTTTAACAAATGAAATCATGGGTGCTTTTTCAAGACTGTTGATATTTGCCTGTGTCGATTAGGAGTTAACTCTCAGTTGTGCAATTCCAGTATCCTGATGGAAATTATATGTGTATGGCCTTCTTATAATGCATATATATATCTTTGTGTGCAGATTGCAAAATTTTGAATGCATTCAAAGTTACAGAACAGCAACGTTGCTACCCTAGGTTTAACAACTTTAGCAAGCTTCTTCCAACTGCTGATGTATTAATTTACTCCTTTGCACTCCTTGTATTGATAATGGTTTCTTCTCTTTCTTTCCCCCCTTTTATACATTCCTTGTGGGTTTTCGTTAATTTCTCATACTAATGTTGCTCTGTTGTGTACATCCCAACTCTCCATTATGATGGACCCCAAACACTCAATACTCTTTGTTGGGTTTTGATCCTATGACTCACAGTGAATCTCCACTGGCGTAAGTAGATTTATATTTCCAACTCTATAGAACCAAAGAAGTGCAGAGTAGAAATTAATCTTCCTGTTATGTATGGCCCACTTCTTTCCAATTTTATAGATTTTAAAAACATTTAGTATGCATTGGTGCTAAATTAAGACATATAAGGCAGACTCACGAATGTTAAAAATACTTTCATAGCGGAGAATTTTACTGGCCTAGTTCAGATATTTACCAAGTCCACAACTTCCTTTCAGTGGTAGGGGGAGCACCACATGAACTCCCAGTCATGCTGATCCCCTATTTGAATCACCTCTACTCTTTTGTTGGGGAACGCCATATGTGAACAGGCATCTGCACAGTTAGATGCTCCCATTTAGCACTCACATCATTGGGACACAATCTGCATGGGGAAGGGGAGCAGGGGTCTTGCTAGGACTTCAAACCAATTTGCATGAAATCTGCATATGCTGGTTTATATGTATAGGAGCCCCTGGGCATATTAAAGTGGTGCGTGGCTGGAGTCTTACCCAGCTGTCCTGTTAGCAGAGTTTACAAAGTGTGTTCTTTTAAAAAGGGAAGAAGGGACAGGGGATCTAGGGCCCAACATAAAATGCTGGGAGCTCTGGCCCCCTTGGCTACCCCTTTGCAATGTTCATGGAGATATGGGAGTCTGGTGTCTCCTGTGAGAAATCAGGTAGGGTCTGAAGTGAGCCAGTATTTTGCTGATGGCAGTTCAGTGGGATCTTCCAAACAGCTGATCACACAAAATTAAACAGTCAATTCAGCATATCTTTTCTTACAGTAGAATGTTGCTCAAGAAGGAGCCATTGTTTAGGGTTGCAACAATGAGCTTATCCTCTCCTTGGGTTTAAAGGCTCCTCACACCTCCTTTCGCATGGTTATGAGCAGGAATTAAAAATCTTTGGCTTCCATTTCTTTACTAACTGCAGCTTGCCATGCCATCCAAACCCACTGGACCCCTAACCATAGGTAAAGGAAAGAAGTCAACTTCAAATTATGGTTTGTGAAGCTGACTTGTTTCTCTAACCATAGTTAAGATTAACCACAGTTTAGGGTTTAGACAACACACTAAATTATGGTTAATCTAAAATGGAAGCAGAAGTTTCTGATCGCTGAATGGCTGTGCTGGAGGAGGGGAAGCATGTGAGCCCAGGCACAGGCTAGTCTCGTTATTGTAACACCACTACACTAAATACAGCCACCATGTCCTCCAGAAAATTCCAGATAGGTCACGGTATAATAGCACCAAACATATGAAAATAGAAGACACACTTCTGCATTGTGGTTAAATCTCATTAAAGGGGTTTGCCTATGAATTGTAAGGATTTCGGCTTTAGAGTGATTTACATATGCAGTAGAAGTATGTGGTGCAGGTCTTTCTGGGTGGTGCCACTTTAGACTGCACATGGGGATTACATGTTACAATGTTCTGCTGGTAAAACTCCCCCCCCCCCAAAAAAAAGACAGAGGTTTGAGCTAGTCTTACCTTTACCATGCTAATTTCAGTCTGAAGTGGTACAGTCCTTAGAAAACTGTTCCACATGTGGATTCTACAACACATGTGTACTGGTTTTCTGTGGGAAAGACCCTAATACGTAAATTAAGAAGTATAAAGTTACTGACTCCCCCACCACCCAGAAAATAAGCAAAAAAGTAATCACACAGACTGAAAATGCAGAAAGACAGATTCTGAGTTTGGGGAATGGATTTTGCTCCAGTGAACAAATACAAGACTCTGAAAGGTGTCAGAAAGGGAAATAATTGATTTTATTGCTTCATCAGAATGTATATGCCCATTATAACATTTTCCCTGTTACCTCAAACACCAAACCACTCTTTAAAAGCACACACTCCATAGACACATGTTGTGTCCTATGTTTTGGACACACGGTTTTCATATTTTTTATTTTATTATTTTTATCTGAAATATTTTTACACTGCCTTTCTGGGCAAAAAGCCCTCCCAAGGCAGCATGCGTAAATTCATAAAATTGGGGGACACATTTTTAATAATGTAATATACATAAAGTTATTTTTTTCTTTATATACTTTTAGTATACGGTTCCATACTAGAGCTGGGCTCTGTTCACAATGTTTCTATGTGTTTTGGGGGTTTGGTTTTTTGTTTTTGTTTTTAAACTAAGAGCCCTCTGAATGTGCTTCGTTCAGTGCTGCACAGCTCTTGTTGTTGCTCCTTTTCACTTTTTAAGCTTCCTAATTTTTCACCTGCAGAACATTAGTTTCTCCCAGTAGATGTTATACTGTGCTTTATATGTGAATGCATTTCGGTTTCACCCTTCTAAGTCCACAGACAGGCTTGCAGGCTTGCTTGGGCAAAGCTCTGTGCATGTCAGATGAGAGATTATGTTGACTATTCTCAAATTCACTTGGATTCTAATGCACATAGCATTTTTCTGGTTCATATCAGCTACATTTTTTTAAATGGAGTGAGCCAGTTCTTTGCAGGTGTCTCTTGGATTTAATCCTCGGCACAGATTTTTTAAATGCATCTTAATCCTGTCTTCCTATCTTCCATCAAAACTCAAAAGTGGTCTACATGAGGTTCCAGGAAGTCCTGCCTGTATACAGGAGTTACTTATAACTTTGGTGGGGAGGAGTAAGACGGTTGTATTTATATTGTTCACGATCATAAGTTTGGGGTTTTCTTCCCCTAACCTTCTGTTTAATTCATAATACACCAAGACAAGATAATTTTGCCTTTTCTTTTTTCATGCATATTCCAATGAATTTTCTTACCATTAACTTTTATCATTCCATTTCTGCCCCTGTACACACATACTTGAGAGTAATTCATGGTGAACTCAGTAACAGGGCTTACTTCTGAGTAGGTATGCATTGGATTATACTGCAAAAATCCTAAACAGTTTTCAGATATACTTTGAATGAACCTGATAACAAGATACATTCTACAGTTCCTTGGATTTCTGTCATTGTGACGTGTCGTGATTTCAGTTATTCAGCTGTCCAGTTTAATACAAATCATAAAAGTTCAATGACACAATTAACCCGAGGAGCCAAATTCCGAAAACCTTTCTTGGGTTTTGTTCTGTCTTTGAACATTGGGGTCAGCAGCAACAAAGGAAAGTATTTCTTCATAAAAAACATAAGAAGAATATTCACTATCACAAGGTGAAGGCTGTTGGAGTTTGGCAGCTTTGAAAAGGGGATTAGATAAATTAACGGAGCAGAGGTCTATTGGCCATGCAACCTAAATCAAGTCTTCAGTGTTCAGAGCCGGTGTGCTGTGTAATTGTTAGATAACTGGGAACAAACACCATGGGGAAAAACACTGCATTCATGATCTGCTTGTGAGCTTCCAGGGGCATCTGTCTGGCTGTTGTTGGGAATCAAAATGCTAGGCCTGATGAACTTTGGTTAGATTCAGCAAGGCTTTAGCAGCTGATCTACTCCACAGATTGTAAGCAGGAGACTGGGATCAAATGGATTCCCATTCCAAGAGGTTTGCATTGGTGATATATTTCATTGTGATGCCTGCGGGGGTTTTTAATGTATGACTATTTTTTATGATATAAATTGAAGAGTGTCCATCTCTGTTAATTGAAGCTATCCACCTGAAAGCAAAAATAAAATAAAATAAAATAAATAAGTTCCTTGATGACCCATTACATGCCCAATACAATGCTACTAGTGATAAGGGAAGTGAATTTAATTCCATGATTATGTATGCACATAATTTTGTTTAGTGAGCTGCCTCTGATCAGCATTGATATCCTTATAATATGAGTAAATATTCCTCAAATGGCACTCACCAGTTGCCATCTTTCAACAATATTCAAAACATGGTGCTATGGTGTCGTTGAAGGCAGATATACCAGCATAAAAGTTTGAGCATTTATCTATCTATCTATCTATCTATCTATCTTATAGGCTTATTTTTTAAAAAACCTGTTAACATAGATGTGAATAAGATAGTGGGATAAAGGCCAAACAATGTATGTTTTCAATATGCCTACATATAGGATATAACAGGTTTCCTCAACCTCGGCCCTCCAGATGTTTTGAGACTACAATTCCCATCATCCCTGACCACTGGTCCTGCTAGCTAGGGATCAGGGGAGTTGTAGGCCCAAAACATCTGAAGGGCCTGGGATATAATAACAGTTCTACAGCAAAATGATAATAGAGGAAAGTGGAACCTAGATAATGTAATAGATCTGTTACTCTGAAAATCCATCATGGTGTAAGAAGAAGAAAAACTGCTCCCTGTAGTTCTTTGTAAAGAGTTTATCTGAACTGATTATCGAAGTATTTTGGACAATTGCAGCCATTTGGATAAACGAGTTGAAATATTTTAGCCTGTTGGTAGATTTATTTGATAGTTTGAAATAGGTCCACATGCTGATCATTCTTAACTAGAAGATGGGCAAAGTTGTATAGATATATAGATATAGATATATGGATGATTATGGGTTGGATACAGACAACTGTTGGTTGCGCTTAGCTCCCATTGTAACCAAAATGAAAAAGTTTATCATGACTAATCTCAGTACCACTGATTTCAATGGGACTTAGTCTGGCTCCATTCCATCGCCACCAGAACCACAAACACCCTTTAGACAACAAATGCAAGTCAGAATTGTTAGTCTCCTTACATTTGCTGGCCAACATTTACATTTATCACAAGTGCATCATCTCACTGAACTGTGGTTAAGTGGAAACTGGGGATCTGAAGGCAAGCAGCAGGAAGGGTGTTGGGGAGGGGAGGACAAAATCAGCATTGGCCATTTTACAGTGCACCTCTTTCTGCGTTGCAGTAGCCTCCCTGTTAAAGATCCTCATGTAGACAGTGCTTCTCCAGTGTATCAGGCTGTGCTTAAAACTCAGAACAAGCCTGAAGATGAGCTTGATGATTGGAGTCGCCGTTCTTCCCACTTGCAGTCCAGGTCCTTCCGCATCCTGGCTCAGATGACAGGAACTGAGTACAGTAAGTCAGGCTGGGAAGACCCAGTTCACGTCTTTGATGGAATTCTTTGTTTTCCCTCTGTATACCAACTGCCAGTAGTCATAAGGTAATATGAGAGGAGGAGTTCTGTGCTTAAGCGGGGAAACCATTTTAATTCCCTCTCGATGCCACTGGCATCACATTCCAGCATTACAGTGTTGTGCCAGAGGCATCATGGGGGAGAATTAAGATGGCGGCGGCAGCAACAGCAGTTGCCTAGCCCAACACTCCTCTCAACCCTGGTTCCTAAAAACATTTTTAAGGGTGAAAAAAAAACTAAAGAGGTGCTAGCATCAGCCAGGGTGGGCTTTCCAATGTGCTTGGGTCCTTGACATTTGCCTGAGGATGCCATGTTCAGATGCCAGGCCTGATTTCATGAATAGATGGCAACTGAAGGAGGGCATGAGATGATGCTGAAGGATTGCAGGAGGATGGATACAGAGAGATACCATCACTAAGGTATGTCGATTCCATGCCATATGCAAGTTCTTATGTGCCTTGAATTGGGCATGGAAGCAGAACTGCAGCCAGCGTGGCTGGAAAATAAAACAAAGGCTGAACATGTTCCCATCTCCTGGCATTTCATAAGAGTTGGACTATAGCATGTTACACCACGCTAGAGTAATCTTCAAGGCCAGTCCCACACAAAATGTTTTACAGTAGCCAAACCTAGGATGTACTTAAGTGTGTATCAACATGTCAGGGTCCTTGCCAAGAGGGGTCACAGTCTGTGCAGAAGACATAACTGTCATAATGCTGTTGCAGAAGCATAGCAACCAACATATGAAAAAGGATGCAGGATAATACCAATGCCATAAGCCTGCATTGATGGCATGACAACCATCATATTGACTGTGTCAGCATGTTTAATTCCTCCAGGGCACAAATAATTCACTTTGGCAATCTGCTGGGGAAGGGAAGGTTGTCCAAAATTGGGTGGAGGTTTGCCCAACTGGTTTCATTGTTCAAGAGGGCCCCTGACCCTCTGGAGAAGTGTTTCAGGAGTGCAGGTGGCTGCAGCTCAGAGAATAGGACAGGGAATCTTACTTCCATGACCTTGTTTAAGTTAACTTGCCTTAGCATCCCAAGTATTGAGCTGGGTGTCATCAATATATTGATGACAACCAACTCCAAAGGTCCAGATAATCTCTCAGCCATCTTTGAGTTAAAGATATCTGGAGCCTAAGGCCAATTGCCATGGGGCCTAGCAAGCCTCTCCAGTGGTTACCCTCTGCGTCTGACTGGACAGATGAAAATAAAATCACTGGTGAGGAAGCCCTGACACAGTGACCTGATGTTCCAGTTGTCCGTGAGAACTGTATGATGCCAGGCAGTAGCCTTAGATAGGAACAAGGTCAGCAGAAAAGTTTATCCCCTGTTGGTATCTGGGTGTGAATCATCCAGCAGGGCTATCAGTTTTGTGTCTGTTCCAAAAGCAAACCTGAAATGAGATGGTAAAGGGACAGTGAAGGATAGTTTACAAAATCAAAACATTAACATTTCAGACAGAACATGCTGACTGAAATGCCAGTGTAACAAAAAGGTTCCAAAATGTCAAGTTAAGGTGCAATGGGGGGAAGTTGCTGCTGAGACAAGTCTAATCATGGTCACCCCTCCTTTCATCCTGCAATTTCTTTCTTTGGTTCTTAAGAGATATTAAGACCAACAAATTTATTCCTGCTCCAGTTGTAACAATGTGAATTGAAATCACACATAAATAGAAAATCCTAAATGGTGTTCTAGTTGAAAACTGATTTTTTTTTTTAAAGCAGGAAAGATAAACTAACACTTTAACCAGATTTCAGAAAGGAAGAGAAATTCAGAGTAGGTTTTTTTCTATTTTAATTCAAACCACTGAATAGAAATTCACACCTGCCAGCTTTGGGAGAGCCAATCACAGATCTCCCATGCAAAGTGTCATTTGACCCCTAGAGAACCTGAATTACCAGTTCCTGCTCCCTTTGTACTTAGGTTGTAATCTCCACCTAGTTGTCTTGTTTGTTTTTTCCTCTCTAATGGAGTCAATTTCTCATCTGCAGTGCAAGATCCAGATGAAGATGCCCTGAGGAGATCAAGGTAGGCAACTAGCAGCAAGTACTATGGCCTTCTCTTTACTGATAACAAATATTTAGTGCTCTAAACTGGCATTAATTTGAACACTATGAAAATTTAGTTCTTAAGAAGCCTACTACATTTACTCAAACCACTAAAATGAAAGTGCTGTTGGCTTAACAAAGAGTCTCTAGGTGGAATAGATGGGGAAGTGGCCTAATTTCAGTGGGCGTGCCCAGTCTTTGCACAAGGGATTCCCATTTGTTTGTGGTGGGATTATTTTGTGTGACAGCCCCCCATGAGCCAGTGTGCATGTGACTGCCCTAAATTTTGTTAAGTGGATGGAAATGTAATAAGATGGTGTGGCTAGTCTTGAAATTTTAATGAGCAATTTATTTGGATGACCTTGTGATTGGCACTTGTTTCAATGGAGATGCACAGATGATCACGGTACAGGAGTTGTTCCCAACGATATGAATAAAACACCTAAAGTTTGTTTTAATGGAAACTAAAGCGGGGGAAAGCAAAAACCCAACTCAACCAAGATTATTTGGTTTGTTTCTTCTCATAATAATGCAGTATGAGCATACAGGACTGCTTTTGCTACTAGAGTAAAGTGTTTGTCCATTTTCACATATTCTGTCTCACAGAAGCTCAAATATTAATCCATTACTTGTGCTTGTCTAGCTTGAATAGGCTGCAGGATTCACCTTGTTCCTACATTCAGTTTATTGGTAGCTGTCTGGAGTAGATAATTCTGGATCCTAGTCTACTCTCTTTTTGCGTAGCTCTCCCTCCCTGAGCATATTCTTCTAGCGGGGTCTTGGGATTGCGATCGGTTTTATAATTTTGCCTCGCCAGAGTTCCCACTGCGTTGCTGCAGATTTGCTTTTATTGGTGTTTCATCCCTGTGATTCTTCCATGCATATCCCCATTTCTAAAGCACACACCCACCAGAAAATTTTTAGATGTATGTTTGCAGGTACATTTGGCTGCCATTCGCCTTCCGTTGCAAGTGCCAGGCGTTTATGAAACTGGAGCTTTGCTTATCTCTCAGACGCTTAGTCTAAGATTAAGGTCTATAGACTGGCTTCTTCTGCTGTTTTAGCAGAATGCTTACGGGCTGGAGAACTGCATCACATCTTGCAAAATTTGCACATGGAAGGCATTCCATAAGAATCAGTGTGCCCTCTCTGCATGTAGATTGCCATGTGTGACATCCACACATGTGGGTTTTTCCACTGCACCTACACTTGCTGTATATGTGCTGGATAGCATCAGAAAATGCACATCCCTTGGAGCTCTGCTGAATGATATTCTGATTGTAGCTGACTTACTGTAACATCGCATTTCTGACTTCGTTCGCACAGGAACCCTAAATAGAGCCTCTGCATAATGAGAACACTCTGGGTTCCTGTAGCAGTTCCGACAACTGCTACAACCACCTAAGAAAAGCTTCCTTCTTTCTTTCTTTTGGCACTACCGCCCACCTCCTTCCAGTAGCAAGGGAGGAGAACAGGGTGCTCAAGGGGGCAGTAGTGCTGGAATGGGGACTCTGAGCGGGACTGTAGAAGCAGTCACCTTAGAGCAGCCTTTTTCAACCTGTGAGTCCCCAGATGTTGAACTACAACTCCCATCACCCCTAGCTAGCAAGGCCAGAGCTCAGGGATGATGGGAGTTGTAGTCCAACAACATCTGGGGACCCACAGGTTGAGAACCACTGCCTTAGAGGCTCCTTACCATGTAGCGCCTCTGTTTATGACTCCTGTATGAACTAAGGCAATAGCTTCTGCACCAGTTAAGTATTTTGGATTCTGTACAATTCCCCAGGATTTGAGATGTTTCCACAAGTAACACAATCTGACCCATTAATATGAGACTGTTTGTTGTTCCTTTGCATGCCCTTGAAGGCAAAATATATTCCTCAAAGAGCTTGCACTGGCCAACAAAGGAAAGGTTCAGTTTAAAACCCCTGAAGTTGAAAGTAAGGCAAGGAATGATAGTTTTTGTTTTCAGAAGGGGAAATGGGCCCATGCATCCGTTTATAGAAGACTGTGTAAATTGTTGAATGTATGTAACAATACTCTATGCGTCATGTGCTGTATGTTGTCAGCCTTGTGCATGTCACTTGTTTCTCAAACTATGATTGCCAGGGGTGCTCAGCCACTGGTGAACATCTTGACTTTGGGCATGATGGGCCAGAAGGTTAAAGTAGGCATTTACACATTCAGTCAGTACTATCCTGAGCCTGCAGATTCATTTTTTAAAAGATGACCAAGAAGGATCTGTGGTCAAAGTAGCAGGTTTTTAAACCATAGAAGAAGGGGCTTCTGCAGTGGTACGCTACATCCTGATCCAACATAGACTACCAGACACATTCACCCATCGTTCCAAAAAGTTGGATAGACAAAGATGGAGTGCTGTGTCAAACTCCCAAATGCTGTTAGTAGTATAGATATAGTGGAGTCTTTAACTTTGTACAACATGGCCTCCAAAGCAATGGGCTTGTGGGAGAGCCTGTGGCAACCGCAACCTGTAATTCTTCCAGTATTCACTGAGTGTGGTCTTCAGAGAGGAGGCCTAAGACCATTTTTCATCAGTATTCATCTAGTAAAATGGACTTGCAAAAGTCTCCATTCTTGCAATTCTCTCCCATCTTAGAAAATGTTTGCTTTCTGCTGCTTTCAGGCTGTGCAGGTAGACTTTGATGCAACAATTGTGGGGTGATGCCTCCTTGTGGTGGCTCTTCAAAATTGACCTGCCCTTGTGCTAGCCTTCTCCTCGCCCTCCAGATGTTTTACACTACAATTCTCATTAGCCCCAGGCAGCTGTTGTAGTCCAAAACATCTGCAGGGCATTTGGTTGAGGAACCTTGCCATAGATGGATGAAAACAAAAATCAAAATAAGTCCTTTCAGACTGTCAATGTAAGAGACAATCTGCTTGCTAATTAGCACATGAATACTATTCTCTGTTGCTGTGTCGCCTCTGTATTTCAACTTCATTCACTGTGGGAAATTAGAAGGGCTGGATGATTCTCCATGGAGCTCCCTGTTTCCTTATAGTCTTCCACTCAAAAACCCTGGAGTTCCAGAGTAAAAAAAGAAAATAGCTGCATTTTTCACTCTTGGGCCTGGGAACTGTCACTCCATAACCAGCCCCAGCCACTGTTAATGTGTGGCCTTTTCTCAGAATGAGAGTATGTGGTGCTTCAGATTGTAAAGTTCCCATTTACTGTAATATTTTCCTTTGTTATGGGGTTGCCATGAATTATTCAGTGAATTGTGAAGTAGTTTGCCTTTTTCTAATGACATCTCTTGAATTCTTTATCATGCCGAGACAGAGGGAGATATCTTGACATGGGCTCTGTGTGTGTGTGTGTGTGTGTGTGTGTGTGTGTGTGTGTGTAAGTTTTTCTTTCTAAAAGAAAATGCTGTCTTTTGGGAGACTCCTATTAATTTGATTTGGAACAGCCTAGCTAGAAAACTGTGCACTAAATAAATGCCACAGAGAGAGAGTCATTAGGGAGAATGAGGCAGATGCCTCAGCTAACCTGTGCTGGAGGAGTTGTGTGGCAGGGAGATCAAGTTGGAGGACAGAGACCTCTGTTTGCCATACAACCTGTTCTACACCTCATAAGCCAGTCTGTTGCTTTCAGGCGCAGGGGAGGGTATTTTTCTGTGCTGAAGTTGAAGTAAGAGTCAGCTTCCAACCCATACGGCTTTTGCACATGGAAAGATTGGAGGAGGCACCACCTTGCCCTTTGCCTCAGGCAGCAAAACGTCTTCAGCAGGTGTGCCAACTCCTAGGAGCCGAGGCAGTTTCCACCCCCCCCCAAAAAAAATATTTTTTGAGCAAGCAGAGCACCCCGCCCCCAACTTCAAGGGGCATTCGGCTCTGCCCTTGGCTCCTTGCAGTGTCACAAGGATGCTTTTGCTGTGGGCTCTGCCAGTCCGGGGTTGAGAGTTGACAGCACAGACAGGGAGGATCAGAGTGGAGCCTGTCTGAATGGGGAGGTAAGCAAAGCAGAGTGGTGGCTTGGTGGGGCTGTGCGCCTCCAGCTCTGCTTTTCGAGGAGCATCTGTGGTGTGGCAGGCTGGGGAGTTCTGGGTCCCCTGTGGATTCTTTTGTGCTGCTGTTAGGCAGGCAGACAGCCAGAGCTTTGCACCCACCCAGGGAAGGCTGCTGAAAGGCAGCTGGGCTGCCGGTGAGGGCAAGTGGGGCAGGAGAGGTGCTGGCACAGGGGCAACAATTGCCAAGGGCCAAGGCAATTTCTGCCCCCTGGCTTCTTGCGTTATGCGACGTCAGGGTGTCATGCGCATGGCGTCTTGGCATCGCATGGTGTTGCATACGGGGCCCCCTCAATCCCGTTAAGAAGATGGCAACTCTGGTCTTCAGCCAACCCTCCCACCTACAGACCGCATGCATGCTGTGCCTTTAAAGCACATTTGAAGCACATTCTTTCCCTCAAAGAGTACCGGGCAGTGTAGTTCACCCCTCACACCCCAATAGCCCTTAGTTAACTACAATGTCCCAAATACTTTTTTGGGGGAGGGATGTCCCTTGAAGATGCTTTAAAGGTATGATGTGCAGATAGCCATGGACTTTTGAAGCTTTGGAGACATCTAAGGGCAGAGCTGCATGTTATAAGGCTCATGGGACAGGCACGTGCTGAGTTCCCATCTCCCCTCCTCAATACATAGCGTTCTGTGGGTGCAATTATGCTGTGCGTTTCCCTGCCCCTACTCCATGCCACCGACTACAGGTGAGGAAAAGCTCGGCTTAACTCCAGAACGCTATGAAACGTCACGAAGGGTGAAGAGGATACTTGAGATGGGAGCCCGCAGCAATGCTGGCTGGTAGCTCTTGGGAAGGGAGGTTAACAGTAGGTGGCGCCAGACACAGGCAGAGGCAGCTAATTCTGGTTTTGTCCATGCCCTTCTCTCTGCTGACCAGCAGAACCACCTCTGGAGTGGTTAGGCAGGTGGATACTGGCTGAGGCAGACTGAGGTTGGTGGGGTAGTGCCCCAAGTACCCTAGTGGACCAGTCTCTACTGGTTGAGTAAGTTTCTGCACATAGTGGTATCACAGGGGAGGCAGTAAGGCTCTTCCCTTTAGGTGACTTTGTGCATCCCTTCACTGTCTTCCAAATGTGGTCAGCCAGCCCATGCTGCATTTGCAGGCCCTCCAGTGCTGAGTTGGGCTGCCCTAAAGTCCTGGCCTGATGGCACCACTTGGAGGGCATTCCATGTTTACTAGGATAGGGAGTCATGCCTTGGAAATGGTACATTAGTAGGACCCCACAATATGCCTGTGCTTTGTGTATCGCCTGCAAAGCCTTTTTTCAAGGGCTGATTTCCACTGTTTATTCTGCTTGTTGTCTGTGCTTCTTTCAGCTTCGACGGTAACCAAGGTCCTGTTCATATGTTACTTAGAAACTTAAAAAACAAACAAGCCACCAATCCTGAATCATGAACCCGCTTTCTGGTAGCAGAGTGGTAGCCAGTTAGAATCCTGCATGTTCTCCTACACTTTTTTTGCTATGACAGACTTAAGGGCAAAGCTACATCAATGTGGCATGTCAGCCAAATGCCAGTGGAGGGGGAGTTTGAAGGTCATATATAGGGAGGCACCAGCAAGCCTTCTTGGCTGCTTCCACTCAGTCCTGTCAGCCCTCTGTGTGCAGCCAAAGAAAGGCAGACATTAGGACCCAGGAGAAACCATTGGCATGGTAGCAAGCTGTACTATAAAGAAGGGGAGCTTCCCTCTTTGCCATGATCTCAGTGGAAATTGATCCCTCAAAGTTGCCATTTGCATCAGTCAGATAACCTCCATAGGTGCCAATGGAGGCTTCTCTCCATACGGACGTTTGGCGGTGGGGACAGTTTTTATTTGGACCACAGCAATTTGGACCCCCACCCTTTGCAGTGCTGCTGCTGCTGCTGCTTGGGCACAATCAATTTATTCACACAATTAACACCCGTGTGGCTGTTATCCCGTTATCTAGTTTTATGTTAGGAGTGCAGCTACTGCTTACCTTTGTTTTTAAGCATACCTGTTAATTGTATCTGCGCAATTGACAACATGTCAGATCTGGTGTCGAGATACAGGGAAAGGGGCATCACTCAGTCTTACCTCAATAGCATCGCAGACTGTGATAAGTACTTAGACCACCTCAACCCATATTGCTCATTTAGAGTGAACTCTCTCAGGGAGATTGTACACAGGGCAAGAATTTCCAGTTTCTGGGGAAAGCAAACCCATCTACAAATTCCTATCCCTTCAAATCCACAAATCTGGCTTCTTTGGCAAAATGAAAGAAAGGAAACCAAGTTCAATTCAAGGGGCTTTCCATTTCATCATGTTTTACTGAACCCCATCAGGAGAAAGCATAACATATGAACAGGGGTGTGCTTTTTCTTTCATCTCACCAGTTTCACGCTCCAGTGCTGCATCAAAATAAGGATATTTTGGGGCTCCAGGGACTTCTTCTTTTTAAACAACTTACTAACAGATAAACAAACATTGAGATAATCATACGAATTATTTCTTCCTCCTCCTCTTCTTCGTTCTCGTTCACCTGTCTCTTTTAATTTTTCCAGCTCTGTATGGCTGTCCCACTAAACTACTGGCACAGATCAATCCACAGAGTTGTAGGATGCCTGGCAGATTCTGTGCATTTTTAACATTTGTGGAAAGATTGCTGAGAGCCCCTGAATCTCATAGGGGTTAACAGACACATTGCAGAATTATACCTGTACATAGTGAAGCAGCCACTTATAGGCCTGCAATTTTGGGTGTCAAATTGCAAGTTATTCCAGCTACAGCCCTATACCCTCACTTACCTGGGAGTAGGGCCCATTGAGCTCAATGGAACTTGAATAGGATTGCACTGTTGATATATTATCTTCCGTTCTACTGCAAGAGGGATGCCTTTGGATTCTCTGTCCTAGATGCCAAAACATCTTGGTCAAATATTCTGCCTCTGAGCTTACCCAAAGCTTGTTGTGCTAGTTCTGGTCTAGCTTCCTCCAACCTGGTGTCATCTGGAAGCTGTTGGACTCAAACTCCCATCATCCCTAACCTGGCTGAGACTGATGGGAGCTGGAAGGCACCAGGTTGGTGTAAGGCTGTTCTAATCATTCACACTTTAATAACAGAAATCGGAAAATATCTGTTAAACAGCTGCTGAGATTTATGTTTGGTGTGCGTTGGATACGAATTACCGTACGCTTACTTAGATGCTAGAATGCTTTAAATTGTTCGCTTTTGTTCTTGCATGCTGTAAAACCTCTGCCGCCTAATCAGACAGAAATTTGCTGGCAGGAAAATGATGAGGCTATACACTTATGAGTTCCTAGCAAAAGCAGCCCTGTCAAGCCAAGCCAAACTCAGACTAAGGGGCAGGAATTCGTGTTTAAATTAAGCTGAGCATTTTAAAATGAAAAACTACCCCAATTTTTCTTCAAAAGGCTGGTTGGTGGTGGTGGTTTTTTTTGTCCTTTTCTTTTCTCTTTTGCACTGATTTTTGAGGCAACTTAAATCCAAATAAATTGCCATTGCCCTAGTTGTAAGGCAGGGGAGCAGTAGCCACTGTCCCTAACCCCTTTCTTTCTTTCTTCCTCCTCTCCCTTTTTCTCTCCCTCTCTTTCTCTCTCTCTTTCTCTCTCCCTCTGTCTCTTTCTTCATGCCACAGGGAAAGGTTTGAAACGGAACGTAACAGCCCACGCTTTGCGAAATTGCGCAACTGGCATCACGGCCTTTCGGCGCAAATCCTTAATGTCAAAAGCTAAATAAATCCTATGAATAGTGAACAAATGTGCAAGACAGACCTGCTCTATAAAGAATAAACTGCTCTCCTGAGTTAGCCCCTAGGAGTATTCCGTATATTGATACACTAGGAAGGCATAACACTGGGTGTTGTTGTTTTTCTCAAAGTGCTTGTCTTTTGTTTTCTGTTGCTGGTTTCCCTCCACCATCCTGTAAGTCCTCTGAATTGTAAAATGGATTGGATTGGCCTTCACCACACGTATAGTGTAGCTTGAAAATGCTGACTGGCTTAGCTATTATAATTTCTAGCTTTTAACTAATGTAAATGAAACAGGGAGATGGGCAGATTTCTGCGAGCAAGTATATTTATATATAAAATAGCTCCAGAGTATGTTCCTGCAGATTAAATAAAACTGGAAATAGGAAGTTGGAATGGAAAGTGTGCCTAGGGCTTGGGCTTGCCAAATATGTAGACCTCTTAGTTGGCGTAGTTCAATGATGTCATTTTAGATAAGACATTTGATGTCCAGGGTTTAATTTATTTTTCCCTTGTCTGTGGCATATCTTTAAGCGCGGAGGCTTAAGGTGTCGCCTTTGAAACCTGAACCTTGCTGTGAGTGTAAAGTGGGAGGTGGTAGCTCAGGAATTAGAGAAGCAAAAGGCACAAGATAGCAAAACCTTGTAATGTTGGCCTGGAAGAAATGAGGAAATATGAGGAAAAATTGTGCGCATGGCATAACTTTTAGACAAAACTTTGCCTGTTCTGTATTGCAGTTGCTTTGAAACCCACTTTTCTCTGTATATAGCAGTGTGGTTGACCTGAAATAAAGACTCTAAAAAACAGATGACCTTACGTGCCTTTTTACCTTAAGTTATCTTGCTTCATAACATCCAAAGTCTCCTTTATTAGAGAACTTGTCTTCTTATTCTCTATCCTTAATTGCTGTAAATATGAAAGGACAGAGCCAAATAGCAATCCAGTTAGGAGGCTAAGGAAACTTGCACACAGACAGGGCTACGTGTGTATAGCATATCACAACCACCAGTCAGAAAGATAAGGCATTGTGCCAAACAGCTGTTGGGGAAGAGAAGGTGGGGCTCCATTTAGGCCTGCCCAGTCTCTCTTTCTTGCTAGACAAGCTGTTTTGACAACATCAGCCAATCTCTCCTGACAGAGTTCAGAGCTGCCGAATGCATGGGCGTAGCCAGAATTTTTGTTAGTGGGGAGCAGGCCTCTTGTTAGTGGGGGGGCAGAACCTCAGTTAGCTATTTTATTTACTTTTATTGATGGGGGAGGGCAGCTGCCCCTTCCTGCCCACCCCTTTGGCTACCCCCATGGCTGAACAGATGTACAAATGCATTGCTACAACCACTGATTTCCCTCCGCCCTCCCGCAATGACTAGATCTGTACTGGCTTTGCAGTTTTTCTGCCTGGTTGAGTACAGATTCCTTAATTATTTTCGTAACTTAGAGGTTGCACTATTCACACTACCCCCATGTCTGCGAGTATTTAGCACTCCACTTCCTGCTCTTTGGCGGAAAAGCTTAGTCCTCAACAATGGTGCACAAGTCTTCCTGTACTTGGTGTGGCCAGAAGTCTCCCATTTCGTCTTTCTCTGTTCATTTCCCTGAACTGTTCCCGAACTCTTGGGGAGGGGGCAAGTGGAACAACAACCAAAGGTTAGGTGCTCATTTGGGAAAGAGAAGAGAACCTCTATTTTTTTTCCCCTCCAAATATTTGAAGGACTTGGATTGGGAGGGGTGAAGAGGTAGTTCCGAGCTCCCAGCATACAGGCAGTTGTGCTATTTGGGACAAACTTGTGTGGGCAAAGACCTCTATTGGGTTGTGCTTCATTGCAGACCCATGTTCTCCATCTCCACAACTCTAGCAAAGGAGAAGAGCCATGGCTTAGTGGGACAGGAACACCGCTCAGTCATACAGCACCAACATTGCATACGAAAGGTCCTAGGTTCCCTGGCATCTCCACATAGCGATGGGAAAGACGCCTGTCTGAAACCATGGAAAACCAGAGCTAATCATTGTAGCCGATACGGAGCAACCCAAGTGGGATAGCTCAGTCGATATAGCATGAGACTCATGATCTAAGGATTGTGGGTCAAGGCATATGTTGCGTGAAAGATCCCTGCATTGCAATTTTATGATTCTAACTTGTCTGACCAGTGGTCTGACTAAGGTGACCTCTTAGCTTCTACCTTTACTATTAAGAACCTTTCTGTGTGCCTCATTATTCTCCCATTGTGCTTTTTTTATCCCCCACACCTTGCCTTTTCCATAGGGGAAATTAAATATTATAGTTTCACAGTTGCATTTCAGATCACCCCTCCTCTGCCTCTCGCATTCTTGCCAGTTATAAGCCAGAAATTTCTTGCCAGAAATTTCGCTGATAAGTTAATTTTTAAAAATGGCACATGCTTGGGCAGAGGATGATAAAACACTGCAGTCAATGTTCTAAAACAGAACCCTGAGAGACCACTGTGATTGGGGACATCCCTGGTGGGACTGGGCCAGGGAGAGGGGCTAGGGCCAGACCTGGCCTTGTGCTTGGATGGGGAGGGGGCATGTTGGGTACCACATCCAGCAGCCCTGCTGTCTCTCACCCACCCAAGGAGGGTCTCTGCCTTCTCAGTTCCTAGAACAAGGCAGGGAGGGAGGAGGTGGGGAGGCCTTGCTGCCATTCTCACCACTAAAGCAGAAGAAAAGGGGGAAATGTTAGCTGGGGGGAGGGGAGGAGAGGAAGAGGGGTGGCAGAGGCAGGGGGAGGTCAAGACAATGGGGTACACACAGTGTGATTTGCCCTGGGCCCTTCACCCCCTTAGAACCAGCCCTGATTGTGCTGACTGTCGCTGAGAGAAAAGGCTTTCTGAGAAAACCCCAGTGTGGACATCATGGACGCTTCAGGTGTAGATTTCTGAATCGCAAGCTCAATTGTGGGCTGAGGGCACAAGGTGTTTAGGAAGATGGTGCTGCTTTGGTGTAAAGACTACCTTGCAAACATTCCACAGGAGAGGAAACGGTTGCGGATTTTGATGTAAAAGTATACAGAAAAGGCAACTGCTTTCACGGGGACAAATAGTGCAGCTTTGGTAGTTCTTACCAAGAGGAGGGATTATTGCTATCAGGATCAAGCCAGACATCTCTACAACTCTATACCAAGTCTTTATTGGATTCTGGATCAGAGTCCTGGATGAGAGTTCAGGTACTTTCCTACATTGTTAATTTTGCTTCCTGGTTGGACCAGTGGAAGAGTCTTCCACCAGGATTGTTTCTGTGCCATGTTGAATCTTTCAAGATTGAAAGCCAAACCCATTTCTCTTTAATGCATCCCGCTGGCCAAAGCAAACCATTCAGGGTATACCTGCACTATAAACTGAATTTCTAAATCAGTTTCGCCACTGTGGCTTCCCACCCCATTCCCAAAGAATCCTGGGAACTGTCAATTGCTGGCAATGTTGAGATCTCTCTGTTCTCAGAACTAGAGTTCCCTAGGGAGATGACTCTTAAGCCATTTTTAATCTGTCTACAGATATACCCTCATTATTGGCCTGCATCAAGCCAGTGCTTTCATTTGCCTTAACATTATATTCAGGGCTGTGTAAGTTCTTCATTTTGTGCAAATGCAGAAAGGGCACCAAATTTTATAGAGAGTATCAAATTAAGTGTCCTGAGAACTTTGGTCTTCATTTTTATTTTTATTTTTCCTAAAAAGGCAATTTTCTGGCCCATGTGAGTATAAGTTTGGGCTTGTTTTTTAATTTAAAAAGTGTGGGAAATGCCTGGTGAAATATCAAATCAAAAGGGGGGCTACTTAGTGCCCCCCCATTGTCAAGAATCAGATCCTATAAAGCTTTTAGACCCTGCATTCTCTACGACTGATTATGAAAATAAGCAAATACATATATACATAAATTGATATGGGTTGCAGCCTTCCATTTTTCTTGGAGCAAAATTCCAGCGATCTTGGAGTAGAATTTTAATTTTAGAAAACGACCAGAAATAAAGAGCACACAGCCCTGACTAAATTAATTAATGTTGCAGAAATGAATCTCTGGCATTGACTTGAGTTGACTGGCTTTCCTTATCGCTGGCTGTTAGCACGTGAGTTTATAGTAGTTTTCTGCCACATTGTTTTGTTTCTGATGTAGCATTTTGTTGTCTTTCCATCTGCACTAACCACACTGCTTTCTGACAAAAGTCGGCTTTGCAAGCTAATATTGTGGCAAAGTATATGTTGTTCATTTTGGCAAACGCTGCTTCTGTTTCTTAACTTTTCATGCCTGAGGGGAAAGGGCAACTTTTCTGCCCCCCACCCTGATGTCAACATTATGCAGAATAAGGTGGCAAAATGAAACCGGGGTGTTCTGTCTTCTACCAGTTACTGCCTGCAGTTGAACCGTCCAGCATTTGCCCGTCTCATTCTGCCTGAGGTTCTGCCCATTAGAACAGTGATGGGTAACCCTTCAAAGTGTGAAAGATGCATTCTTCCAGTCTCTCCTGGGGTGCTGCCTATCAGAGGGGCCAGAGGCACAGCTGTGTGGAGCACCAAGAAATGTGACGCCTTTGTACACCCACACAATAGTCAGAAGTTTCTACATTTGCATGTGTGCATCGCCCCACTCCTTACCCAAACAAGCAAGATTAGTTGCAGCCAATTACATATTTTAGCTAGATGGGGGCAGAAAGAGGGAATGGGGCAGGGTCACTGAGGGAGGGTTCTGTGCCTGAGGAGGCAGGTGTCCTAGGGAGAGTCCCAAAGATTGGATAAGGAGGCCTGGATGGCCACATTTGGCCCTGGCCCTGAGATAATGCCACCACTCTGTAGAATGAGTCCCATTCTGCACTTATAGGTAAAGGGGACCCCTGACCATTAGGTTCAGTCGTGGCTGACTCTGGGGTTGCGGCGCTCATCTCGCTTTATTGGCCGTCGTACAGCTACTGGGTCATGTGGCCAGCATGACTAAGCCGCTTCTGGCGAACCAGAGCAGCGCACGGAAACGCCGTTTACCTTCCCACCGGAGTGGTTCCTATTTATCTACTTGCACTTTGATGTGCTTTTGAACTGCTAGGTTGGCAGGAGCAGGGACCGAGCAATGGGAGCTCACCCCATCACGGGGATTCGAACCGCCGACCTTCTGATCGGCAAGTCCTAGGCTCTGTGGTTTAACCCACAGCACCACCCGCATCCCTGTATTCTGCACATATAACAGCAAGCTAATTGTTGCTTCTAATGAAATAAAACCATACTGTCCAAAGCATTCTCTCTCTCCTGTACCACTCTTATAACATAATATCTGACTACTAGGCTCATTATCTGACTACTAGGTATCATCATCCCCAAACATTATCTAAAGTCTTGTTTGTAGTCTTTGGCTGGATCTAGACACATCAAAGAAGCGTTTCGGTTAAACGTGTTGTCACAGTGTTATAATGCATATACAATGCATATAAAACGCTTTTTCTTTACCAATCTAGCTGAGTTCTTTGTCATGATAAAGAGCCAAAAGGGGGCGGGGGAGCAGTGCATAATAAATCAGAAAATAGATGGCAGTAGCAAGTAGATCAACTGCAGCCAAATGGGCTGGTTCTCATATGCTTGATTGTTCAGCACTTGAACACCGTCAGCTGAATGTGTGAACAAACTACTGAAAAGCACTGTGGTTGAGGTGACGTGGAAGTTCTGCCTGTAGGGATTAGTTTTTAATGGCATCTTTGCATATGCAAGTCATCCCTTGGTGCTCTCTAACCATCAAATGATGAACACGCATGTGTGAACTGACCCTTGATATCTGCACCAGAAAGCACTTATAGCTCGGTAGCTGGGTTTATAGTCAGTAATTTTTGTCCTTCTGTTTGACCGTCTAATATAGCCCATTGCTAGCACATCAAGAAAGAGTAGCATGTAAAGTTTAAAAACAGAATAGAGAATTGCTCATTGAGATCTGCACTTGCTGATTCCTTTTCTCACAACTCTGAATATTTTCCTTTTCTTCTGCATTGCTGTAAGGGACTGTATTTCCCCCCCTGCATTGTTTCATGCCATTCTCTCTCATTTTAAATTTCACAACTCCCCTGCCGTCATCATTCAGTAGCTCCTTTGATACAGACACTTAAAAGAACAATTTCTCTAAGATTCACTTTTCCCCCACTGCAAGATGATGGTTGCCACTGGATGAATTTTGCCACTCGAATAGCTGGCCATCTTTATCACCCTGCCGGGTGGTGTAAAGAATCATGCCAGTCACCTACCTTTCCAGCTTTAAGTGCAAAAGAGTAGCAAAAAAACACACATTCCTTACTATTTCTCAGGATGATACAGACGACTAGCATAAGGAGCAAAGTTCCATTGCACTGCGACAGTTTGCTAAGTGATAAATTATCGTTTATATTCGCTCATCATCTTGCAGTCGGCAAAGCTGGTATGTAAGCAGAGGACCAGTTTACTGAGTGCACTTGTTAAACAGTTGTCTGTCCTCGGTCACACCTGTTTTATTGATCTCCTCCAGTTAGATGCACATGGACCTGGGTGTCACTGCAGCCACCACAAAGGGTTGAGGAACCTGATGTTCTGACAGTCACAGAAAGGACTGAGATCCAACAGAGGCTTCCACTGGAAGAAGGGGATGATTTTCACTGATCCCACACTGTTCCAGGAGGGTCCCAGACCCCACAACCCTACAGGACAGCCTTTCGGGGGGGTGTAGGGGGAAGGAGGAATCAGCCAAAATGGCCGCCCCTCTTCTTCTAGCAGGGATCCCCTGTAAGCAAAATTCTGCTCACGGGATCCTTGGGCCCAAGCTTAAACATCAAAGCCACACATACATAGTGGAAGGCTGAAAATCAAGTTGGAATTGTCACCATTCAGACTAGTTCCATAAGGACCTTGTTACAGGGCGATGCCAAAAATTTCATTGGAACAAATTCACCTTCAGGCTGGCATAGTCTACAATGATTCCCACCCCCCGGTGCCTTTTCCATAATTTTAGAGGCCTAATGCTGCTAGAAGCCTAATCTTTGGTCTTGTCTTTGATCTGGATCATTTGCTTTATGTTGCTGTAAATTTGGCTACGTTGGAAATAAACTGCTTCAGATTTCCTCGCACCCCCAAGCTGAATGGGTGTGGAAGTTTATCTTTAAAATGTTTTTTGCATGCCCTTTGGTTCTTGGTGTATTATTTTAACACTTCTTTTCGTTCACAGACTACTTTGTCTAACATACACACTTGCACACCACCGAGCCTGACTGCTGTTCTATATGTAACCTTGCAAGTGGATTGATCACTTGGGCTTGCCCATACAGCTTTTATGTGGTATATTATAGCTGCATAACAGGGGATAGGCAACTTTGGTCAGAATTTCTTATTCCCAACTTGAAGTCCGGGGCTGGTTGATACATCTGTGCTGAACACAAATCTCACCTCCCCTAGACTGGCCAGTTTCAGAGGATATACAGATGAAGGGTTTGGTGTAGCCAAAGTACTGCGGTTTCCATGTTTGGAATGCCCCTGCTTCAATGGAAAATAAGTAATGCTTGATTTGGGGACTCCATTCTCATGCTTCAAAATGAAGAATGCATAGCATAGCTAGCTCATGGGCATAGTGACCATCTTCTCATAGTAATAGATCTTCTCAATAGTAATAGATTGGTGGGATATTGTCAGGTGTGCAGCTCCCCTGTGTTTGATATCACGTGTCAGAGCTCCTAAGGAAAAGCTTTGTCCTTTAAGTGCCTGTTTGACAAAGCAAGAAGGATCCTCAATTCTGGAGAGATCCAAAGATGTAAACTGCTGCACCTACGCAATTATTCCAAGAACTGGAAACCAAGCTGAGAGTTGGATGTCAGTGGCAATTAGTACACAACTGGGCATAAATCACTCTGAAATCTGTATGGAGTCTCCCAACTATTAGGTGTTTCACAAAGGATGGGCATTTTGGAGGAATGTAATACTATACCCCCAGTAATTGGGTGCCACCGCAATGGCTCAGTGATTCATTTAGGTCAATGTATTGGTAGAGCATGGGGTTTACTGGTGTGTATTTAAAAATAAACAAACAATAAAATGGCAGTCTATTTTAAAAAAAGGATTGACAGTTCTCAAAAGTAAGATCTAAATGCATATGTCTATTTATCCTACTGGATATCTGCAAAGTACCTGATTTATAAACACTTCAATTTTAATTAAGTGACCAAGTATATAAGTACATCAGAAACAGGAAACCAAAGTTTCTCTTTAGCTGCTCCCATAACAGTAGTGGTCTTTTATTGCTGTTGATTACCGTATTTTTCGCTCTATAAGACACACCAGACCATAAGACGCACCTAGTTTTTGGAGGAGGAAAACAAGAAAAAAAATATATTCTGAATCCCAGAAGCCAGAACAGCAAGAGGAATCGCTGCGCAGCGATCCCTCTTGCTGTTCTGGCTTCTGGGATAGCCACACAAAGCCTCTTCACGACAGGGGGAGCCTTCATCCCGCTGCCCTGAAGAGGCTTCACGAGGCTAAGCCAGAACAGCAAGACGGATCGCTGTGCAGCGATCCCTTTGCTGTTCTGGCTTCTAGGAAAAGCCCCCAAGAGCTGCGCTCCCTTTAAAGAGCGCGCGGAGCATGTGTGCAGCTCTTGGGGGCTTTTCCCTAAAGGAGGGGAAAGGGCAGCCCGTCAGTCCCTTCTCCCACCTCACGGAAAAGCCCCCAAGAGCTGCACACACGCTAGACGCGGCTCTTTAAAGAGCGCACGGCTCTTGCTGGCTTTTCTGGGAGGTGGGGGAAGGGACAGAGGGCAGCCTGTCAGTCCCTTCCCCCACCTCCTGGAAAAGCCCCCAAGAGCTGCGCTCCCTTTAAAGAGCGCACGGAGCATGTGTGCGACTCTTGGGGGCTTTTCCTTGAGGGGGGAGAAGGGACTGATGGGCTGCCCTACTCTCTCCTCAGGGAAAAGCCCCCAAGAGCCGCACACACGCTCCACACGGCTCTTTAAAGGGAGCGCTGAGCAGAGCCTCCCGCCTGCATTTGCTCCATAAGACGCAAACACATTTCCCCTTACTTTCTAGGAGGGAAAAAATGTGTCTTATGGAGTGAAAAATATGGGAAATGTTCACAGCCTCCAGATTTTGCTGGGCTACCACTCCCATCAAGCCCAGCCAGCAGGGCCAGCAGTCAGGAATGATAAGAGCTGTAATCCAGCAACATCTGGAGGGCCGCAGGTTCCCCACACATTATTTAGATTAGCCATACATGTATTGCAGCTAAGAACAGAGCAGAAAATCATTCAGGGGGAGAAATTCATTCAGCTTGCATTTCGATGCATATCTATAACTAGATTGCACTTCCTGAACCAAGACGCAGCTGTCCCTCGAGATCTACACTTCTCAGAATTTTGTGAAGCGGTTCTCCACCCAAAAAGTGTGCACAAAAATGCATATATCAATGAAAATAACATTCCAAGTAGGGGAAGTTGCTTGCGGAAATGTGTATATTAGGCAAATTTGTCTACAAAGACTGCACATATTAGAAGAAATGCATATGAAAATGAATATTTTTAATGTAGGCTTTAAAGAAACACTTGCAAGTGGGTGCAGAAATAGGGCAAACTGAACCTAAAGTTGGGAAACTGAGAGAAACTGAAATTGACAAATTTGTCCATCCCTAATAGCAAGCAGTTACTATCTTCTATGAGGCATTTTGTTCTACGAGAGAAGGGCGGGGGAACTCATCTTCTAAGACGATGCCTGCCACCTGGAATTTGTATTAAAATAATTAACACCCTTTGAAAGAAAAGGAAAAGTGTTTCCCACTTAATGATTAATTAATTGGTTGATTAATTATCGACTAAGACTTGCAGTATGCAAACCTACCTGATAGTAAACCTCACTGATCACAATAGGTCGTAATTCTCTGCAAACATGCGGAGAATGTAAACATTTCAACCCTAATTCTTACTCTAGACAGAATATATGGCAATAGATATCCAGTGGGTTCCTTTAACTAGCTTATGGGTTGCTTATGTTTAGTTCTCACTGAAATTTCAATCCATTAAATTGTCAGTTACCACTGCAGATGGGGACTCATGGGACTGAATGTTTTTTCATACAACCTGCCCCCTCCTCCCCAAATAAATCCTCAACCCTCCACATAGAAAACTAGCCTGTCAGAAAGAAGGCTCGGCTAGATTAGACCCCTTGTAATCTAGCTTTCTAAGTGCATGGATTTACTAATATTTTGTACAGAGAGACATTGAATTGTCGGAGCTCCCAGCTCCCCTGCAGTCTGAAGTGGGGCAGTCCAGATGGAGGTGTACCACCCGATGAGAAATTTGGCCTGCATTTTTAATTGTTTTCCCTGGCGACTCAGGGAGCCCCTTGAAGGGCCCTCGCTGCTTTGCGAACTGCTGGAGCCAGCCATGCACCACCTACCTTTCAGCACAATTCAATAGTTCTCCCACCACAGGAACAATCATTAATTGTATTCATACTATATTCCCCTCCTTCCACAGTGGCAAGAAAAATGTTGCTGGATCTCCTGAAAACAGGTAATGTGTTTTTGTAGACTTGACTCCCCTGTTTATTACAGATGCTTTCCCTCGGACACAGAACGGTCACACCCAGCAAATAGTTATATGCCTTTAAATCCTGCTCATCAGTGGGTCGAAGCCCTCTTAACCTTATCCTAGATTTGGGGTTATTCGATTTATGAACTGTTTGAACAGATTAGAATACTCGTTTATAGTGGATAAAAAGAGGTGTCTGCACCTGGGAAACTGTACTCTAGAAAGAGATTGGTCTTGGTTTCAATCAGGATAGATGTTAACGTTTCAAATGTAAATTCACTGGAATTATTCACCATTTTATTTAGAAGTGTTTTTAGTTACATTTCCCCCCCTAAAACTTTCTGGTCAAGTAACAGAATGGTTCTTCTCTTGTGCTTTCATTCTAAATTTCTCTTTGAAAATTTCACAGCTGAATTAGGAGGGGGACACGTGATAGGGCTGTTTGCAAGTCACACCCATTTCCCTGTTTATTTTTTTATATATACTATACAGCACATGTTACTGCTGAAATATGGTTGGTTCAGCTATCACTGTGCAGCTGGCCTGTGTTCACCATGTATCTCCTCCATTCATGACTCACTGTTTTGCTTTATAACTTAAATCTCTTGCTTTTCAGTATTTGGACCTCCCATTTTACCTGACAGTTAAAGAAAGTTATAACAAGTTTCTAGATTTCTCAGTTCTCTGAAGACACTCCTAGGCTGAGTTGGATCCATAAGTGCATCTCTGCAAGCAAAGGGCATCTTCAGCTCATGGAAGTTCTGTTTTAACACCTTGCACAAGAAAATTAAAACCAAATCCATATATATGGATTTGCTTTTAATTAATGTTCTTACTTAATAGACAAACATAAACAGTAATGTCACCAAATTAATAAAATGACATTTGCAAACAAAAGAAGATATATTAAAAACAAACAAGCAAAATACCAAAAACATACATACAACAACAAATCCATAAGTTCTTATGTACAGACTTATGTCACCATATTCTTTAATCCTAATTCTTTGTCTTCTCCAACAGACTTCCATCTTCCTCTAAGTGGGTCCATTTTATCTATTTGAACTGCTCCTTTTATCCTTTCTTCATTTCTTCTATTTTCCACATACTATACTAATAATCCATATTGTGGTTTGCAAAAATTAATCAAAGCAAATCCAAGTTTTTACTTGGGGACACTGGGTTTTTTACATAATCTCTATAGATTCCCCATTCCTTTTGGAATATTTGGTTAGGTTGTCTCCTAATGGCATCTGTCATTTTTGCCAACTCAAGATATTCAAATAGCTTATCCTGGCATTCATTTTTTGTTGGTAGTATTTCACTTTTCCGATTCCTAGCTATTAATATTCTAGCTGCCTTTATGACATAAAAAAAATTCTTTTTTTTTCATTCCTCCTATTTTCCCCCCCTGTTCGCACAATAAATTGTCCAGGAGTTTGCACAACTTCATGAGCAAGTGGAAGCATGAGAACTGCTATAGAGTCTACCCATTTAAGCACTACAGTATGTGCACTCTTGGACAAGGGATTGTAAAACAAAGCTAGTGGTTATTTTCTTTCTCTTCCCACTAGTAGAATGTATTTACCACGGAAATATGGCATATTTTCAGATGCTTTTGAATCTATGATGTCAACAAAAATGTCAGAGAAACCACACTCTTCATTATGAAATCCAGGAGTTTTATTTGGGCACCTAATATTATATCTTGGCATTTATTATTATTATTATTATTATTATTATTATTATTATTATTATTCCATTTTAAGGAGCAACTCGTTGAGCTCTCTCTCACAAAAGCCTTTGAAATTCAGAGGACTTTTATGGGAATTATGCCGGGTGGGTTGTATCCTTGAATGCTCTTCTTTAACACATGGGAAAAAGTGACCCTGAGGCAGCTTTACTCCCATGCAACTAGTTCTGCATAAAAACTAGTGGCCCCAAATGCGGATGTGAGTCCACATCAAAAGTTGCATCCCGTCATTCCAGTGGGACCTGGATGACCAGTGCAATACGGTTGTGCATTGAGATGCACACTGCACCCGCCTTGCCTGCACACACGGCAATCTGCTTCTGTGTGCATCTCCTCCCTGCTACATGAGAGCTTTACAACGGGATGCAAAAATGTTTCAAAGCATTGCATCCTACGGTAGATTTACATAGTGGCCATGTAGATCTATATCCTTTAAATGCCAGCTCCTTGTTTGGCCTGATTCCAACCCCTTCCCTCCCCAGCCAAGGTCTTGGTTGTTCTTTAAGTTGGAGATGATGTGATTCCCCACCCAATGACCTCTCTTATGCACATGCACCCTTGTAATCTCTGTTGCCCAGCGCTGCAGGTACTGCTCACGATGCACAGTATGCGACGTCAAGTGTTTGGCATTGCCCTAAGTCTTGCAGCACAGATGCCAACACTGACAGAGCTAGAGCAATGGCCTCCAAAGGGTCCGTGAGATTTGGGACTGGTACAAGTCAGAGGGAAGCCAGCTGCCACAGTGCTGGCCAGACAGTCCCTCCTGCTTTCTCCAGTAACCAAAGGTACACTGCACCATGCAACTCCATGACTGACCTGGTTTGGATCTTTGCTTTGGGTTTTGTAATAACCTCTTCTAACTTCTAATGGAACATTCCAATATTTAAAGACTCTCTATACCAGCGGTTCTCAACCTATGGGTCCCCAGATGTTGTTGGACTACAACTCCCATCATCCCTGAGCTCTGGCCTTGCCAGCTAGGGATGAGGGGAGTTGTAGTCCAACAACATCTGGGGACCCACAGGTTGGGAAAGGCTGCTCTATACAGTCTACACACACACACACACACACACACACACACACTGTATTTAATATGAGACATTAAATGTTACATCTTACCTCACTGTTAGATAATTGTCTGTAATAAATGATTACAGCAGCTTCACGTCTCCAGATTATTGCACAATAACTGCAGCTGTCACTTATAAAGGGAATTTGCCCCAACTAATTCTGCTTAAAAATCCAATTCCACAGGTATGTGTTGGCCCAGCCTTTGTAAATATGCTCACAGAGGTTGCTAGCCTACAGTTGTTTTACTAGCCTGCTGTAGGCTGGCAAAGAAGGGGTGGGCAGCAGCATCCATCCTCCTGCAATCTGCTCAGAGGGGCAGAGCTCTCAGCTCCTCCTCCACTAGCTTACTCACTCACTCGTTGGCATGCAGTTTCTTGTAATCCTCAACTACAAGGTGCGTGCTTAAATACGAGGCTGTGTTAGCCACAGAGAGAAATTAGATCCAGAATTGGAGCTCCTGCGTGAGATTTCCCCCATTCACTTTAGCGGAGGGCACAGTTTCTGAAATATACTCGGAGTCGAGTGTGAATTTCATGCTCTACATTCAGCTCATAGTAGCAATGAATGAAACTTGCCCCAAAACATCTAGCTATATATACATTATTTACACAATGGGCCCCGCATGATTGGCTAATTCTGGGCTGCTCCTGCAGGCCAATCAAGTTGCGGATTCACCTCCTCCAGAAGCCTGATTGGCTGCTCCTGCAGGCCAATCAGGTCACTGATTCACTTCCACCTGGAGCTGGATTTGGTGGCTCCTGCGGACAAATCAGACTGCTGCATTCTGGATCCTATTGTTCTAGGATTCAGCTAGTTTCATTTGTGCATAAGTGCTTCATTTGTGCAAAGGGACAAATACATAACAGTTTCATTTGTGCAAAGGGATGCACAATCAGATTTCTTCACTGAAATGAATAGAGTTCCCATGACTGGGAACCAGGTGTGTATTACCATTCCCACACTTGCAAGAAGTTACTGAATTCGAGTAAAGAAAAAAAATCTGCATTAGGGTTGGTTAACAAGTGGCACTCCAAATATTGCTAGACTACAGTTCCCATTATCCTGATCATTGGCTAATCCTGGCTGTGGCTAATGGGAGTTGGAGCCCACTACAGCTAGAGAGCCACAAGTTAGCCACCCCTGGAGAAATATCAATTTATTTAATTAAATTATTGCCTAAATTGCTTGCCCATCTGTATTTAGTCAAGTTGCAATTTGTTTTAGTTCAAGCTTCTTGCTACTCTTGCTTTGGAGTAAATCCTACTAAAATTAGTGGGGCCTCCGGGGACACATTGAACTGAACTGTAAAGATCAAAAACATTTCCATATTAGTTTCCAAACTATGTTCATTTCCGTCCAAGTTCCCATTCAATACACAGCTTGCAACCTTTACCAGGTTTAGATTTTTACTTGAGAACTAGGCACAAGTATACATTTGTGCATTTCCTAACAGAGAATAACCACAGATGTCCATCATGTGTTCTTTTGCAAGACCACACATGATGACTGGTCATTCTTCTCCATATTACCAGTGTGTTCCCTACTTTGTGCTTAAAAGCTTCAGCGTGGGTTTTGTGTGTTTTAAACACAGTTTTTTTAAAAAAAAATCACAATCTTAACGTGTGCTGGACTGTGCAATTCTGTATGAGAAGGCATCAAGCCTGACGACAAGTTGTGTGTGTCTGTATTTTCACCTGTATGGCGCTGTCCTGCTATGTGTTGTATGTTAAGAAACTTTGATTTCCTCTGAAGTTCCCCTTCTAAACATGGGATTTAATAGAAGCTGGTGGAATAGGAAGAACAATCAAGAGGATTTGGCTGGTTCACTCATGCATGTGCTTTACACTACGTCTCACCACTTGTTTCCGCAACACTTGATGGCTTGCAGTTGACCGTGTTCCAGCATCCTGTTCTCACAGTGGCCAACCAGCTGCCTTTGGGGAACCCATAAGCAGGATCTGAGCCCAATAACACTCCACACACCCCCACCATTTCAGGCTACTCATGTTCAGATGCATCACTGCCTCCACTGTGGACTATTGTGTTGGAAGGAAGGTTTTGTGGTTTTGAATGTTCATTCTGCATTTTAGCTCTGAGATGGCTCATTCACACACGTAGGTCATCCATTCATGTTGCCGTTATCACCACAATTGATGTGCATGTATGAACCAGCCAATCTACAGGCAGAAGCTAACATGAAAACATCCAATGGCCTGATGTAAGGTTTTCTTGTTCAACTGTCACATAATATGATAGTAGGCTGCTTTTGAAGGCCAGTACAAATGTTTGGGTCTGTTGTGAAGTATAAGATACAAAGTTTTTGCATAGTGTTCTGTATAATATCTAATGGCTCATATGAATTCTGGTACAACAGTAATAATTCTAAAACTACATGAAGGGCTGTCAAAACAGCATTTTCACACTGTTTTATATATGTATGTTGATAACTTACTGATGATCCTGATAGCATCTTTCAAAGCTCAACAAGGTATAGAGTTTCAATTCTGTCCATGTGTGGGCACTTAGAATCCAGATAGAATCCACAAAACATCCGTGCCCTGCATCTCTAAAACTTTTGTTAAGAATGGCATGGTGTACATTTGACATAGAAATACTGGGTAAGAGAGAGGGATTGTCCTTTGTGTGAAACAGGGAAAGGAGAGTTGGTAAATAACTTACTTGATTCCCCCTGCAGCTTTTTTTGTTCACCTTCGCTGGAACACACTCCTGCAATTAATAAATGTTTCATACATAAAGTAATCATTTGATACAGCTAACTGGGATATATAGAAATGAAGTCAATGTATATGCTCATTCAGTTTATCCTTCATTCAGAGAGTGTTGTAATCTCTAGGAATGATATCTCAACACCTTTAAAACTCTTCAAGTCTCTTAAAACAAAACAAAAACCCAATTTTCCTCCCTTCTTCTCTTCCTCCTCCTCTCTATCTCTGTTCCCTCTCCTTTTTCTTCCAACTCCTCATTTTATTGTTTATTCCACCCCCCAATAGCCCTTCAAGACTAATCATTTTGGTTAAGTGCAACCAACTGCTCTAAACCACCTTAGTTTATCGTCATAGTTTGCCCTCATGATCATTAACTATGACTTGGTTTGCATAAGTTTACTATCATCTAATGCTGATCAAGGAAGCTGGGATTTGTGGTCCTATAACATTTGGAGGGTCACAGGTTTCCCATCCCTGGTCGATGTGTTTACACACAACTGATGCCCGTGATATTCTTCCACCCAATTGTCTGGCATATATACTTTTGTATTTTCCATACAAACCAATAAGATGGAATAGCAACTCCTGTTATTTTAGGGGGGTACCCATAACATCTGTGAAGTAGAATATAATGTGTGGCGCTTTAGAATAGTGGGGTTTTGGTGGGCAGAACAGCTTAGAGGGGAGTCAAACTCTGAAATATCTGTGAACAGGCAAAAATACACGCTAATGATTCAAACCAGAAAAGGTTGCATAAGATACATCAAGAGAGCTTTCAATGGGAAGATCAGTAATGGCAGACAAGGAAACCTGGCCATTGGCAAGGTTCTAGAGCTAGCAAACAGGCAGGATGAGAAAGTCAAGGGACCACTAATTGGATTTTTGTACCTTCAGAAAACCATGTTTCTGTCAAAGTTCAGGAGAACCTGCTCATATCTCCTCAGGCTCTCTCAGGGCTTAAACAATCATTAGAACACTGCAAAAGGAACTCTGTGGATCTGTTGTCATAAATCATGCTTATTAATGGCACTCCTGTAATCTAGATTGTGGGGAAGCGGTCAGATCCTGGCACAGGAGTATTTTTGCTGGTCACAAGCTGAACAAGGCCAGGTCCCGATGCCAGCACAAGGGCACCAGATCGTCGATGTTGGGGTTTGATGTGGTGCATCACAGCACTATGCAACCGGACTGTACGAACTGAATCAGGAAAATCACATGTTGAAGTTCTTGTTAGGCTACACCATTCAGACTGTGGGTGGAGAATCACATTTGAATGCTCACCCACCCCCGTGTAACAATAAAACTCCCTGCATATAGAAAATGAGCATGTCAGGAGATGGCTGAGATAGAACCCTTCATAGTGCCATAACAGGGTCACATATGCAATGAGTGCAGTTCCACAAAGGGAGACCACCATGTGCGAACTCTGCCTCTTGAAGGGTGTTTGCTAGTGGAGGGAGTCTGCATAGGCTGTAAAGTTCTGCTGAGGGCAAGGGGGCTTCCACTTTACATCACAGGGCTCATTCACACAATTCTCCATGTAATTATATTTGCATATTCATAACTATGTAGACTTAAGAAAGGTTTGTGTGAACTGTGAAATATACTCTGAGTCGAGAATGGATTTCATGTTCTTTATTCAGCTCATAGTGGTGAGGAGGAATGAATTTCCCCGCAAAATATCTGCTTTATATACATTATTTACACAATGGGCTGCACGTGATTGGCTAATTCCGGGATTCTCCTGTAGGCCAATCAACTTGTGGATTCACTTCCACCTGGAGCTGGATTGGGTGGCTCCTGCGGACCAATCATACTGCTGCATTGTTCTAAGACCAATCAGACTGCTGCATTCTGAATCCTATTGTTCTAGGACCAATCAGACTGCTGCATTTTGGATCCTATTCAACTCAGTACATAACAAACTGGTTGATACACGTATGAAGCAGTAACCAATTCGGTGAAAGCCCAAGTGGGGGAAAGGGTATTTAGGGAGATGCACTTGTTGTGTGGGGCCTATATCCACCTGGCAACACATGTATCTGTCTGTGGTTGTATCGGAGTTAGGAGCAGAGGTGAGGGAAGGAAGAGTTTTTGAATTTGCTCCAGCTCTAACCTATCTGTGCATATAGAAGTACCCGCCCCCCTTTGCACATGTTAGCTGCTTTCAACAGCTTGCTAAAGTTTTGTACTCCGTGTTTCCTCCCAAACAGGGGCGCCAACTATAGTGGGCAAAAGGGGCTTCAGCCCCCTCAATATTTTTGGACAGGGGGCCGAGCCCACCCACCCCCAATATTGAGGGGGGGCTGCCATCCCCCGCCTCCAATGGGCAAGTGCTGTCTCACCAGGTGGGGGGCGCCGAGGGCAATTTTCGCCCTCTGTGCTCCTTGCCACCGATGGGCTGGCCTGCTTTGTGGGGGCGAGACAGGTCACGTGACACCCGGCCCCCTCAATGTGGGGGGCAGCAAGTCAGTGCCCCTGCTCCCAAGAGCTTGTGTAGCCAGTCCTGCGAGGATGCAGAATTGGTGTTTCCCCAGAAAACCCTTTTGGTGATTCCTGTCCCCGATATCGTCTCTGTGTTTTTCCCAGCAAAGGTGGCTACTGATCCATCCCATGTGTACCGCCCAGTTCACACTAACCTTTTTTACCTCTCATGCTGAAATTCGGCTGTGCGACCCCGTCCAACGAGAACGCCGAATCATTTCGCCTCAGCTCTAACTGTGGCCGGAGCTTAACAAGCATCCTCAATACACGGCTGTGCTTTTTTAAAGTCGTGCTTCAAAATTACCTGACAGTAATTTTGCTCGCCTCTTTGTATGTGTGTATGTACCTTTCGGGCCCAAGCAAAACAGGTCTTGGCTTGGTTAAAAGAAAAAATAGCTTGCAGCTTTTAAAGACGCAACCTTGTTTTATCCCATTTAACTTTGATCAGTACCCCTGTTGAGCATGCGCCAGTGTCTACCAGCTGCGCCCCTTCTGCTGTGCCGCCTGCTTCAGCCAATCAGCCCTCTGCTGCCGCTCACAGTGCCGCTCATCAGATGACCCTGCCGTCAGCCGCGGCCACTTCCATGGTGCACGACTCCATCTCGTCTTCTTGCCAAAGGTAATACTTTGTGCCTGTTTGCTTCACCTGTTGGCTTAGATGTGTGTAACATGGCTGGGAAGAGAATGAGGGGAGGAGTGGGAGAAGAGAGGAAGAAAACGGAGGATACTGGGGGGAAGATAACTATTTACCAAATTATCTGTAAGATTTATGAAGTGCTTAAATCAAAGCGCATTCTGAGCAGAGTACGTAATAAAACTGTAGATGAAACACATTTTAAATCCACAAAACGGATTAAAAATATATACCCAGAACGATCATCAAAAAACACACAGATAAAATCAGTAAAACCAAAACAGGTAACTAAATTACCGTATTTTCCGCTCTATAAGACACACCAGACCATAAGATGCACCTAGTTTTTGGAGGAGGAAAACAAGAAAAAAAATATTCTGAATCCCAGAAGCCAGAACAGCAAGAGGGATTACTGTGCAGCGATCCCTCTTGCTGTTCTGGCTTCTGGGATAGCCATACAGCCTGCATTTGCTCCATAAGACGCACACACATTTCCCCTTACTTTTTAGGAGGGGGAAAGTGTGTCTTATAGAGCAAAAAATACAGTATATGTCTGTGTAGGACAGGCCTCGTTGGCTTGGAATAGACATTTCTGTGAGCAAGGAAAAAATTTTTGAAAGCAATTTAGATCCAGAGCAACAAAACAAATCAGAGGGGCTTGAAATTCTCTTTCTCCCCAAGTTCAACAGATGCTGTGGGAAAACACAGAGCTGTTGAAAATAAGTGGGCACTGACCCATTAAGTAACCAAGACAGGAGATTTTTGTAAAAGTGGAATATAGGTGGAATAAATCCATTTGGGGGTTTAAAAAAAAAATTGTAACTTCAGTGTTATCTGCTTCCAAGGCGGATAACTGAAATAACAGCAACTGGTGAGGTATGAGGGATAAATTGTATGACAGTTCCAGCAAGAAATTGTTAATTTAAAAGCAGCTGGTGCCTACGAGGACTGTGAATATGTATGTTTTTCCCTATACCCCTGGCAAAGGGATAGTGCTCAGGTAGTGTTCACAGCAAACCTAAGAGAGAAGGGCTTGCATGAAGAAGGTCTTAGGTTCATTCCACAAGTGGGGTTTGACATGTCCCCTGTCTGAAACCCTGGAGAGCTGCTGCCAGTCAGTGAAACACCATTCCACACACAGAACTTCCCTTCCGGCCTTCTCTTCCACCTGCTGTATCAAGCAGGACTTCTGCTGGGTCTGGCCACAAACAGGGGGAAACAATGTACACGCCAGGTGGGAGGTGCAGGAGAAGACCTGACCATGTTGCTTGGCCCACCCCACGTTCACCACAAGGACATTTTGAGTCTGGATGGAAAAGAAGCTGTCTCACGCCACACACCAAAGGCGATGTGAACTACTTTCTAATAAAGTTCTCCTGTCCTGTTGATCTCACCCCTGACATCTGGATCCTGCTCCCCTGCTGCACAGTAAGGGAACAGCCATGATGTGTCCTGAGCCATAAGACTTGGATTCACAGACTTGGATTTCCAGCTGTTTAGGACTACAGTTCCCATCATCCCTTGTCCTGCTAGCTAGGGATGATGGAAGTTGTAGTCCAAAAACAACTAGAGACCCAAGTTTGGGAAACACTGCATTCGAGTGTTTCGGAGAGCCAAATAATAGCGCTGTACCAGCTAGGGCCTTTCTCTAGTTGAATCATTCATAATCATAATCATAATTCATAATCATTCCAACCCCCAGTCTTGACCCCACATGTGCTCTTTTTTCCCTTGTAATGTCAGGTGTTCAGTCATAGTAACAAAGCAATACTTTTGTCTCCTGACATTTACTGAAAGTTGATACCTAACAGCAGTGGCTTTTTTTCTTGGGGTACGCAGGGGTACGCATACCCCTAAACATTTTGTGAATCTTTGCACTTTTGTCCATTTACTTTATTTGTTTTTCCCAATTTGAACTATAAAATGGTGATTTTCTTGAGTCAAAATGAGAGTGCCCCTAAACATTTTTTGGGGGGGAGCACTGTTTAACAGTCCTGAAACATAAAAATGAGAACACCCGTGTGGGCTAATAATCAATTGGCTTTAAATGCAAGGCTTTATTGGACTTCCTGAGATTGAGAGTACTAAATAGGTTTTGACTCAACATCAGTTAAACATACTCCTGTGGAAAGGGAATCATGAATTTAAGAGACTTTAATCTTTTTTTACAATATTGACATCCTTAACAAACCTTGTGCTTATTTTTTTTTACCTGGAAACCATGCACAGTCAGACTTGCCCAGTTCTCTCAGATTATTCCAAATTTCAAACCTATTTTCCATTGCATTAAAAAAACACACCAACTTTTGTCTTTTTTTTATTTAGCGTCAGTCACCATTCTTCTACTTCCATCACCTGCCAGTCCAAAAAGAGGTATCAAGTGCGCCTTTGTGCAGATGCTAATCAATTAGTGCGCTGCTTTCCGTTTGCCAGTTGATGGTTAGCAAAGCATTAATCTAAATAATTTTCTCCTTCTCAGCAGTGGTTTTCCTTTTCTCTGACAACTAATAGTTTCCAAACGTACATGCTGTCTAAAACTGCTGCAATCTGCCGCAGATGTAATCACAGTTGCTTTCAGTGTTGCTGAGCTGTTCTTTGAAACTGTCACCAGTATCTAAACTGTTCTCTTCAAAAAAAAAACCACAGTCCCTCATCAACGTTTTAACTTTCTCCAGCAGAAATGCCAACTGATACCTTCCTACAGCTGACCTAACTTTGCTAAAAAAACTTTTATATTAATGAAGCAGTGGGCTTCTCTCTCTCTCTCTCTCTCTCTCTCTCTCTCTTTCAGGAGCCACTTCGTCACTGCAAATTCTAATCCGCATTCCTATTTTGGCTGTATTGCTGGATGTTATCTTTTTTATTATATGAATTGTGATGCTGGGAGTTTTTGTCTTTGTATAACACCTTTTTTCTCCCTTTTTAATTTTCTTGAGGAAATGTACATTTCCTATATAAACAGTACAGTCGTACCTTGGAAGTCAAACGGAATCCATTTCGGAAGGCCATTTGACTTCCAAAACATTTGAAAACCAAAGCGCGGCTTCTGATTGGCTGCAGGAAGCCGTGGAAGCCCCGTCGGACGTTCGGCTTTGAAAAATAGTTCACAAACTGGAACAGTCACTTCCTATTAGGAACTAAGCTGTTTGACTTCCAAGGTACGACTGTACACTGTGACCTAATTTATTACACTAAAAAAATAAAAATAAAAATAAAAATTACACTATGTAATTAAGCAATATATGACACCCTTACAGCTAGACGGCTCTGAGGGTGGTTTTTTTAAAAAAAATGAGCCTATTTACCTGTGTAGAGGTTGGGTTGTGTAACAAACTGCCCTTTTGACCCCTGTCTGTACAACTAAATGGCCCTGGCAGTGACTACAGAAGCTGCCTACCTTTCTTTCATACTAAGTGCAATATCTTGTTAGTTGTTGATCTGAAGTCTGTCAGGCACTGCTTCCAATCCATTTGCCACCCCACGCCCCACCCCCCAGTGCAAAAAGAGAGGATAGCCTCGAGGTCTCTTGGTCAGAAACATCCTTTACTTCCACTCTGAAAGGGAGCCTGCCAATGTCTTCAATCTGAGCAAAATGCAACTGCAGCAGGATGTAGCCTGACATTCCCTGACCAAACTGCTGGAGTGGGGTACAGCCTAAATGGCCTCGGCCCAGTATACCCGAAGGAGCATCTCCACCCCCATCATTCAGTCCGGACACTGAAGTCCAGCACCGAGGGCCTTCTGGCGGTTCCCTCACTGCAAGATTATACAGGGAACCAGGCAGAGGGCCTTCTCAGTAGTGGCATCCGCCCTGTGGAACGCCCTCCCATTTAGATGTCAAGGAAATAAACAACTATCTGACATTTAGAAGACATCTGAAGGCAGCCCTGTATAGGGAAGTTTGTAATGTTTGATACTTTGTCGCGCTTTTAATATTCTGTTAGGAGCCTCCCAGAGCAGCTGGGGAAACCCAGCCAGATAGGTATGGTATTAATAATAACAACAACAACACGACATCAGGAAGGAGATGGCTACTCTAGATCTTCCTTGGTGGCTTCACTGTTCCCACTGAAATGAGTTCAGTTGAAATGGCTCCCCCCACTCCGCTTTAAGAAACTCTACTGTAACTACTTTAAATCACCATCTCCCATGTGCACCATACGTGAACCGGCAAGAACAGTCACAAGGCAAGCTCAGTTGGCAGAGCATGAGACTCTCAATGTCAGGGTCATGGGTTTGAGCCCCACATTGGGCAAAAGATTCCTGCATTGCCGGGGGTTGGACTAGATGACCATGTGGCTCCCTTCCAACTCTACTATTCTATGAAATACACCCCACCTTTACCCATCTTCCTTGGAATCTGAAGCAATGAACCATTTTCCCTTTTGAAATCTCACCTTTTTCTATGGGGCTAGCCCTATTTAGCACCCCTAAGAGTTCTCCAATGTAATGTTTTGCAGATGTACTAAGAGCAACTCAATGCCTCTCCTTTATTAAATATGTTTTCAACCCAGTCTTTTAAAACACCAGCATTAGAATTACATGCTGGCTGTACTGAGTTTTAAGGTAACAATCTCTCCATCCTTGCCTCTGGAACTTTCTGGTAGGCTCTCACAACGTTCTATGGAGGCCACCATTCAACAGATGCTTCATCGGTCTTAATCCTGTGGTATATATGCATGAATTGCTCACAGCTTTGCTTTGGTTTTAGAGGCCCAGGCCAATCTTATACATCAGCTCCAGCTTCCCACAGCCCTGCTCCTTACCCAGGCTACAGTGAAGCCCCGGCTCCTGCCTCAAAGCCCAGAGTCGTCACCACTGCCAGCATCAGGCCTTCGGTCTATCAGCCAGGTAAGGAGACTTCAAACTGCTAACACAAGGGGCTGCCTTTTGCTACATCAGATACTACAGAGCAGTGTTTCCCAAACTTGGGACTCCAGCTGTTTTTGGACTACAACTCCCATCATCCCTAGCTAGCAGGACCAGTGGTCAGGGATGATGGGAATTGTAGTCTAAAACCAACTAGAGACCCAAGTTTGAGAAACACTGGTAGAGAGCTTGCTTAGAAGGCATTATCAACATAGTGAGTCAGGTACTTGACTGGTCCACAACTCACATTTTCTGTGATTTTTGTTTACTATGTCTATCTGCTGCCTTTCTACCGATGCAGCCAAGGTCATTTATAGTTTAAAATAATGGCAGATAAGCATGGTATAAAAGTGGGGGGGGGGAGGAATGAGGAAAATAAGAACATTCAGTACGAATTCATACAACATGTTTCAAAACTGGGGAAATGACCAGGTTTTACTGAGGCAGATAGTTCTGGGAAGGAGGGAGCCAAATGGCAATTGGTATGAGGCAAGCCAGTGGAATGGGCCTTGTTTTTGGCTCTCCTTTGGAAGCAGACAGGTGAAATTGTGTGGGGTTTTTTCTTATGTATTTTGCATTCCCATTTTCAGTGCTATTTTTCTAGAAAAAGAGGTGCCAGAACTCTTTTTGGATGAAGGGTGGTATACAGATGTAATACATTATTATTATTATTATTATTATTATTATTATTATTATTATTATTATTATTATTATTTTATCAGGAGCTCAGAAAGAACAGCCAGGGGATGATGCTCTTGCCTTGCCTTGCCCTGTTGACAGGGTTGGGAGGAGTTTCTTCACATCCTGGGTGTCTTGCCCATATCCCTCTAGTCCAGCCTTTCTCAACCTTGGGTCCCCAGATGTTGTTGGACTACAACTCCCATCATTCCTAGCCGGCATGACCAGTGGTCAGGGATTATGGGAGTTGTAGTTCAAGAACATCTGGGGACCCAAGGTTGAGAAAGGCTGCCAGTCCTTCACTCCCCCCCCTCCCATTTTTGTGCCTACAGGACATCCGTTCCACTAATAGAGACAGCCAGCGTGTTGGACTGTGGGGAGACCCAGGTTCAAATCCCACTCCACCACAATGCAAACTGCGCAAACATGGGCCAGTCACGTTCTAGTAGTATATGGTTACCAGATTTTTTTCAATGAATCCGGGGACACTTTTTAAAAAAAAAACTGAGTAGCAACAGGGAGTCAGTAGTGTTGGATGGTGAGGCAAAAGACCCTGGGCCCAAGCACACATGCATATTGTATAAAGGTGCAAAGCCCTTCTTTCGCACCCTGTGAAACATAAATGCGCAGAGTTTTTTTACAAACTGGGCAACAGTGCGCCGCCTGCCCGTGACTCCTGAGCCATCCCCGATTTCCTTCCCCCTTTGTTTTCACAGATCAGGGGAGTCACGGGCAGGTGGCTGTTGCCCAGGAGAGGCCAGCCTGGTAGTGCAGTTGGCTCTGGCTGGCTTCAGGAGCTGCTTGCTGCCGTAGTGCAGGGAAAAAGGCGGGCGCCACGGCAGCAGGCAGCTCCTGAAGCCAGCCAGAGCCAACTGCGCTACCAGGCTGGCTCTGGGCTGCTAAGGCTGCCACTGCCACGTTTCCCAGGGACAGATTTGCAAATCCAGGGACTGGATCCAGGAACCGGGGACGTCTGGTAACCCTATAGTAGTATAACCTACCTCACATGGTCATGGTGAGGATAAAATGGGGAAGGGGAGAACTGTGAAGGCCACCTTGAGCTCCTTGAAAGGAAGAGGGGGGACGTGAAAATAACATAAAAATAGCAGCTTTACAGGCAACAGCTGAAAATCTGCCTTGAAATATAAATGCTCTTATGCTTCACTTCAAATGATTGCTGTGGCTCCTTGGTGGTATCGTGTTGCCAGTAAGAATTCTTACATAGCTTAGCAATCGTTTGATGTCCTTTGGTTTACTTTAAAATAAAACAAGACACCCTCAGCATGCTTTTGGGAACCTAATCACTTTTTCAGAAATCTGTCGCAGGATTGCAGGTTGCCGTTTCCGAATCCAGTCACAAGGTGGCAGGATGCACTAGTTCTTTTTCTAGTTTTGTCAGAACGCTGAGCAATCTACAGACTGACTGCTATTTCAACTCCCAGGCAGTAGGACTGGAGCAGATTCAGATGTCAGGAGTGGGCCTGACATGCTGTCAGAAAGAGGTGACAGTCCCTTTCAGCCCTTTCCCCGGAGGTGGGTCGCTGTCAGGAAAGACAAGCAACTCCACTGTATTGCAAGCAGCTTCTTGGAAGAATTTGAGAAGCTACTTGCAATACAGTATGAGAAGCTGCCAGGAAAAGGAAGGGAGGATCCCATAAGCCTTTGCACTTGTCTGAACGGGCTCCGATTGCAGATGTGCAGGCGGCCTCATTCTGTGGGAAGCTATGCGTATTTCTGACCAGGCTGAAATGGATACTTAAAACAAAAATAACTCTGGAGTCATTTTGAAATGAGCTTGTGACCCCCCTCCCCCTTATTGTCTGTCTTGTTAATAGCATACACTCCAACATTTCTGAAGAAGAAATTGGGACACACACACCCCGACTTCTCCTTTGCCACCGCACCGCTCGCATCCTTGCACCCCCCCAAAATCCACTGCCAAAGCTTACCCACCCACTGCCTTGCCAACTCAAGTGTGTGCATGCCCTGCCACTGCACAGCACCCCACACTGCCGCACACCCGCCACTGTGGCCACAAACACATGAGGAGGGCGACAGCGGCGTACTTCTGGAAGTGGCACTCTATTTCAGGAAGCAGCGGCCCTCCTTGTGCGTGTGCACTGGCCAGCAGCGGCAAGGTGTGGAGCCAAAGCACACGTCTTTTGGTTCCGCACTCTTTTGGTCCGCCTTGGCTGAAATGGCAGGACACTCTGGGATTGAATCAGAAGCGAGGGTGGCTTCTGTAATTCCAGGATGTACCCGTAAAAATGGGACAGTTGGAGGGCCTGTAACAAGAGAGTTAGAATTTTAGTGTTTCAGCAGTTACATTTAACTTACTGTGTTTTTATTGTTGTTAATATGCCGTGCTTTAACCTGCCTTAGGGTTGTGAATCAAAAGAGGGTGCGCTAGAAACTGAAATAATAATAATAATAATAATAATAATAATAATAATAGTAATAGGATAGATGAACCTCACTTAAGGCCCTAGGTGGGGATCATATTTTAAAGTGTTCTGTTACCTATTTATTTTCAAAACCTCATTGAAAGCAGAAAGCTAGGACAGTCAGGATCATGTTGGGCTACAACCTTTCTCGCTTACTTGCTAGCTTTTTACTTATAGGGTATTTTTCCTTACAAAGGGGAGCATTAAAAATGGCATTCCCACACCTGCAGACCTAATGTAATCCGTTCCAGCCGTCCTATCACATGTATAAACCAAACTGACTTTTCTGAATGGGGGGAAATTTTGACATGAGGGCACTTGAAATTAAGCAGCTCTGCACCAACACCACTTCTCGTGGCCAGTCTGAGACGCTGCCGTTACGTGCGAGAGGACAGTACCATCCAAGTCCCCCCATGTCTGAACTGCTTTGAAGTGAGAGAATTTGAAAGTAAATTAGATATGTAAAGAAAGAAAAGAAAAACCACCCGCCCTGTTTTGCAGTTCTCAGCAAACTTACCTGGGAGTGGATAAAAGAAAAGAAAAATATTTAAGCCAAAAAATCCACTTACCTGGGAGTAAGTCCTACTGAACACAGTTGGCTTACTTCTGACTAAACTTGCTGAGGGGTTGCAATGTATAATCAGAATGTAGGAGATCCTTTTTCAAGGATAGATGATAGATGATAGACAGATATAGATAGATGATAGATAGATGATAGATAGATAGATAGATAGATAGATAGATAGATAGATATAGATGCAGCTAAAGTGGAATGGGTCTAACTAAAGGAAGCTTTGCTATGCAAGAGCACTTCATACAGGAATGTGTTCCTTACAGGTCCTTGTGTAGCAAAGTTTAGGCTGCTGGGCCTTGGAATGCTCAGAGAACAAAGGCATTTGTCATAGTCAATAGCAACACTATTCTCCAAGTTAAAACATTAACCAGAAACCAGGAGCTTCTGCACGGAATCTGGCAGTCTGCTCCACAATGTGATGGTTTGTCAAGGCTGAGGCAGTGGTGGCAGTCAGAGGTGAACCAATGAATACAAAAAAGCACACATGAGCAAGGAAGAGCTCGTAGCGCAGGCAAGAGGCCAGCTGACCCAGGAAGCCTTTCATAACACTTCTGGTTTAATGTCCAGCCTGAGTGGGTGGGGCTAGTTCAGAGTTTGAAAATACGCCACATAAAATGCATTAGTTGGGGTTGCCATATTTTGAACAGCAAAAAAAGAGGAACCATTTGGAGCCTTCTACTTTTAACTGTTGATCACTATGACGACTCTCATTTTACATACCCATGAAAACTTCCAGGACGTGTCCTCAAAAAAGAGGACAGGTGGCAACCCTTTTCTTAGGATGTGGATAGGTGTGATGAGACCATCTCTTCTCCCCCTCGCATAGTTACTCAGATGACCAAAGTTTGTCAAGGCTAGGCCTGAAGGTTGGGCTCTTTCTCCCGCACTAGGAGTGCCATTTAGATAGTCCCACCCCTCACCCCATTTAAAATACATTCCTTTTTAAAAACACTTTAAATATATTTGTGTGCACGTTCTCATACCCTCCAACATTTCTCTGATGAAAATAGGGACGTTCTCTTCCATAATAATAATAATAATAATAATAATAATAATAATAATTTTTTATTTATTTATATCCTGCCCATCCGGCTGGGTTGCCCCGGCCACTCTGGGAGGCTTCCAACATATATAAAAACATAATAAAACATTAAACATTTTTTTAAAAAACCTTCCCTTGACTTGGGGGTCACATAACTCCATACCCTCCAACATATCTCCAGTGAAAACAGGGTCCTCCTAAGGAAAAGCGGGACATTCCAGGATCAAATCAGAAACCAAGATGGCTTCTGTAAATCCAGGACTGTCCCTGGAAATAGGTGCGCTTGGAGGGTCTGCATTTTACTTTCAAAGTACATTCTTTCCCTCAGAGAATTCTGGGCTCCATAGTTTGTTTAAGTGTTGCTAGGAAATGTAATTGTGAAAAGTAAACTCCAATGCCGAGAATCTAAGGGAAATAATGTGTTTCAAATGAGCTCTAAAGGCATAGCATGTACACAGGCCAAGGGAGAACCTTCACACACACACACACACATTGCATGCACGTAGAGCTGTTTTCACAGGATCCAGAACCCTGATTTTCTTTTTCAGGGTTTGTGGCTGTGGAAAGGGAACCCTTTGTGTGCACACCTCTGAAATGAACACACTTGGGTGGAGAGCAGGGGCTGCTGCCATGATCCTCCTGCTCCCTCCACCCCCGACGTTGAATGTGTGATAGGGGATCCACACTGTGGTGTATATATAAATGACACAATGAGATATAGGTATGATTTCATGTTCAAATGAGTGAGCACTGATTCTTGGAGGTGATGGCAGGGAGGGAGGGGAAACCAGGAACGCTACCAACTCAAGAAAATCACATTGTTTAATTACAGAGCGTGGAGGTGGGAGGCTTTTGAACTTGGCAATTAGAGATGAAATATCGCCCTCTAATTTTTACTGACTTAATAAATACCATGAGACAGAAATAGCAGGGCCCTGGGGCTTGGGGTGATTGTGATGGGGGGCAGGCAGGCAGGGGATTTGATTCAGATATCTTTAAACTCTGTTTACCTTTACCGCATGAAAAAGATGAAGCCTGGAGCTAAGGTGGAGGGTGCCTGCTTGCGAAGCAGGGATATTTGTAGTTGCTGCTGGGGAAATGGGGAGGGGAAACCAAACAGAAGGGGTTTTTGTTTTTAAAATATGGGCGAGAAGGAAGAACAGAGCGTGAGACAAGATTTTATTGGGTGCCTGTCAAGAATGCTTATCTAAAACAAGCTTGTTATTGACAGAGCAAGAATCGGACTTGGCACATGTACACACCGTGCCTTTAAAGCGCATACAAAACACACGGTTTCCCTCAAAGAATTCTGGGTATTGTAGTTTACTCCCCCCTCCTCCACACACAGTTACAGCTCCCAGCAGCCCTTAACAAACTGCAGTGCCCAGAATTCTTTGAGGAAAAGAACATGTTCCGAATGTAGCAAAAAGTGGCCACTGTCATCTTTCCTTCTTTCCTTCTTTCCTTCCTCCCTTCCTCTTTCTCCTTCTCTCACTTACTCACACATTCACTCCCTTCTCCTTCCTAATAAAACCCCCATTCTCTCTCACTCTCTCTCTCTCTCTCTCTCTCTCTCTCTCTCTCTCTCTCTCTCTCACACACACACACACACACACACAAGCCCTTCTCTCTTTTTCTTTTTCTTTTTCTCTCTCTCCTCCCTGCCCGCTACACCCCTTCTCCCTCCCCACCCCAGCTCAGCAGGCTGCCGCAGAAGAGGACAGGTGGCTCTTGCCCAGAGGTCCAAGCTGATCATCAGAAGGCAGCTTTTGAAATCAAGCCTGGTGCCTCGGTTAGATGGTGTTAGAGAAGGATTAGACACATTCTCTCAAAGCATAGGGCCATCTCAACAGCTATTACCTATGATAGTGTAATAGAACTTCCATGTTCAGGGGCAGCCTACCAGGTGTCACGGACACCAGCAGCGGAGAGCTGTCGCTGCCCTGCCTTGTGAGCTTCCCAGGGACCACAGGGCGGCTGCATTTGAAAACAATGACCCCACCCGGCATCTCCCACCTGAAGTGGGGCAGTCCAGTAAGAAACAACATCACAGGCATCTGCTGATCCTATAGCTGAGCTCTCTTGATTTGCACGGCCAGGAGTGAGTTGTCAGAACGCAACTGAACTGCTGTGGCCGTAGTTCAATGCACCCCATAAAAACACATGCCTATCTGGCAAGAGTCCAAGGAGAATGAAAGCATGGCTAATCAATAGATGAGGGAAGGGTTCATTCATAGAATGACTGCGCCAGGTAAGGCTGGCAGAGCCCCTTGTACAAAACCCTTCAGGGCCTCTGCTAGTTCCCTTAGTTGCAGATGGATCCAAGGGCTGACTCGGTTTAAGGCAGCTTCCTATGTTTTTATGGAGTGGAAGGGAGGAAGAGATCCTGATTCCTTGGTGCCTGCAAAGGGTTAATTGCTGCTGCCTATTTTAAGCCCTGGGCATTACAGCTGTTTGTGAATGGAGGCATTATACCTAAGGCGGAGCATAATATTAGAGCCCAGCACAATGGGGGCATTCTCAAAAGGCAGCTGGATTTCAGGAGGGACCCTATGGATCAGTGTGCATGGATGTATGTATGTATGTATGTATGTATGTAGGAGGGAGGGAGGGAAGGAGGGAGGGAGGGGAGAGGTCAGGAAGCCACCAAACAATACCACAGCTGTGCGTCAAGAAGTACTAGGGAATTTAGCTGTGGCCAGCAGATCAGATCAAGCTCACACTATGGAAAAGTGAGCAGTCTTGGAAGGGAACCAGCAACAAATAGGGGGAGGGGGGGAGCAGGGAGGTCGGGTTGGAGGCAGTGCATTTCAGGAAGAAAGGCAAGCCCCAACGCTTTTAATAGAAGTAGAGAGGGACGTTAAGGGGAGGGGGTAAGAGTCAGGAAACTGTGTTATGATGGAGACAAAAATACTTTCCATTCCTTGGTGGGGGGGAATGGGGAGTCCCTGCAGCTGTCCTCCATTCAAAAGAACTATGCAGTGCAATGCATGAGAACTGTGAGTTGCAAGCCTGTCTTTCTGGGGAATTTGCCCAGACACGTTTCTGTCTGGAGGAAGAAAAAAGTTGCTGTTTTGTTGGTTGCACAGGAACACAAAGCTTCTGCCTGGTTCAGAGGAATCAAATTGGAATAAAGCTGCTGGCACCATGCATGTAGCCAAGAGGGCGGGGAGACAGGGGAGACTGCTGTCCCCAAAAAAACCAGTGAAAATAAATACAAATCAATACAAATCTGAGGTTCTGCCCCCCTAACAAAAGCCTGCCCCCCCCAACAAAAATCCTGGCTATGCCCATGTCTGGCACCCTTTTTCAATTACAGTTGGCCAAGGTGTTGTTGTTTTTTTGTGTGTGTTTTCTACAGTGCTGGCTGGCACCTATTGGAACTGGTTGGGTGGAAGACAGGGAGACCACCAGTAGGTGGCGCCAGAGCCAATGCCAGGCAGATCCAAGCTTTTGCCCCCATCCTCCTCCCTACCAAGTTATATAATGACAACACTGAGACTTGAGGAGGAGGAGGAAGCAAAACAGCCAGTGCCATACTCTAGACTGGATATAAATAAGGAGCCAGGAAGGCGGGGACTGGCTGAGGTTCCACCTTCACCCTAACCAGTCTCCAATGATATACGTCCATGCGCACACATTTGCCCACCTACCTGAATTAAGCCCCCTTGAAACAATGGGTCTTAACTTCTGACTGCACCATAGGCCACCACAACCCAAGGACTTTCCATATTTTGCTGCTGCGGATAAGAAAAGTCCTTCAGGTTTGCATATATATCAGTAGCATGCTGCCTTTATCCAAATGCACTGGATGTATTTACTCCCTCCATCCTCCCTGAATAAAACCTTGCTGCTGCTGCTGCTGCAATGTTACTGTAGGTGACCTTGATAATCATAGCCAAACCGAGACTCGGCAGTGGCTTTTATCGTTGATTTGGCTCCAGAGACAGGGGCTTATCTGATATCCTTGGATCAGCTGCGCAGCACTTGATTTGTGATAATGGGCTGGGCGGCAGTTGGGGTCACCTGAGGCCATTGCGGCTTGAAGGAGGTTCTGGTCAATACTGCGGCTTGCAATAGTGAAAATAAAGGCAGCTGAATGAACACTGTTTCCTTTCCTAAACAGCAGCTCCGGCGCCAGCCCCAGTGCCTGTACACACCCAAGCTCCAAGCCAAGCGGAGCCTTCAAGCCGTCCTCCCTGGATCACGGACGACTCCTTCTCCCAGAAGTTTGCTCCAGGGAAAAGCACCACCACTGTCACCAAGCATATCCTGCCACGGGGGGCTCCAGTGCCACCCCCGCCAGCCTCGGCCCCCACGTACCCGCCTCCTTCCATCCCGGCCTCTTCCCAGGCTCCGGCAGTTGCCCGGGGAACGATTCAGAGGGCTGAGCGTTTCCCAGCCAGCAGCCGGACTCCGCTGTGCGGACACTGTAATAGCATCATCAGGTATGCCAGTGGGACTCTTCCGAGGGAGGGGGAATGGGAAAGCATCACATCGCAGAGCAATTTAGACCAGTGGGCCAGGATTCCTGTGAGGTTGAGCAGGGCTTTGGCCCTTAAGACAGTAGGAAAGATGTGTTGTTGTTGCTGCTGCTGCTGCTGACACATTGCTATTTCTCCCTGGACTCACAAACTAGGCCTTGGCCATGTGCAGCCAGCACAAGCTTTGTGGAAGGCTGACTTAAGGAAGGGCTAAAATACTTGTCGAACACACAGTCATGTAGAGATATGATGATAGAACTGGTGTGGCAGCTACAATCTGTAGTGGAAGGATCTCCAAAAGACAGCACAGTTGTACCTCGGAAGACAAACGCCTTGTGAGTCAGATGTTTTGGCTCCCAAACGCTGCAAACCCGGAAGTGAGTGTTCGGTTTGCGAACATTCTTTGGAACCTGAATGTCCGACGTGGCTTCCGATTGGCTGCAGGAGCTTCCTGCAGCCAATCGGAAGCCGCGCCTTGGTTTCTGAATGTTTTGGAAGTCGAACGGACTGTATAAAGCTAGCTTTCCCACCCTGGTGGGCAGCAAAACGGGGGTGCACTGAAAAACCTGGATCAGGCAGGATGAAGAAGGAAAGCAGCCTTGAAAAGGACTTTTGAACAAGGATCTCTGCTTCAGCAAGCAGGATCCTGGAGGAGCAGAAACAGAGGGCTCCTCCACACCTCCTCCCCCCCCCCTCAGAAAAACCCGCTATTTACTGTTGAATCAGAGCAAGCATCAATCAGGTTTTCTCCAGAGTGATGTCTGCTCCGATTTAGCACTAAATAGGAGGTTTCCTTGGGTATAGCGGTGGGGCAAAGGCAAAACTGCTTGGACCCATTCCTAGTAAGCACGACACAAGCAGAAAACCGCTCAGGCACATGCTTTATAGGCATGGGACAAGGGGGCATGTGGACAAGCCCTGAAGGAGAGCCCTGAAAAGGACTTCTGAACCCTTAGCAGCAAGCAGGGACCCAGAGGTGCAAAAACCAGAGGCAGTGAAGGAAAAGCAGGGGAAGATGATGGAGTCAGACCCTGGGTTCTGGCTGTCAGCAGGAGGGATTTTCAGCAGCAAAGTGACCCAGCAGCAAGAGTGGTACCTTTTGGGGGAAGGTGTCCTTCCTTCTTAGACAGCCTTTAATTTCCTGTGCCTTTTTTCACTCTGCATTTATGGTCAGGATACTCCCCACCCTAATAAGATTGTCTTCTGCAGAGGCAATTGGTGTTAGTCACTCTGATTAAATTCGGCCTTGGGGCACACTGTTGCAATGGGATTTTGATTGGATTTTGCCCAAAGCTAAGCTCTATGCGCAAGGCAGACAACATCTTCTCTGTTAAGGTGATCCATGGAATTGATCACCTTTCTCATGCTGCTGCTGCTGCTGCTGCTACTAGTCTCCTTACCTTGCAAAGGAAACCACGCTGAAGCCATTGAAATAATAATAATAATAATAATAATAATAATAATAATAATAATTCATATAGGCCATGGGTAGGCAAACTAAGGCCTGGGGGCCGGATCTGGCCCAATCACCTTCTAAATCCGGCCTGCAGATGGTCCAGGAATCAGCGTGCTTCTACATGAGTAGAATGTGTCCTTTGATTTAAAATGTATCTCTGGGTTATTTGTGGGACATAGGAATTTGTTCTCTCCCCTCCCCCTTGCCGCCCCCCAATATAGTCCGCCCCCCCCCAGGTCTGAGGGACAGTGGACCGCCCCCCTGCTAAAAAAGTTTGCTGACCCCTGGTATAGGCCACACTGGAGTAGAATTTCTTCCAGGCTTCTGTATCTAGCAGCCTGCCAGCATGGTAGAGAACCAAACAATTATTATTAGCACTTTTGGGGAATAAGACTATCTATGCATTGTCTATACTCAGTAGGAATATATCACCATCTGCCCTGTTCTTATGTTCTCTTCAGAGCTGGTATGCATTCAAAACTAGGTACTTATATGCACTTAAGAATCACTAACGACAGTGGAAGCATATGCAGGGCATATTATGTAGCAAGGTGTCATTTCTGTAACATATTATGTAGCTGGTGTCATTTCTACTTATCTGGTTGAGAGTACAAACTGTTCTTATCCAAGGCTGAATATAAAGAAACAGCATATTTAATTATGCCTACTTTATCTAATTCTCCTGATAGCAACACTAGGTCAGCGTCATTCAGATTTTTCAGCTTGGGGCATTTCTACATTACAGATTTGAACTTAGAAGTGATCCCTTCTTTGCAACAGCTTTTAGGAATCCTAGTTTGGGAGAGATGCTTGCAATATTTTAACAGACAATTCTGAGCAAAGGCTGTTGTGGCACCTTAGGGTTTTCCTGCTCCAAGTATCTAGCGTGAAACTGCCATGCGTTCACTCACTTTTTAAGGGGCATCTACATGGCACCATCACCGACGTGGGTGGCGCTGTGGATTAAACCACAGAGCCTAGGACTTGCTGATCAGAAGGTCGGCGGTTCGAATCCCCGCGACGGGGTGAGCTCCTGTTGCCCGGTCCCTGCTCCTGCCAACCTAGCAGTTCGAAAGCACACCAGTGCAAGTAGATAAATAGGTACCACTCCGGCGGGAAGGTAAACGGCATTTCCGTGCGCTGCTCTGGTTCTCCAGAAGCAGCTTAGTCATGCTGGCCACATGACCCGGAAGCTGTACGCCGGCTCCTTCGGCCAGTAAAGCGAGATGAGCGCCGCAACCCCAGAGTCGGCCACGACTGGACCTAATGGTCAGGGGTCCCTTTACCTTTACCTACATGGCACCATCACCCAGTCATTGTCGTTCTGCATTTTCCCTGTGGTTCTTCTGTCTTTTCTTAGGCTGCAGGAAGTCTGACTTTTTCGAGAGAATGGAAAAGTAGTGCAATCTCCATGTGTGTAGATGCTCTTCCTTCCGTTGGTGCCCCTAGAGCCAGACCACCAAAGAGAAGTCTTGGGCCTTGCTAAAACTTACGCCACAAGAAATATATTAGACTTTAAGGTGCAAAAAGTCTCTTTTTGTTGCAACAGACTGACACAACTTCCCCTCTGGGAGGCGGTTTTTCAGGACCCCCATCAAACTGTCATTTCCCAGGATTCAGTGGGGAAAGCCAGAGCAAATAAAGTGATATAAAAGCAATGCAAGGTTGTTATATACAGGTGGATCTGTCCTTCGCATTTGTAATCTTTGGATGTTTCTGTCCTGAGATTTAAACGCTGGATGTGTTTTACAGGGGTCCTTTCCTGGTAGCCATGGGTCGTTCTTGGCATCCCGAGGAGTTCTATTGCGCTTACTGCAAGGCATCACTGGCTGACGTCGGCTTTGTTGAGGAGCAGAACAGTGTGTACTGCGAGCGTTGCTATGAGCAGTTCTTTGCCCCTACCTGTGCCAGATGCCACACCAAGATCATGGGGGTAAGTCTGCAAGCAAACACAGCCAAATGCCAGCAGAAGATGTGTGGCAGAGTTCTGGCAGAGTTAGGCCCGCAAGGTAGCAGTCAAAAAGGATGGATTGTGACCTTGCCAGCAACTTGTCAGGCAGTTCCTGGGCCTGTCAACCTGAGGGTGCTGTCTTGGCTTCCATTTGGTTCAGTTTCTGATCAGGTTGTAAGTAGCACAGGCTGCCCATGACTGATGGGTTTTTCTTTAAGCCAGTAAGCAAACATGCCTCTGTTCGCAACCTGAATTTTGTTTGCTGTGAACTCCATAACTTAATCTAAGCTCATTTACTGGGTTGTTTTGCAACGCATTCATTAAAGTTAATTAAACTTGCTAACAGTGACTCACTAATGAGACATGCTACTGACCTAAATGATGGTGGGCTGTCGGCGCTAGGCGAAAAGGGCAGAGCATCAGATCAAATTGCATAATATCTGTGTAAGTATGAATTAAAAAGCTGAAAAGAGGAAGCATTTCCTATAGCACCACCTGCACATTTAAACAATTGCCTGACATGTAATTAGCTGTGGCCAGAGTGGTGCATAAATTACTCTGTGTTCTCTCTCTCTCTCTCTCTCTCTCTCTCTCTCTCTCCCTCTCCCTCTCCCTCTCCCTCTCCCTCTCCCTTTTCTCTCTCATTTGTTAAAAACGCTCTCTAAAATGTGCACTTAACCTGGCTATTTTTATTGTGATAGAAAAGCAGCCATGCTGGACCATAAGCTATGCCAAGTCAGATTTCTGCCCAAAGTCATCCCCCCTCTCCCCCTCCCCACCCACAGAGCAGGGGGTTGGTAAGAAACTGGCCTGGGCTCCAGTTGAGACTGGGGTCCTTCATGGCTGCTGTCCAAAAGCAGGTCTCTTTTTAAAAAAAATAAATAATATTTATTAGAGTTTCAAAAAGAGTTACAAAAGTAAAATAGAAATAAAAATAGAAAAAAGAAACAAAAAATACAAAGTACAGCAAAAATAAAAACAATTAAAAGAAAATCCATCTTTCCATGTCTTGCCTTTCATTCACTTATTTCCCTGACCTCCTCACACCTCCCTTTTTTGTATTCCAGTTCAAATGGTTACTTCAGCAAATCCTTTCCCTCTTTGTTTTTATCTTAATTCTTTATCTTCATATATTATAGCTTTACATTTTCACCTGTTAACAATCCATTTTTACATACTCCTTTTTAACATTGCTGCTAAAACCACTTAATTTCATTCCGACATCATTTTAACATTCATTAATTTTACAATGTTTCTGTAAATAATCTTTAAATTTCTTCCAATCTTCCAAAAGCAGGTCTCTAAAGCTTGCTCAGGGTCTTGGTCCATAACTGAAATCTCTTGCCCATCCCAGAAATACGAAATTATGTCTCTGTCAGTGGACCTTGTCTCATTGGCTCTGGGCTCCATAAATATCCCCTCACAGCCCCAACCTTAATTGTCACCTGTGGGGCAACAGCAGTTCTGTGCTCATCCGCTTAAGGGGCTCTGGGCTTTCTCCCCAAAATAAAAAGTGCCGGCCTAGGCTTGTACTCTCGCATCTAAAAAAGACATCTGAGCTGATGCCGAAACCTGGAGGGAGGAACTTGATTATTTTAAACTCAGATTGTAGGCCACATTGACCTTGTGCTCTTAAAGCCCACTCACTGTTTCTGGGGAAATAGGGCCTAGGAAGATGTGTTGTAGAGAAGTTTTGGGCGGGTGGGAGATGCTTAATCCACACACACCCCTTTCCTACCAGCTGATTTGCCCCCCAGCCGAGTTTCCAGATCTGTGTCAGCTGTGGCAAAACATTCGGCAGAGCAGATTTGTGGGAGAAAGCCACTTGGCGAGGGAAGGATTTAGCCCTCTCCCCACTCCACTTGGGCCAAGGCTTCTTCTCTCCAGTTAAGGAGGAACATATTGTCCTCCTATCCTTCACTGCCCTGGCCTGACACATCTGTCTCGCTCTCCGTGAATGCCCTTTCAGTGGTGAACAATACATTTGCTACTCTGCTTGCCTTTCAGGAAGTGATGCATGCCCTTCGGCAGACTTGGCACACAACTTGCTTTGTCTGTGCTGCCTGCAGGAAGCCATTTGGGAATAGCCTCTTCCATATGGAGGATGGAGAGCCCTACTGTGAGAAAGGTATTGCACACCCAGCTTACGCTCCTGGAAATCTTACGGACAATGTTGCTCAGTGTCTTATGCTCCCCCAGCCCTCTGTTCTTTCGGAAACCTCTGCATGCAAGCAAATGTGTGGCTGCCCAAGAGAATGGGATAACCAGCCTATTCTCCCACCCAACTCTCCCGTTTGAAATCGTGCCCACACTTTGCACATGGATTTGCCCTCAGATGTTTTGGATAGGTGGCAGAAGGAGAGAAATAAGCCATTCCAGAACAAGTTTGCAAGGCAGAAAAACGCAATTCCAAGCAACAATAAACCCGGCAGATCTGGAAGAAAGTTAGCTGTTTTGCATTCTAAATGTTGGTTTTTTGTTTCCATTTCTAGACTACGTGGCCTTGTTCAGCACCAAATGCCATGGGTGTGACTTCCCTGTTGAAGCAGGAGACAAGTTCATTGAAGCCCTTGGACACACTTGGCACGACACCTGCTTCATTTGTGCTGTAGGTTTCTTGCATCAAAACATACTGGGGCTTTGCAGTCCTCCTGTTGCTAATCTTCCCATGCAGCAAATTTGTGGCCCTTCAGTTTCTTTCTGGACTGTAGCATTCTGACTGCAGTGGGTGGGAGGTTCACTATATAGGAGGGTTCTAGGGTAGTCTTCTTCCTGATGCACTAGTTTTCTACCTCCAAGGCATTTTTCACTTGGTGCGGATAGGGGCTTCCTGAGGGCAGACTGAGGTGGGGGGCAGTGCCCCATACACCCTAAAGGACCTGCCACCACTGTCTATACTTTTGTGTGTACCTATCTCTCGTTGCCTAGGTTAGTGCCAGCCTGGTGTAGTGGTTAAGAATGGTGGACTCGTAATCTGGTGAACTGGGTTCGCTTCCCTGCTCCTCCACATGCAGCTGCTGGGTGACCTTGGGCTAGTCACACTTCTCAGCCTCACTCACCTCACAAAGTGTTTGTTGTGGAGGAGGAAGGGAAAGGAGATTGTGAGCCGCTTTGAGACTTCTTCGCAGAGGTGCCCAAACTTTTTTCAAAGAGGGCCAGAAGTGAACATGCATGAGGGCTGGCCAAAGTGGTTGACCTTTTTTTTAAGACTGAAGTTGTTGACCTTTTTTTACAATTTTACCCCAAAGTTGTTGACCTTTCATTGGGATTTTACACCAGGAAATAAACTGCCACAGGGGGTGGATTAGGCCCCCAAAGCGAAATTTGAACTTGCCTGTCTTAAGGGAAGTGAAAGGCGGGATATCAAGTCCAAATTCTTCTTCCTCTTCTCTTAGGGGTGGACTCACACGCCATTTTGTTGAACTTGTGAAATTTGAATGCTGCATTTCACCCTCTTTGATTACACGTAATATCCCTGAATTCTTAATTTTCAGGTGTGCCATGTGAATTTGGAAGGCCAGCCATTTTATTCGAAGAAGGATAAGCCGCTATGCAAGAAGCATGCACACGCCATCAATGTCTAAAGGAAGAACTAGAAGCTAAAGGCAAAGTGAAAAGTTCCGGAGTTGGCTCAACAAATGAAATATAGATTGTTATGGATTTCTAATGACCTGGACGGGAGGGGTCAGGGGAGGTAATGAATTTTGAACCTTCTGACATTTAATTCAGCTGCTTTTTCTATGTGCAGATCTTTCTCCTACATACTTCATCTTAAAAAAAGGAAATGAATATTCAGAACTTGACAGTGAAACATTGCTGCAAAGGTTTGAGCAAAATGAATGGGGGGGGATCATTTATAAAATGGTTGCATAAAATTACAAATACTGAATATCTTCTAGTGTGTGTGTTCAGCACCGTATACTTAAAGCTTATACTTCACAACAGTGCTTTAAAAAAAACACCATTATTAGTATTACTTTACAACTCAAAAGTGTCAAAATTGTAGGCGTAGCATAACTTTTGTAGTCACTAGTGATAGGCCAACTGAGTGTTCCTCACAAAACAAACACAGTTTAGACTCTAGAATGACTTTTATGAACCTCATAGCGTTAACTAAAAACACCCCATTGGTTAACGTAATCAAGGCTTGCAATCAGAACACAGCAAAGGGCATGTCCACACTTCATCACACGGATGTGGAACTGTCTTCCTTCTAGTATATGCAGTTCCACATGAGCCTGGTAACTGAATATGGAGGAATCCTGGAAGGCGGGACCAGAGATGTGGTCTTTTCCTTGCATGAGCATTGTGCTCCCTCCCAGCTGGTGAATACTTGAATGGAAATAAGCCACATCCTGGGTTCCCATGCATCTCATTGCATTGTTGGAGCGACACAAGACCACCTTGGGGCAGCAGCTTCCTTGCTGCCATGACTGTGAATTGGCCCTGATATTAGTTGGGATAGAGTGTGGAGTAAGCTCAGGCCTATTTTGCCCATACCTGAATTTGCACGGTAGCCATTTCAGTGTGATGCTATGTCCATGACAGATGCGTGCCTACACCGCAACCACATGTACAGGGCTCATTGCATGAGTCTTCCCGCCAGAAAGGAGAGTGGCATTTGGGTAGCGATCATGCGAGGGAAGGAGGGAAAACCACGCAGTCAGCTTTGCCCAAGTTGTTACGGTGTTCACATGCATGAAGCAATCCAGTGGGATAGAGCTACAGAGAAGCTGTCGCCACAAGGCTCTGGATATATACGAAGGATTGTCTGTTGGGGTGGTTGGTAGGGGGAGGGAGCAAGCGAGCGGGGAGGAAATAAGCTGGTTAACTATAATTCCTGTTGAGAAGAGGAGAAGCAACAGAGAGCATATAGCATTAAAGAGTTTTAGCTGATTACCTCATTCAGAGCATCACAAGGGAACCGGTTTTCCCCAGTCTGCTGCTACATAAGGAAAGAGGAAAGCCTGGAGAGGATCTGCTCTGTATTTCTCTGTGTAGCTGAGAAAGATTTCCTCTTGCTTGTCCTCTCATCTTATGGGTGCAGGGAAAACAGATAGTGTAATCTCAGCTCCCAAAAGGACAATGGAGTCCAGAGCAGCCAGAGGCAATTCAAACCCTTATTTCTGCTAAAACTGATACTGTTCACAGGGCAGCCCGGAATGACCTGCATGCTCAGTTCTAACTGTGATTAGATTCTTAGATAACGTCACCTCTGAAGTGTGATTGTGTTTGCTGCTGCAAGAAAACGAAGCTTTTGGAAATTAGAGTAGTATTAGTGTAACGCCTTTTGAACAAATCATGCACAATATCTGAACAAGTATACTTATTGTAGCTTTTATATTATTGAGATTGGCAGCATGTATTTATTCCGTCTGTAGGTTTGGATATTTAAGCAGTTAGTATCAAGCAACTGTCTACTCAGAGGAGCATCCTAATCTGTGATCTAGGCATGGAAGGAGTATGTCAGTGTTAGGAACATCTGAGTGCACAAAATGGTCATAATCTGAAGCCATTTACTTTGAAATCATCCCAGTGTTGTACCCTCCAGTAAATAGCTTTGGAATTGAAGGTTATAGTAACACATACTTAGCATTCATGAAAAGGGAAAAGAACCATCTGATTTTAAGGATGTTGACTATTGGACTATTGAGTATTTAAATAGCACCCCCTTTTAAGTAGTGTTTTATTATTTACTAGATGTGAAAAAATTGGGGGGGGGGGACCTGCTTTATCTTGCTCTCAAACACTATGCCTTTTTAAAGGAAATAAGTTATGAAATGCATTTTTAAGACCACTTTTGATTTCTGCAGGAGAATGTTCAGCACAGAGTTTCCCAAACTTGGGTCTCCAGCTGTTTTTGGACTACAATTCCCATCATCCCTGACCACTAGCCACCTGCTAGCTAGGAATGATGGGAGCTGTAGTCCCAAGACAGCTGGAGACCCAAGTTTTAGGAAACCCTGGTTTAGCATATGCTTTGCTATCTGGTTGAAATCAATTTGACTTAAAGGTGCTCAACTTTGGCAGGATCCTGCCCTGATTTTCCCCTTTCCTTAGACTGGAGGACAAACCACAAGGTTAATGTTTTTGTATGCAACATTTTGCTCCTTTTCCTCAGTCTCTATGTTGGATAGTTAAGCATATCTGACCTCCAGAATATATGCAAGTACAGCACTTTAATTATTCTTGGTCTTGTCATTTTAACAAGGACTGCAGAACTGTGTGGTTAATTATTCTTTTAAAAGAATCTCTAGCATTTTAGTCAAACTTTTTTTTTAAAAAAAAATTATATACGAGTCATGCTGGTTTTCTCTTTACATCTTATGAACCGGAGACAATTAGAATAGTTGGTGGCAGTGAAACTTTCTGTGATCTGAGAAGTCAACCACGCACAAATAGGACTCAATTATCACATTGCTCTTTTTTCCACTTCAGATTATCTCTGGCGGGCACTTTCTACCAATAAAATGACAATGAGCCACATTTATTGCTTCACAACAGAATGACAAACCCTACAATAGATCATGGGTTGACTGCACTGTGACAACTCTGTCATTAATCACTCAGTTGTCACTTAGGGCCCATTCTTAAGTTGCAGGGGTAGCATTGCTGTTGCTGCCCCGCGACTGGATCCCATGCTCTTCCAGTAACATTTGGATGACTAAAACCACAAGGGTGAGCATCTCTCACCTGCTCCGCTGTTCCTAAGTGGTAGGTACATTTGCCCCCTTGTTTCCTGCCACAATCCTGCCATTATTTAAATACCCTATTGTATACGTCTCTGCCAGAAGTCTCTGCATGTTTAGGTGGTAGTTGTAGAGTGTGACCCTAAACACGTTTAACTTGAAAAGGGTTCCATTGATGCTGGTGGCTGCTCAGAGCCAGGGCAGGTGTTGCTGTAACTAGTTTACCTGCAGAAATAGCTGCTCTGCACAAATGAGTAGTAGAATACAGGAGGGCACAAATGGGAGATTGCGGCTGCCTTTCTGCGACTAGAAAACCATTGCAGATAAGGGGATAAGATCTCCCACGGGGGTTTTTTCTTTCCATGTTGCATGACTCATGCAAGTCAGCCATTTTCATTATCCATTTATCTTGTTCCTGTTTTATCTGTCAGACAGGAAAATGTGGGGTATAAATAAATAATTCTCACATGCAAAGCCCTGAGCAGGCATGGCCAAACTTGGCCCTCCAGATTCTTTGGGACTACAATTCCCATCATCCCTGACCACCGGTCCCGTTAGCTAGGGATGATGGGAGTTGTAGTCCCAAAACATCTGGAGGGCCAAGTTTGGCCATGCCTGCCTGAAAGTAACATCTGCAGTGGCTCTTACTGCTCAGTAAATGTATCTAGCATCAAAGAGTTAACTTTTAGTAGTATCTCACATATCTGCCCCACCAAGACCACTCTTTTTAAGAAAAAGAATATGAATGTGTAATACAGAGTAGGGCCTATAGTCAAGTAGAAAATTAACTGCTGAGGGAAGGAAAACACTAGGCAGGTTCAGCTGTTCACCGTCTTTGTGACCTGTAACTATTACCTACTAAAATAATTTTGTTCCTGTTTTGTTTCACTAGCAAGAGTGGTGATTATTTTTGCTTCTTTTATTCCTAGAAGTCAAATACTGTACCTGTGAATGACCAAATGGTGAAAGTTGCATTAAATCATTTTAGGGGATTTGATAAATTATATCAAATGATATTTAAGTAAACACTATAACTTTTATTTTTTCTAAAGTTGAAACTCACCAATATCTATTTAAAACTTTCTGGGTGCAATCCACATCCTGTTGAATCACATGGCAAACCTTCCATCTGGATTTGCAACCCCTTTGTAGTTGGCTTTTAATCTGTTTGCCTCAAGGACAATACATGTTGCATAAGTCATAGACATTCAGAAAAGCATTTCATGTAATTTACCACTGCATGCTAAAAATCAAGTTTACAAAAATAAAACCAATACACACAAGCAAATGGCACAGGTTTGGTCCTTCAGCGGTCAGTAGCTTGGATGAAATATTTATTTCAAAGCTCGCTCTGTATTCAGTAACATGGATGCTGCAGCAGTAACTAAAAAACAGCATCTGCTGCTAGGTCACGTAATTTTAAATAGGAAGGCCTGGTAATAGGTGCTGATATTTTGTAAAAAAATGAAAGTTATTAGCATTTGCAGCTCAGTGATTTGGTCTCTGCAGCAATCACACTATGCATCTTGCTTTTTTAAAATGTATGGAAATATTGATTTGACACCACAAGTGACCTTACTTTTACATATGGGTTTGGTTTTGAACACCTAGGTTTTTATTTCAGATGTTCATTGTAATGTGTGATTTGTGAGGTGTGAGTGAATATACTTTGCATGGATTATATGTGCCAACACAAATAAAATATTCTGCACCCTTCAAAAGAAAAAAGAAAAAGGACCCAACGCTGTGAAAATTCTTTCTCAACTTTATAGAGAATGAAAGAAAATTTATCAGCCAGGAATACTCTCATTAAAAAAGCCATCTTCTGTTTTCAACTGTTTTATGAAAAGTAGTTCTGAGATACATAGGTTCACACATAACATTACAACTTGGTTAACATTAACCAAAATGCTGAGGTATTTGGATTTTTTGCCCCTTTTCATTCATGGCTGTGTAGCCTTTGGGTGGTTGACAGCTCCTTAAACATATTTAAAGAGGAGGTCTGGGCTTGCCTGTACCACTAAGCTATGGTTAACATTGACTAAGATTTAGGAGCCAACTACAAACCTTGCTTAATGAGTGACTTTTACACATATTTAATAAGACATAGTTCAGTTGCTGGACTGAGTTCACACATAACACTAATCCATGGTTTGGTAAACCATAGTTTTAAAAGCCATGGTTTACTGTTATTTGTGAAGCAGGTAATATTCAACCTTTGGCATTTCTTCCATTTCTCTTGCATTTTCCCTCCCATCCTGTAGTCCTTGCAAAATAAATAATTCAGAATTCTTCAGAACCCTGGGTAAGGTAAAGGGACCCCTGACCATTAGGTCTAGTCATGGCCGACTCTGGGGTTGCAGCACTCATCTCGCTTTATTGGCTGAGGGAGCCGGCGTACAGCTTCCGGGTCATGTGGCCAGCATGACTAAGCCGCTTCTAGCGAACCAGAGCAGTGCACGGAAACGCCGTTTACCTTCCCGCCGGAGCGGTACCTATTTATCTACTTGCACTTTGAGGTGCTTTTGAACTGCTAGGTTGGCAGGAGCAGGGACTGAGCAACCGGAGCTCACCCTGTTGCGGGGATTTGAACCGGTGACCTTCTGATCGGCAAGTCCTAGGCTCTGTGGTTTGACCCACAGCACCACCCGTGTCCCAGAGAACCCTGGGTAGCAGAGGCTAAATGGATTATGCCTATTAAAGAGTTACAGATTTGGTTGATGCATATGAATTACTCCAGACACAGAATCGGGGGTGGAGGAAATGTCACAGATATTATACACATGCCTACTTCAAGTCATGTTATTTATTTTGTTAAAGATTCATAAATTGTTTAATTTTTAAAAAAATCTCTAAGCATTGTACAGTATAAAAAATACATTTAAAAATAAAACAAAAGTGCAACCAGGAACCAATAAAATAGCAGTATAAAGACATTTAAAACCAAAAGGGGAATTTGTAGCGATTATTCCAAAGGCAGGCTACTCTAAGGGACAAACTCCAAATTATGCACAAATGCATAATCTTTTTGTAAGGAAAAGTAGCTTTGTGAGGCCATTTTGAGCAGAGAAGAGAGGGGGGAAGTAGTGCTTAACCCTTACCCCAGTTCCCATTCCATGGCTACTTATCCCTCTGCCCCATCCCCAAAGTTCATGTTTCTGATGGCAATCCTGGGATTAGAGTTAAGCCCTTGTTCTTTCTAAAGTTCTGAAGTCCTAAAAGTAAACACCTTCTAGCAGAGGTGCACTTTGTAAACATGATCCAAATGGAAAAGAGCACAAAAATGCAAAACGCTAAGGGTCATAGTTGGCCTTCTGTTTCAGCCTCTCTTTTGTCATCACAGGATAATTTATTATAAATGGATTAATGGTGAAAGGCTCAGTAATAGCCCTTGGTAAGGAAATAGGAGCACTGTATGAGGATATCCTTTTTCCGCACCAGAGTGCCCAATACTTTCAATTTTATATACAGCGGAAGCAATTAATTGTAAGAGAAGCACAGCTGAGCTTCCTGTGGCTGCGTTTGCAACAGAAACTATTGTTTAAGGTTTTGGATCGTGTCATAAACTTCTCTAGCGGTTGTGCTGCGATTTTTAAAATCTTGAGCGTTTCATTTACAATGCTTTATCACTATTCTGCGCATGTAAATGGGGGAAAGTGCAAGCATGCATGCACTAAAGCAAAGGGGTAAAATAAGTTTGATTCTTTGCTTTCAGGTTTTAAGGTAGTTATTAACAGAGCAAACTGATTCATAAAACATAATTGATTGGAATATAAAAAAAACTTGTGCAATTTTTGCTCCTGCTATTAAGCAATTATATCACTTTCTTCATATAGCTGGTAATAATTTATCCAACATGCAAACTGTAAAATGGACAACTGGAGCACTTAAAACGAGCAACGCCTATAGGGCTTATGAAGCTGGAAATAAACTCAGTGTTGGTTGGCAAGGAAATAGGTAAATAAAAGGAGAATTCTCTGGATGGCAAGATCCAGGTTTGGGGAACCCCAGCAGTGATTTGAAATCACAAAAATATGCTGCAAAATAAAGAATGGAAATATAGGCTGTTAGACCTTTAAAATATGCCCTTCTAAATTCCTTCCAAAGTGTCCCACTTCATCTAGCATAGACCACTCCTCTCAAGGTGATGGTGAATGACCTTGCTAAGCCTGGCAGGACAGTTTACTCTATGGCATTAACCCCTTCATGCATGAATTAGACATAAACATTTTGGTTATATGAGGCTGGTTATCCTACACTCAGTGCATCAACAATTTTTTTTAGGTTTCAGTTGATAGCATTTAGAATTAGAAAAAAGGTAAGCAGTTAACTGTGCGATCCTAAGCACGTTTTCTTAGATTGAAGTCCACCGCTGCCTTCAATGGGGCTTACTCCCTAGTAAGTTTAGGATAGAATACTTGTTAAAAAAAGTATTTGATAGGTAAGCAAAAACACTTCTTCATGAAGAAATAAGAGGTTTGTGGAATCAGTGAAACTGGGGCAACCATTGGTTTCCAAAAGAACAACAACACAGCACTCCACATCAAGGTTTATAACTGAACTTGTTTTAACACACACACACACCCTTTTTTTTTTATTTTTTGCCCATCACATATTCCACCATTTGAGGCGCTTCATAGGAAAAGGCTTTTCACATCACTGTCTGGGAGAGATAACACAGACTTCCCATTCTATTGTTTAAATCTGTTATACATATTAAAACAGAATGTAAAAAATGCAAACCCCTTAATCTAAAGTTGGCATTTTCTTTGTTACAGATAGTACCAGACTTGCAATAGGGAAGTCTGGAATCTGAGTTAACCTCCACCATGCTTCACTAAGTGACCTTGGACAAGTTTCTTTCAGTCATTCTCTCTCTCCCCACCCCCTCACGCACCCTCCCCACATAAACAAAAGGGAAATAAAATAATCATTGCCTTCCCTCTGCTGCATGCTTGCTTTTACTTTCCTGTACTTGGATTTCAGGACTGGTTTACACATCACAATTTTTCTGCATGAAGACTATTCCTGAAGTCGGTGTATTTATGGGAAACAGTATCTTGACTGGTGTAACTTCACCTTTAAATGCATATATACTTGCAACCCACTTTGTATACTAACACAAGCTTCTATTTTTTTGCTTCCAATCCCCCTCCATATAAGAAAGCTGTAATGTGTAAAGCAACCACTCAATGATACCAGCAATGCAAGGAGGAAAAAATGGCCAGTCACAAAGTCCCCTCATTCCCTAGCTAAGATTCATACTGAAACATTATTCTGTGTTAATTAGTACTAGCTGATGAGTGAAATGGGGATCCAGTAGAAATGGTGCCATGCAAGAGTGTGAGCTGTGAGCCATAAAGACATTAATTCATATCTCATCTCAGTCACGAACTATCAGCAATCACCCACCCACCATCCAGTCTGCAACGTGGGGTGATACTATTAAGTTGTGGGTGAACATATCAGACGACACAGCGATTCTTCAAACAGCTCTTGTTTATTCACAGGCCAAAACAGAACTGAACTGAAGGGTTCAGTCAGCCTGCTTATATAGAGCTCCAGTACAACGCAACTGTAACAATTTTCTAAAACTATCCAATCACTGAATGTCACTTTCGATCCCTTATTTGCATAACTATCTACAGTATCCCCCTGCTGGCCCAGGGTGAGAACTTCAGTACATAACAGATACGGACTTTCTTACAGTGTGATATTAATTAATTTATTGTATTTAACTATTTATTTAAAACATCCTTGCCCTGTATTTTGGTAACTGATTCTCCAGGCTGCTTGAAGTATCTAAAACAATACATCGTAAAAGAATAATAAAAGAATTGCAAACAGAATAGAACTGTAGGGGGTTGCTGAGAACACAGCGTGTACGAAGTGTTTCAAACACTCTTGTGTCGAGAGTACTGCTCTCAAGGCCAAAGCTATCATCTCCCCAGCTGAAGCAGCAGCTCTTCATTCTGCCTGCTAGCTTACAATATTGGATTGGACCTCTGACAATATACGCCAGTGTTTCCCACAGAATTCTGTTGGAGGCCAGCTGCCAATTTTAAGTGCCTCGAGCATTTATTCCCAATCAGGCACCCTTTAGAAATCGCTCGACTAAAGAGGGCACTCTGCCATGAGAAAGTGCCACTATGTCCTGGACAACGATCTTCTAGCCAGTTGCGAAGGAGAAGAGAAAGCATGTTAGCACAACCTAAGAGTTCTTCTACGGTAGATTTCACAGACAATGCAACTCACTTTCACAACATTTGCCGCCAAAACCGCAACGACACTTTCTAATGCTGTCTGCAGCATACCCACATGAGGCTTATCAAAATATATATATATATATATTAATGTGGTAGGGGAACAAACCATGTGAAATTGGTGTTTCAATGGACATTATCAAGCCAGGGAGATCTGAAATAATGAAAATAAAATTAATGTACTTTATAGAACTGTCATGTTTTGAAAGAACTCTTCTATAATAAAATAGCATTCCTAAACATAAAGGTCACTTGATTACCCAAATTCACTCTGCTTTATTCCTCCTCCTCCCCCCCTTTTTTAAAAAAAACCTCACCTCTACCCAATGCAACAGGAATTGTTCTTTGTCTTTCATTGATCTGCCACCTTAGCACTAGAAACACACCTAGTTTACTTTGAAGATACAGCAGATCTCTTCAGCATACTATCTCAGTTCAGGATAATCCCACCCACCCACACAAAGAGGCCTGTGCCTCTAAACTGCCCCAGAACGCAGAATGCACTCTAGAAACCTTAAAACTGCTAAATGGGATTATTTGTGCAATCCCAAACACTGTTGGCTTGACCATGAGAGCACTGTGTGAACTGGCCCCCTCACTGAAGTGAGTGAAGATACTCACACTAATAACTTGAAAGGGATGAAACTAGTTTGGCAGCAAAAATGCTTCTCTGCTGCAAAATGGCAGCACCAGGGCTGGCATTTGCAGAGGAGAAGCTTCTGCAAAATGTCAGGCAGGAGGGTTGGCATTTGCAGAGGAGAAATATAACACTTAGCAGTTCCCACGCCCAGAATTTTGGGGCACGCTTTTAGGGACATCCACTGTGGGAAATGTGGCTGGGGAGGGGAACTGCGGGCGGGGGGGGACAGTAGGAGGGGAAAGGATTGCACATTGCCATCACAACATCTGTTAAAGTTGGCCAGTAGAGTGGGAGGAGATACTTATCTGGCCCATTGAGCCAAAAAGCTTTCCCACTCTAGATTGCACACACATGGCTGACACCAGGTTTGAAGGGAGCAAGTGCAAAGTATCCTCTGGTAGGCCCCTTCATCTGTTGGTGAGCTTACCTGTCAGGGGTGGGTGACTGGCTGGTGACATTCCAAGTAGCAGAGCAATGCTGTATTTGCAGCTAAACACAACCATTCTTGAGTATTAGGCAAGAAAAGGAAAGCCCCCCCCCCACTGTGCTGGGATATCAACCTTGCATGCACATGTGTGCATGTACGCCTATTTCCTCCCCTTCTCTTGAGCCAGTTGCACTGCAAGTTGGCCACAATGTTTGAAGAAAAAGCAGGCGCTGTGGGAGAATACTTAATTTATTACTTATATACTACTTAATCATCAAAAGCCCTAAGCGGCTTACATAAAACATACATAAAAATGGTAATGGTATATGGTAAATGCAAACCAGAAATGGGTCTCATGGGTGCAAGCTTTGCCGTTAATGATAATTGTTTGTCCTCCAGAAGTTAGTCCAGTAAGATAGGATTAATCAAGCTCTGGGGTAATGAGTTTTCTTATAATGAGATCAACATTATGTCATAAGTATAACGAAAGAGGGGGTGGGAAATAACAATACGTAAATGTTTTGCTTGACATCACTGACAACCCATGGCCCAGGAATCCACTGCATATTTTAAAAGATCCTTGGCCTCTAATAATATTTCATGGCACTTGTTATCGACCTATAAACCTTTAATAACGTGGGTCTTACATATCTCAGAGACTTTTGTAATCCTCACTGATCAAATTTCAGTTCCACTGTACCACCCTATCAGCAACAGATGGAACATCAATGGTGCTTTAAAACACAGTTTTGGTGGCTCGTCTCTAAATCTTGTGACAGCAATTTCTAGGTTCAACTATGGGCTGCGCGAAGAATCTCCCACCATTCAACTTCATTGGACAATCCAGGCCTTATTCCAGGATCTCACAGTTCACTTTTCTTCACACTGTGCAGCGTTTTTCTATGCCTTTGGTCAAGCCTTGCCCTCCCTTTCAAGGGTGCCAACTTGAATAAAATAGGGGTGGGGTGGGGGTGCAAGTTAGCCCTGCCTTGCAAAATTGATCACAAGATGCGGTGCACACACAGTATTTGAATGGCAATGCCCATTAACATTGTGGGGGCCCGGCCACCTCAAATATTTCATTGGGGGTGGGTGGGCTGAAGGAGCCAACTCGGCCCCTAGGAATTGGCTCCTAGGCTCTCTTTTATTTTCTTCTTCCAAGCTGAAAGGGCCAGAACCTTCCTTCCTTCGCAGGGGAATTAACTTGCTTCCCTCATTTTGGGTTGCTTTCTGCACTTCTCCTGGCTTCACAAATCCCTTTTGAGGTGTGGTGACCGGAATTGCACACCCACACACAGAGCATTATGTGTCAATTGGGGAAATGTCTATACAGGGTGGGACAGCTGGGATAGCTCGGTCTGTAGAGCATCAGACTCTTATTAATCTCAGGGTTGTGGATCTTAAGCACCCCATGGGGCCAAATGGACTAGATGACTCTGGGGTGGCCCCTTCCAAACTCCACAATCCTATATGCGTACAGGTGCGTTGGCAGCACCGTGCAAACAAGGTGGAAGGGCAGCATTCGCATTCACAACTCTCATAGGAAGCACGGCTTCAACAAACAACGGCAGAGCCAGCGCTTTCTGCATCCTGTAATACCAAGTTGGGGTGGGGGGTGGATATTGGACTGAATCACATCAGGGAGACTCAGGGCCGGATTTAGGTTTGATGAGGCCCTAAGCTACTGAAGGTAATGGGGCCCTTTATATGTCCAGCTCTCCTTTGTCAACAACAAATTGTTGATTTTTTTTGCGCTGAATGTATGCTATATGGTAATTTATGGACCTAATAGGTATCTAAAGCTTTTGCACATGTTGCCATGCAACCAGTCCATGAGAAGGCACCCTATTCTGTATATAGAAATGAGCAAACCAGTGATATTTTAGGGAGCAAGTGGTGCCCATTACTTACATCATAGGAGGCTACACAACACAAAACACTGTTGCTGTATGTAGGTTTTATTTTATTTGTTTTTTTATCTTATATTTTGGAAATGTACACCCAGGTTTGTTTGTTTTTATTTTTTTGGGGGGGGCCAAGAGATTGGGGTCCTAAACTATAGCTTGTTTTGATTATACGTAAATCCGACACTCCCTCTCCACGTATCAGGTAGGTGAGGAGATTTGGTGCAGTCAGGAAACACGTCCCCACCCCCGTCGAGGCTTTCCAGGGAAGGGAGATGGCGGAGGAATGTTCCCCCCGCCCCCCGCTTCTCCACAGCGCCTCGGGCCCTTCGGCAATCTCCGCCGCGCGTTCGGCCGCTCCTTCGGGGTGAGGGGCGGGGAGGTGCCGAGCGCCGCCGAGCGAGCCCAGGTTGCTGCCCGTACTAGGCAAGGAAAAGAAGGAGCAACACGGCGGCAGGCGGCGTCGAACTAAGGCCGGTCTTATTCGGCGGGTTTCCGTCGAGGAAACGCGAGGAGAGAACGGGAGCCAGAGAGAGACAGACAGACACCTCGACGGTGCCTGCCAGCGAGGAGAAAGAGCGCGCGGCGGCGTCCGTCTCCTCTCCCCCCCTCCTTTTTTTATTCTCCTGCGCGCGAGCGAGGGAGCGCGCGCCCCCTCCTCGGCCTCCTATTGGACGCCCTGCCGCCTCTCTTCTCTTCTCCCCGCCTCCCGTTCCGTGGCGGCTGCTGCTGCTGCTGCTAGAGCTGCTTTCAGAGGCAGCGGCCGTGATTGGAATAATCCGGGCGTTCGCTCGCTCCCGAGAAGCCCCTTCGTCGTCTTCTCTCACCCCTCTGCCCAATTATATATATATCTGTCGCTCGCGCGCGCCTAGGGCACTCTCATGCGCACGCGCGCGGATCTGAGGGGAACGGCGAGCCCGGGCGTCGAGTGAGCGGGAGGCGAGAGAGAGAGAGAGAGGCCTGCGCGCCTGTGTGTTGTGGGGCAGCCCAGCCAGCCTCTCGGCTCCCCGCCTCCTGCCGTCTAGCCCAGAGCCGCGTCGCAAGGCCGAAGCGGCGGTGAGGAGGCGGAGGGCGCCTTCTCCCCTCCCCAAACGACGACCCTCTTGACCCGCCTCTCAAGCTCGGACCGCTCCGGTGGGGGCCAGAAAGGAAACCCCTTGGCCAGGAGGATGACGGGCCCCCGACGCGGGTGAGTGGGGCGCGGTGTGTGGCGGCGGGGAAGGAGGGGAGAGAGATGAGGGAGGCGACTAAATGGCGGCGGGGGAAGGTGTGGAGTCCGCAGGCAGGCCTCCCTCGGGTTTCGCCCTCCCGCCTCCTCGTCTGAAAGGGGAGACGTGTGGACGTGAGTGCGTTTGCTTCCCCCTCGCAACCGGTGCAGAGGAGGCCTGGCCGGTGGCCCTGACCGAAAGGCTGCCCTCCCCGTCTTGAATTTAATAATAATACATTTTTATTTGTACCCCCACCCATCTGACTGGGTAGCCCCAGCCACTCGCACAATAAAAGGTTAAAACTTGAGAAAGGCTTTCTTAAAGCGGGTGGTGCGCACGCTCCTTCGGGAGTGAGCCCCGTTCAGCTCCGTGGGGTTCACTCCGGATTAAGTATAGGATCGGGCTGCTGAAGAGAAGCGAAGTGGGCCGGTCCCGGAGTTCTTGGTGTCGACGGAGAATCGACGCCTCTAATTCCAACCCCCCCCCCCCAAAAGCGGCCTGCTGTGTCTCACTACATAACTTTTAAAAAAAATAAGTCCCAGGTTTAACTAATTAAATAACTCGGCCTGAGCTGTTTGCTAGCCGTGGAAATGGCCAGTTAACAATAGGTCGTTTCCATTGCTGCTCCTCTTCTTTGCCTGCTACCATTTGGAGAATGGGGTCTTTTTTTCTTTTTTGACGGTCCTGGGATTGGTCGTTTGCTTAGGAGCCTTTTGGCACTTTTAAGTTGCCCTTTCTCACCTTTCCGTTTCCAATCCTGGTGTAAGTTTTTGCGCTTGGTTGTCTTCCTGGAGTGAGTGGTGCTACTTATGTAGGGGAGAGGCCCTTCATTTGTAGTGTTGCTTTTTAATTAACAGAATTACTTAATATCCTTTCCACTGCAGCCACCAAAATAAGCAATAAATATTAAAGGAGTTGATAGCCGCCATAATTAGAAGTGTTAATCAAGCTCCAGTAGTGCGGTGTGTGCTACTTTTCTGCAGTGTATTCAATATTACAGTGACTAGGCAACCCAGTAGCAGTTGCAGTTACTTCTTGGCACATTTGACTTGGTTGGAAATAAGATAAGTGGCCCTTGGTTCCAAGCAGTGGACTGCCAGTTTTTGAAAAATGAAATTTTATAAAATGTAAAGTATAAATCTCCTACTAAAATGAGTGCAGCAGTGCAGTCGTGGCTATGTCTACTCACAACTCCTTTTGAATTCAATGGGGCTTACTTGCAGGATTGCAACCTCAGTGTCTCTGGACGTTTTAGGTTTTGGTGTTTGAATGTGGTGGTTGGAGCACCTGTTTTGTTCAGTCGCATATCCAGGAATAAATTAGCTTTAATGAGGCAAGACATTCATTTGTGACTAGCTGTTTTTTGTTTGTTTCTTTGTATGGTGAAAATTGATACATCTGGTTTGATAAATCCAGTAAGATGATGTATTCATTGGTTCTGTAAAAGGTAAAAAAAAGTAAAAGAAATGGGTTGGTAATGTTGTTGTTTAGTCGTGCCCAACTCTTCGTGACCCCATGGACCAGAGCACGCCAGGCACTCCTGTCTTCCAATACAGTTCTATAAAATGAAAGTTGTGTGATACAAGGAAAGAAAATAGTTTATAATAGACAGCTATTGTAGCTAAATGTTTCACAAGTATGTTCTAAATCATTGGATAGCCAATCTGCAACATGGGCTCCAAAAGTGGTTCAGGAAGTGGGATGTTAAGATGTACTTGGCTCCTTTTGCCCAGTTTTGGCATTTCTGTCACTTCTGCCTCCCTGCCTAGCACTCACTCTTTAGACAAGAGGTGGAAAGTCCACCAAGTGAACTTGTTTGTTGGTTGGCCACCATTGTGTTAAATTCACTGTAGCATTTTCTTTTTACATTTTTGTCATAACAATTCATGTGAATTAGAACTCTCCAGTTAGTTATGTTTATGAGAGTTTAACAGGTGTATTTTCTATTCCAAATACATGACTTGACTTGCAGATGCCTTGAACTGGCACCACACCAGAAGTCCTGATCCTAGTTCTCTGTTATATAGGATTTAGAAATCAATGTGAAGTTAACAGAGAAGACAATTGCATTTATTAAGTTTGGGTCCTGCAGTTCTTGAAATATACTCCTCCAAGCTCAAAACAAATTGGTGCAAAAAAACCCAAACTAAATCCACACAGTGGATTCAGTTGTTTGAATGCTAGATCAATACATTTTATGATTTATTCATATTTAGACTGTAATGCACATATCTATGAGAAGCATTCATACCAATTACGCTCCTTCACACTAGACTTGGATGTGCCCAGTTAATTTGAATGTAGTTTGCCTCCAAGTAAATGAATTAGGGTTATATATGCCTAATAGTTTAAAGACTGCAGCTTGGCTCCTTGAAATTAAATAAGGTGATGAGGGTTATTGTTCTACCTTTCATGCATATAGCAACTACGTTCAATTATTTGAACTGTGTAAATACTACATCACATCTGTGTATCTTTTCCTTCGTTTTAAGAAGCATGAGAGTCTTTGTATTGATCTGATATGTAAAAATGCACTTACTGTAGTTGCCTTTGCCTAGGGCTTGGTTTTGATACATGTTGTTTCTTGTATGTGAAGGCATGTTGTTCAGATGGCCAATACATATCATTAATTTTTGAACAGCAGTTTTGTGAATCAGTTCCTGAGAACCACTGTGAATCCCAAATTCTAATAATAAACTCAGTTCTCTTAAGTGTGGATCCTTTAGGTAGGCCAAACAGCACCCATCTGTTTACAAGAGGAAGGTATGAGCAGGCTTCAAGGGGTGGAGAGGAGCCAAGGTTTGGTGAGGCATTATTCCATTAGCTCAAATGGGCCTGGGAAGAAACCCCCGAAATAGCCCAATGAGGACTGAGCATGGTCAGTGGATATTCAGTGCTGGCTAACAGGGGTGGTGAAGAAGAAATGAAATGGAGCATTCTGGGAGAATTGTTGTTCAGCTCAAATCCTTAACAGGAGTACCTCTATGCTGAAACATTTTGCTGCAGGTCCTTAGTTTCAGTCTTTCTGTCATCTTATGATCACAAAACTAGTGTTCTTACATTAAAAATATACTGTATAAAATGAAGCTTTCTTACTGCAGAATGTTAGCTTCTTGACAATAACTTTCAAGTGCACAAAGTTTTTAAAGGTATAGCTATTGAAAGTTCTGAAGAAGCAATGGAATGAGATCTTAAAGGCTAAACATGTTTTCTGATGGAATGTTCTGACTAGCATTGTTTTGGGCTTAAATTGTGCGTTCTGAAGTTGCAACTCCTTCTGATAAAGCTCCCTCTGAAGCAGGATAAAAGTTAGGCTGAAAGTGTGTGAGAGAGAGATTAAAGGTATTTTCATCATAACAAAAAGAAGATTATGGGGGGGGGGTATGTTTTTGAAGGCCATCCTCAAGACTATTTAGTTTGCAGGTCAATGGGTTTTAAGTAGAAGAAAGATGTATTCGATATATAATTGGCAAAACTTCGTAAGCTTTGGAACAAGTTGCCTGCTGCAATGTAACTTTTATGTTCCAGCAATGTAACTATATTCTAAACAAATTCACTTAAACTTGGTGTTTTTTGTTTTTTTAAAGTTCCATGATTTCAGTTGGGCTATTTGGAATACTGTACTTCATGGTAAGGGACGCAGGTGGCGCTGTGGGTAAAAGCCTCAGCGCCTAGGACTTGCCGATCGAAAGGTCGGCAGTTCGAATCCCCGCGGCGGGGTGCGCTCCCGTCGCTCGGTCCCAGCGCCTGCCAACCTAGCAGTTCGAAAGCACCCTCGGGTGCAAGTAGATAAATAGGGACCGCTTACTAGTGGGAAGGTAAACGGCGTTCCGTGTGCTGCGCTGGCTCGCCAGATGCAGCTTGTCACGCTGGCCACATGACCCGGAAGTGTCTGTGGACAGCGCTGGCCCCCGGCCTCTTAAGCGAGATGGGCGCGCAACCCTAGAGTCTGTCAAGACTGGCCCGTACGGGCAGGGGTACCTTTACCTTTACTTTTACTTCATGGGTAAGAAATGTTGTTTATAGTTCATTCCTACACATATTTACTCAGAAGAAAGTCCCAGTGTGTTTAATAGAGCTTACTCCCTAGTAAATATGTCTAGCTAACACACATCAGAGATAATAACTGTCATTGAACTTTGAGGACCTAATTTTCACATAGACATATGTAGGATTGTGCTGTTACTTCTCTCGTGTAATATGTATCTTAATTAGCAGTGTATACAGTGGTACCTCGGGTTAAGAACTTAATTCAGTTTGGAAGTCCGTTCTTAAGCTGAAACTGTTCTTAACCTGAGGTACCACTTTAGCTAATGGGGCCTGCCGCCGTGCCGCTGAAGCATGATTTCTGTTCTCATCCTGAAGCAAAGTTCTTAACCTGAGGTACTATTTCTGGGTTAGTGGAGTTTGTAACCTGAAGCGTCTGTAACCCGAGGTACCGCTATATAAATATTTGCCCACTGATGTTCTTAAATTTGAAGGTAATGAAAGTTGATCCATTAAAATCTATTACAACCTGCCACTTTTTCTTACCTTAGGCAGGTAGCAAGGGTCCTCAGGTAAGTAAATTTCTCTTGGGGATACTCCATGTGGGCAACCCCCCCATACAATCTAGGTACTTATCTTTGCTGTTTAAAGCCATGAGAGAAAGCACAGATAGTCCAGTCATAACTGGCAGTCTTGAAACATTACCGTTATGCCACATGTGAGCAACCTATGAGGTACATATGACCCTCAGAGGCCTTCTGTGCAGTACCGATGGGTGTCCCAAGATGCCACTAAAATCCCACATTCCTCATCACTGCATTTCATTACTCACATTCGTTGAGGTGAGTGTGATGTGCATAGGGAGTTAGGCATGTGCATGCTCCCCTACCCATCAGTATTGTGCTTCTCTCATACTGCTTTCTGAAAAGCCCTGGGCTAAGTAGCTGCACAATTTGGGAGAGGGCTTTTGCAAGCAAGCTAAGGCGCTCCTTTTTTCGTTGCCTTGCTCATGGTTCAGAGCCACACTGCAAGCTGGGCTAGTCCACCTCTTTCATTTCCCTTTGTTGTTGCCTTGCGATCCCACCCAAATGGGAAAGGTTTGGCAGAGGGACTTGGTGTTCCTGGTTTTTGTGTATGTGCATATATTGGATTCTGTACTCTTCATGTTTGTAGCTTCGAAGAAGAATATCACCTCTTCCCCTCCTCCTAGTCTCTGCTTCTGTTAGTAGCCTACAATATACCATAGTGCAGAGAAATGTGAGCTTTGGGATGCACCAATTGATGGGGTCGGTAGGTGTCTGTGAACAAGCATTGTGTATATTAAATATTATTAACTATATGGTGAACACTTTAATTTACGATATGGATATTTAATTCAACGTGTGGTTCCTGGGCTCTGTGTTGAGGTATTATTGTGGCCCATTTGGTTTGAGAGATTGTACCACCATGATATGGATGGCAGAAAATAGGTGTCTCCACCGACCATCAAATTTTGGCTCCCAACCATTTCCCCCTGTTGATTGTGCCTCTTAATCCTGAAAAGTTTGCCCTCATCTGCTCTATGGGTTGCAGGAACAAAAAGAATGGATAATTGAGAAAAAAAGCTGTGTTGGTAGGGATGACAGATGCACTATACTACACAGAGAGAAGAAAGCATGAATGGTATGTGGAAAGAAAATGAGGGAAAGCTATTGGAGAAGTATTCAAAGAAGTGGTAGAACAGAGCAAAAAGGGACTAATAGAATAGGCTAAAAAGAAAACAATGAGTTAAAATAACAAGTGGCTCACCGAGGTATTGGTATGGTTTGCCCCTGCACTAAGTGTGAATATTTGCTCTCAGGTAGTGTAGAGAACTCGCAGAAGAATTGATGCTTTTGAATTATGGTGCTGGAGGAGACTCTTGAGAGTCCCATGGACTGC